>NC_143579.1:76376324-77112868 GCF_048544385.1 Mastigoproctus giganteus
TACGTCGAGGGCACTTTCAACTCTCTTTAGTGAATAAGTGCCCTCGAAGGTCTTAGATCTTTAAACTGTCCTTTGACTTATGTAGCACATTAAGAAGTTATTTTTCAGACAGACACATTTTTGTTGCTTCCAAATTCCAGGCTGTTTATAGACCAATTAATCGTGGTTGCCCACAAGGTTCCATACTTGGCCCATGAATCTGGAATTTGGTTTTAAATCAGTGGCTGTTTAAACAATCAGTGGCTTTATCAGAACGGGCTAAAATTAAAAATTTCAACACTCAAAACTTCTATGATGGTATTTAAAGGTTCTTTATCTGCTTACAAATCTCCCTTAATTAAACATGATGGTATTACCTTACACATATTGTCTGGTTCCACGCCTCTTGACTTATTCTTAGAGTTTCAAGGAGTTTGCTATTTCATTAAAAAGAATATTCCTCTTCACTTTTACAGCACTCAAATTGATCAATCTGAGCCGAAAAGAGAAAAAATAAGTTTCTTCAATATCTTTATGTCGAAGTGGCAGCAACGTTGGACTGACTCCGCTAAGAATCAAGTCACTAAATCTTTTATCAGTGATGTTAATTTTGGCAATCAAAGTACACTGAAATGGTTTTCGCAAAATCTATATTCTTGTTTCCTTCTTATGGGGCATGGATCTATAAATGCGAAATTCTCGTCATTGGAAGTCACTTATGGGACGCCAGTAGTGGTTCTGAGTTGCTATAAGGAAACAGTCTTATTTTTATTTATTTTATGTTTCATTTTTATTAACTTTTTATTTTATTTACATTTTTAATTATTATTATAATTATTATTTTATTTACTGATTTTTTTCTTTCAGTGGCCTGGTTTGGGCCACTAAGGGAGCAGGATTAATTGCTGGTATCCACTGGTATGATACTACCACCACTGGGTGCGATTGCAAGCTTTAGGGTGAACAATGATTTTAGTGCTGGAGTCGACCATGTTTCATGCTTAGTTGTGGCCTGCCTCCTGGAGGAGTAAACAGGCAAGCATTCCTGGGGGGCAAAGTGGCCAGAAACAACTAAACAGCGCATGCACACTGCACAAACCTAACATCACACACAATTCTGGCCTTATACAAAGTTCTGTATTCATCACAGTATACCAACATGGAGCTACATTGATGTTCGGGTGCTGCCCTACATAAGATACTACAGATCTATACATGTCTACATGAGGACATGGACAGCACCAAAGCCTTGCAATTAGGAATGAATATATCAAAAAAGACAAAAGCAGCTGGAAAAATACTTGCACTCAGCTAGACTGGAAAACAACATAGAGAAATCTGCAGAGAACATTTCTTGGTTTTTAGGAGCATTAGCAACTATGGCCATATTGCTCTGGGGATATGCGGTGGTCATTCCCTGACCTTTCTGCATCCTCCATATTTGGTGGTCATGGGCTCAAACCCCGGTCTAATCAAGAAGTGTGTGCTACTCACTGCTGCTCCTACCCACCTGGCTACGGAGGCGCCAACCCATATGAAGTGGTGTCATGAGATATTGGTTCACGAGATGGCTAAACTGGACAGCATGGAAACCGTTCATAATTTACAGGTCAGAATTCTTTTCTAGCCTGGACATTATACACTGGAAGAATACTGGTGTGCAATATTGTAACATTTAGCCAGCTTGTTATTCATGAACTTGAGTCTCCAAACACAGATGGCATCATCTCAACAAGAAGGAAGAGGAGAGATCAGCATACTGCAAAAACTCACTACTGTAGCACACTACAGAAGATAGTTTGCATCTCCTGCATGTTTCCAACTTCACAGCAGCCCTGTATGAAAATCTACAAGTTGATTGTGAATGGCTTTTCTCGGACAGAAGCTACAGAACCAACATCCTTGACTGAACTCTGCTGACGCAACCTTTTTTTGTAATAGCCTACAATTAAACACATAATTTGTGTTTAATTATAGGGTGTATAACAATGAAGTCCAACTTAGGTTACCTAAATACTTGGCCTTATGGTTCTATAGGTATACTTTTATTCTTAATACCTATATTCCATAGTATTATTAAATTTCATTTGTCATTTGATTCCCTCAGTATACAGTTCAATAAATATCATAATATATGTTTTACAGACTGATGTAATGTTTAATCAATATTTTGATGGCATTAATATGATCTGAAACTCTTTTTTTTTTTTTTTCTAAATTTTTAGCACTTATTTCACATATGTTTATATATATCACTAAATAGGTATCAATGAATTTGTAAATTAAATTATTTGTAATTCATAAGCATTATTTATAAGTTGTTGTACTGTAAATAATGTGTTATTATTGTAAATAATGTGTTATTGTACTGTATTGTAAATAATGTGTTATTGTATTGTAAATAATTTTTAATATTGCTGTATATGCATTTTTACATACATACAGTAATAACACAGCAATATTATTTTTATGTACATTTTCCCGACAGAACATTTCGCTGTTCTAGTTAAGGTCCCATTTCTCAAACTAAATACCGTATTTCCCCATGTATAAGATGCACCTTTTTTCGAAAAATTTGGGGTCTAAAAACTGGGTGTGTCTTATACAGTGGTTATAGATTTTTTTACTTGCATTTCCTGCTTCTTTGCGCTTGTTTGTCTTTGCGCTCGTTGTTTCGAACTTGTTACCAGTATATTAGGTTACATTTTGCCACGTTCTGCCCAGAAATGGCTCAGAAAAGATTTTCGTACAGTGCTGAATTCAAGTTAAAAGTGATCCAGTTTGCAAAAGTGAATGGAAATCGTGCTGCCGAACGTACGTTTAGTCCTCCTCCAACTGAGAAAACAATCTAAGACTGGCTACGGGAAGAAGAAACCCTACTGAAAACGCCACGGCAGAAGAAGGCCATTAGAGGCAAGTCAGCAAAATGGCCTGATTTAGATAGGGAATTGAAGATATGGATTGAGGAGCAAAGGGCAGTTGGAATTCCTGTGTCCACAAAGATGGTTCAGCATGAGGCAAGAAGAATTGCTGATGAAAAAGAAGTTACTGATTTCAAAGGAGGACACAATTGATGCTTCAGGTTCATGAAACGGAATGGACTAAGCATGCGTACACGCACCAGTCTTGCCAAAAAGATGCCTGAAGGCTATGAGCAGAAGGTCCTTGAATTTCATTGTTTTGTCATTCAATGTCGGAAGACACATCAGTTTGAGTTGGGACAGATTGCAAATATGGACAAGGTTCCCCTTCAATTTGATGTCCCAAGTAACAGAACTGTTGATAAGAAGGGGGCGAAAACTGTAACTGTGAAGACAAGTGGACATGAAAAGAGCCATTATACAGTTGTTCTAGCTTGTTGTGTCGATGGAACCAAGCTGCCTCCTATGGTGATTTTCAAATGCAAAACAATGCCAAAAGAAGACATTCCTCGAGGAGTGATTGTCCACGTTCATGACAAGGGTTGGATGGATCAGGATGGGATGAAGATCTGGTTTGAAAAAGTTTGGAGCAGGAGACCAGGTGGGCTCTTACGCAAACCTGCCCTATTGGTGCTTGATCAGTTCAGGGCACACATAACAAAAAATACAAAGAAGATTGCTGCAGAGCAAAAAACAAAACTTGCCGTCATACCTTGACATCCCAGCTCCAACCACTTGATGTCAGCATTAACAAACCCTTCACTGCTGCCATGAGAGACGAATGGAACCAATGGATGAAGTCTTCTGGGGACAATTTGACACCAGTCAGAAGAGTGAAGAAACCAACTATAGGAGAAGTTTGTACCTGGGTGAAAAGATCCTGGGATAATATCAAGATTGAGATCGTTGTCAAGTCATTTAAGAAGTGTGGCATTTCAAATGCCATAGATGGAACCGAGGACGAGGCAATATATGAAGACAATGATTCGTCATCAGACACAGATAAGGACAAGCTCATGGATGGGAGTTTTGACAGTGATGAGTTGTATGAATTTTATGATGAATAAAACTTGAGTTCAATAACTTTAGGTAATACATTTTTTTTTTCAAATTTCGGGCCCCAAAATTAAGGTGCATCTTATACATGGGGAAATACGGAAAAAATAAAGGAGTGTGATAGCTCAGGATTATGAAGTTCGGCAACCAGCTTGATGTACTGGACTCGAGTCCTGCTTTGGCAGAAGCAAACGAGTCTTCATCATGCTGAGAGACAGGTATACTAATAGTAATACATTACAATAATAATTTTAGAAAATTTGCGAAAGTTGCCTCAGTGGAGCTACCTTCCCCCCACAGATCAAAGTGACGGCTCAAGCAGATCATGGCACCATCTGGCTTTTCTTTTCGCTCTCAAGAAGCACTGCAGTAAGACATAACAGCCAAGTCGCCTGGATAGAATTAGAACAGAACAAAACCACGTACATACAAGAGATCAGAGAATGGGAGATTTGTGAGGAAGAAGTACAATTGTCAATCACGAAGTCCCGCAACTGGTGAACCCCAAGAACAGATAACATCCATAACTATTAGTACAAGAAGCTCACGTGCACACACACACACACACACACACAAGCACCTAGAAGATCAGTTCGCCAGAATGATAAGTCATTCTGGCGAACACGGTACTCAACCCGCTATCCACAATACTCAACAACAGCAAGTATTGATATAAACTCAAGGAAGGAAATAAAAACCTCTACACTTTCTCTCTCTCTCCCACCTGGTGTACATGGATGACATAGAGCTCTATGCGGCAACTCCACAAACTACTCCAGACCACCAAAGAATTAAGAAATGATATCAGGATGGAATTTGGTCTAGACAAATGCAAGACCCATGGACTGCATCAGGGGAAATTAGTCAGCCGTAACTACCAGCTACATATTAGTAAAGAGATCCAAGCCATGACGGGGAGAGACCTACAAATACCTGGGGATGATGCAGATTCAGCCATTAGAGCATAAGGAGATCAAGGCCTGCCTGACCCAAAAAATACCATCAGAGACTTCGAAGCCTGCTCAAAGCAAAGCTGACTGGAGGGAACACAGTTAAAACCGTAAACACCTATGCAGTCCCCAGTGCTAACATACTTCTTTGGGATCACAGACTGGACAAACACTGAGCTGGAAGATATCATGAGGAAGGCAAGGACAATGATGACCAAGAACCACCAACACCAGCCAAAGTCAGCAGTGGAGAAAGGGGACTGATAGACCTCATCGAGGAACAAAGGACAATGATAGTTAACCTGCACGAACACTTTCAGGAAAAAAAACACAGCAGCACAACACAAGGCCATAAGAAGAAAAACAAGAGGCATACCCCTTCATTGCCATATGGGTGGGAGGAGACTCCTCACTTACAGGAGTCCCCTCCCCTACAATGATCCCAACAAGACTATATGCAGATAAAATGACCAGTATATAGTCTTGTTGGTTCACAAGCAGGACGCTCTTCTCCAAGACAGAAAGATTCATGCTCGCCATCCAAGACCATATCAACAACAGTAACGAGAGAAAATACGTCGCAAAGAAGCCAAGAATGTCAGATGACACATGTCGTCAATGCCACCTGGCCTCAGAAACGATCCAACACATCACTGCAGGTCAAAGTCAAAGAAAGTGTACCATATTACAAGTACAAATCCCAGGCCATATTAGAGACCTCAACCCACATGCTGTTCTGAGGTTGTGCCATAATAATGGACAAGACAATCTCACACAATAGACAGGACATAACCCTTGTCGACAAGGAGGGAAAGGCTACCTATCTGATTGAAATAGCAGTGCTCAACTCCAAAAAAACAGCAGAACACTCACAAGATCAGGAAGTACAGTCAGTCCTCGTATAACACGTGTTTACACAACACGAATTCAATCACACACGATTTATAAATAGAGGAACGATATCGTATATAACACGAACCGAATTCGCTTATGCACAATTTGCCTTTGTGTTTACAAAAAATGGCAGTCCAACGTGGAATCACCCCAACTGAACGCAACACGATATGAATGAAGAGAAGATTCTGAAAATGTATTTTTGTTTTTTATATCAGTGAAGGGAAAACACATTTCACCATAATAACGTAAAAACTGACAATTCCAGCTATCAGTATTATCGCGAATGCAATTAGATTGAGTTTACTACCAGTTTATAACAGATTCCACTAGCATAAACACAACTGAAAATTTTTTTATTGTGTTATGGTAGTAACCCCCATAAATGTGCTTTAGTAAAATGTGAGCTAGTGAGGTGTTAATAGTGTGTCGTCTCTGCCTTTACAGTGTTGTTTATTCAGCTGCTACACGTGCCAGCTTTGTTTATGTGTATCAAAAGCATGCCTCCTCATTTTGTAATTGTGCTTTATTCCCTAAAAATAAGTAAAATAGTTAAAAGATATAAAGTGAGCGTCCTGGTGAAGACACTACAGATTCAGAGAGAAAAAGAAAAGCAATATGAATAGACAGAGGTGGACTGGGTCAAAAATTCTTATCAGGGAAAATATGTAGCGGCCTCATACTAGTGTTTATTGCCAAAATCACACTAACCTCCATCGTCTTCTGACCTCCGGTCCACCAGGATTTCCTCGGTAAGGCTTATGGCCAGTCCCCCTCTGTCCATAGAGAAAAAAATATGATATTCTGAAACGCTTTGAGCAAAATGAAAGAACATTTGATATTGCACGTGGTAAAGGCCTAAATGAGGCAACGCCGAGAATTAGAAAGAATACAGAGAAAATAAAAACAACTTTCATAGCAGAAACAACTCAAAATGTAATAAAATCCATTAGATCAAGACACAAAGGATTGGAAGAAATGGAACGGCTGTCATCTGTTTGGACAGAATAATCAAACAAAGAACAAGTTTGCTTATGATAGAAGCAAAAGCATTAGCAATATTTTATTACATAATAAAATACTTACGTATATTATTACGATTATCTATTGTGTTTGGTAATGTTTTGGTTACAAATGTGTGTTCAATCATGGGTGGTCGGCACCTAACCCTATTTTTCCCATAGGGCCTGTTATTTATATTGCATGAAGGTTTATAGGAACACAACTATCGTGCTATACAAGGACTGACTGTACACAGACCTAAGACAAGAGATCAAAAAAATTTTTCATATGCAACAAGTAACGACCATCCTGATCATCATGTCAACTACCATATCTGTTCGTGCCAAAGGCCCACACAACAGTGCAGCTGCAATAGGTCTTCCAGAGAACATATACACAGAACTCCAGAAAGTTGCAATCCTGAACACCTGTACAATAGTCAGAGTTACTCGACCAACAGTAACACAAGACATAACAACCACCCTGTGCACTTGGTACCAGTACCTGTCACAGGGTGGAACACTGATCAGGTAGGAATATAAGACGACAATAATAATAGCAATAATTTTGTTATTATTTTCTGTGTCAGAAACAAGTTAGTCTGTTTGATGGCTACACACATAGAAGGCAGATGATCAGCATCTGTTGTCAGTTCAAAGAACTTATGTTACTCAAAGCAGTCGAACATGTGAGTGAATTGAATACCAACAGACATACCAGCGTAGACATACCAACAGAGTTGCCAAACTTTGAAAAACTTTATAAATTATATTTTACAAAAAGACTGATAACCAATTAATGGACATCATCAAATGACATAAACATCAACTACTGGAGAAAAGATTTGCTCGTACCAAGAGCATTTCATTTTCGTGCATCTGCCATATTGTCTGTTCGTTTCTCCAAGCAGCCAACGACAACAAACACTTTATCTACTACTTCAGCTGATCACAACCGGCAAGAGTAAATTAAAATTTCATTACGGTAGGCGGGTGGATTCACACAGCCAGTTGACCAGTTCATTCATTTAAGTTGTGTGAAGGTGCTAGTTCCTGGAAAGCAGACCAGCTGCATTCTGCAGGCAACCCCCGTTTAACACATGATACTTCTACAACATAGTTTTGCTCTAACACAATTGATAAATTGCGGCAATTCTCGCACAACACAGTACTTATATAATACGGTTTCACTCTAACACAGTTTGAGAATTGCGGTAAATCTCGCATAACACGGTATTTTTGAGCTTTTCTGCTGGGAAAACCCTGCTATTATGTTAGATGCAATTTTCAACGTTTCCATTCCTTTTTGTGAATCCCCACTGTTGACTTGCTAGTCATTATTGCCTTCGTGATATTTTTCTAAAGCACATTTCTGGAGGTCACCGCCATAAAACAATAAAAACAATTTGCAGTTTCCGATTTATTGGTCTTTTCTGTTAGTGTAATCAATTATAAACGGGTAGTAAACACGATCTTAATGCATTTGATATAGTACCAAAAGCTGGAATTCTGTGGGTTTTCACATTATTATGGTGAAATGTGTTTCCCCTTCAATGAAATATTCAATCATATAAAAAACATAAATATTCAATCGTATAAAAAACATTTTCAGAAACTCATTCCTCTGCATCTCACTTGTGCATATCGTGTTTGTTGCAACATGGGGGGGGTGCCGTGTTCTTTGTTATTAATTGCTTGTCATTTTTACTGTTTTAAATTTTACCACTAAAAAAAAAAAAAAGTCAGTGAACAGAAATATCAATTAGTATGTACATATTACAGTACATATTAATTAAGCTATGTACGTAAGTGTAAATTTATTTTTATTTTGCTAACTGGAAAATATTCTTCCGATTGTCACGTACCATTTAACTTTGTAAATTGGTAAGGTAATAAAGTTCAATTTGTGCTTTATATCTTTAAAGCAGGGGTCCACTGTATTTTGTTGGGAGATCCCTGGGATTAGGTTCTCTGCTATTGAACTTGTGCTTGTTTGAGACCGTAAATTGTGACTTCGAAACATGCAGTTTGTGACTTTTAAAAAGAGCAGAAGGTAAACGAAATCTAGATGCTGCAGAAGAGATAGTGCTTAGCAACGATGAAGAGGAAGAAAATTAAATGAACGTATATTATCTGACATATAAGTATCACAGTTTGTAAGGTAAGATGTTTGTTCAGTTATTACTATTTAAGTTACTACTATTATAAAAATAAAGTTAAAATATTAAGTTATTACTACTATAAAAATTAAGTTTCCAATAGTTATAGAAAAAAAGTAGTGTATTTTTGTTGGCTTTTCGAATGTAATCCTCATTTTTTGTACTGGTTCTTAGTCCTTTATAACACAGTTTCGCATTACACGAGATTTTGTAGGAACCAAACTACCGTGTTATATGAGTGTTACCTGTACTCATAGTAAGTCTGTAAAAAGTTACTATACAATTTGCAGTTTTATCATTTTCATTTTATTTTTACAACTCAGTGCTTTTTTGTAAGTAAATATTTATTTATTATTATTTTTTATATATATATATATTTTATATTTAGCAATTTTATTGTACATAATTTTTTTATATTTATTATTTTTTGTTCGTTTGTTTGTTTTTTTTTTACATGTGTTAGAAGTTGTGATTCATGACCTCAGAGGGTTTTTCTGATATCTATTATATTTATGTTTATACTATACAGTCTTGCAACGTCATAAGGTGTGAATGATACATACCCACAGAGGGCATGTATCATTCACTTCGGCAGTCAAAAAATGGTATTCAGACTGGAAAATTTATTCTGCTATGAACTTCATGTGAAATTCATTATCAGTATCTATCAAATAATAGGTATTAGTAGTGAATTATAAAGGCAGTCAGTCATCACAGACTTGTCAAAGTTAATGGTCAAACATCCCATCAATATTTGAAAAAATGGTGTTAAAAAATTCCTGAAGTCAAATAACAGCAGCAGACCACACATACACCCAAAACTGAGGTGAACACAGCACTAACTGACAAAGTCTTACAGGAATAACAGGAGAATAGAACTACGTGATGTTGCCTGCAAGCTGTACGTGTCATGTCGAGCCGTGCACAGTGCTATGCATAATATTCTTAGCTTCTGTAAGGCATGTGCCCAGTGGATTCCCAGAGCATTAACTAAAGACATGGAAGTTTAACCCATGATGGTTTTTCTATACATTTGGCACAGATTTTATATACATTTTGGCCCAGGAGTAAATAATTTTAGGCATAACATCATTATTACGGAATGCTCTTCAAACCATGAGCTAGTCAACAAGGCTGTGTGGAGCTGCACTGTCCTGCTGGAAGAGTCCAGTGCCCTGTAGGTGCACGATGATCATGAAGGAATTCAGATGGTCCGCAAGGATGGACAAGTAACCTGGACTGTTCAGAGATGTGATAGTGGCACAAATCACATTGTGATTTGTGCCACTGTCGCTCTCTGGTAGGCTGAAGCATTGTGAAACAGATGTCGACAACCACATTCATCCACCACCTTTCTCCACCCACAGCACTGTACACGATGAGATGTTATTCCGGAAATGGCATATTCCCGATACATTCTTGATACCGTGGAACGGGGATAGTACAATTTCTGTACCACCTATGCAATAGAGTGACCCATGAATCGGGCACCCACTACCATCCCTCTTTCAAAGTCAGTTCACTCACAACATTTATCCATACTGACATCGAATTACCATCTACGTAAATGCAGTGTACCTATATATCTGCAAAGCAGTGAGTTCGTCCACTAGTGAGAGGGGTGACAGCATTGCATTGCCCAGGAACCAGGTATCCCATGAATTCTGCCCTTTCAGTGTACATTTCAAGGCTGTTCAACAATTTTTCCTCCACATAAATTAATTGAATTTGTTCTTTTTCCTTGATTAACAGAAGGAAAGAGTAAATATAGTTATCTCCTTATCAATTAATTAATAAGATTATAACTTCATAGAATCCTTAATAATGCTGTGTAGTTTTACATTCTCTAAACTTAGCCGTTCAAATAATTCCAACTGTATTATATTTATTCTCTTATATACTTTTATTCTCTTTTCTCTCTTTCTATATATATACCAGTGACACCACATGAATCCTTAATAATGCTGTGTAGTTTTACATTCTCTAAACTTAGCCGTTCAAATAATTCCAACTGTATTATATTTATTCTCTTATATACTTTTATTCTCTTTTCTCTCTTTCTATATATATACCAGTGACACCACATTCACAAGTCTTACATAACAATACAAAGCGTGCATACTGTCTAAAGCTAACAATACCGCATTAAAAAAAAAAAACTCTTTTTCGTACAACTTGTATGGAAAAAAGAAATACAGTAAAATCTCGTTAATACAAACTCAGTTTATACAAAGTACTCGTTTATATGAAGCACATGCCATTCCCCTGCAATAGGATAGGCTTTTCTATGTAAATATATGTTTATTACAAAATTTGGTTAATATGTATTACAAAGTTCGTTTTCTCCCCGTAAGAAATAAATATTGTTATTTTGTATGTTTAATACAAATCTTGGCACAGCTGTCCAATTATTGATGCAGTTCCCTGCTCCCCGAAGGATGGCACTGACTTGGTAGAATTTACTTTTGTGTAAACAAAACCGGTTTATGGTAGCTAAACTTCAATGCACTCTGAAAAATGTCATTGTGAAGAATGAGCTTAAATTAAGTTGTTTACATACCTCCCTCACTCTCTGTGGGATTAAGATCAGATACAATTGTTACATTACACCAGTTCAGTCTTTTACTACAGTACAGTATAATCTATTTTTAGTGCCATTTTATCTGAGCTGATGTCATTTTTTTTTTTCTGGAACTTGTGTCTTTAAATTAATTTAAAGTTTGTTCATATTAAATCTTATCTAGCAGTGTTATGGTGAAAAAATGTAAACGGACCGAATTAAGCCCGGAAATTAAACCAAAAATTATACAAGAGGCTGATATGATGGATTGAAGTAAAAGACACTGCAAAGGAATAAAACATCCCTTTACCTACTTTATCCACAATACTGAAAAACTTGAAGTGCATGACACTGGAGCAGGGATAAAAATCAGATAACGAATTCGTGGTGTAAAACACAAGGAGCTTGAAATAAAAGTTGTTGAGTGGTACCAACAAATCATGCATCTAATTTGCCTATATCAGGTCAGATTTTGCAAGAAAAAGCAAATTATCTAGCTCAGCAACATGGAATTAGCGACTTAAAATGCAGCAGTGGCTGGCTCCAAAGATTTAAAAAGAGGAATAGCTTGGTTTCACAAAATGTTTGCCGCAAGTCTGGATTAGTTGAAAAAGAAAAGGCTACAGAATGGTTGCGTTCTGTACAGTCCATTCATGAAAAATATGAGGATATTTTTAATCTTGATGAGACAGGTTTATTTTATAATTTGCTGCCAAACAAAACATTTGCTGTTCGAGGAGTCTTGTCATAGTGGAAAATGGAGTAAACAATGACTCACTGTTCTCTAATTCAGATGGCAGTACAAAACTGCACCCACTTGTGATTGGTAAGTTTTCCAAACTTCCCTGTGATTATAAGTCCAATAGAAGTGCTTGACTTACAGACAAAATTTTAGTCTTGGTTATCAAAAGTAGACAGAAGAATGGCTTCAGAAAAAAGGAATGTTTTGGTGATTCTAGATCCTTGGTACAGCACAGTCTTCCAAGACATTTAAGTTGACAAATATATGGCTGTTGTTTTTACCTCCCCATACCACCAGTTTTAGGCAGCCACTGGATCAAGCATCATTTATAACCTCAAGAGAGCATACAGAGCCCGCCTGATAGGGTACTTGATCAGCAACATAGAAGCAGGGAACATTTGAATGTCTTGGATGCTATCCATAATCTTGTTATTGCTTGGGACAGTACTGCATCAAGTGTAATAATCAACTTTTTCAGAAAGAGTGGCTTTGGAGAGAATATCATCGAAAAACATGGTCCAGCAGATAAATGTAATAGCAACATTGAAAATTGGAGAATTTGAAGCAGCATATGAATTTTGTTGGCAAATTTGAAGAGTTTGTAAAGGTGGATAATGAAGTTACTACCACAGCAATGCAAAAACAGAAGAGTTGCTGAGCACCAAGCAAAACAATGTTTTTGTTACCAGCAACAGTGAAGAAGCGCGCACGCGCACGCACGCACGCACACACACACACACACACACACACACACACACTGCCATCTAAAAAAGATGCCCAAAATGCATTGAGCATAATAGAGAATGTGTTGGCCTGCAGTAATGTTGATAAAGAAATGACATTGCATTTGATAATGTCTGTGCTGTAGTTAAAAATGCATATAGGAAAAATACTGCACAAACAACATTGGATTCTTTTTTTAAATTAGATTAATTTATTAAAAAGTTAATGGTTTGTATGGCTCCTTTTATATTAAGATTGTAATTCTTTTTAGTGTGATACTAAAATATTGTATATTTCAAAATATATAGTGTACAATATTTTCATTTATGTTAATTGTTTTCTCTTAGTTTACCTTACAAATAAAATAAAATCTTTAAAAAATGTGTTATTTCTACCACTGTATTGTTAGACAAGGCTTTTATTTTTATTTTATTTTATTAATTTAAATTAATTTATTTTTTCATTTATTTTTGATATTATTATTATTATTATTCTTGAATAGATAGCATGTACCAAAAAAAAAAAAAAAAAAAGGCAAAATTTTGACATTTTTGAGGGACCTCATTACTACAAACCTCATTATTACAAAAGGTGAAAATTTAGGTCCCTTGAACTTTGTATTAACGAGATTCAATTGTAGTAACTGCAGGATTTCTATTTGTTAAAACAATTGAACAAATAGAAACAAAATTTGAACAAATCTGTTCATATATTTAAAATATATTTAAAAGTCCCAAATATAAAATTTCACAAAAATCTGAAAGTTTCTCTGTTAAATGCAGACAGACAGACATGGCAAAGACAATATAGGCACTTAATTCATATACACCTGATAATATCACTAATTCTAAAGCCTCTTTGTTTGTTTGTTTGTGGCCCTCCACAAACGAAAGAACTGATTATGGAATACACTGTGAGAAAAAAATAAACGGTTGAGAATCACTGCACAAGATCATCTTAACAAGGAAGCAGCATGTTTTTCACACCATGGCGAAGTTATTCTGCTTCAGTCAGAGGAGGGTTTCATGGATTACTCCTCAGTAGCCAACTCTGACAAAATATTGTTTTTTTTTTTTTTTGTTTTTTTTTTAAACCTCGGTCAAAGCCTTGATACATAAGTGCTATTTACTCAAATGTAACAATAACAACACAAAACACTATCAAGACAAAAAGTATTCAGATATACACAGGTGATTTAAAAAAGGGCTTTTAATATACTGTACAGTCACCTTTGATCTGTATGACAGCCTCGACTCTCCTGGGCATACTTTCTACCAACTTTCAAGTTGCTGTTGACCAGAATTTGTCCCTGTTTTTCTTGCAAAGCAGCTGCGAGAAAAAGTATGAAAGAAGGCCATTTTTCAAGAGTTAGGTCCAGGATGTGAGCTATCTAGTCAAACTTTTCAATGCCATCATCAACAAACAAATCCTGTATGACATGTAGTCTTCTCATGCTGATATAACAGAACCCATTTCTATACTATTGCACTATAAGTAGTGTATATTTGTCCAAACACACATTTCAAAATAAGCACTGCCCCCCCCATACTATCAGACTACCTACATCAAACTTAATTATTGAGATGATACACTACATTTTCCAGGTAATCTCTACACCCAAACACGTAAATTGGAACACTATATAACGAAATTAGTCAGTCACTTCATAGCAACTTTTGCTTGGGGGGAAAAGGTTTGGTCTGCCTTTTTTTTTTTTGCAGGGGGCCTTGGCCTCGCCGACCGGGCTAGCCAGGTGCCTGCCTGGCAACCCAAAGGTCGCAGATTCGAATCCCGCCTCGGGCTTGGATCAGAGTAAAATACAAAAACTTTGGGAGGTGCATTATGGCCACAGAAGCCGATGCGCCAACAACTAACAAAATAAATGACGTTAAAAAAAAAAAAAAATGGCCTTGGCCTCCTGCAAAAAAAAATTACCTTTAATTTTATGGTCAAAATCAGGGGTGTACCTAGCCAAAATAATGTGTTCTGCTCAACTTGTAGTCCTTTTTTTTTTTTAAAAACTATGAGCCTCAAATTCTGGGTGCTTAAGTGGGCCAACTTGTAGTCTCATCAGATCTACACGATATCTAAATCTGCAATCTGCTCCAACCTGCAATACATGCCCACAATCCACAGAGCCCATGTGCTAAAAATAAAGGCATTCCTTCATCTGTGCTCATCTAAGCATGATCACATTAACATGTGGAACAAGGTTGGTTGGCATTTGCCAGGAAGACATCTCCGCAGTATCCTCTCCTTGTGCTCAAGTCTCCAGAGGTTATAGAACTTCAAGAGACATTTCCCAAATGTGACTCTGGACATCTCAACTCGCTCAACATCAACCTGCAGTCTACTGACAAGGCATATTGTGATGGCATCTTGGCCTATCTTTCTGTTTGTAAAGGACAATTGTGTAAGTGCCGGTCCTAGTTAGCTGATGTCATTTTATGTTCTGCTCAACTTGTAGTCCTTTTTTGTTTTAATTATTATTACTTTTTTTTTTTTTTTTTTTTAATCTTTATTTCATGTAACTTCTCAATGCAGCTTAACTCTATATCCCTGTGTTTGTTCACTTGTATAAACAATGTATTGTAAGATTCAGTGCCGGATTTACATATGGGCTGAGCAGGCTGCAGTCCAGGGCTTCATAATCTAGGGGGGGGGGGCCTTGGCCTCCTGCAAAAAAAAATTTAACTTTAATTTTATGGTCAAAATCAGGGGCGTACCTAGGCAAAATAATGTGCAAACTCAGATCCAAAATTCAGGAACACATTGATGGGAGTGCCGAACACACTCACCCTTGAATCCTTGATTTTACTATCTAGGCCCAGTTGCTTAGTAACATTAAACACGTGACATACAAGTCTGTGACTGTATAACAGTTACACAAGTGCATACTTACTGTTAAGTAAAGTTTATGGAGGCTTTAAAACTACTCAGAATCGAATGATAAAGTCAGCTATGAAGCAATACAAGTGTTCAGATCAATGTCTATCATTATAGCGTGTGTTTTCAGAACAAGTGAGGATTCTTTTATATCATTGTGAATCACAATAATATTTAATTTTGACTTTTTGTGAAAATAATAATGAGTAAGCAATATGAAAGTGGTGCTAGTAAACAAAAGCGACAAAAAGAACAGAAGGAAATACTCAAGCATTTAAAGTCAATCACGTTGTATGGCTTTGTACAGCAGGCAGAAACAGCCCTACATAATCCCTCAGATACAGAACATTCGTGTTAACAAACAGAAGAAGATCAAGTAGACTACACTGAGAAGTCTGAAGAACAACCAGTTTATATACAGAACACATCCTCCCAAGAACTTTAAGGAGAACTGTTGTCAGTAACTACCACTACAAGTACAGAAACTTCTGTAGAAAGTGACAGGACCTACAGCCAAAGAATTAACACAAAGCACTGAAGGAACATGCCACGAGATAGTTACACCAAAAGAAGCAGTTCAAGCTCATTACCTTCTTAAAGACTTGGAAAACAAAAGCAAATGTTCTCAACAAAAACCCTAGCATTGCAGACACAAAAATAGAAACTGTTCATGCTACTAGTGATTTCAGAGACAATGACGTAGGTTTATGGACCACATTGAATAATGAGGAAATATCATTCTGGATTGAGAAAGGTCCATCAGAATTTCAGCATTGGGGTGGGCCTTTTATCAATTCAAAGAAAACATACAAAAACCCAAGCCCGGTTCTGCTCAAAAGAATTTATTCCATTCCACCCAAGTAAATGGAAAAACCTATCCTCAAGAATGGCTAATGTATTCTCCCACAAAAGGAAAAGTGTACTGTTTTGTGTGCAAACTTTTTTCTAACCAAACTACCTCAACTACAGCTTTAGCTTCTACTGGAGTCAATGATTGGCATCATGCTTATCTTGTTCAAACCCATGGAAACTAAAAATCATATGAACTCTATGCTAACATACTTAACAAGAAAATGTGGTCAAACACTGACATCAAAACTCGAAGAGCAAATCAAAGCAGAACAGGATTAGTGGAGGCATGTACTTCAGCGAGTTATTGCAGTGATTTCCCTTTTGGCATAACGTGGCTTGGCATTTAGCATTTAGGGGAGATGATAAAACATTTGGTTCACCAAACAATGGCAACTTTCTTGAATTGCCTGAATTAATTTCTAAATTTGATTCCTTTGTGTGCTCACATAAATCAGTATGGAGGTAAAGGCTGTGGTCAGCCATCGCACTTATCCAAAACCATATGTGAAGAGGTTATCCAGTTGATGGCTAATAAAGTTCAAGAATCATTAGCATTAGTAGAGGCATTTGATGCAAGAAAGCAAGCTTATGCAGCATCAGCCAAAAAAAAAAAAAAAAAACCCACTTCCACTTCACCCCTCTGTTCGTTCAAAATACCTGTCCAGCTGAGCCTTAAACTTATTTAGGCTATCAACCTCCACCACAAGGGATGGAAGTCTGTTCCACCAACCAACCACCCGCTGGCTAAAGGCAAATTTCCGCACGTCTATCCTACATCTGTCTTTTCTCAATTTGAATTTATGCCCTCTCAGGTGATTTTTCTGAGCTAGAGGAAGAATCCCATCAGCATTGAGCATGCTTAAACCATTCAAGGCTTTATACACCTCTATCAGATCACCTCGCTGGTGCCTAGTCTCCAGACACTGCAATTTGCAAAACTTAAGCCTTTCTTCGTAAGAGCACCCCTTTGTTCCATTCACTAATCTTGTTGCCCTTCTCTGTACTCGCTCCAGCAGCTCCACATCCCTTCTGAAATGAGGCCTCAAGACCTGTACACAGTACTCTAGGTGTGGCCTGACCATTGCCTTATACATAGGAGCAACATCAAATACTGAGCAACATCAAACAAGAAGGTTATTTTAGTTTATCAGTCAATTCAACCGCTGATGCTTCCCATGTTGATCAACTTACTGTCGTTATTAGATATGTTTCTTCTGGTGATGGATTGCCAGTTGAATGCTTTTTGAGATTTTTTTTGAACTGAAAGATCACACTGGTGAAAGTATGGCTGAGCTGATACTGAATGACTTCAGTGAACTTGAAATAGATTTCAGTAAATGTAGAGGACAATCATATGACAATGCAGACAATATGGCTGGAAAGTATAATGGCATTCAACATAAAATTCTGGAAAAGAACAAGTTTGAAAAGTTTCTTCCATGTGCTGGACATTCCCTAAATCTAGTTGGATGAACTAGATTTAGATTTGTTGTCTGATCTAAGCATTCTCTGCATAGAAAATGATAAACTGCGACTTGCTGATTTTAATGATATAATTGATAAGTTTACATCTAAAGTTTGCTCGAAAGAAACTGTTCTGACTTTGTACATAGTGTAATGTTATAACCAGTGGCGGCTCGTGACTCTGATGTTTGGGAGTGCTGAGTCTTAAAGTTACATTAAATTGCCTTGGTTATAAGACATGTAGACATACACAATAATAATAATAATAATAATAACAATAAGCAAGTTAAAAATACTACAAAACATTAACTATACATTTACCATTAACAGACTTGAAAATCCATTCTTCAATTTTTATTTGTTGAAAATAGATTAATAACTTTTTCATTTGTTTGGTGCACTGTTGACCAAGCTTTTCTCTATTGAAAGCATTGCTTGAGCATTTGGCCTTTCCTGATTCATAGTGCTCCTTAAAAATGTTTTTATTCTTTTTAATGTCAAATGGCAGCGTTCAGGCTCTGAATGGCCAAAAGAAATTTTGAGTTTTATAAGTTCACCAAGAACTTCAGTTAGATTTTCTGAGATAAATTTCAGCAAGTCAGTTAATTTGCAATAATTATGTAGATCATGTCTGCTATAGAACACTTGTAATTCCATAAGAAGTTGTTCTCTTTCAATCATGGGATATGCCTCAGTAGTCTCCCGTACCTCTTCCATGGGCATTTTCGTACGAAAAATAACGAAGTTCTCCTTGTTAAACAATTTAGCTGCAATTAATTGCTTTGTAAAAGAATATCTATTTCACCTATGTCAACACATATATACAGTAGTTGCATACTTCCTTCACTTCAATCATGAGTGTTTCTGAAGGATTTTCCCAGTACATTGAATTCCTGATTTTTTGAATGGAATTCTTAAAGTTTCCTATATATTCATGTATTTTAACTGCCTCGATTTCTCGAGATTGCATTTGATTATAAATAACTTCCATGTGAGGCATTATCTGAGGAAAAAGTTCTAACCAGAACTCGAATTTTTCATTACTCAAGATGTGCAAAATTGCAGTTGCTTCTGAAATCATCTTATCTGCATTTGCTGTTTCTTGTAGTTCCTCCATACACTTTTTTTTCAGGATTCAGGATTCAAAATAAATGCTGTTCACGGTACGTACACTGAAGTTCCATCTTGTAGGGGAAGGCCAGGCAACACGACTGTCCATATGCTTTCTGAGAACAGAGACGCTGTGGTGATCTTGAAATAAATGTTGGTATTAACATGAGGTTCGAAAAGAATATTCTTGAATCTTGGGTACTACTTGCTGCATTTCTCATCATCAGATTCAGTTGGTGTGCATAGGGCTAGGAGTGAATAAAATGTGCCTTTTTGTACACTCTTCTTTTATTTTAGCCTGAACTCCCCCTTTTCTTGCCTTTCATCACACTGGTGCCATCAAATGTCTGAGCAACCAGCTTTTGAGTATTTCCTTCGAGGATTATGTCTAACTTATCTAGAATGCACTTTGATATTCTGTCTACAGTTTGGTTTTCCAGAGGGAAAAAACCCCAAAAACGCTCAAAAATGTCTCCATTCAATTCATATCTCAGAACAATTACCATTTGTAAATGTTCTGAAACATCTGTTGTGTCATCGGCCATGACAGCTACAAATGAAACTTCTTTAATTTCTCTTTTTATTTCATCCCAGCATATTTGCAGAAAACAGTCAAGAATATCATTCTGAATAGTTTCTGAAATGCTTTTAAATGCTGCATTACTTTCTAAATAGCTTTTTATATTGGAATATAATGTACAGGCAAAATTTATTAATCCTCTGCATACTCCTGGATTTTTAGAATCGTCTTTTTCGTCATGTCCACATAAAGAATTTCAAACTGTCCACAAAATTTAATGCAGTCTATTATTTTAGATACTCACAATTCTTGATAACTTTTCTGTTATATGTTTGCAGATCGAAAAAGTCTGTAGGCCTCACTAAGCTGTTAATATTTACGCTTCCTAAAAGCGATAGTGAAATTACATTATCAATATGTTTCTTCGAACTCTCATGTTTTAGAGTTTTTTCTTTCATTCCGTTTAAGTTTGTAAAGCCACTTTTTGTCCACGTTAAGTCACCTCCAAGCAGTAAACAGGGAAAACAAAACAACGCATTTTTAACTTCACAACCACAAAGCCAACTTTTCCTTTGGTACCATTCAGTTTTAAAACTGTGAATATATTTCTTATTATTACTTATTCTCCGCTGAGAAATTTGAATCTTTGGTGTGGAGCAGCCTTCTTTTTTAATCACATTTTTTTCTTGGAGAGATAATTGTGAAAAACTAAGTTGCTGAAGTTTATTCACTGTCACGTGATTTACTTCGTGGTTAAGCATGGAGGCCATGATCGAATCAAATTTCACAAAATTGTGTGTCGTAGAAATAATGTTTTACTTACACATCACCTCATAAGCTCAATTCGCAATTAAGCTGTAATCACATAATTACACTGTTGAATGTTGAGTATTGACTTAACACTGATATTATTTAGTTACTTAATGGGAATTTGGGCGAATAACAAAAAGACACCAACATTGTAGTTACACACCCATCATGGTTGATGATGAAATCTGAGTCACTTTACAGTGACTTTGATTCGTTTCACCTATAAAAAATGTATACTGGCAAGTTGCCAATGGCAACCAACTACCAGTTGGTGAGCCTTACGGTTAATTAAACTTCAAAGTTGGAAACGATTTTGTGTTTTTTGTTTATTATTGAAATGATTACTGGAAACAGAGGATACGCATACTACATGCAGATCCTGTTAATAAAAATATTCAATGCGTTGCATTGTACTTCACAAAATTTCATATAACTCCGTTCACTGTATATCTAGATTTAAATAGCTGGGGTGCTGCAGTGCCTATGGACGAGCCGCCCCTGGTTATAAGATAGCTATGATTCTCCTATAAATGTTCTGTGTGAATGTCTTCATTAATTCCATACTTTTGTAAACTTATTAAAGGTTATAATTTTATAAACAATCTTTTTATCAATTCCAAAATTTCAGCAATATTCTACTTTCATTGAGTAGTTAAAGAATAGAACAAGGTTTTGTTTCTCATGATCAGATGCTATTAATTTTGTGCCTCCCAAGGACTCCTAGCCCAGGGCCTGCAGTTTCCTTAATCCGGAACTGGTAAGATTCCTCCGGCTTTCTATGTAAGGAATCACTATTATTATTACTGCATGTCCTCTCGATTCACACACAGAGATTTTACAATGTCACATGTGTAAATTTACATGACTGCCTATTTTTCATATAGAAATAGATAACATGGCTATGGACTACTAATGGCATTGCTTAAAAAGGGGGTAAGTTTTTCCCAATAATTTTTTTGGTCCTAAGCTTGAGGAGGGAAAGGTCCGTGTTGCCACTTGGCAGCATAATTTATCAATAAAAATTATTATCAATCAATATCTGTTTATTCACTTTAAATCAAATAAAAATCATAGACAAAAAAGCAAGCTATGGTACAGCCAATGAATAACAAATAAAGGCTAACAGAGACAAAGTTAAAAATACAATGAAGAAAGTAATAACTCCTTCCCAGAACATTTTTTTCCTGAAAATGTGCCAAAACGGACTGACTTTTTTCATTTTACAGATTAAAAGTATACATCATGTGTATAGTTTGTTTGTTTTTTTTTTTTTTTTAATAATTTTTTTAGTAGAAAATACATGGGGATAATTAGGCCATGTGGACTATCCCGAGTTATCTTGTGTATGCCAAAAAGTGTGCAAATTATACTGATTTTTTTAATAAATTAGCACGAGCTAATTTATTAAAAAAATCTGTATAATTTGCACACAGAGAAAGGAACAGAAAAACACAAACAAATGCAAACTTACTTTATTCCCTGAAAGACAAATTGAATTCCATAAAAAAAAAAAAAATTTCATGAAAAACAAACGGTAATTTTACTTGGTGTGATAGGGCTTGAAGCAAGGAGTGATGCAAAGGCCAATTTCACATGTTTCACACGTGTAACGTGTCTCCTTTCAAATTTTCTTGCCATCTCTGTTCCACTTTTTGAAGCATACCCGACAAGTTCTTGTTGGAAAGTTCTTCTTCTCAGTGGAATATCAATGGGGAAATGGCTTCGTGAATAGCAAATTAGGTGGGATGTTGAGGACAGTCTTTCCATTCTAACTGGTGGAAATTGCAGGTGATATTTCTTGATAAGTTCATCAATCAGGTCCAATCTAAAATTCAAGGGTGAAAGAGCTTTTTGGCCATCTGAAATCGTGGCTTTATACAGTAGAAATGAATTCCACACAACTAGGTCTATTAGGTGAAAGAAAACCTACCTGTAGTATTTTTTTAATCCGTTTCCTGGGCAGGAGATAGTTTGCCAAATACTGGTCAACTTTATCTACACCTCCCATGGAAAAGTTATAGTCACAAACTACTTTGGGTATCTTCACTACTCCTGTTCGAGTTTCTGTTTCTCCCTGAGAAGGATTATGAATTGTAAATAACAACATATCTTTTTTATCTTTCCAAAAGGCCGTGACTTTCCCTCTTTGAAAAGCAGCAACCTCTTGCCTTTTCAGCTTTTCTTTCTTCAGCATTTTGGGCATTTCCTTTCTGTTTGGTCTCACTGCACCATAAGCATCAGTTTTCTTTGTGATCAGAATATCAGTTAATTGGGGACTGGTATAATAATTGTCAACTGTGAAGCAATATCCTTTTCCAAACAGAGGCTTTAGTCAAAACCACTTGTGTAGACATTGGAAAACCAATAAAGTTTGGATCCATTTCTGCACCTTTTCCTACATATATTATGAAAGTCCAAACATAGCCACTTTCGGATTCACACAGCATATAATACTTTATGCCAAACCTTGAGTGCTTCAATGGCATGTACTGCACCCAACCGAGTCTTTCTTTGTAAAGCATCAAGCTTTCATCTATTGTTATGTATCTTTTAGAATTCTGAGAAATGAAGGTATTGTTTTATCTTTTAATAATGCCTATGAGCCATCATACTTCCAAACACTGGTGTCTCAAGCAATGGCTTTTTTGACCAGTGCATATATTCTTCAGGCTTTTTCACAGTACCTTGCAGCATTTTCAGAGCAAAAAATACTCTCAATTCAGCATACACCACTGGAGTCCAACTAGAATCACGAGCACCACTTTGTTCTGCAAATTTATTAATCTCAGAGCACACTAGATTAATTAGTTCTTCATCAAAAAATAAAGGAAAAAAAGCCTATGGGAGTCATTTCATCTATATTGCTTTTTCATCTATATTTCCATTTACTGACTGTGCAGTAAATGGAAATCTTGGAGGTGACGGGAGAGGTCTTTAGTGCAGTCAATTTTGAACCACTGTCTAGCATCTAAAACACTGAAATCACCATTTTCTTCATCTGAATCAAAACCTGAAACAGATTCATCAGAATTGAATTCGCCAAAAAATTCCAATTCACAATGTGAATTGTCACTAATCTCTTCTTCACCACTCATTATACAAATAAATTGAAAAAATCAAGTATAAAGCACAAGCAGTAATCTCTCGCCACAAGAAATAATTGTGAACTAACTACTACATTCTGACATTGCTGTACAATATAAGTAAAATGAAAGCCAGTCATCTGCTGCCAGGCGTAAGAAAATTATGAGAAATCTCGGGATTTATCTGGCTAATGCAAAATTAGCCAGATAAATGCCCAAGAAAATATATTTCAGTCCTAAATTTGGAGGTATTATTCTTTGCTTTTATCCCGAGATATCTCATGTAGTTCCAAATAACTTTTAAAACTAAAAACGAGATATCTCGGGATAATCCATGAAGGGGTTAATACAGATTACAGTAAAACTATTGAACAATAAAAAATGAGGAAAAGGTGTGATGAATTGGCATATTTCTGTAATAATATTAAGACTCATTACCATAATGCTTTATAATTGAACCAATCCTTCTTAAAGTTTAGTTAAACACTACTATGCTTGTGAGTAAACAGACTGTAATTTATAGTCCAACTAATAATTCATAATGCAACTGATTATGCTTAAATGTTTAACTGAACAGAAGTATCACAAGTAAGCAAACAAACAAACTCTGATTTCAGAACCGAAATACATGAATGTGGCAACTCTGAATACTAAATTTTCAGAGTTGCCACAATCATATATTTTGGATCTGAAAAGACTGCAAAAATCCAAATAACAGGACGTATAGCCTAAATTTCTTGATAGCAGATATAGAAGCATTTATACAGAAATGCAGTTAAAGAAGTGTATATTAAAAGAATTATGTATGTGGTTATTTAATAAAAATTACAAATTTTATATGAACCATTCAGTATATTGTGGGTTCAATACATAAGTGTAACTATCTCCTTACAAAAGTTACAATTAAATAGTAACCTGTGAACTTCTGACAGTATTTTAATTTCACTCTGGAATTTGTTTTCAAGTCTAAAAATAAAAAAATAAAGAAACAAATTATAAATTACAGATTCTAAATGAAAATCTTCCAGCGAAAAATCTCACCATTGGTGTATTTTAGAATATTAATTTTGTTCTGGTGGAATTCTATTTCAAATCCATAATTTCTTGTTTTCTTATTTTCATTCCTTGTTTCACCAATTCCCAAATATTAGTTCAATCCTCCCAGCCCAAACTTTTTTGATCACACCTTGTATAAACCACAATTAAACCAATAATGCTTCAATTTCCAAATTGCATCATCTGGAGACTAGTTACTTGTGAGGGGGATCTGATTGAGATTATTTAAGGACTTGAATGAACTGAGTAAGCTTAATTCAACTCTTGCTCAGACTACACATTAAGGGGCATAAATTCAAATTGAAGAGGGTTGGTTGTAGGTCAGATTTACATACATTTTCTTTCAGCCAGAGAGTGTTTGACTGTTGGAACAAACTCCCATCTGGTGCTGTAGAGGTGGGCAGTTTGAATAAATTCAGGGAAAAGTTAGACAAACTGTTGTTGAGGGGATGAACAGGTGAAACGGAAAATGCTGGGTGTTTTTTTTTTTTTTTTGGCTGATGCTGTATAAGCTTGCTTCCTTGCATTATTTAGTAGTAGTAGTAGTGGCATGTGATGCAAGAAAGCAAACGTATGAGCTTAATGCAGCATCAGCAAAAAAAAAAAAAAAAAAAATCACACCATTCCCTCCAAATGCCTGTCCAGTTCCTCCTTAAATTTATTCAACCTATCAACTTCCACAACGACAGATGGAAGTTTGTTCCAGCAATTAACCACCCGCTGGCTAAAGGCAAATTTCCGCACATCCAATCTACATTTGTCACTACTAATAATAATAAGAAAAAAATATGCACAACATTTGTCAACTTTTTGTCTCTATATGATCAGCATAAACTAAAATTAAAAGCTTTGTATTAGCAAGTGTTGAAGTTATTGTGTGGCTCTAGTAACAATTAAATTGAATACAGAATTCTTCAGATATACTTTAGTTTGAATAAAATGATTGTAAATATGTTTCAAGTCAGGAATAAAAACTAGCCCTCATAAAAGACAAGACAAAAAGCTACAAATAAGTAATAGTTCAGTATACTGACCTATAATGATTTATGCACCAACATCAAGCCATGATGATGAAGAGGTTGAAGAAATGTACACTGAAATTGAGAGTCTTCTAGATGAGCAGAAAACCCACTACACTATTATTATGGGGAACATCAATGCTAAGGTTGGAAAAAGGCAAAACAGCGCAGAAAGAGGAACTATAGGAAATTTTGGAATTGGTGAAAGAAATAAAAGAGATGAAAGACTTGTGGAATTTGCAGAATCTCAAGGACTGTCAGTAATGAACACTTTTTTCAAGAAAAGGGTGAATAGAAAGTGGACATGGAAGAGTCCAAATAGATTAACAACTAATGAAATCGACTTCATCCTCACTAACAGAAGATATATTGTGAATGATGTTACCGTCCTGAATAAGGTAAATGTTGGAAGTGATCACAAAATGGTAAGATGTACACTTGATATAGATGTAGGAAAGGAAAGGAAAAAACTGACTCGAGTAAATAATACAAAGGTCTTTGAAATAACAGAAGAGGAGAAAAAGCAGTATGTACTGGAACTTAAGAACAAGTTTGAGCTTCTGCAGACTGCTCAGGACAAAGATATCGACGAGGAATATTACAACTTTCTGAAAGTGATAAAGCCCAAGAAACCTATAGGGAAACAGAAATCCAAAGAAGAAAAAATTAGTCAAGAAACACTTGTCATGATGAACCAAAGACGACAAATGAAGAGCAAGAAAAACACTGACAGGGAGAAAATTGAGTATACTGAGTTATGCAAAGCCATTAGAAAGAGACTCAGAGAGGACATAAGAAGATTTAACACAAGAAAAGTAGAACAGGCATTAAGGGAAAACAAAGGATTTAAATCAGCAGCCATGAGCAGTAATACAGAAAGACAAATTATACTGAAACTGAAGAATAGCGATGGTGTACTTATAAACAGCAGAGAAGGCATAATTCAAATAGCAGAAGACTACTATAGAGAATTATACAAGGAGCGAGGGAATGATACCAGCAGTGGGGAACATGGATTGCAAAGTAGCAACACATACAACATACCCGATATTCTTCCTGATGAGGTAGAACATGCATTGAAGAAAATGAAGAATCGGAAAGCCCCGGGGGAAGATGAAGTTACTGTAGAGTTGTTAAAATTGGGAGGAAGAGACATAACACAAAAACTGGCAAGGCTCTTCACAAAGTGCATTAGAAAAGGTGTGATGCCTAAGCAGTGGAATAATGCAATCATAGTTTTGCTGCATAAGAAAGGAGATAAATCAGAAATTGGAAATTATAGACCAATTAACTTGTTATCCCTTATCTACAAGTTGTTCACAAGGGTCATTACTAACAGATTAGAAAGAATACTTGATGAGAATCAACCGAAAGAGCAAGCTGGCTTTAGGACAGGATTCTCAACTATGGATCACCTTCACGTAATATCACAGCTAATGGAGAAAGCAAATGAATATAAAACACCATTATGCTTGGCATTTGTGGATTATGAAAAGGCATTTGACTCCATACAGCATAAGGCAATGTTTCGGGCACTGGAAAGACAAGGCATAGATACTCCATATATTATGATTTTGAAGAAAATATATGAGAGTGCTACATCCTTTATTAGACTAGACAAAGACAGTAGCAAATTTAAAATCGAGAAAGGAGTTCGACAAGGAGACACAATATCTCCGAAGCTGTTTACTGCTGCCCTTGAGGAAGCTTTCAGAAGATTAGACTGGTCGCAGAAAGGAGTCAATGTGAACGGAGAGTACCTAAACCATTTACGATTTGCAGATGACATTGTGGTCATAAGCCACGATCCCAAAGAATTAGAGGAAAATCTTAATCAGTTATGCACAGTTAGTAAGGATTTTGGACTAAAGATGAATATGGCTAAAACAAAAGTAATGATGAACAAGTATGCCACAGAAAGGGAAATAATGATTGAAGGAGCAGTAATTGAAAAGGTGGAGTCATATACTTATCTGGGACAAGTTATTAGCTGTAATAATGATAAATGGCTGGAAGTCAAGAGAAGAATAAATTTTGGATGGATAGCATTCAGGAAATATAGTCACATACTGAAGAGCAATATCCCAGTTTGTCTGAAACGTAAAATAATGAACCAATGTATACTCCCCACCATGACTTATGGAAGTGAAACTTGGGCACTCACCAAAAGAATGGAAGAGAAGCTAAGAACTACACAGCGAAGAATGGAACGAATTATATTGGGAATCAGACTGTTAGATAAGAAGAGAAACACATGGATTAGGCAGCAAACTCAAGTAAAGGACATTCTTATCAAAACTAAAGAACTAAAATGGTCTTGGGCAGGACACATAGCTCGAAGACATGATGACAGATGGACTAAGAAAATAACAGAATGGTACCCAAGAGGAGCTAGAAGAAAACCTGGAAGACAAAGGCGGAGATGGATAGATGAAATTCATGAGTTTTGAGTAGTAAATGGATGGCCAGTGCTCAAAACAGAAGGAACTGGAAAGTTGCTGGAGAGGCCTTCATCCTACAGTGGATTGAAAATGGCTGATGATGATGATACTGACCTATTATTACTGGATTAATATACTGAATGTTTTTAAATAACTGTTTCCTCAAAATGTGATGAGTATTATGTGTTTAATTAAATCTAATTTTAACTAGAGCCCTCATTTTAATAAACAGCACATTCTTAATTACACACACATATATATATACAGTGTGTGTGTTTTTTTTTTTTTTTTACAGAATATAAGCAGACCCCCACCCAATTATAAACAATTCCATCCCATAAATTTAATAATTACTTTACTTTCAGATATAGCTTAATTCTCCACTTTTTAGGTAAATGATTAAAATACAGAAAATAGGAAAATTCTGTTCAATTATGCTATAGTCTTAACTGCTTTGAAATATCAAGAAAATCTGTGGGAAGGGTGGGCACAGACAGCATTTGCTCCCCATTATTTAAACAGCTTTGCATTCAGCACTTATTGTTGGTTTTAATGGTATATTTTACTTCATGTACTACCAAGTAAGCTTTAAGTCTGCTATAAACTACTGTTTTCTATGGTTCTTCCAATGGTAAATGAAATCCAAAACATTCAGAGAATATTTCATTTCTGGCCTGAGATGATTAACTAATTAAAAAAGAAAATATCTTCTGATAACAAATTAAATCAAAATTTGATATCTCTATTTTATTATTTAAAATAAATAATAAAATGACGTTCGTTCATTTTAAGTTTACCAATCACAATTGATCAATCGATTAAATACACTAAAAGATTTGCAACTGACCTTTACTCTATTCTGGTAAAAGTATTCCCTAAAATTTCGGATGGATAATACAAAAACAGCCATATTATAAATCACTAAAAAACAAGACGATGTTTATTCAGTAGGACTGCAATTCTCATTATAAAATTATATTGCAAACGATTAATAAGAAGGTACATGTGATCTAAAAAGGAAAGGGGTAAAAAAAAAAAAAAAAAAAAAAAAAGTGCAGAAATTCCAATTACGTATCAGCAATAATTTGTATGTGATTTTAGTCAAAGGGATGTCTGTTAGCTAATGAGGAAGAGGGGGAGTACTTCAATTTCTAAATTATAAAAATCACTGAAGGATATTAATATCATGTCTCGCAACTCATCAATTAAGGCTTGTAACAAGTCAATCCATGTATCACTTTACATTAAAAGTTTATTTTGATTGCGAAAATTGACAAAAATTTAATTAACTGTGGGTTACCTTCTTCTATATGTTTTTGCTAATGGAAACAGACAATCTTCTAATGATAATTATTTGAAATTTATTACAATTTTTAGTGCACTTCGGAGTGAAAACGAAATTTGGGGAGGGGATTAAATTATCTGGCTTCAGCATGATGAAAACCAGCCATAACTTAAGACTGTTCAGTAGAAGCTCCTGACAGACCAACAAACAAAACTGTAACTAATGGGCTGGTTTGAACCATCCACATTATATAAAACTCAGTCCAACGACTATAATATGTTACATTCAATCCGCATACGTCATAAGCACAGGCGTACCAATGAATGGTCTATACAACTTAGGCAAACATGTAAACAGTACATTGCTGTTAACGACTAGCGCTTTATTACACATACATGGCAGCGGAGCGAACCGCTAAATCAGCTGTTGACTAACGAAATTATTCTCAGTTTATATGCCATACTCTCACTAGTAGCGTTCTGCAGACATAAAGTCTGAAAACACTGATAACTAGAAACTGATTATTCATACCTTAAGAAGACCCAGCGCCCTGGATGTATACATATCACCATCCCACGAACGAACGTACTAACATGGAAGGACAATTCACAAACACGATAACAGTACTACAACATCCGGGCACGTTGAACTCCTACTTCCTGTCGTAAAGCGGCACGTACTGCAGCCACAAGAACGAAAAGGATGAGATTTTACAATTGATCTCATATTATTATTTCTATCGCAATATTCTGCTATGTAACAATAACCTAGTTTTCAATGATGGCGGCTACGAAATTAAAATCTGGAACTGCTTCCTCGGCTTGGTCACGTGGAAACACAGGTGCTCTGTTTAAAGCTGAAAATGTTTGGACCGATTAAGTGAGCTGTATCGGAAGCTTTCAAACAGCTTCTTTGATGAAATAAATTTGGCATATAATTTCAGAAATATAAAATACATCTACAAGCTAAAAATCAATTAAAATGTTAAGACGATACATGGCAGTGTGACGGGGAAAAAAAAAAAAAAAAACATTATTATATGTGTATGTATTACACACACACACACATATTATTATATGATTTGTCCATTATAATTGAATGGTATTAATGAGCTATTTAATTATTAAATATTATTATTATTGTTATTACTAGCCACATAGTGCAAGGAAGCCTGAGGCTTAAGGCTGCACCAGCCAAAAGCTCCTGTGGGTAATACATATACAGCAATACCTCGTTTAGCACGGCTTCAAACAACACGGGTTTCACTATAACACGGTTTTCAATTAAGTTTAAGTGGAAAATTTACTGTACATATTAAAACTCATTAAAAACTGAGCTGGATATAATCATTCTTCTCTTTCTTGATGATTCCTTTCTACTTTTGACTCTCTCTCTCTCTCTCTCTCTCTCTCAGGGTAACTCGGGAATTTTTTTTTTTTTTTTTTTTTGCTGCTGCAGCATAAGCTTCAGGCTTCCTTGCACCATATGTCTAATAATAGTAATAATAGCCCTGCACGTACTCTGCATATATGCTGCATTGTCGTAACCTAGGTACGGTACATATATGCTGCGGTGCCAACTCTATTGTCTCACACGCACATGTGACAATAGCTCCCCTCAGGCAGTCAGCCGCAACGTGTAACAGTGTTCAGTATTATTAATTTCATCTTGACGAGAAGACGTGTGACAGCTTTTCAAACTTTTCATTTCACACAATTTATTTTTTACCCTTTTCAAAATACGATCAAAAATATATCCGCATCTTGGTTAGAAAGCACTACCAACAACATGCATTCTGTTTGGCAGCATGTTTTGCCCCATTTGGTAAATGATTTCCTGGTTTTGAATCGTAAGTTCAGACAACTGCCGAAGACATCGTGAAGATCGGAAAAGACTTGGGATTTGGAAGTTTGGACACTGTCAATGTACGTGACTGCACTGACTCACGTGCAAGTGACTTAGATGATCCAACTCTCCTTGAAATTGATGAGCAAACTGCATATGAAGAAGAGGAACACAATTCTGAAGTGGCACCAAAAGTATTTTCAACAAAAGAATTGGAGAAAGTTTTTCAGGGGGTTGGCATGGCCTGAGAGGCGATTATGAATGGAGATCCGAATGTTGAACACAGCATCAAGATGGGATTTGATGCTACAAAGACTTCAACGCTGAGAAAAAGAAGAGATGTCTTCATTATTGAAATACCTTAATAAACAACCGCCTTTTTTAGAGTTTTTTCCTCATCTCTCATGGTGTTTCCTTTTCATTAAAAAATTTTTGCAATTTTTTTATTTCACATCCTTTTAATTGGCTATCAAGAGCAAATTGTTTATAGGTTTCTTATAATCGGTATATAGACTGTTTCTCTGCTATGCATTCTACTAAAATCCATTATAATTATATCTCAATTAGCACGGTTTCACATAACACGGAATAGTTTCGGTACCAATTATCAGTGCTATGCGGGGTGTTGCTGTATTACTTTGATCCATATCATCAGATAAACGCAGATCTACACTGAGTAATCACTGAATTATGACCACCCCAATGAAAACTGAATGCGACCCGTTCACCACGTGAAGTACGAGAGTGCGCAGTTAGTCGACCTACGTAGCATATATAAGGTGTCAGTGGTTCACTAGGTAGTAAAATTCCGAGCGTGATGGATAAAAGGAAGGATTTATCGGACATTGATAAAGGGCAGATTGTGGGAGCTCGACAAGCTGGTGCCTCGATTTCCCAAACGGTAGAACCGGTTGTTGTTGTTATTTGGTTTTAGGAGCATTAGCAACTAAGGCCATATTGCTCTGGGGATATGCGGTGGTCATTCCCTGACCTTTCCGCATCCTCCATATTTGGTGGCTCACGGGCTCGAACCCCGGTCTAATCAAGAAGCGTGTGCTACGCACTGCTGCTCCTGCCCACTGGCTACGGAGACGCCCCGCTGAACTGGTGGGGTGTTTGAGAGCTGCCGTTGTTAAAGTGTACCAGGACTGGCGTCAAAAGGGTCAAACAAAGACCCGACGGCAAAACTTGCAAAGGTCAGCGAAAGGTTGACGTTAGAGGTGAGCGCCGGGTCCGACGACTCGTATAGGCAAAAAGGTGCAGCACTGTTGAAGGGTTGACTACCCAATACAACATGGGCCAACCCGGAACAATATCTGGAATGACCATGCGTCTCACGCTCGCACGTATGGGCTATACCAGCAGACAACCCCTATGGCATCCTCTCCTCACCAAGGTTCATCGACGTAAAAGACTCGCCTGGTGCGAAGAGCATACAAGTTGGACTTAGAAGACTGGAAGAAGGTGTGCTGGTCAGATGAGTCACATTATTTACTCCACACTGTGGATGGTCGTGTACGGATTTGGCGTCAACAACAACATGAGACTCTTTATCCATCATGCATGGTATCAAAAGTGCAAGCCACTGGAGGCGGTTGTATGGTGTGCGGCATATTTCACTGGCAGGAACTTGTGTTGTTACACGGTCAGCAAGCAGCTGACCCGATATGTTACACTTTTTCCCGAATGGTGATGGCGTCTTCCAAGATGACAATGCGCCGAGCCATCGGGCACTTGATGTGCAGGAATGGTTTGAGGAACACAGTTCTGACTTCCAGCATATCGATTGGCCTCCGAGTTTCCCCTGATATCAATCCCATAGAGCACTTGTGGGACACGATGGAAAGGCATATCAGGCGTCTGGATACATCAATCACCTCCATACCTGCATTGCTAACCGCATTACACACAGCTTGGTTGGCATTACCTCCTGAACGCTTCCGACATCTTGTTGCATTAATGCCACGTCGGATAGAGGCTGTACTGAGGGCAAAAGGAGGCCCTACAACATATTATGTAGGTGGTCATAATTCAGTGATCACTAAATGTATATTACCGCTCTCCTTCCCCTCAAATAGTAGTTTACCTGAACCCTTAAGTATCCTCAATGATACTGACAAAAATCCTTGCACAACATTTATTCAAATGAATACCATTTCTACTGAATAGATTCCTTCAACCTACAAATGCGGTTTACATTTACATTTTTCTAAATCATATCATTTTTTTTATTTGTAACCTGAGGACAGTTCAAAATAAAAGGAATCAAAAAGTTATATTAAAAATTGTAAATTGGAGAAAAAATTATACACTCAATGAAAATCTATACCTTTTGTGGAAAAGTATTATTACAGCACAAATTACATAGGGTATGAATATGCCATTAATGTCATGAATAATTATCATGAAAACATGATTACCCAAAACTGATGGATATTATGAATACTTCAGCTGTTTTATTGGAAAGTATGAACACCCTGACAATCAAACAGCTCTCTAATTCTGTTTACAAAACAGATGTGGTAAAGCATCCTACTCCTCTACAAGAGAATCTCTTACTCGTTTCACATTAACGAACTGGATTGTTTATAACCTTATAAACTTTATTGTAGAGTCACGCTAACGAACTGGATCGCTGTAATCCAGTTTGCTCGAGTGAAACGGGTCTTGGTGAATGGAAAGTTCGGGAAGGAGACCAAGAAGCCGCCGTTCATCTCCTTAAAGAATTCCAGACAAGTTCAATTGGATTCAGGTACGGAGGTCTGACTGGTACTTTATAAAGAATATACTCGTTTCCAGGAATTTAGTGACCAGCTATGACCTACCCGAAGGAGCGCTGATAAACGCCACAGCATACCTTCAAAAAGCCATAGATCGGATTTCAACCCTGTACTTTTGAGTATTTAGGCCGACAACAGAATACAAGCGGTTACACTGATTTCCAGATCTTCATTAACCTGATAAAATACGTGCAGTTCATTGCGGCCATTCATCCCGATGTTTCCTCAGACCATTACACAAGTGGTCACTTTCTCTGAAGCTAGAGGGATCGACGATTGTTCCATGCTCGGTTACCCTCTCTCTCTCTCTCTCTCTCTCTCTCTCTCTCTCTCTCTCTCTCTCACACACACACACACACACACACACACGCACACACACACACACACACGCCGATAATAGTTTCAAGACTGAATCATGACATCTCTGCCATCATGACATCACCGGGCTAGCCGGGTGGGTAAAGTGCCTGCCTGGCAACCCAAAGGTCGCAGGTTCGGATCCGCCTCGGGCTTGGATCAAAGTACTACAAAAACCTTGGGAGGTGCATTATGCGCCAACAACTACCAAAAAATGACATCTCTGAAAATACTGATTAGCCTTGACTGCAGAATTGGTATTCTTTTGCTAGAAGTCACATATGCCCGCACCTAGAGGAAGTTGTTGTTGTTGTTATTTGGTTTTTAGGAGCATTAGCAACTAAGGCCATATTGCTCCGGGATATGCGGTGGTCATTCCCTGAATGACCTTTCCGCATCCTCCGTATTTGGTGGTGACGGGCTCGAACCCCGGTCTAATCAAGAAGCGTATGCTACGCACTGCTGCTCCTTCCCACCTGGCTACGGAGGCGCCCCTAGAGGAAGAAAGGAGCAAAAGACCATGAGTCGTTTCGCACGGAGACCCCTTTTTCCAAATCTTCATAAATTTACTTATAAAAAGGTCGTTTCTGTGCCTAATAACACGACAGCGATAACACTAATTGACACTTTCTTAGGTACTCACTTTAATGGCCAAGAGTGGCCATTCTGGATTGTTTAATCTCTTAGTTGACCTCGAACTCCCTTAGAAATACCTTTCTGCCTCCTGATACTGTTCGCATAACATTCAAACCCCCATCAGTTGATAGGTTTCATTTTTATATATTTATTCTTGATGAGTTAATGAGACCTCAGCTCGAGACTATTAACACACCTTCACAATCACCACAACCACCATTATGTAAAGAGCCATTCCAATGCTTCAACGCTTCCCAATGTCTATGGAACCAGGAAAAAACTAAACATATACGTTCTGTAACACGTTAGAATAGAAACGAGTTAGTGTGTTAGTTAATACTGTTAGTGTGTATTTTATTTACACACTGTTTAATTTCTATGTTCTGGAGAATAAAATCGTATCTGATGTTGTATTCGGTTAAATTAAATCAGGGTATCAAATTTTATTAAACAAAAAAAAAATGCAGCTTTTTTTTTACCTCTAAGAATATTTAATGTAAGTATTAAATTATTAAATATTATTAAGTATTAATGTAAATATTAGTATATTTACAATTGTGTGCAAGGGTGCGTGAGATAGAGAGAGAGGGAGATTTTTGAATAGTAACAAACCTGTTTATATTTTCAAGAGAAAAGAACAACGTGATTACAATGCCAACGCGATTTCAATTGATTGATTAAAATTAAGGTTAGAGAAAGATTGTTTAATGCAAAGAAATTTTTAATGAAGAATTTGAAAATTTTTACATTTCCATCAAAACAATGAACACATCTTTGTCATCCTTTTTTCCAATTTCCATGCCAATGTTAAAAAACAATGAACAACAATTTTTGGGCCATATTTTCTTAAGGGCATGAAAGTAGGTTTATGTTGTTGATTTTTGGGGTGCTGAACACGGAAACAGTGCTTAAAATGGCAGATTAGTTCTTATTTCGGAAAAAAAAAGTAGTTTTCCATATTTATACATGCTAATTTTTATTTATATGGCAGTAAGATGTAGCTACGAACATACCTGTATCAAACACGGGATCATTTTGCCCTTCGCTTATAATGATAATAGTAATAGAGGCATGTGATGCAAGAAAGCAAGAGTATGAGCTTATGTAGTATCAGCAAAAAAAAAATTCACACAACCATTCCCTCTAAAGCTTTGTCCCGTTCCTCCTCCAATTGATGTAAGCTATCAACTTCCACAACGACAGATCGAAGTTTGTTCCAGCAATTAACCACCCGCTGGCTAAAGGCAAATTTCCGCACATCTATTCTACAACAGTCTTTCTAAATTTGATTTATGCACCCTTAAGTTTGTAATCTGAGCAAGTGGAAGAATCCCATCAGACCCATTCAAGGCCTTATACACCTCAACCAGATCATCTCGCAGGTGCCTAGTCTCCAACCACTGCAATTTGCAGAACTTAAGCCTCTCTTGGTAAGAGGATCCCTTCATTCCCCTCACCAATCTTGTTGCCCTTCTCTGTACACGCTCAAGTAAATCTACATCCTTCCTAAAATGAGGCCTCCAGACCTGTACGCAGTACTCAAGGCGTGGCCTGACCATTCCCTTATACAGAGGGATAATCACCTCCTTTTCCCTGCTAGCAAAATTCCTATATATCATTGACAAAACCCCATGACCTGCCCTGGCAGCCTGTCTGCATTTCTTAGAGAACTTCATATCTGCCTGCACAATTATTCCCAGGTCTTTTTCATTTTCTACCACCTTAAGTGTAGTACCACACAGTTGGTACGTTTCCCTGGGGTTACTTCTACCCATATACAGTACTTGGCATTTGTCAAGGTTAAAATTCAGTTGCCACTTCTTAGCCCATCTGCCCAAATTATCTAGATCCTGTTGCAGTAGCACACTGCCATTACTGTCATTAACAACTCTGCCAACCTTTGTATCATCTGCAAACTTCGACATTAAGCCTGATATACCTTCATCAATATCATTGATAAATATACAAAACAACAGTGGACCTAACACCGAACACTGTGGGACTCCACTAATAACATTGGTCCACGAAGAGCACCGTCCACTGATTACCACCCTCTGTCTTCTCCCATTCTACCACCCTTTTATCCATTGTAGCAACTTACCCTTAATACAATACTGCTCCAATTTGCACAGTAGTCTTCCATGAGCAACAGTGTCAAAAGCTTTCCTGATATCCAAGTATAAGATATCAAATTTATTTTTTGCATCCAGTTTCTTTGTAACCACATCATAGTATTCAATCAAATTTGTCAGACAAGACTTTCCCTTAACAAACCCATGCTGTGTCTAAATTATTCCTGCAGTCATGATCCTGCAATGCATCTTTAACTCCATTTTGACTCGATTATTTGACTTTGACTCGATTATTTTACCCGTAACAGAAGTTGAACTAACTGGTCTGTAATTACTCGTGTCACCCTTCGACCCGCCTTTGTGAATTGGGGATACATTTGCACATCTGCAGGCCGTGGGGACTTCCCCTGAGTCCAATGACGCTCTCATAATTATGGCTAAGGGTTTGCTTCGTTTCTTTGCCGCCTCCTTTAATATAGCTGGATAGATCCCATCCACCCAGGTGCCTTTCTTATGTTTAACTTCAACAATTTCTGCTCCACTTTGCTCTCAGTTATTACAAAATCATTAAGCACCCTGTTACAATTTAATAAATTTCTGGCATTTTCCTTCCTTAATAACTCCTCAAGTGTGAATGTAGACGCAAAATACTCATTGTATTCAGCGCTTCGGGAGCATCCCTTTTCACCATTCAACAATAATCGGCTAACATGCCGGCACTCCATGTTATTTTTCTTTGTTCCATCGCTGCGATCTCTGGACGGAAGCGCTCAACGTTCGTCGCTAATGGCACAACAGTTTGGTGAGAAGAAATCCAGGTGTGAGTGCAAGAAATGCATCTTCAATGACATGTTGCACCCCAGTTTTTCGTAAGAAGTAATGAGATCTTCTACAAGCTGCCTGTAGTTTCCGGCTTTAACATTTTCTAGAAAACCAGTCGAAACATTTCGAAAGACTTTCCACCCACGCTGATTTGTCGCCACCACTAAGGACACATTCGAACTGTTCATCTTTGAAAAGTTGCCTTATTTGTGCACCAATGAAAACGTCTACCTTAATCTTCTCTGTACTAAGTCTTGGGAATTTCTCTTGCTAGTATGCGAATGCAGGGTCGTTCACTTCCAAAGACTTCACGAAATTTTTTCAAGAGCTCCAGTTTGATGTGGAGTGGTGGAAGCAAAACTTTATTTGGATCTACTAGAGGTTCAAATGCTACGTTCTTCATTCCAGGTGTTAATGACTTTCGTTGAGGCCAACTCCGCTCCTCGTAGTGCATATCCTTGGCACGACTATCTCACTCGCAGAGAAAGTAACAATACTGTACTTAGTGTAACCCTTTTGTAGTCCTCATAAAATGGCAATTACCTTTAAATCACCACATATCTGCCACATATACTTCGGTTAGCGTACACCTAAGAGGATGTTCTCCATGTTTGCGTGTGTTTCTTATTTGTGGACGGCATACGCAAGAGGTATTGAAGGCAGCATATTTCCATTGTGTAATAACACAGTCTTAAGGCTAACCTTAGAAGAGTCTATAAATAGTAGCCATTCTTCGAGAATGTGCCTCATGTTTATTGCTGCCATTAGACCATCAAACATCCTTACAAACAGTGAGTATTCTATCAAACAAAAGTTTGATAGAATTTATCATAGTATTTATTTCGAGTACGAAATGTTGTCACTTTTACAGAATGGTCTAGAACAGTGGTTCTCAAAGTGGGTGCCGCGGCACCCTAGGCTGCCACTTATTCTTTACAAGGGTGCCGCAACGTCAAATTTAGCATCGGCTTACATCATGAATTTCATGCAACTGTGTAAATTAGAAGTCGTCATTAAATAAATGCTGACCGCATTGCAGTGTACATGTACATACACCTACATATACGGAACAGCCGGGCGGAGCCGAGCCGTCCGTCGTGTACACTGTATTTGAAACAGCACCACCTTACAAAATATTATGTCAGCGCCCATTGCACCAGGTGCTGGGGGTGCCAAGATTTTTTCATAATGGATTTAGGGTGTCTTAACATTAAAAAGTTTGGGAACCACTGGTCTGGAAGATTCCACTGTTGTAGCCTCGAGGCCAAAAGCTCTGCCTTATTCTTTGGCAGTTCTAGATCCCTGATGATGTCGTTAAGCACACTTCCTGTGATCTTCTGTGGTTCAGAAGGATAAATGTTTGGACAAAATGGTCGATCCCTTGACGTAGACGACTGCTGTACTTCTTCGTGTATATCAAGTTGATGTTCATCAGTCTTCATCTTCATCAAAGTGTGCAGAAAAACGGTCTGGTGGTTCAGGAATAGGTAGCACTTCATCGTGTGGCACGGGACGAATTGCAGATGTTATATTTGGGTACGTCACTGTTCACTTTTTCTTCATTGTCATCGCTTTTCTAATCGGAGGTCCCAAAGAGAACAGTCTGTGACGTGATTTGTCGGCTACTTCCATTTAATGGGCACTGCGAAAGGCATAAAACGTCCCTTTCGATTCACCCAAACGTTGAGTTTTGACGACCAGGTAGAATAGTGTGTGTGTGTGTGTGTGTGTGTGTGTGTGTGTGTGTGTGTGTGTGTGTGTGTGTGTGTGTGTGTGTGTGTGTGTGTGTGTGTGTGTGTGTGTGTGTGTGTGGAGCCTGACCTGATCGCCTACTTTACACCCAAAGCACGAGAAGGCCTTTTCTATGGCTCGAGTTAAGGGACGTTTTCTTGAAGCTAACGTGACTTCTCCAGATACGTAACAGAACGCATCCGGACTATTCACACAATTACGGGCCATATTAATCTTATACGACACAAATACTGCGCAAAAAGTAGGAATCTCACATAGAACAACCCTTACCTGAGAACAAATCACTCTGTACCCAGCCGTATTCGAGAATTACTGTAACAGAGTTTAAGATGCATTTCAGGCGACAACAACTTATCACATGATGCAGAACGCGGCGACAGTTGCCGATCACGAGATAAGAGCGCGGTGCTACGGAAACTGTGGTGTTGCCATGCGTTTTGCCGAGAGCCGTAGTTGATAATGTAGAGTAACTCGCTAATGTGAAAACCCCAACTGTAATTCGAAAACAAGAGCCAATTGACAAATTTTATTGTGATTTTCGTGTTCAGCAGCATAAAATTAGTCAAGATTAGTCAAGATATTTTCGTTTTCGTAACATTTTACGTGCTGACCAGTGAAATCCAACTGTTCACTAGCAATTACCATTTCTTTCGAATCGCTACCCTGAAGGATGATATTTTAATGTGGAAACAGCTTAAAATCCGACGGAACGAGGTCTGGACTATATACACTGATAGCCACTTTTAAGGTACATCTACCCTTTTCATTACATGAAGCTCTCCTTCTGTAACAGCATAACGTGTTTGTACCATATGATAAAAAACGAGTGGGTAGATACGCAGGAATACGAAAATGGGCAAGACCAAAGTTTTAAATGACACAACGTGATATGGTAATCAGAGCAGGACGCGCCGATGTGAATATCTCGGAAACGGCATCCCTGTTGGGCTTTCACGTATAACTGACTCTCAGATGTACTGAGATTGGTCCAATAACTAAATAACATTCATCCAACGGCAATCTTGTATGTCGGAAGCCGCTCGTTAATGTAAGAGACCAACGGAGAAGCTGGTCAGTCAAATAATCGAATACAACAGCGAGATCTTTCAGAATTCATATCTCGCCATACCATATCACGGATGGAGTATCGCAGCCAGCGACGGAACCGAATTCCACTCCTGAAAGTTAAAAAAGGGTACTGTTACAGTAGGCACAGGAATACCAACACCAGACATTGGAAGACTGGAAAAGGGTTGTCCGATTCATGGGAGGACTAGAATATGGCGAAAACAGCATGAGTGCATGGACTAGAGAGGACTAGAATACGGCGAAAACAGTAAGTGCATGGACCCACAACAACATGGACAGTTAACAATGCAGACTCGTGGTGTGCATCGTCCCTCTCTACCACCGCTCTGATACCAGTGGAGAAATATTCGGATGACACAGGCTATATGTAAATTGTTTCTAACCAGACACATCATTTTATGGATGCAGTCTATCCATATGTGAATTTACATCCTGCCACATTACATTCAGAAACACCTTCAGCACATCCACCTCCTAAGCCGTAACTTATATGTGGATAATGCTACTTCAGTATTATTCTATTGCCGTAATTAAAACATTATTATTTCATAAACATCAACTATTAAAAATACAAAACTCAATTCAACTTAAAGAGAGCACTATACCTCTTAGCCAAAGCTAAGAAGAATATAGTATTGGCTACCTCAGTTCCACTTATCCTAATGAAAGTATGTAAAATCATAATAAATAATAATAAGTGAGTCCGAACCTCTGTTTAATCAACTTCTTTTTAGCAAACTTTTCTATTTTGCAAATTTTCCATATAACGAATGGATATGGAGAGACCATCCCCAGCCACGGGGAGGCGAGTACTACTATCTAGCCGTAATCTTGCTCTCCGTTTAAAAACCAAACTCACAAATTTATTAAAACTTCCAAAAAAGCTTCTATCCATGAACATGACCCATAGATTTCTTTGCTCAAGTCCGCCCAAGCAGATCTCCAACTCATTCCTGAGATCAAGATAACAATTACAGTGCAACATGATATGTACACTCAGAGGCGGATTTAACGGCGGGCGCACCGGGCGCGCGCCCTGGGCCTCGACTTCTGAAAGGCCCCGCAAAACTCCAACTCTGCAATTTTAATTACGTACACGTTTACAATCGGCGGTAAAACCCGATAGTATTTATCGCTTATTTTCATTATTTCATTACTACGCTGCATACTATACACATACTACGCTGTATAGGCCCCGCGCGGCTGCGCTACCGCTCATAGCAATAGAATCGTATTTGCTACTTTGTACTTACAAAGGTTCTCCTGCAGTGCAGACTTACGATATACGCAAATATCGTATATTGTTGAAATTATATTAAGATAAAATTAATTCCTGTTGTTACATCAGCGCCTGGATTTTCGTAGTTTATGAATAATTTTTGAATTTTAATTAATCATTAATTTATTGCACTATAACGAAAAATCTCTTCTCTAGTATTCTAATCATTCAGACTCTTATATTTTATATTATTGAACAAACATTCTTTTCACTGGTAGGCTACCAATGGTAGCTAGCAAAATGAAACGACATCTATCAGGGGCTGAAAAAAGACAAATTAAAAAAAGACGCGAGCAAGTTGCCAACCAACAGAAAGGAGTATTGGACAAATTTATAACCGTACATGTTAATACATGTAATTAAAAATACATGTATTAACATGTATTTTTACTTCCCCTGTCTCTCTCTTTTTTTTAAGGGACCCAATATTTTCTTCTGCGCCCGGGGCCTCAACCGACCTTAATCCGCCACTGTGTACACTGGTTTCTTGCTGTCCACAGGAACATAAATCACTTACTGCAAGCCCCAAATCGTGCAACCTTCTTGCTAATCCGTGTCCTGTGGTTAAAAATGTAGCGCAGAGTACAAACTGCTGCCAAGGATTTTTTTTTTTTTTTGTACATTCAGTATGTCTACTCGTGGCAGATACATATGGGTAACTCGACCTTTCTCACTCGAATCCCATCGTTGTTGCCATACAGCCATTAACTCACCTTTTATCCTAATCTTCTCATCCTTCATCACATCAGACCTCCTATATATCCTTTCGGGGTCTGGACAAGAAACTATGTCCAACACTGATTTTCTAATGTTGTTCTTGGTGCAGTATAATAATGCTGACAAAACAGTCTGCAAATCAGCCGGTAATCGACCTGCCAGAACCTGTAAGGCATCTGTCGATACTGTTCTACAAGCACGAGTTGTACACAGGAAAGCGAACCTCTGCGTTTGGAGCAAGTATTTCTTTATTACAGAATTCGTTATTCTATGCAGCCAAGCCACTGAGGAATAAGTAATAATGGGAACAAATAAACATTCGTAGAGAAGGTTCAAAGCCCCCTTTATCCCCCAATCAGTTCTTAGCTTGGCATAAATAACACGTATTTTGCTTTTCAAATACTTCATATGCTCAAAAAGGCTCATTCTCTCCCCCACACACATTCCAAAGTACTTAACGACAGTAACATACCGTATAGAAATATCAAATGACCTCACAACCGGATGTCTATTCATACTTAATCGTCCCTTAAGCAGCAGTTGTACAGTATTTCTCCTTGAGATCTGTAACTTATATAGATTGGACCATTCTATCAATTCTTCCATAACTTGGAAGTTGGGATCTCTAGTTGGGATCTTGCATTACCATACACCAGTATTAACAAATCATCGGCATATGCCACTATGTTCACACCAACGTGATTTCTATTCAAAAAATCATCCATCACAATCGCCCAGGCATGGGGGGGCCAATCACCGAGCCCTGAGGACAACCTCGAGTTACATTTCGCCTTATTTCCGTAAATCCAGTTTTCACAATAATTTTTCGCTTAGAGAAATACTCTCTAAAAATTGAATACAAATTATCTGAACAGCCAGTAGTTCTTATCCTATAGAGGATTCCCTCCCACCAAAGCATATCAAATGCGCCGTGAAAATCAACAAATATTCCAAGGATATAATGCCCCTTATAGCCATGCACATAAGTTACCATCTGATAGATAGTGTCCTCTATTGACTTTCCTTTATTGTAACCAAACTGGTTACAAAAGGACATATGACTCTCAACATATTTAATCATAAACCGACTAATACATAGCCATTCATAGGTCTTAGCTATCACAGACAGTAAGGCTATGGGACGATATGAACCTGGTTCACTAGGAAGTTTATCAGGACTTTTCATTATTAATTTTAAAACGGCCACTCTCCACGCTTCAGGGAAGGAACCAGACTCCAAACATTTGTTAAACATTTTCATTATCAAATCAGACCTTATCTGGAACACTCGGTTCATTATCTTCACCTCGATTAGATCAGCACCAGGCGACCAGCCATCCACCGCCCGTGCAACAGCATCATATACTTCTCCCATAGCAAAATTTTGCTCACGTATATCGGAATAATATGCAGCATTGCCCTGCACCATATTATTTTGTTCTTGACTCAATTCCTGATTATATCAGGGACAATTCATCCAGGATCATGCCCATGGACTCGCTCCAACTTAAAGTTTCAAAATTCCTATTTCTCACAGTAAAATTTATAGAATTGAAAACATATTTTTCAGATATTAACTTAAAAATATAATTCCAGGGATCTCTTGAGCCTTTTTCTGATACATACGACTTCCAAGAAGTCTGCTTCGCAACATTTATGGCCTTAACATAATCGACACAATTTATTATATATAGATTTATACAATTCTAATAATAATAATAAGAAGAATCTTTATTAACATAAATTTTATACACTAGTGATTCCTTACACAGAAAGCCAGAGGAATCTTACAATTAGTTGTTTATACAAGTGATTTTGATTTATAAAAAAAATAATAAATATATAAATAAAATAATAATAATAACTAAATAATAATTCTATCATTTGATTATCTCCAACCCTTCCATATCGCTGAAATCTCTTCCTTACTATTCTTAAATCTACTTTCATTCGCTGCAAGTCTCCATTCCACCACATTACAGGTCTTGTTCTCATCTTTTTCTTTCTGCCACAGGATAATGCACTGTCGGAAAGACAGATTGGTTCCAGTATCATGAGTGAATTCATGCCTATTGTGCTGGCCTTCCCACTCACCAGGCCTTTATCCAATTGAGCAGTTGTGGAATGAGCTCTTCGGAATAGAGATCTGCATACATCCAATTTTCAACAGCTGTGGAGGAGCAAGTGAGTCAACATAGACCAGTATTCCTGTGGCACATTTTCGAAACCTCGTTGAGTTTATGCCACGACGAATCCGGAACTGTTCTGATCACTAAAGGGAGACATTAGATAGGTGTGCCTACTTAATGTCTGACTTTTGAGGTAGTTCTGCATTCCATCACAGATGTGGGAAACCATCGGTGGCGCCTGACGCTAAATACTATGCCACTACCTAATGTCTGTCTGCTGCGAAGTTGTGAGAGACCACAGGTTGCTCCTTACCCTAAACAATATGCCACTACTTAATGTCTACCGTGGGAAACCATCGGTGTCGCCTGACCCTAAATACTGTGCTACTACTACCTAATGTCTACCAATGGCGCCTGACCCTAAATACTATCTAATGTCGCTATTAGGTAGGTGTACCTAATAAAGTTGGCACTCAGTGTAGAGTGCATGCTTCTGGACATTTCACCTAAATATTTTAAAAAGCACTTACCTGATGTGTTACGTGAAGTATAGCAGTATGTTAAAGAAATTCGGGATTTGTATGTATAATAGACGCTCCCTCTTTAAAACATACTATTATCTGATACTCAGAAGTGTGCAGTTAATGTAGTAGTAGCGGCATGTGATGCAAGAAAGCAAGTGTATGAGCTTATGCAGCATCAGCCAAAAAAAAACACACCATTCCCTCCAAATGCCTGTTCAGTTCCTCCTTAAATTTATTTAACCTATCAGATGGAAGTTTGTTCCAGAAATTAACCACCCGCTGGCTAAAGGCAAATTTCCGCACATCTATTCTACATCTGTCTTTTCTTAATTTGAATTTATGCCCCCTTAGGTTTGTAATCTGAGCAAGTGTAAGGATCCCATTAGAATTCAGCGTGCTCAACCCACTCAAGGCCTTATACACCTCAATCAGATCACCGCGCAGGTGCCTAGTCTCCAGCCACTGCAATTTGCAGAACTTAAGCCTCTCCTGGTAAGAGGATCCCTTCGTTTTCCTCACCAATCTTGTTACCCTTCTCTGTACACGCTCAAGCAAATCTACATCATTCCTAAAATGAGGCCGCCAGACCTTTACGCAGTACTCAAGGCGTGGCCTGACCATTGCCTTATACAGAGGGATAATCACCTCCTTTTCCCGGCTAGCAAAACTCCTATATATCATTGACAAAACCCCATGACCTTCCCTGATATACAGTACAGTACATGTACAGTACTCCACATCCGCTTGCTGAGTTGTTTACTTCCAGAGAAGTTAGTTGTATATTTGTTCCAAATCGTGTTTACACCAGTAAAATTATTTCCTATTGTAATTACAATACGTAATTTAACGAAATATTACTTAAGTTAATAAAATATAGGTGAGAGGGTTATTGCTTTCATGAAAACCAAGTTGAATGCGCTGGAGAGATTCGATAAAGGTGAATCACTAAAAATATTGCTCATAAATTAGAAATGAATGAGAGAACTGCAAGTCTAACACAATAATAATAAATCTAGGATTTTGCACTCACAAGGGTCGTTAAGTTCTCGCTCCACTTTAAAAAAAAAAAAAAAAAAAATTATCAGACAATACATTATGACTGTGGTTTATGCAAGAAACACAACACAGAACTTCAATCAGGCGGGCGTCTAAAAACAGTATAAAAGAAAAGGGCTTGGTTTTCCACCAAACAATTGAAGGCTTGTTGTTGTTGTTATTTGGTTTTTAGGAACATTAGCAACTAAGGTCATATTGCTCCGGGGATATGTGGTAGTCATTCCCTGACCTATCCGCATCCCCCGTATTTGGTGGTGACGGGCTAGAACCCCGGTCTAATCAAGAAGCGTGTGCTACGCACTGCTGCTCCTTCCCACCTGGCTACGGAGGCGCCACGATTGATGGTGAGAAAGATTTAGAGCAAGTGAACGATGGCTTGGACGTTAGAAAAAGGTCATGGTATTCATGTATTGGGTATTAACGAGAAAAGATTATTCGCTGATTAGCCTGCTCCTCAAACATTTACAACAGATTTAAAATCATTTATCAAGAGAGAAAAACTGAGTGGAGTGGAGAACAGTTCTAAATTATAAGATGCTACCTAAAAAAACATAGGATGAAGAAAAAAACAACAGCCTGCCGCACAAAGAAAGTCTTGAACTACAAGAAGATAATGAAAAACATAGTTTATTAACTGATTTAAGGCAAATTGATTGTAAACGATTTACTACAAGAAGACATACAACAATGCATTCAGTAATTTTTTTCCAACGAATCGGGTCCCATAATTGCCCATTTTACAATAAGTCCAACGACTTATTGGAAAATTAAATTATGGGAAATGCAGAAATTAGACACACCGTGGAGAAAACAGATGGATCTATATTTGAAGAAGAGATTGATTCAAATCTAAGATCGAAAATGTCTCATACAGCCGCCTAAAGCGCTCTAGATAAATCGTTACATTATATTAATAGCCTAATTCAACGATGTGTGTGTGTTTTTTCCCCCTTTTAGAAACATCAGGCTGTTATTGTAAATAATGTTCACGTTGAACAATCACGTTGTTCAATGTTTCATTTAAATATGAAAAATTCACTGAATTTATGTAAAAGAATGTACATGTTTTAAGTGAAAATAAAATTCTTAAGGTATGCATAACGTTGAGATATTCTTAACGTAGGCATACTTTTACCTTTTTTTTTTATTGATTCCCCGCTTTAGCCAATTTTTTCAATTAACCGTCCAGCTACCTGTCCAATCACAACGTATAAGGGGGCTTCTACTGTATTTACCAGTCGCAAACTGCTTTCTGATCGCGCTGAAAAAATGACATTTGAAATGTCGAAACAAGTGAAACGGTGGGAGGCTTTTGCTAAACACAATGAATGTTTGTTTCAGGATATTCCATCCCTGTAGATATCTACTGGAGTTGTTTGTTTGTTTGTTGTTTTGGTTTTTAGGAGCATTAGCAACTAAGGCCATATTGCTCCGGGATATGCGGTGGTCATTCCCTGACCTATCCGCATCCCCCGTATTTGGTGGTGACGGGCTCGAACCCCGGTCTAATCAAGAAGCGTGTGCTACGCACTGCTGCTCCTTCCCACCTGGCTACGGAGGCGCCAACTGGAGTTGTTGAAAAATCTTGCTGCGTGAAATCTAACGCTAATCGTGATGACAGTGGACTTTCAATAAATAATCTAGGTCTCCTCCTAATCGCTCTCCTTTACGAAAACTTGGTGTATCGCATAATATGCATCGCGCAACATTGGAATCCATTACTGTTCTCATAACTCCACCAATATTAATATTAATGAATGTCCGAACTTTTCTTGACTGTATTATAACAGAGGAGCATTGTACTAAGGTACAGTTCTCCTCAGTTATAACGCGTCGCATATACCGCAGATGATGGCAATCTCCGGGTAATTGTCCAATAGGGCAAGGATTACTTAGTTGATTTCAATCTTTCTAAAATTCAGTCCTGTCTTATATCTCGCAAAAAGGATTCTTCTGCTCCTTTGCTTATCTTTGATGGCACTCCAATTGTTAGGAAAGATCATATATTTCTATTGGGAATTACCCTGACTTCTAATCTCTCTTGGCATAAGCACATTACAAATATTGCTTCCTCGCTCTAGGCATTACTTTGTTTTCAAACAGCTGTTCACTTTGAACAGATTGCAAATCCGTCCTACCAGGGAATACTGTTCCCACATCTGGGGCGGTGCCCGCAAAAGAGGTGAGAAATAAAAGGAAGCTTGACTCAATCCAGAGGTTTATATTATTGTCAATCTACAAGGCAAGCGGTACAATCAGCAGCCCTCCACTACAAGTTCTTAATGGGTGCCTGCTGCTGTACCTGGAAGTGGTCAAGCGAGGCCTATTTTATCAGCTTAAGAAGGGAGTTCCAACCAAACTACTAAACCTCCAGCTAGATATTGCAAATGAACCCAAGATAGAGAAAAGGAGAATCCGTCAACACCTCCAGACGATCCGGCAACCATCTTGTAAACCTCTGGTAAACAGAAAGGAGACACCACCCAGTATTTCCTTTTAACAATAAACATGACACGCCCAAGCCTCCACCCTGGATCTCGCCTGGGCTTTAGGTAACCTTTATCATTACTGGCCATGGGCCCTTTTGTCAGAAGCTGGCAGCCATGGGAACTGAGGGAGACCCATACTGTCACTGTGGACACCTTGAGTGAGTCCTTGGGGCACCTCATGTATGAGTGCCACACCTACGACAACAGCTGCTCAAGTTCCTGGCAGCCATTCAAGGAAACACACGAAATCAGGAGTCCACACTACTGAGTGACAAAAACTCATACAAAGCGTTAACTACTTACGCACAGGAAATCTTTGCGCTCAGGCAAACCAGGTTCGCTGAAATCAGGGGTACACAGGGCATTATGCCACAGGGACCAAACCAAACTGTCACTGGATAACTCCACCTCTACAAAAATCAGTCCTTATGAGATATCCAACCGAATCACGAAGGGTAGAACCACTGCAGGCACCATTCCTGGCGTGGGTTGCAACCCATAGAGGGTAAGATTCTTTGCTTGCACCATCCTTGGTGCGGGATCATTAAACCATTAAGGGTAGGATTCACTGCTGTCAAATGCCCCCAAGATAGAGAAAAGACGAATCCATCAACAGCTCCAGGTGATCTGGCAAAAATCAACATGGGTTTGCAGTCCTGCACCAGGGATAATGCGGGATTACTAATCCAAGAAGAGTAGGATTTTCTGCTGGCACTGTCCAAGGTGCAGGATGCTGGCATTCCTCGGAGTGTGGAATATGCTACAGACTGGGCCAATGGCGTTTGCACAGGAGCATCTGCTTGTGACTTTAAACCCCAATCCCTTCCCCCACTTTTTGCCTCTATTAGGGTGGACTATGTCTCTATCTATCAGTCCACCCCCACTCCTCCCTCTATAAAACCAGTCTTCTCTGTTCCTGCTTCTGTACCCCCCCCCCTTTTTTACTTGGTCTCCATCAGGAAGCTCAGGCGACCCAGGCACAGAGCAGCTAGAGTATGATGGGTAGCCTGGCTCACCTCCCAGTTGTGGAGGTGGACAACGCAAGGTCCCATTAGGGGCCCTGTGGTAAGAAGCCAAAGCACAACAACAGAACATCACACAGGTTCAGGGAGCATGTGACCGTGCCTAAATGCTATAAATGCTGCAGGTATGGCCACACCTCCCATACATGCACTCAGATCACACCAACTTACGAACACTGCTCTAGCAAAGGGCATGAATACAACAGCTGTCCAAACAAGGAGCAAGAATCGGTTTGTGTGAATTGTAATTCCTCAAAGCTCGAACACACCCATTCCATCAGGGACCCAAAATGTCTGACATACAACAAGATAAAGAGTTTATACCAAATGAGGACTGATTATGGCAATACAATTTAAAAAGTTCAATACAACCAAACTGTTAATACTACAACAAAACGCACACCATGTCAGAGTAGTGCCTGAACAACTCAGAAAAATAGCGGACGAGGAAAATGCCGACATCCTTTTGTTGCAGGAACCCTACACCCACTCCAAAAAAGTAAGGGACTATCCAATAGCATATAAAATCATACAGGCTGGGAATGAGACCCCAAAAGTGGCCATAGTGATCCGTAATCCAGCCATTACTGCCACCCGTATCACACAACTCTGCACAGGCTGGGCTGCTTGTGCCCATATAATATCACCCCTGGGATCCTTCTACGCGATTGCCTTGTATTGTAGGCAGGGGGAAGAAATAACATTTACTACGAGATACCTCCAGGTTGTGTTGGACACTCTCCCAGGCCAACGGATCTTGGTAGGGGCAGATGTAACCTGCTGCACCCTGGCTTGGCACAGCCAAACACCGGACAGAAGGGGCACGGGATATGGGCAGCGTCTCGAGGAGTTCCTGGCGAATTCTCCCTTGACAATCCTAAACAGGCCTCAAAACCTACCTACGTTTTGTAACTCTGTGGGAGGCAACAACTGACGTCACCCTTGCCACTGGAAACCTTGCTGGACAGTCCAAGACTCCTGGACCACGTCTGCCCACGGAGTGATTACCTTCCAAATCAACCGATCTCTCTATAGAACACCAATAGCCAAACAGATGCTTATCCGCTTTGCAGTAAACAAAGCTGACTGGAGACTCTTTGGGGTCCTGCTGCCTCGAACCTTATGCCAACACCGCATTGAAGCGGATGGACAAGAAGACCCAGACGACATCCAGAGAAAAATTACCAAGACCATAATAGCAGCCAATGAGGCTGCGATGAAGCGAAAATTGCCCACCCCAGGTGCAGTCCCTTGGTGGACTTGCGACATCAAGAACCTCAGAAGAGAAGTCATAAAGGCAAGAAAACAATTCCAAAGGGCAAGACGTACCTGGCCGGAAGTAGAAGTAACAGCACTCGGACAAAGATACGCAGCAATGAGAACCAGATACACTGAGTTAATACGAAAAAGTAAGCAGAAGGCCTGGGAGCAATTAGTCAGCACGACTGGAAATGCCGACCCCCTGGGGGGTGGGTGTACAAAGTCACTACGAATAAGCTCCCCAGGGGTGAGGTCATGACCTCCAGGGAACATTGGCCACCACCTGGAAACAGTCTACATCAACATCCTCAATGTGATTTTCCAAAAACCAGCACACCCGCAACTACAAGAACTGCAGATCTGCGATGGAAATGAAGCATATCGCATAGACCAAATGGAACCACCTTTTGCCCTAGAAGAACTACAACAGGCAGCGCAACAAATGAGGAATAAAAAATGCCCAGGCCCAGATCTTCTGGAGCCAGAGATTATTAAAAAAGTAGTAGACATCTCTCCACAGACTTTACTAAACCTCTTCAACACAAGCCTGAAGACTGGAGTCTTTCCAACCGACTGGAAAATGGCCAACGTCAAATTAATTCTAAAAAATCCTATGAAGCCACCCGAACAACCCGAATCATACAGACCAATGGACCTGCTCCCAGTTGCTAGTAAACTCCCTGAAAAAATGCTTCACAAGCGACTCCTGCACCACTATGAAGCTGCAAATCTCATGATGCCACACAGTTTGGGTTCAAACCCGGAACCTCAACAGTGGATGCTCTCAACAGCCTCCTAAGTTTGGCTGCTAGGAAGTACTTCTTGGTTATTTCGGTCGATTTTGCTGGGGCGTTCGACACCATCTGGTGGCCGAGCGTCCTGGCCAGACTGCGGAAGGCAAAAACACCCATCAACCTTTACAAAATAATGAAGTCATATTTATCCAAGAGAAAAATACAAGTAGTGACTCCGTACAAGAAACTGACCAGGCCTGTTTACAGGGGCTGCCCCCAGGGCTCGGTACTGGGACCGCTCCTCTGGAGTGTCGTATTGGATGGGTTTCTGTCCTTCGACCTGGGGGAGGTCCACTCACAGGCATTTGCAGCTGACCTGATATGACTGTTGCCGCAGACAATCGACTTCAATTGGAAACCCAGGCAAATCGAGCAATTCAAATTCTACAAGACTGGATGAAGGTCCATTTTCTTAAGATCTCACCGGGAAAAACCTACTTAATGCTACTGAAAGGAACATTAAATCTCCGTAGACTACCGCAAATTAAAGTAGAAAATACAACTATCAAACTACTCAGTGAGATGAAATATGTAGGAATCATACTGGACAGGAACCAATCTTTCAACCCACACTTGAAACATATCTGAGAGAAAATCAGGAGATATTCTGCCCTCGTCTCAAGAATAGCTAAAAGGGATTAGGGACTCAAGAGGCACACCTTGGGACTGTATTACAAAACGACATTTATACCAGCCATAACTTAAGCGTCACCCATCTGGTTCCAGAAAGCAACTACTGCAGTTAACAGACGGACACTAGATTCCATCCAGCGGACAATACTCCTCTCTATTACACGAGCCTGCTGCACTGTGAGTACACATGCTCTGCAGGTTCTGGCAGGTTAGGTGGTCAGAATCCACAAAAGGGGAAATAACGAGGAAATTTCTGCCTGATGTCGGAAGATTATACTCAAAAGCACCATCATGGTTTCACCCTGGAATGTACGTTACGTATCTTTTAACAGGTCAAGGGGCCCTGAATTCCAAACTAAACAGTTTTAAATTAGTAAACGATCCCCGCTGTGTCTGTGGGGAAGTGGAGACATGGTCTCACATAATGTACAACTGTGAAAACTATGAGGATCTCCACTGCCTCCTGATGACAAAGCAGACTTACTTCCCTTGCGATAGGGAATCGAACCTGTTGGACTCGCAAGAGGAGTATAAGGAGTTCACAAAATTCGCCCAGGGACTGTTCACCCGAAGGAGGACACATTGCTATCTACAGGGTTCAAGAACAGGCACCACAACTAAAGTAACCATCCTTGGACTCAACGAAACTGGCTCTCACCCAGATACAAGACCTTCCTTTGGGACTCTATAGAATTTTTTTTTATTTATTTTTTTATTATTTTTTTTATTTTATTATTATTATTTTTTTAAGCCACCCTCCCTTGCGTGGCCCTTTGTCTCCACTCCCCGCGCGGGAGGGGAAGGTGACTTCTGGGCTCCTCCTCCCCTCGCCACCCCTCTCTTCCCTCATGGGCCTGCTCCACTGATTTGGGGGTCATCTTCTCTATGGACCCCTTATTTCTGTCTTTTCCCCCCAGCCTTCAGTCTCACCCCCCCCCTCTCTCTCTCTTTCTCTTTTAATTATAATTACTAGTGTGTGAACCATTGTTAAATTGCTTGAGCCCTACACCCAAAAACTTAACATTTATTTGCATAAATAGTACTTTTTTTTTTGGCTGACCCATAACTATAAAGGTTTTTTTTTTTTTTTTTTTAAAGGTCCTAGCCACTGAAATCTAAGGAAATTAGGTGGCAGGATCTGCCAGAGAAAATAACTATAATAGTGGTGTACCTGGTCTGCCTCCACGAGGCAGAGTGTGGACAACGATGGGTCCCATTAGGGGCCCAGCGGCTAAATGACCAGAGGAACAACGGTACACGACACTACACAAGTACAAAATCCATACACTTTTAAACCTCTGGCATTGACAGTGTTCTGTTTCACACCCACAATGTACAGCACGTGGAGATGGGGGGACACCCCTGGTGCCGTTTGACACTAAACACACTCTACACTACTCTGGAATAGACCAGACAATACTTTTCTTGGCTTTCACACAGATTCTGTACTTCTCCACAAAGTACTAAGGTGCAGATGTGGGGAACCACTGGTGGCGCCTTCCACAAAACACTATGCCCCCAAAAGAATGTGACAACAAGGATCAGTCACATGTATCTGCGCAAATTGTAAGAGCGCTCAACTATCCCACCAGCATTCAATCACAGATACAAATTGTGCCATTTACAATAGAGTCAAGAGTACTTACCAATCCCGCACTAACTACAGATAGAAACCAAACTCTGGCTAGCACCCAACAGCTTGGAACGCTTAGAATCCTTCAAACAAATGCGCAACATGCCTAGCCGACCGGGCTAGCCGGGTGGGTAAAGTGCCTGCCTGGCAACCCAAAGGTCGCGGGTTCGAATCCCGCCTCGGGCTTGGATCAAAGTACTGCAAAAACCGTGGGAGGTGCATTATGGCCACAGAAGCCGATGCGCCAACTACCGGAAAAAAAAAAAAAAAAAAAAAAGCAACATGCCTGGATAGTGATTTATCAAATTAGGCTTAAATCACAAGAGGAAAATATCGACATAATATTGTTACAAGAACGTGCACAAAAGGGTAAAGTTAGAGGATGCCCAAATTCTTATAGGATTGTTCAATGCACTGCAGAAACAGCATGAGCTGCTACCGTGGTCAAGAATATTGATATCTCAATAGTGAAAATAACACAGCTATGTACACTGATAAGTGCATGTGCTCAGGTTACCCTTGCCAGGGCTGGATTTACATATACACTAAACAAGCTACAGCTTAGGGCCTCACATTACAGGGGGTTTCGCTCCATCTTAAAAAAATTATTTTTTAATATTGTCACAATTGACCTGTAAGAAAGAAGAGCCTCATATATGTTATTTGGTTTTTGGTTTGTTATTTGGTTTTTTTTTTAGGAGCATTAGCAACTAAGGCCATATTGCATATATGTTATAGCTTAGGGTCACAATAAGTTTAAATCCGGCCCTGACCCCTGCACTCGCTTCATACATTCTCCTTATATAGTCAGCCAGGTGAAGATATAACGATAGCTATTAGAATTATCCAAACAGCTTTGATTTCCTCTCTGGGGGGGGGGGGAGCTGTTCATTGAAATTGACGCTAACTGCGACATAGCCAAACACATTATCTTTCGAGCATGCGAGCTCGTATTGGGAAAAGTTAGAAAATATCATAATAGCTTCCAACCTGCAAGTAGTGAATCAACCAGGGAACCTTCTCAATTTCAGTAGTACCCTCTGGGAGAGTACATTTGATATTACCCTGGCTACACCAGCAATTTCCTGTAAACTGAGCAAATGGACAGTCAGTGATGTATGGACCACGTCTGATCACAAGGCGATCACCGTTTCCTTTGGTCGCTCTATGGATCGTGTTCCCCCCCCTCCCGTTCCAGTATTGTCGTATGCTTCTGTTCGACATCACTGGGAACCGGGGGGGGGGGGAGTACGCAATCGTTAGCATCTTAGCTGACGAATGCATACACCATCTCACTAAGACCATAAGAGTTGCCTGTGAAGTGGCAATCCCAAAGAGAAAACACTTCCAGAAGACAGTCCCGTAGTGGAATGCAGACCCTGAGGCACAAAGGAGAACAGCTTACCGAGCAAGGAAAAGATTTTCTGAGAGCTCGTGCTCACCTCCCATTGCTCGAAGTAGAGGCGGCCAGTGAAAGATACTAGATACTCAGAAACAACTACACCACCTCTATCGGACGTTGTAAAAAGACCTCGTGGTAGAATTTGGTTTCTACATCCGGAAATAATCATCCATAGAATGTAGTTTTTCGTATAGTGACAAATAAACAGCCCAGAGACGAAGTCCTAACCTCAATTACCAGACCTGATGGAAGCTTTACTTACGCCCTGCAGGATTGCTGGATGCTATTTTCCCCAATGACGCAACACCATTAACTGAGGTACAGCAAAAAATTGTCCTGAACAATGATACATACACCACTGAGAGTGTGGAGCAGCCATTCACATAAATTCAACTCAATGCTGCACTGGACAAAACCCAAGAAAATAAGACCCGCGGCAAAAACCTCCTCGAGGTGGATGTTGTGAAGAAATTTACTGGCCATTATCCAAAATACCTGCTTACTATTTACAAGTGCCACATAGATGGTACCTTTCCAATTATCTGGAAAGCTATTCTCAAGTTGATTCTGAAAGCTCCTGACAAGATAATTGAAGAACCGAGGTCATATAGACCTATAGCCCTACTTTCTGTGTTATCCAAACTGTTGGAAAGACTCATCCTCTACCGGCTCTCCAAGTACTATGCAGATGAAAACTTAGCCTCTCTGACCCAATATGGATACAAGCCAGGTCTCAGCACAGAGGACGCCATACTGAAATTAATAACATCAACCATCACTGATTCCAGGTATTCGCTTGCCATCATGCTTGATTTTGCCAGGGCCTTTGACCGATTATGGTGGCCCATCATACTAAGGAGGCTGCAGCTTGCTAAAATTCCATTCAATTTTATAATTGTATTAAATCATATGTAAGTAACCATCGGGTTGTTGTCACTGCCAAGTATCAGTCAGTCAGTCAGTCACTAGAATTGTCACTCAAAGTTGCCCCCAGGGAGGGGTCCTAGGACCCTTTTTTTGGTTCGTTGTCCTAAACAAGTTTCTTGGGATGGGGTTTGAGCATGTTGAGTCTCCAGCTTTCGCTGGTGACCTGGCCTTGGCAGTGAATGCTGATACAAGCTGGCCTGGAAACTCATGCTAACAGAGCCCTTTCAAAGCTACAAGAGTGGGCAGCTACTCATCGGCTGATCATCTCCGGCAAGAAAACTAAATCAATATTGCTTAAAGGAACACTGCAGCTAACTAGACCACCAGTCATTAAAATAGAAAATATTTCAATAAGGCTCTACTCAATATTTCAGTAAGTCAAGTATTTGGAGATACGCATTGAAATGAAGCTCACCTTTCACCCTCATCTAATGTAACTGGCTGACAAGATTAAGAAGTACTCTGATATGATTACCCGGATTACTCGAGTGGACTGGGGCATCAAGCATCGAACCTTGATGTTAATTTATAATTATTTTCGTCCCCATCGTTTTCCTATGGTGCACCTGGGCAACACTCACGAAATCGCTGCAAACTAAACTCCTTCAGAAAACAACGCTACTTACCGTTACCCAGGACGTGTCGCATAGCTGGTGCCCCTGCAGGATGTCTGCCCTCCACTTGGAGGTCATCCTTAGAGGTCTCTTCCAACGCTAGAAGAGGGGAATTGCAACGACAACAGCTGATATTACCCTTGACCTCACAAATGATCCCCAACATGAAAAGAAGAAATTCACCGAAAAACTTACCAGAATCTGGCAAGAGTTTGCAAAACTCTGGCAAGGGTATAATTACCAGGAAATTCTCCCATCAATTGCATTCACTAGTCCGAAGTCTCCTCCCTGGTATTCACCAGGTCTATAAACTACCTTCTTCCTTACAGGACGTAGGCCTTTCAAGCTCAAACTGACAACGGTGGGGATTGAAAATGATCCTCTGTGTACATATGGAGATGAAGAAAGTTGGGACCATATTACGTACACTTGTCCTACATACGAAGACACCCCCCCCCACGACTCAGGCTACCAACCGAAATACAGAAAAATCCATAGCAAAATGAGCACCTCTTACTGCAGGAGTTGCTATCTTGCCTTTACCGAGTTTGTAAAATATGTCTTTGAAATTAGACGAGCCAACCGTCAAGCAAACACGAAACAGAGAAATGACAATCAGAATAACTAATCCCTCCAATGACCTACCACGACTTGCTGACTCCAGCCTTGCAAACTTTTACTCTCCCTGGGCTCGGGTGGACTTCTCAGCCGAGGAGTGTCCAACCCTTCATTCCTTCGACTGTTACCCCTGATCACCCTTTTTTACCTCTTTCTTTCTTTCTTTCTTTTTTTTTATAACTTGGACTTCGTCCAGGAAGCTTCTCTGACTGGACTCCGCCAGGGTCGCCTGTTGGGCAGCCTGACTTACCTCCTAGTGGTGGTAGGCAACGTAGATTCCCGCTAGGGGCCTGCGGCCAAGTAGTCAGAGAAACAACAGAACCCAACGATACTATACACATACAACAAGCCATTCACACTTCTAGCATTTAGAGTTCTGTATATTTCATAAGAGTACTAATACCACAGTTGTGATAGATCAACAGTGGCGCCTTACCCTAAATACTATGCCACTGGGCCCCAAAACCACTATCAGGCTTCTAGATTCCATTCAAAAGAGGGCAGTTAGGTTAATTAATGATTCATCTCTAACAGTCTCTCCACTCTCCGTCTCATAGATGCTCTGTTTCTGCTACATGCCTTTTCTATTGTAACTTCTATGGGCACTGTTCTTCTGAATTGGCTTCTATAATTGCCGCTCTCTCTCTCTCTCTCTCTCTCTCTCTCTCTCTCTCTCTCTCTCTCTCTCTCTCTCTCTCTCTCTCTCCCAAAGCAGTCCGAACACGTGCCACAACCTGTCAGCTTCCTTTTACTTTCCAACTTCAAACTCACAGAACCAAATTCTTCTTTCCTCTTCATTTATTCATTCAGCTACTGCTTTCTGGAACAATCTTCCTTCATACGTATTTCCTGAAAATTACAATCTGCAGAAGTTCAAATCTAATGTCAACAAATGTCTTCCATCTTCTCAGCCTTCAACCCATGCATGGTACTAAATACTATGGGTTCTAATATCTCCGTGTTTGAGAGTTTCATATAAATATCGGAATGTCTTTCTACTCTCCTCGTATTAAACCACTGTGCTATATTTTATATAACATTCTTTTCATGCTGTAACTATAGTATTTTGCATCTTCTCATCTGCCCATAATTTATAATTTAATTCATCGACATATATACAGTGTGTTTCAATTAAAAACCACCGCGATCTACCTCGCTTACCTTTAGTTTAAACTATTTTCCTCTGAACCTTTTTTTAGGCACCTTCGGATATATGTGCCTATTGTTTTCACAATGTCTGTCCGTCCGCGTCGATAGCACAGTCGATATACTCGCCATCCTCCTCATACAGGTGGAAAAGACCTAAGTTCGATTGGCGCCTCCGTAGCCAGGTGGGAAGGAGCAGCAGTGCGTAGCACACGCTTCTTGATTAGACCGGGGTTCGAGCCCGTCACCACCAAATACGGAGGATGTGGAAAGGTCAGGGAATGACCACCGCATATCCCGGAGCAATATGGCCTTAGTTGCTAATGCTCCTAAAAACCAAATAACAACAACAACAACAACCTAAGTTCGAATCCTGTCAAAGACGCCAAGAATTTTTGTGGGTGTTTTTCACAACGTGGCTGAGTTAGTCGTTTTCGGACGATGGCAGGGTTTTCCCCTCCCATAAACTCGGGTTTTTCCTCCCGAAAATAACAAATCGACCAAATTACAGACATTATACACGAACAATATACTCGAAGTTGCTGAGGTGCCTAAAACCCAACAACAGCACTTCCATCCAAAATTCATAGATTAAATGTAATTTTCAATGCAGGTCAGAGTTGAAAAAATTGGGAAATTGCGGAATCGTCGGTTGACCCTCAGAATGATGGTCGATGAGTTGGATATGAATAAAGAGACGATTCGTCAAATTATGCATAAAAATTTAGGGAAAAGAAAGGTCTGTGCAAAATTTATTCAGCACTCGAGGATGAGCAGAAGCAACGATGAGTGTCACATCATGCAAAGATTTCATAAGACTTGTCAAGGAAATCAAGTCGATGAGAAGTTTAAGAAATACTGTGATCCTCAAGAGTACAAAGCAATGCTTCATAAAGACCATGAAAATGAGTTATTTTCGATCAAAGTCTAAATCAGGTAACTATGCTTAGAATAGCAATAAGACCAGAACTTAAGTTTTAAATATATCCACTTTGTATATACAATTTAGTGTTATTTTCATGCAGAGATACATCCATGCATTTCGAATAGACTTGGCGCTAATTTTATCAAGTTTGGTGGCAGGGTGGGGTGAAGTGGAAAGAACAGCTATTTATTTTATGAAACTAGTTTTTTTTATCTATTTTATTCTTGGTTTTATCAAATTATATATGATAAGTGGAAGTTGATTATGTATAGCTATGTAAAATTTTCTTTATACATATTTCCTAGCTTTTATTGCTTTTATTTAGAATCTTGTGCACTTTTACTTTTAAGTAACTTTATAGCTAAAGATGCAATTTTATAAAACTCTATAGTCAAAAATGTAAAAAAAACAGTAAAAATGTTTTATAAGGGACCTCAAAAACTATGAAATTTAAAACAGCCTTCCTGTTTGAAACAACTATTAAATCCTAACTTTTTTTAACCATACTGTACTGTTACTGGAGATGACTATTGGGTGATTCAGTACAACCCAGAGATGACGCAATCAGAGCATGTAGTGGACTTCAAGGAAATGTTCAAAATCATCACCAAGGCCCAAAAGTTTCGTTTACAGAATCCACGTTCAAAACGATACTAATCATGTTTTTCGAAAACAGGGTAATTCATAAAGATTTGGAACCTGACGGGTACAGAGTCAATGCTGCATTCTTCAAAGATTACTGAGTAAATTTTCCGTGTGGGGCCGCAATTCCAGAGAAAGGCAGCTGGATCTTGTTGGATGAAAATGCCCCGTCCATTCCGCACTTGTGAAGACTGACGAAACATGGCATTGCACAGTCAACAACCCATCAATAACAGATCAATTATCTGCCGATCTAGCACCAGCGGACTTCTTCCTCTATCGCATGGTGAAAACTGCCCTGAACGGAAAGAGAGTTCAGGATGAGGACAAATAAAAACATGACCGTCGAACTGAATATCATCTGTTTGGTCGCCTCCGCTGGCTCTTTTCAGTAACTTTTAGAACGGTGTAATCAGTGCATTCAATCAGGAAGTAATTACTTTGAATAAAAATAAAATTTTTAGCTCCTTTAGCTCCTGTTCTTTTTATTGAAACACCTCGTAAACAGAGAGAAAATAGACTTCAAAGTATATGGGAGAAGAGTAATAAATATCATACAGTTGTGATTATACTGAACGGCTATGTTTAGAGAACGCAAAACTATAGAACTTTATTAAGTTTTCTATAAAGTTATAATCTCATTAAATAACTGATAAGAGATAATTATATATACTTTTCATTTCTGTTAATCACAGAAAAAGAATAAAAATTCAGTCGATTAAAGAAAAAAAATCGAATGGACCGAAATGTAACGCACTGCGTGTATTAACATTTTTTTTAAATCATATTTGAGCTGAAATTTTCGAATATCATGTTAAAATTAGACTGTGTTTAGATTTTATGATTTCTAAATTTAAATTTTTGCCTAATCAACTGTCTTTTCCACAATAAAAAAGTTTTCCCCGCAAAATTTTTCATCGATGTACACTTCTAAAACGAACGTAAGCCCATTTTGTTCGAAGAAGAAAAAGAATACACAGTAAGCTATCCAACTTTCGATTACAAAAAAAAAAAAAAAAAAAAGAGAAAGAAAAAGAAAATTCTGTACCAGGTAAATAATGTGTCCCGCCGCTAGCATATTTAACGTGTTTTACATTTAAGAGTCATCGGCAGGCGTTAAAAACGTTTTAATTTTCAGATATTAATAAAATTCATGGATAATAATAAAAAATTTTTTTTATTTATTAATAATAATTACATATCGGTTACTGAAAGTATAGATCTGCGATGACTAAAGTAGGATATACTGTATAATTTTTACAATGAAGAGATTTTAGTTCACGACTAAATACACCATCTATAGTTGTTCCATTATGTGTGGCGCCTCCGTAGCCAGGTGGGAAGGAGCAGCAGTGCGTAGCACACGCTTCTTGATTAGACCGGGGTTCGAGCCCGTCACCACCAAATACGGAGGATGCGGAAAGGTCAGGGAATGACCACCGCATACCCCGGAGCAATATGGCCCTAGTTGCTAATGCTCCTAAAAAAAAAAAAAAACCAACAAAACCATTATGTGTAGTATTTATCGAAAGATCTGATGACAAATCCAAGTTGAAGAATGTTTTCATAAAAGTGCAGAATTCTTTTCCAGTCTCAGAGTTTAATTGTAAAGAAGGAAAGGGGAAAAAAAAAAAAAAACAAAAGAGCGGTTGAGTGGCGAAAAAAGGACAAATCGAGAAAATTTCTTTCATGTGAGATCAACCAGACTTTATTTTAAAAATCAGGCGTGAAGCACAACATTTTGATGACGTCGCAAAGGAATTATGACGTCATTTGATATTTTTTCAAGATGAGCTATTTTAGAGTGATACACTACCAGACGACAGTGTTCTCTCCCCCATAAACAATCACCTTTTTTTTTTAATGGCACGGTCCTAGCATCCCCCTTCCATCCCCTTTCGTGATGGGACAGCTGTGTCAAGCAGGGGCCGTTCCCATGGTTCCCCAAACAGTGACTGAATGCTGCGAGAAGAATTCAAATCAGAAAACTACTGCAATTTTCAGAGGTTTAAAAGTTTTTCCCCTCTAGTACAGAGCTAAGATGAAACTCCGTGCAAAATTTCATTAAATTTGGTCCAGTAGAAGATAAATTAAACTGGAATAAATTTTCGTAACGTTTTCGCATGACGGTTTTTCGTTACAAAATGTTTGGAATAACACCAATTAACGTGAAAAAGCAGCCTGATTTGCCAAAATTTATATTTAAAAATTGTAAAATCTAAACGATTATACCTAAACCATTTTGACATCAAAATCAAAAATTTCGGCTCAAATATGACAAAAACTGGTTCAGAAGACAATTAGCCTAAACCCAAAATAAGCAAGATATTGTCTAATTTAATTGAAACATCCTACATATGTATTTATCACTCTGACATGTCTACAGTTAGAAGAAACTCTGTACGCTAGAAGTACCAATTGTTAGTGTCATTTAGATTAAACTAACTGACGTTAACAGTAAGCACGGGAGTGACCTTTTTTTATTCCGCAGTAGATGTTACAACGCGGTGCCTACAAATCCCTTTATATCTGCGATATACCCAGTGTATTTGCATAAAGATGACTAGTGACATGAAGAGTCGGTATACTGTATAAAAACTGTGTGGATGACTCTATGGTCGGTTAGCCTGTTTTGCCGAACAAAAAACTGAAATTCGAAACACGGTGAGTTACGTGTTTTTCCAATACGCTGGAATCCTTTTCGACTATGGTGTTAAATGGTATTCCAACATTTTTCATAATCAATAATGATGCAAAAAATCATTTACTGCTTACGAGCATCTCTGCCGAAATGTCATAGTATTAGACATGTAGTGTAAGGAAGCCACAGGCTTTCGCTGCACGAACCCCCCCCCCAAACGGGGGGAACATCTTTCCTCATAGGGTAAACCTTTTGCCGATCTCACCATGCATGTCTTTGGATCCTTTAAAGAAACTCAATGTTGTTGTTATTTTATTTTATTTATATATATATATATATTTTTTTTTTTTTTTTTTTTTTCAGATGAGTTCTCCATATTGGACACAATATTCCAAATGCCTTAAAATAGCCTTATAAAGTGGGACTATGACCCCATATCTCTGCAGGATAATTTTCCATAAATCATTGACAGGACACCATGGGCATAATAATAATAATGATTCTTTTCTCCTCACATTACAGGGATTTTTTTTTTTTTTTTTTAAATTCCGAGACGGTTACTGGTAAAAAGTGCATGGACGATTGGTTTTGTCCAGTCACGATTATTATTATTATTATTATTATTACTACTGTTAGTCAAGGAACTCTCTGACTAGACTGCAGGCAATCGGGATGGCGGCTTCCTTCAACTGGCACAGCAAAATGTGCTATGGCAGTTCGCATACAGCAATATTACAAATTATGTACAATAAGCAAAATAACCTTACGAATTACAAATAATTACAAATTCGTTGATACCTATATACACCGATAAGCCAAAACATTATGACCAACTGCCTAATATGATGTTGGTCCTTCACGTGCAGCCAAAACAGCTCGTACCCGGCGAGGCATGGACGCTACAAGATTTCTAAATGTGTCTTGTGGTATCTGGTACCAACACGTAACCAGCAGATCCTTTTAACTCCTGTAAGGTCCGTGGCTGAGACGCCGCAGATTGGAGTTGCTGTTCCAACACAAACTACAGATGCTCGATGGAATTTGGAGGCCAGGGCAATACCTGGAAGTCTTCCTCATGTTCCGCGAACCAGTCTCGAACAATCCGGGCGGTGTGGCATGGCGCGTTATACTGCTGAAAGACGGCACCGCCAGAGGGGAAGACCGTTGCCCTGAAAGGGTATACCTGGTCAGCAATGTTGTTTAGGTATTATTATTATTATGTCTAAGATGGCACCTAGACTCCGTCTATCTCCACCTGATAAACTGAATTCGTGCAGAATCTCTGCGAAACAGGCATGTATGGCAGGCCTCTTCACCACCAGGGAGCAGCTGGCACCTCAACAACTGCTCCCCAGTGGCCGCCCCTAGTCACGTAGTACTCGGCCTGGTCTACTATTTTAACAGTGCCTCATGCACCAGAATCCCGCACCCACCGGAAGTAGTGCTATACCGGTGGGGTGTCAGCGATTCTGCTTCCAGGCTGCCCACATCTGAGAGCCAGGGGAAAAAATAAAAATAAATAAATAAATAAAATAACATAAAAACAACAAAAAAAAATAAAAATAATAAAAAAACAGATAAAGTGTAATAACAAAATCTTAATTAGTAAGCATTACATTATTCCAATGTCTTCTCCGTTTAAAAACAGTTACATAAAACTCTTGCAGTGCTTGAAATTTAGCCTGATTAGCAATAACATCATTTTCACAGCCTCTAACTAAATTACCAATCTGCACGTTTAGCCTTTCTCTATGTTCAACGTACAAACTACAATCATATAATAAATGACTCCAAGTCTCAGGGTGACCGCAAGTACATAAAGGAGAGCTGACCAGACCAAAGTAATGTAGTTTAAAATTCAATGACCCATGGCCAGTTAAAATAAATGACGTTACCATAGAAGGAAAAAACCATTTGTTCTTACTATCACACGTAAATGTAACCGTTGGAATGAACAATCTAGTCACCTCCCCCAGTTACACTAAGATCCCATCTCTGTTGCCATATACCATCTCTGTTGCCATATACCAGGGATGGGCACGCATGAGGTCAATGAGAGCCGCATTCCGGTTTTTCATATATTATAAAGAGCCACACCATAGTTACATAGTATTAAATACACAAATTCAAATTTAATTTAATTTAATTAATATGATTACATATTCTACACGTCTTAAGTGTATAAGAAAATATATATAAGAAAATATAATTAAGAGAAAGAAAATACAAAATAATTATTTCAAAAATTTAATAATAAAAATGCATTAATTAAAAGTATAACATTTAACGAAGACCTTTGGTCAAATTTTTGAAATTTGGCGTTGTTGTCATTATTTAGGAGCATTAGCAACTAAGGCCATATTGCTCCGGGGATAGGCGGTGGTTATTCCCTGACCTTTCCGCATCCTCAGTATTTGGTGGTGACGGGCTCGAACCCCGGTCTAATCAAGAAGCGTGTACTACGCACTGCTGCTGCTGCCCACCTGGCTACGGAGGTGCCGACATTTGGCGTAAAATTTGTTAAAGCTGTTCGCAACAATTCAGTGAGATGATGATTGGTCAACTGTGAACGATATTTCGACTTCACGAACTTCATTGTGGAATACAAAGATTCACAGCAATATGTTGTACCAAAAATTGAAATTAGACCGCTGCAGTTTTCTTTAAATGTGGATATTTTGATTCTGGCAAGAGTTTCCAAAATTCAATTATAGAAGTAGATTTGTGCTGCATTTGCAATGCCTGATCCTCTTTCATCTCTAATAACTCCAATTCCCCAGCCACTTTTTCAACAAGTATTATTTCAGAAATTGGAAATCCATCTTCAATAATATCACAAATAAATGGGTTCACAAAATATGCAAATGTGATTTCAAATCTTCAAACCTATGTTTGAAATCTGCTTGCAATTCTTCCAATTTTTCTTTGTATTCGTCTAACTTTTCTTCTTTGATATTAATTATATTTGCTTTTACTCGTGGAAAATGATTAAATATTTTCTTCTTAAGATCGTACACAAAAAGCCGAAGTTTAGCTTCAAAACTAAATACAGTTTGTGACAAATCAATAATATTTTTTTCCTTTCCTTGTAAAGCCAAATTAAGTGTTTGCAAATGTTCTATAATGTCTGTAAGGAACATTAAGTCAGAAAGCCAAGTTTCATTTTCTAATTCTGGGTATTTTTTTTTTTTTTTGTAAATGTTATGATGGGATTTAGGAGTTCCACAAAACGACCCAAAACATTGTAAGTTGACAGCCATCTTACAACACACCATAGGGATAAATCATTAGGCAATTCATCTGTTTCGTCATTCACTCGCAACTCTTCTAAAAAGTTCTTAAATTGACAATGTGTTTTGGCATTTTTTCTAACTAAATTCACAATTTGCAAAACAATGTTCCACACAATTCCGTATTTGAAGTACTTCGCTATGAGATGCTCGCGGTGAATTATGCAGTGAAGAGGTAAGAAATGTGGAATTTTAGGATCGTTGTTTAAAAGACCAATGAGACCTTGGTTTTACCCTATCATTGCAGGCGCTCCGTCAGTCGCAACACTTACAAGTTTATCACGAGGCAATTCAAACCTGTTCATCACTTCATCAAGCGCATTTCTAACATCTATACCACGAGTTGTTTCGATAAGAGCTACTAGGTCTAACATGTACGTCTGCAGATACATAGCGGACAAAAACGGCCAATTGTGGAACGTCCTGAATGTCTGTAGACTCGTCGAGAGCTAAACTAAATGCTGTACAATTTTTCAAATCACACATCAAACTATTTTCAACATTTTTACTAATTGCACCAATACGACGCTCAGTTGTACGGCGTGACATAGGAACCTGTGCGATCAATTTATGCAGTTTTGTATTATCTGGATCCAAAACTTTAACCACTTCTTCCAAGTTTCTTTCAATAAATTTTCCTTCTCCATATGGACGTTTGGCACGAGCAATATTCCAAGCTATCAAAAAACTAGCTTCGTTTGCTCTGTCATCTTCGCGACTAAAAGAAGACAAGAGCCCTTGTTGCTTATGAAGACCAGATTGCAAGGACTTAAGTTTCTCTGTTCGCAATTTTGAATTGAATGAATATTGAGTTGAAAAGTGGGGATGACTTCCTTCGTAATGTCGACGTAAATTACTTACTTTGTAGTTTGCAATTATAACTTTACAAATAAGACACAATGACTTTCCATTATTGTCAATAAAAGCAAAATTTTCTACCCATTCTTCTTGAAAGTTTCTATTTTCTTGTTCGTATTTTCGTTTTTTGATATTTTCTGAGGTCATGTTATCAAAAAATTTAAATAAATTTAATTCCAAAGTTTGAAATTGAAACTCTTATGGGAGGTTTGGTCACATTTTCTACCCACTCCCGGTGTAGTGTTGCACAAGTCCGCTGATGGTGCCAGCAGTGTAAATGAGCGCAGATTTATTTATAATCAAAATAAAAATAGCAAAATATCTAGACATAAAAAAAAAAATAAACATAACATAAAATCCGTATAACAAAATATTAGTTACTTAGTTAATTTAACAAGATTCATTGAAAAAAGTTCTGAAATAATAATAAAAAAAAAATGGATTTAAATTTTCAATGGGAGCCGCACTTAACTCAACGAAGAGCCGCATGCGGCTCTGAGAGCCGCATTTGCCCACCGTTGCCATATACCAAAAATGTTCTAACACCATATCAACTGTGTTAGAACATTTTTCTTAGCTTTAGATATCTCTAGTGACATCAGATGTAATATTCATGAAAGAAACAACTATGCCTTTTTTTAGGTAATAACAAAAGGCCTGATACACCATCCCATCAATATAACTTGTATATTGATACACAATATACAAGTCTAGAGTAAATTCCCGGCCAAAACCTGCATAGCACTCGTTGAGACTGTTCTGCACAAACTAGAAATAACATAAAGCATTGACGCTGAATCGATAACAATTTCTGTTTAAATTTAACGTTAGTAACTCTGAAGTACCATGATGATGCTCCGTACGCAACTATGGATAAGAAGACTGTCTTGTAGTATAAAGTTAATCGAATTATTGCTGCACTAAATTTTTTACCTTTTTCGTGTAAGTAATTTACACGAAATTTTTTTTCGTGGCGCTGGTGGCACCAGCTGTATGCTAGCTAAATTAGTGAGCTATTAAAATTAATTAATAAAGGTTTTCGGGAGTGTTGCTCAAAAAGAAGTTATATTTTAGATAAAATAAGTGTGGGTGAGTGATAGGTTAAGATTTGGGACCTAAAGGTGGTTTTATTTTTTGGACTGAACTTTTTTAAAATGGCTATCATTATTATGTTCGGACATAGGAAATTTCAAGGTCATTAAATTTTTAAGAAACCATAATCAGTTACTGGGAATTCTTAGTAGAATAGTTGTCTACCTGATAGCTTTGATGTAGAAGTTTTCAGGATACTAAATTGTATTTAAAAATACTCACGTGTTGCTGAGTTATACATTATTGGTATTTTCAAGGTCACAGTAATTCTACCGAGTCAGCCATTTCGATGTTTCCAGCCACTCGCTTGTTCAGTGGTGACTAGAAATTCGGCATAAATTGCGTAAAATTATTAAATTGTGACATCACGAGGAAGCTTCATCACTGAATAAGAGCTACTCCATTTATATGGCTGCAGCAGTTTAGTAGATCGGCAGCTTAAATCCCAAGCCCGGATAAATGGCGAGGGTTGACGTCAGGAAGGGCATCCGGTCATAAAAACTATGCCAAAACCAATAGATGTGTTCCGGTTAAGAAGTTAATCCAATTAGAGGAGAAGAAGAGGATGTAAAGTGTGAATTGAGAGCATTGAATGCCGACCCCATATAACGTGGGAAAAGGCGAAGACAAAGAAGAAGAAGAAAAATTTAAATGTGGATAAAATTATAACCTATCATCAATTCATATACCTAGATATTTCACCTCAGATACTAGGAGAATCTACCTCCCCTTAATGATGTTTTGGTAGGTGATAGACGTCAAAGTGCCCGGAACATGGGTGACTGGACCCAGGGTATCTAACCCAGCAGAACATCGCCCAAAGCATGACACCGCCGCCACAGGCTCGTTTTCGTCCCATGGTGCATCCAGGCTCCATCACTTCCCCGGTAAACGACGCACACGTACCCGGCCGTCAACATGGTGCAACAGGAAACGTGATTCATCAGACCAGACGACCTTCTTCCAATCACTCAAGGTCCAGTTTCGATCCTCCCATGCCAATTGTAGGCGCTGTCGCCGGTGAACCATGGTTAGCATGGACACTCGGAGTGGCCTGCAGCTATGCAGCCCCATTTTCAACAGGGTTCTATGTACTGTGTGTTCGGACACATTACTCCCATCACCAGCATTCCAATTACCGGTGAGTTGCGCAACAGTCACCCTTCTGTTGCCACGTACCATCCGGGAGAGCCTTGGCTCACCTCGAGCATCGATGAGCTGTAGTCGTCCAACACCTCGCCGGCGGTTCGTGGGTTCTCCCCTCCTCGGACCACTTTCGATAGGTACTAACCACGGTTGACCGTGAGCATCCCATCAGCTGTGCCGCTTCGGATATGCTCTAACCCAGTCGTCTGGCCATTACAATTTGGCCTTTGTCAAACTGGATAAAGTTCACTGCCTTTCCCATCTGAAGAACAAGAGTAACACTGATTAACGGATCTCAGTATCAGGTGTTTTTTATACCGTGTCTCGACCCATGCATGTGCCATAGTTCACTTGTAGTTGCTTCGATTTGCATAACGACTTGTTGGTCATAATGTTTCGGCTCATCGGTATATATATATATATATATATATAATTATACAAATATTTAAATAATGTTGAAATAGTTGGAAACGGAATATATCATAAAATAAAAAGGAGAGTACAGCATACATAAGAGGCAGCAAAAAGCATATTCCTCTACATGATGCTTGAAATATAAGTATATAAATTAGAATAAGGATTAAAATAAAATAAAATAAAATAAAATAATATATATATATATATATATATATATATATATATATATATATACACACACACACACCGACAAAATTCCAATCGCTGGGCGTCGTCTCTTGGTTGAAGGTGTAGCACCCGCTGTATGTGAAATGGATACAAGCAGTGCTCACGTAATGTTCGTCATACTCTTGTCTGTGGAACACCAATTCGTCATACTTTTGTCTGTGGAACACCAATTCTGCGTGTGATAATGGTAGGACTACATTCTACCGACTGAAGAATGTGTTCCATCTGATCCACATTTTGTTCATTTGAAGGTTCAGAAGAAATATGAGCGCTGGGAACTGTACCAGTCTTACGGAGTTTGGTACAAACACAAGTAAACGCTCTTGCATTCGGTATTCTGCAGTTAGGAAACCGTCGAAGGTATTCTCTACAAGCAGCAGTAGCACTTCCACCACAAAAACCGTGGACAAACACCACATCAGGATATTCAGCATGTGTGAAGATGTGCAGTATTCCTAACAACACTTCTAATGCCAAACAGCGTCAGGTTATAATTGCTTCTTGGTCACATCTGATTCAGAGAGCTGTGCGGGCCAGTTTCAAACAGCTGTATCTACGTATCCATTGAGAATTGGACACATGTTTATATGATCAATAGATACTATAACCCGCCAAAATACTTACTATTCCTCCTGAATCACCATGTATATATACATATAACCAAATCCAAATGGCTGACTTCTGAAAGTGTTAAGCGATTCTCGCTGGCTGTGGTGCTTCCCGATCATACCGCATGACAAGCTTTCGAGTTATGATAGTAGTGTTAATTTTGCATCAGCACAATCCGATCAAGGAGAATATGCTGGTCAGGATGTTGGTTCTGCAGCTGCTTCCGAGAAAAGGGCTCACGATCAATTTGTAGATCTTACCTTTTGAGATGGCGTCATCTAATATTGGAGAATGAAGTTCATGAGTAACAAGCTGGCTAAAACGTTAAAATGTTTCAGGGCAGCATTCTTCCAGTATATAATGTCCAGGCTAGAATACAGTTCTGACCTGGAAATTGTGAATGGTTTTCATGCTGCCCAGTTTAGCCGTCTCATAAACCAATATTTTAAAATTTACGCACCACTTCAGATGAGATGGGACGGGGCGGGCATCCAGATCACTAAATGCATATAGAATTACAGGAACCACGGATCTCTGGTCATATTGGACAATGAGTTTGGGTTCGCAACAACCAGTGAGCTCTTGTTTGATGTGTCAATAGCTGCGTTAGCCTTCACGTCGTTGAATTGAAAAATACAGAAGTTAGTATCACATATTATCCCTAGTTCTTTATGATGGTGATTTTCGTTTATATGTACGTACTGGGATGTCTATCTTCATTCTCGTGTTTAGATACGGTCATCTCAGAAGATCCGTCTGGGTTCATTTCCAATCCAACTGAGTGTATTATTCCAGGTGCTTCGCCTTTTCTGCTACTTCATCCTTAATCTGTGACGCTTTGGTTCTGTCCAGATCTTCAGAGCGAATGAAGAATTTCATTCGCTCTGAAGGAATTTAGATCTTTGCTCACTGACAAGGGCTCGAGAGCGACGGCAAATAGTAGTATTGGTAGGTTTTTAGGGACATCAGCGACTATGGCCATATCGCTCCGCATATACTGTCTGTAAATTCCGTGTTCTATGGTTGATTTTCTGCTTGCTGGAGGAAAAATCCGAATTTCCGGGAAATAAGACCATGCTGCCCTCGCCTGAGACAGACTAACTCAGCCACAGTTTGAAAAATACCCATAAAAACTCCTCCCGTCATTGACGGGACTCGAATTCAGGTCTTTTCCACCCGGTGTGGGGAGGATGGCGATCCTACCAACTGTGTTACCCATGAGGGCTCTTATCAAATATTCTGAATTAGACTATACTATAGTGTATTAGTATAATTAATATTTAATATTATTAACAATATTAGCATTAATAACATTAATAGAATTACATCAAACGTTCAAACTTTTCTTTGTTCTTTTGCCGATTTTATTCACCATCGATATAACGCCCTATCGATATAATGATCGTTTTCCACTGTATTAGTGGAAAAATTTCACTAATACAGTGGAAATTTTTATCGTGATGGGTCACGATAAAAATTTCCACTGTATTAAATACTGACTGATGTTAATATATTCGTATATAGTAGTCCACCACCGGGTTAATCAGTTTTCAGTCGATAACAATTCGCTGGTACGAGTATAATCGCCGTCCTCCCCACACCGGGTGGAAAAGACCTGAATTTGAATCTCGTCAATGACGCGAAGAATTTTGATGGGTATTATTATTTATTTTATTTTATTATTTTTTTTTACGTCGGGCTGAGTTAGTCGGTCTCACGCTACGGGAGCATGGAAACTCGAGTTTTTCGTCCAGCAAACAGCAACTCGACCACAGAACACACGCAATTTACGGACATAACATCAAGCGTGTGTGTGTGTGTGTGTGTGTGAGAGAGAGAGAGAGAGAGAGAGAGAGAGAGAGAGAGACCGCGAAGATGATATCCTTAATCTTTCATATATATATTTTTTAACTACTGGAAAGAAAGGTAGCTAGCCAACAGCAAGTGTCGCTTTATTAAATAGTCCACAAACACTATTTCGAATGGTGGAGATACTGTTCATTTCTATAACGCACCCATAAGACAAAGCATATCCATCTGAGCGGTGTTCAGCATACCATACCAACAATTGTCATAGCAGTTTTCATGATTAGTACAGTGGTAACATGTTCTCTGTTTGAGGCAACAGAAAATGTTGGAAACATCATTCCATTTGTAGTAAATAACTCTGTCTATTTAATTATGCTTTATATCAAGGGAACCATAAGGATTGTGAACAACTTAGAATGTAATTGTGGAAGTCAATCCAAAAAAAAAAAAAAAAAAAAATGGAACTTAAAATGCTACAAAATAAGAAACAATAATGCAAACGCACATAGCAAACTGCTTATTCTTGGCTACCGGGCTCCGTATAGAAACCCCTCCGCATTTTCCCCGTGCAATTAAACTTCAATTGATGATCGTTTTCCAGGCAGATGAATCAATCGTGGTAGCCCATAAACGGTTCCGCCCAGGTCTTCGAACCTAACAGCTTTAAATTTTGTGTCATTTTTGTAAGGCCCAATGATAGAACAAGGGAAATTTTTTCTGCATCAGACCACCCCCACCACCAAAAAAATCAAACAAACAGAATATTCATACTATGCCCACAACGTAATCGAATTTTGCTTTCAAATTATTCAAATTTACTGCCTCCAACAGATTGGGAGGCAATTCATTACAAAGTTCGATAACCCGCTGCCCACTAGAGAACTTCATGAGATCCAATCTTCTGTTATTCCTGAGGAGAATAGACGTTCCTCATTCGTTTTACTCAATTCCTCTAGTGCCTCATATAAATACATTGCATGGAAAAATTCATGTTAGACAGAATCAAAACATCTAAGTCTTTTTCGTCTTGAACCTTTTATCTCCTCTCATTCTCTCCCCGCCCTAGCTTATACGTGACTCCAGGATTTTAATTCCTCAAATGCATAACCTTACATTTAGAATCAAAACTTTATTTGCCATTTTCAATCCATATATGCAACCGATCCAAATCTTTTTTAAGCAACATAGCATGACTCGAATTATTAACCACCCTTCCCCACCTTCACAAATCACCTGCAAACTTTAACAGCTTACCTTGGATACCCTCATCAATATCATTTATGAAAATTAGAAATAGAAGGGAATTCAACACTGATCCCAGCGGGACCCCACTTGTCAACGCTGGTGAACTCTGGAGACTGACCATTTAACAACCCTATGTCTAACAAATAGATATTTATTGTATACCCAGTATAAAATGAAATATAAGTACAATTTCAGTTCAGTAGCTTTCGGAACTCGTGTCCCTTTATCAACTGACAAATTTGAATACATTACAAGCAAAGTGTGGCACGTTACTCATTCGTCATTGTTGTAGCACGAATGAGTAACGTGCCACACTTTGCTTGTAATGTATTCAAATTTGTCAGTTGATAAAGGGACACGAGTTCCGAAAGCTACTGAACTGAAATTGTACTTATATTTCATTTTATACTGGGTATACAATAAATATCTATTTGTTAAACTATGGACCCCAGTACTCCAGGCCCATTTGTCACAACCCTATGTCTCTTATCTTTTACCCTGTAGAATCTTATCAGTAACTCAAACTTCTTTCAGTTTATATAGCAGCCTTCCATGAGAGACAATATCAAAAGCTTCACTAAGTCTAGAATCTGGATGATTAATGTCAAAATTCTTACCTGTATACAACTGCTTATGACTAAATCACAGAAATTTACCAGAGTGGTCAGACATGGCATTCCCTTTATGAACCCATGCTGGGATTAATTCAAGATTCCATTCTTATCCAGATGGACCTAAATGGTCTTTAACCAGACTCCATGCTCTTTCCTACCACTGAAGTCACTCACTGACCTGTAGCAACTTACCTCCTCTTTGGCACCGCCTTTGTGGATTGGGGAGACATTTTAGCACTTCTCCGGTCCAAGGGAAACTTCCCGGCGTCCAGTGATGCTCTCATCAGCATTCCCAACAGGTTGTCTGATGTGGATGAATGAGATGGTGTACTCTGTAAACATGGAAACACGAGATGCGTTGTTCGATTGCAATTTGGATGTTGCGGCACTCATAAAAGACATACATAACGAACTAAAACGAGATTCACATTGCTCGCGTATGCCCTCGTGGGCGTAGTTAGTATAATCACTATCCTCTCTACACTGGGTGGAAAAGGCGTGAGCGATTTTTATGGGTATTTTTCACAAGATGGCTGAGTTAGTCAGTCTCAAGTGAGGACAGCATGTTTTTTTTCTCCCGGTAACTCGAGAGTTTTTCGTCCAGCAAACCAATCAGAGAACATAAGCAATTTACATATTACATACGAAGCAATATGACCTGATTTGCAGATGCGCCCAAAACACTAAAACAACCAAACTCTGGGTCCATAACATTGACTCAGAGTTTACAGATTCTGTATAAAAAAAAAAAAAAAAAAACCTCTTTACCGATGCGTGTTGCATTATTCTTATTATGTAACAGTCTACATTCCGTTTGCTTAATTTTGAACAGCCGTAGCTCTGTGGCCATGTAAGAATCGGACCCGTGTTAATCTAACATTTTCACTCAGAATGGCCACAGAAATCACATCCTGAAGTTATGCTAATTATTCAAGACATCCCACAATACAATCAAATTTCACTGACCTCATTGAAGAGGTGAGAGGGAGCAAAGAGAAGAATGAAGATCACAATCCGAAATCTAAACACATAAATGCTACATAAGCAAAAGTTGGGATAAATTCAAATCTTTGATCCTTTCTCATCATACAGTACTCAGCATCTCACTGGTTTGAAATATGCCTTATGTAACAGGAATCAGCTGTGGGCAATCACATTTTGTGCATAAAATTCAAATTACAATGCACAACAGGGTAATTGAAATATCAACAAAACACACAGCATAATACTTATTTTAATGAAGTGATATCGCTAAGGAACTGAACATAAAATATAAATATTTCGCATCTGTATTCCTATGAAATTCTTTGCTACTGTTTATGTAGATTATTCTAGTTTGTAAAATTGTACAAAATGAAGAAAACTAAAAGTTTTTAATCTCATACACTGTGTATGTTCTCAACTACAAAGAGGAAGAAGCTTTGTTGTACCATCCTTGGAAGGCAAATCAGATCACCAAATCTCAATCAAGGCTAGCCAAGTATGTTCCTCCTCTGGAGGCGTGTTAAAATCGGTTTACCAAAGGGAGTCACAGAACAACACAACCTCAAGCAGTCAAACGTAGTTCGAACATCATCGACGATATAATTGAAATGGCAACAGGAGAATTTCAAGCAGTAGTAACTTTGGCATATTGAAAGATTTATAACCATGAGTTTTATTACAATTAACACACAACTGCAGATTTACTTTGTTTTATTCCAATTTTAAATGGAAGATTATTTTATCACAAAGCAGTTGCTGTTGTTTATGTTAATTAGGAGTGCAAATGAGAATAGATCCTTAAAATCTCGATAATTTGTCAATCTCATTCTCATACATGAGAGGAAACCAGAGGCCTGCGACCTCAACTGAGACGGGATGTTTTCTCTTTCTGACATGACAACAGTATGACGGTGCAGTAAAGAAATCCTAGCTAAACACAAGAATAAGAAGGGGGGAAACTGAGGGAGAAGTTTACGTGGAGGTCTATTCTATTGCACTCACGTCGACAGGAAGCACGTGAGGTGTGCTTGATATGTTCCAAACGTTTCACGAACGCTGGTGGGAAATCTGCTGCTCAAAAAACGATAACAATACCAGTAACTGTGGTTCCTTATTGTATACAGCAGACTATGTTTTATACAGAGAACTGTTAAGGAGAGGGAAGGAAAGGAGATCCTTTGTGTGTGTGTGCGCGCGCGCGTATGTGTGTGTGGCAGAACGGGTTGTGGGCTTTCTTACAGATGGGAAAGCAAATATAAAATTAAGAGAAAGTGTCCATGGAGAACTTTTACAGTATCACTTCTCCTATAGTAGAATTTTGTATTACAAAAACCCATGAATGATGAATTTTTGAACTCTTTTTAGTTTGAAAATTGGTTCGCAAACAAAAACAGTCGTTTCTCAAAATATTTCTCTGCTGCCATTATTTCCTCCAACTTTTTTTAAAGTTCTTTTTGAACGCCCTAAGTCACGTACAAAAGCAGAGAGAGAGGGGGATTGGGTGCGTGTATGTTATAATGCAATTCATAAGTTTGATAAGTCATTAAAAGACACGCTGCCCACGATCACGGATGTCCTAAACCCTAATACAAAGATGCGCAGTAGAATGACCGAAGATAACAATTCCACACTCGAGTGAAACGTTACACGAGCTAATAATGCTTCCAGAAATTCAAGCAAAGCGATATCACCACAAGTTATTTCACTTGAGGGAAAAAAAAAAAAAAGCCCCACAATTTTGAATTTTTCTTTTTAGTAATTAATTCCATGTGTTTTCTGCATATTCGCCATTTTAACATTATTGGAGAGGCCTTATTTGGATCAAATCCGCATGTAATAAAATTAAATGTATTCTGTCTATCTTGTAAACTCCTCTGACCGTTTGGTCGTCCCGGAGTATAAATAGAAAATTTATTTATGAAATGCGCTTACTAAAAATCGCTTCTTATTTATTTCGCAACCAAACAGACCGACATCTGTTTCAGTACAGGAAGGGTTTAGGGGAGACTAATACGTGTCTAAATCAGTGGTCTATAAAAGTTGGGTGCGCGAGATAATCCGCAATAAATCAATATTTATTAATTATGAAAATAGTTTTTCGAAATAATTGAAAATAAAAATTATAAATGTTTTTTTTTTTTTTAAACTTCAATATGCGGCTTTGTTTGATCATGACATCGATCATGAACGTTCAAGTACGTACATGCATTTTGTACTTGAACTTCAATTTAATTTTGTTTTATATATTTTTTATTTGTGATCTTTTAAAATTATATGTGATTTTAGATATAATGCCTTCCATGTAAATGATTTATAAATAAAAAAAATATTAGATTTATATATTTAATTTTTTATTCCGGGGTGCGCGCTAGCCCTTTTAAGTAAAATAAGGGTGCGCGACCAAAAACGTTTGGGCCCACTGGTCTAGATAACACGTCTCATGTCTGTAAATCTGTACAGATTAGCGTATATGTCTGCAACACCTCCACGAAGGGCAGACTAACTAAATCATTGAGTGAAAGGTTAAATTTCTGTCTTCCTGTAGTTTGAGAGAATTTGAACCCAGTGGTTGAGTTTTGGACAGTTTTTAATCTCCATCAACCACTCAGACATATTGCGCCAATGTGCGTTATGGTTATAGAAGTGCATGTTCATGAATCGGTTTTCATATTGTGCGGCTGCAAAACCATACTCCCTCCGCTTGAGATGGCTCATTAGAGAATCGATTGAACAGGCCTTTAGACATTCCTCCAATCCCAACAAGTGGCTAGTGGGAAAATCGCAATACTATTCACGGAGACTTTGAACCCGGACCTTTCAAACAAGTGACAAGCAGTGAAGCCACAACACCGTCAAGGAGGACAATGGCTCTAAACGGAATTTCCTTCTTTCAAGTTTCATGCAAAATGAAATTACATCATTTCATGATGCCATTTAGTATTATAATCCAGTATTACTCACTATGTCATAAAGCAATAAGTTTAATAATCCAAAAAGTTATCTTATCATATCATATATTATTATACAGTATATATATATACTAACTCTGTGTTTCTATCAAAGTACCGCAAAACGGTCTACCAAAATTTAGCACTTATCTGCATTTCGATATTTCAATGCAATTTGAAATGAAATATATATATTTATGAAATCATTTATTCCGTCCAGTAGGGCAGAAGTGCCCAATACGGCACCCGAGGGCCACTGGTCGCCCTTTAGCAAAGTAAAATTCGCCGGCAGCGACTTCTTAAATTTCTGATTTGTAAATCTACGGATAGTACAGATAGAAAAGCTTATTATTATTATAACTTGTTTAAAGAAAAGACAAAAATTTTAGCCAGCAGAAGGAATCCTAAATATAAAAAGTAACCTACAATATGAAAAGGTTTGGGCATCCCCGCAATAAAGGGCAATATCTTGGTACAGTTCAGCTAGTGGAGTTTACATAAATTAAGCGACAATAATAATAACATAAAATAGATAAATACGGCTTTAACAAAAGAATAAAATAAAAATGTAGCAAGCTCAATGAAACTGGAGATTAAAAAAAAGTCTGCGAAAGTTAATATTTAGCTATGAGAGAATCCAAAATACTTTGTCTGTACATCTTGTCATGAAACCAGACATCTGGGTCACGATCAATAGGTCGTGGCTAGCAGACGAAGTTTCGGATGAACGAAGAAACAAATATGTACAATGGTGTTCAAAGAAAGTGAATCACCTAGGAATTTCACATTTCTAATCCTTTTTCGCGATTGTATGTTACATTAATGACTAGCATCACAAATAGAAATATAAACAAAATATATTTATTAATAGTTGAGGCAAAGCTAAGTAATATTTGACAAGTGCTCTCAAAATATTCCAAAATGAGCATTTGAAACCTTTATACAACAGTTTTGGTAAACACGACAATTACGGCTGAAATGTTATCAGAAGCCCTCAATTTGCTTCAATTTATCATTTTAAATAGAAAACAAAATGAAAAGTTCACCAGGTGCAAACTAATATTTAGTTGAACCGCCTGTGGCCCTGATGACAGAAGCACAACGTCGAGGCATTGACAAGATCAATTTCTGAAGATAATCAGCTGATAGTTCGTGGTTCCAAACACGAATTATTGCTTCCTGAAGTTCACGAAGGGTCTTTGGTTTCTTTCTGGCAACTGCAGATTCCACACGATGCCAACAGTTCTCTATAGGATTCAGGTCCGGCCGGGCTGTTTCCTGGCCAGCTAAGAGTTGTAATGGGCTGTTCTTCCAAAACGTATTTCACCTATAACAAATGTAAACACATTACTGTCGAACCTCTGATTCAGAAATGAAACAAAAGTAACTACAGAAGTGCCTACTTACACTTTTCGTCCGATGACAAAGAGCAGAGTCGTCCTGAAAGATGCAGTTACTTGGCAGGTTGAAATGGTCTCTAATGGTTGGCAGCAATTTGCCTTCCAATATAGCCAGGTATCCACTGGCATTTACGGAACCTTTTATAAACTGCGGGTGACCTACTCCGCGAGACGAAATGCACCCCCATATCATTTGGCTGGTAGGGAATTTCTCTGTAGCACCATACAGTCTGGATGGTATTCTTCACCTTCACGTCTACGGCGAATTGTTCGTCTCTCATCAGCGCCATGCAGGTTGAATTTCTTCTCATACGAGAAAATAACTGACTTCCACTGCTCGGGGGTCCATCTGACATGCTCCTTACACCAAATTAGTCGGGCATTTTTTTATTTTTTGTGTGAGGAGGGGCTTCTTCTCAAAGAGACGGGCTTCTAGGAGACGGGCAACAAATCCATTTTTGAAGAGGCGTCTTCTGACTGTTACTGCACTTGCTACCACTCCTGTATGTTCTTCCCATTCTCTTTTCAGCTCAGACGAAGAAGCTTTACGGTTTTTAAGGCATAAGCGCTTCTAATCGCGGTCCTGTTTTGGTGTAGAGACTCGTTTGCGTCCGGTTCCTTTTTTCGTATCAGCAGAACCAGTATTCTTGAGTATGGAAAGAAATCTACTCACTGTCGACTGATTACAAGATTACAAGCAATATGAAGGGAAGAACATCCTTCCTCACGTAAAACAATAATAGCACTCTTTCATAGTGGCGTCAACTGCACATAATTTTCCATCCTGACAAGCGCCTCCGTAGCCAGGTGGGAAGGAGCAGCAGTGCGTAGCACAAGCTTCTTGATTAGACCGGGGTTCGAGCCCGTCACCACCAGATGTGGAAAGGTCAGGGAATGACCATCGCATATCCCGGAGCAATATGGCCTTAGTTGCTAATGCTCCTAAAAAAAAAAAAAAAAAAAAAAAAAAAACAAGCCATCCTGACACAAGCAAGGAATAACTGCAATTCTTGCAGAACGTGCTTATATAGCTGAAAATAACAGCTGATGCAATATTACGTCATCACATAGGCGTGTAAATCTTATCTGATGCAAGAAATATTGCCATATACTTACGTTACTCGGACGACAATTACAATTTTAAGTGGTGATGCACTTTCTTTGAACTCCAGTGTATAAGTATTAAGCATGAAAAAAGGCCTCCGTAGCCGAGTGGTCAGGAGCGGGAGTGCAGTAGCATACGCTCTTTGAGTAGACCGGAGTTCAATCCCCTGACTGCTGAATACGGTCGATCTGCCAACCCGCGCTGGACCAGCGTGGCAGATTATGGTCATTTCCCTCAGCATGAATTGTTGAGGAGGCTTCCATCCTGCAGTGGATTGATAATGGCTGCACTTTTCTCGCGATGTAATTAATTTGCATTATTTCGTGTCTAGTCATTAACACTTTGGGGGGGGGGAGGGTATTACGCAACATAATAAAAAATTTATTTTCTGTTTATGCTCCGAGACGACTACACGGTCAGAAGAGTTCATAAGGTACAGAGAATAGAGAATACAAGAAACAGCACCGTATTTAGCAGTCACAGGCTTAAACCCCGGACACTAAAGGCACGTGTACTGTACTTAAGTACCCTTTCACTGATCACTCGGCTACAACTTATCCCTTCCATAGTGTTCCGTTAGTCAAAATGCTGTTCTAACTCAATTTTCGTATTCTTTTTCATCACAGGGTTGCATTCATAGTTCCCTTTATATTGAATTTATAGTTTCATAGGCGAAACTATATTTTTATCTCTTATTCCCCCCCCCCCCCCCCCAGGTGATCCTTAACAACCATATCAAGCTAGCCGCTGAGCGCCGAGACTCCCAGAACCCCCTTCCAGGTGGCAAACCTGGAATGGGTTCCTAGAGATAAAGAGAGAGAAGAAAAAAAAGATTTTTGGAAAAAAGCAAGAATTTTTTTTTTTTTTTTTTAAGTCCATACTGCACCAGACATTAAATTTCCCTGACAAAATAGACATTTTAAATTAAAATACAATCATAGGGCACAGAGAACCTAAAAAAAGTGAGAACACTAGGAGTTACGGAAAATACAAAACAGTAATAATCAATAGAAAACTAGAATTAAAATATATACAAAATTTACCTTAAGAAAACAGAGTAAGGAGCAAATTCTTATAGATAGATAGATTAAGAGTAAAATCAATACTGTAGTTATTCATTACCTGAAGGGAACAAAACAGAGGACTACCAAGTAAGTGATGAGTACGAGGAAAAGGCAGTGAGAAATTAATTTTATAACGAGAATTCAAACGGGGTGTAGCAAAAGGTATTTGTTCAAGAAAAGATGGAGAATCGATAACAAAATTTATGATATTGTAGACAAAAAGAGATCCATGGAGTTGTCTAGAGTGAAGAGGAATAATTCTTAAGCGACCACAAAGAGCTCCGTAATTTTGACGGTGAAAGGTAATGTGATTTTGATAGCATAAGAATGTAATGAATTTAATTGGAATGCTCTCGAGTCTGTGAGAAAGATATTCCTGTTGTGGGGACCAGATAATATCACAATAATAAAAAATGGGAAGTATATGCTGCTTGTAGAGAAGAATTATAACTTTGTCACTCTTGAAAACAGAGGAAGAACACTTGATTAATCCAAGAAGTTTAGAAGTGTGAGATATTACGTGATCAATGTGGGAAGAGGGATGAAGGTCAGATCGAAATAGGACACCTAAATCCTTGATCGTATCAGTACTTGCAATTAAAGAGTTTCCAATATAATAATCAGTAAGGACGGAGGGGTGAACTACACGATTCGAGTGAATGCGACATAATTTACATTTTAACGGGTTTAGAAACAAGTTATTGTTATTGAGCCAGAGTGAGAGGGAATCAAAACAGGACTGTAGTTCATCGCTGTCAGTTGAAGAACAAATAACTTTGTAAAATTTAATATCATCTGCATACAGCTGCCACTCAACATTAACGGACTGAAATAAGGTTGACAGATCATTAGTATAAACAATAAAGAAGAGCGGACCCAATTGTGAGCCTCGAGGAACACCTTGCGAAACAGTAAATGGAGTTAATGATGTACAGTGTACCATCAATTATTACAGATAGTTTACGATTTCTAAGCAGTGAATCAAGCAAATCTAGTAAAGGGGATTGTAGACCATAAGATGGCAGCTTGAACATCAAAAGATTGATGTGGACAGAGACAAATGCATGTGAAATATCAAGGAAAAGCAAATCAATTTGATTAACTTTGTCCAAATTAGTTTGTAATAAATGAGAAAACAGATCAAGATTTGAAACAGAAAACTACTTCAAAAAGATACTGTAGCAGACTTTGCACCTCTTCAGAAATATTAAATCAAAGTTTTGTTTATAATAATCGCATTTATGCTCATACTTGGTTGTCAATAACATTTCCAAAACAACATCAGAAAGCGAAGATCTGAATTCAGTTTAATTTTTTTTTCCACATGGTTGAATATTCTTTGATATTCAGCATTGACAATGAGGGGGGGGGGTATAAAAATGCCAACAATGACTGAATAATTTTTATTTCACGTTTCCTTGTGCATTTGTCAGTTTCCTGACCACGGACCATTGCTGTACATCAATTCTTTCTTTTTCATGAAAATGTCTCGAAGGTTCTTGAATTAAAATTGATAGAACTGATCTGCAAAATATCCATTTCTTTGTTTTCAATAATATTCAATTACTGGAAACTTTTTTTTTTTTTCCTTGTGAAATCGATTCAACTTAGTTTGGTTTAAAAAAACAAACTTGTTCTTGAATAGCATTATAGGATGACCAAATGGTTCTCCAAATAGGAAAGTTAAAGTTAAATATTTAACTTAACATTTCCAATAGACCCAGTTGAGCAACTTGATATCTATGAATTCTAGCAAAACTTTCAACTGTTGTAAGGAAACAGCTTTCGTCATCGGAATTCACAATAGAAAGTCAGCTGGAATTTATCAAATTTATTCATAAGTTGGACAACTTTTGCTATGAATGTATTAACTAAACGGAGTTGCTGCATAGCTATGAGATGCCTTTCTGCAAAGTCCTATTGCCACATCCCACCAAAGAAATAATAATAATAACCTAAGGGGCTTCACCCCCTGCTCACTGTGCTCGCTTCTGTTGATAAAATGAAATAAAATACTTACAGAAGCTTTCGACACTGTGTGTTTCTCTTGCTCAGCTATGAATACATAAATACGTTACTATATCTATATAATATTGGTGTAGATACACCATAGACAACTCTTAAAGAAAAACTACAATCATAGAGTGAAAGGCATCATTTCATCTGTATCTCATATTGTGCTCATCCTTCACAAAGAGTTACAAGTATTGCACTACCTTGAATAAACAATGCCTCACTAATACAGAAGACTATTGTTACTTATTTTCTGTGGGTGCCGCCACCCAGATGGCACCGTTTCAAAGTTAGTTGGCTTTTTATCGGTGGATGCCTTTCACACTACGATCGTAGTTTTTCTTTAAGAGTTCTCTATGGTGTATCTACACCGATATTATATAGATATAGAATCTTAAACTCTTAAAATATTATGCCTTGTTGCATTTAGTTTATTTAAATAAATACATTACATATGGAAATTAAGAATGGCACCGAGTGGTCATGTTAGATAAACAGTGCATGACCATGCTTAAACAGAAGCTTGTTTTACCACAGTAAAACAAGCTTCTGTTACGTATTTTTGTATTTGTTACATATTTCCACATAACCCAGCATCTCTCTTCTCCCATTAGCTGAATAAATATCACTAGGAGGAAAATTATTTTAATGTATAGAAAGAAATAATTATAGTCAGTTATTTTAATGTATTTTGTAATCAACAATGAACACATAACAAAATACATTTCGGAATTTTAAAAAAAAATTAAAATCATGTCTAACACCCTATGACATAAAGTAACAATTTAAAACTACAAGAAATAGCTTGGGAATAAGAAAATCAAGATTTTGTTATAAGAAAGGTATAATTTTATTTTTTCTTCAAAAGAATGTTGCACTGTAAATAACCTTATCATATTACTGTACTAATACATTAATCATTCATTACAAAATAATTAACATTTTAGAGGTCAGACAGGTGATCTGTGTGTGTTTCTGTTTTGTTTTTTTAATAATAGTATATAAGATTATTTTCTCACATCATTTGCTAGTACCAATACTAATATCTGATTATGAGAAGTGACTCTTCGTGCATTGCAATGACCACATTATATCAATGTAGGATTTACTTACATTGATATAATTTTTAGATTTAATTTTTAATTATAATTTTATTTAATTATAATTTAAATTTAATTATAATTTTTAGTAGGATTTTTAGATGTAACTAATGTCAAGGGCAAAGGAAAGGACTTTTGCATTCATAAAGGTGACTACAATGGTCTCAGACAGTTTCAAAATCTGTTTAGTGGACCCACCCAATGAACAGTAAATTCTAAATGGAAAGAATTCGGGAATGTAATCGTAGAAAACATTAGGCATTTTATGACAACTAAGAGATACTGTTCAAGGCTTAGACCTAAATGAATATTAAATGAACTGATGTGACTAATGAAAGAGAATAAAAATGCATCACATGCTTATAAATTATCAGGAAATACAGAAATCTAAAGTAGGTATAACTGAGTCTCCAATCAAGGCACAAAGTGGTTAGGCAAGCTAACAAGAAGCTTCGGGCAAAGAATGCAAAGAAAAGCAGCAAAGCCTTTACTTATGTAAACACTACAGGGAAAGGGATGAATCACATTGGTCTGCTAGATATGAACAGGATAACCATTGATGATAATGCTGCTACACAGGTTGCTGACAAAATGAATATTTGACATTTTGCATATATATGTTTATACATGAGCAATTTTTTGGAGATGGGAATGCCAACAGTAGATTAAATACTAACAAGGAAGAAAGTGAAAGGAAAGCAGAAAAGAAACTGTTGAATCTAAATGTGAATAAGGCAGCTGAAGTGGATAGATTTGTTCAATTATATTAAAAGGCAGCAAAAGAGACAGCACACCTTTTGCTATAATCATGAGAGCATCCTTGTGGACTGGAGATATGTGAATGTATCCACAATTCACAAAGAGGATCAAAGGGTGACATGAGTAATTATAGACCTGTTAGCTTAACTCTGTCTCAGGGAAAATAATGGAGTCACTGGTTAAAAAAGTAACACAAGACCATCTACACAGAAGTGAGTTATAGTGCAGACACAGCATGGATTTGTTAAGAAGTTATCTTGTCTGACCAATCTGACTGGATACTATGATGCAGTAACAAAGGAACTGGATGCAAAAAAAATAATTTTGATATCATATATTTAGATTTTAGGAAAGCTTTTGAACTGATTCACAAAAAAGAGTGCTGTACAAATTGGAGTCAGTGCGGCATTATGGGCAACTTACTCCTACAGATAAAGGTGTGGCACAGTAGGAAGAGACAGAGACCAATTATCAATGGGCACTGCTCTTCCTGGACCAATATTATTAGTGGAGTCTCCAAGGATTTAGTGCTGCCCTATTCTTGTTTTCAAGATTTATTAATGATATTAAAGAAGGAAAGTTTTACTGAATCAATTTCTTTGAAATTCATGGCATATTATCTTTGTACTTGTCTCTCACTGGTCTTTTGCCATTGTGATTGACAAGGAAGGCAGACTGTAATTTACTGCCAGGGAAGGTGGTCTTTTGGCCCATATTTCTACACAATCAGCAATGTGAGTTAGGAGCTCAGAATGCATAATTAATTTTCTTGGAAAATGATTCTTTAATTGTTACTTTTCAATAGACTTTTTAAGTTCTTTTGCTAATCTTTATTGCTTTCAAAATTAAGAAAGGATATAATCCCTGAAATGTATTATATGCACTGCATTGAAAATGAAATCCTGTAAAATAAAGTTAGTGCTCTCTCTTCTAATGAATGTTAATGCAATTTACTCATTTCCCCCCCAAAAAAGAAAAGATGGAGAAACTCTATGGTACCAACTCTAGTATGTTGGTGATGATTCTATGCAAATGAGTTTTTCAGATATGTAAGGATTCCAGAAGGGAGTTTAAGAATTAGTGCCAAAGCAACTCAGTCACATGGCATTGATACATTAAATATATACCAATTGTCAATTAAATATGTATGTTCTAAGGCCAGTTAATCATTTATGGAATGAGGAGGGAAAGAAAATCTCTTCCTGGGGCTATTTTTTTTTAACAGCTAGCAGCACTGTCTAAAAATTCACAGTAAATTTCTTTATCTTCAACAGAATGCAAATTTGAAGAACCTTTTTAAATAAGTGATAGTTAATTAGCCACCACACTGCCACATAGACCACCCAAACCATACCACCACATGATGGTGTAACAACCAGTGCATTACACATAAATGATTACTTTGAAATGAGGAAAGGAGTGTATCATTAATTCATAAGTGAACCTGCTTTGGCTAAATTAAATTAAAGTAACTGCATTTATTCAGCAAATCTCTTACAATGAGAAGATTTAGGAAAACATTGAGAGAGAGAGTTTTCCAAACATGTGCATATGGGAGAGGTTCTCTCCTATATGAAGTAGCTATTAAAACATCAGACTGTCTGTTACTTAATTTCATTTCACTTTGTGATTTGAACAGTTTCAAATGTATGGTACTAAAAATCATAATAAACAAATACAGTAGATGAATTTAAGACAGGTATACAATGTGTATGTCAGTTAAGGCTTTATAGGAAAAGAGTAAGAAATATTATTAAAAAATCCAGTTTATGTATCAAATTGAAAAAGTTGCAACACAGTGGAAGAACATTTAAGCACTTTTATAAAAAATCACTCAAATTATTTTGTTTGGAATAAACTGTTCTATACTTTTAAATAGAAAAATAATCACTGTAAAATGAATTAACTAAATTTCAATCTACATTGTTTAATTTATTTCTATGATTTTTTACTCTACCTGGAAGACAGTTATGTAATAATAATAACTATGTATAAAATATTTCACAATTGACATGGGAATAAAAAAAAATGTGAAAATTAAAGATAGAAGAATGAATGGGAGGAGGGATACAGATACAGAGCAAATTTTGTTTAATTTTTAAAGTACAAATATCTTTATTACTTATGCATTTACACAAGATGAAAATATATACAAAGACAAATATATGCTTCACAGCACACATCCTAGGGTTTCTTATTAACTGGAGAATTAATACTTGCAGTGATGGGATCATGTGAAGATCTCAAGATAGGTAAGTGTAGCAGTACTGAAGAGTAACGGCTATTTTTTAATAGTTAGATTAAGATCATTCATATGATCTTTAATTTTACTAAGTAAATCATTAGTAAACAGATAGATCAACACAAATGAAGTCATTTATTTCTATATTTTCAGTCAAGTACACTATCAAGATGTCTGCTATGGCAATGCTAATTCTGATTGTTAGAATTGCAGTTAAATTTCCAAATGTAATAACTAAATTACTGCTACACTCAAACAGAGCTAATATACATAGTTTGGAGAGTGAAAAGACTAAATGGATCAAAATTAATTAACAAAAACTAAGGAGGGTATTCAATCAAGTCAACACTGACAGACTGGGGAAGACCAGATTTGTTGGGGGGAAAAGTGCACAATGGGGCTTATAACTAGGCACATGTAGCTCTATCATTGCTATCCATGAATGGATTTTTAGTAGGCAGATTCCCAGACATTAGGTGTAGAAATCTGCCAACTCACCATTCCAGGCAGGCAGGTGTTAGCCAAAAGCACACATAAGAAAATGGTTATTCTTCTTGACTGCAAGAAGAACTCCACTTCAAACAGATTTAAAAGAAGTGTGATGTTACAAATGCCCAGATTCAGAATTGTATGTAATAACCGTAGTTTTTATGGAGAATGCCCAGACACAAAACAATGTTTTAATTATTTCAGTCTACATGTCAAACTTTGGGTCAAAGAACCAGGTACATAGTGTTAACTATAATGCGGCTCTGGGGGGTTTCTCCCAACCCCGTGAGAACAATTTACAGTGAAACCTCTATAAGTAACCACCTCTTCAATGAGACCACATTTACAAAAGACCCATATTTCTTAAAATAGTTTTAAATAAGCATCCTGCATATTAAAGCTGTATTCTCTAAAGCAACCACTCTCTGACCCAACAGCAACCATTAATCCTGTTGTTTGGGGACCAGAGTATGCCACTGTAATCTGTAATTCTCTAAGATGACCACTGTCTTATCTGACCGGGACTGTTAATCCTATTATTTAGTGGCCAGCACTTTTCACAGATTTCCATGAATCTGGAGTTTCTGAAGTAACTGTATAAATACAGTATTACTACTAAATAGGTATTTCATTCATTTATTTCTAATTTATCAATCTTTGAATACAGATGTGATGGCAGAAAAAAGCAAAATGAAAATTTTAAATTTAAAAATGTGAGTGATGTTATAGAGAGATGCAGCAAGGGTTTATTGCAAAGATGGTTAGCAGAAAAAGTATAAATGTGATAATATGCAAATTCAAAAAATTTTAATAAAAAAAATATATATATTAAAGAAAAGTGGATTTGGAATGCAAATAAAAATATTCAATGAGAAACATATCAGCCATATCCAGATGAGTGTTGACTCATTAATATGTCAACTCTCATCTGGTTTGACAGTGCTGATGCTAGAGAAATTCTAGTAAGCAATCCAGTACTACAATTAAAATCTTTGAATTTTGCAAAAACTTTAAAGAAATACATTTTCTGCTTATCAATGGATGGCTTAGTAAATTTTGTAATAGAAATAATATTGTTTTAAAGATAATAGTGTTTTGTGTGCATCTGTGAGTGAAAATGGTGTAGAATGGTAGAATTCACACAGTTGCCATATTTAGCACAACAATATGAACCCAAAGACATCTCTAATGTAGAAACTGGTCACTTTTATCATGCTTTACTAAGTAAATCATTAGTGTTTAATGGCTCCAAATCTTTCAGTTATAAAAAAGAAAAACAAAAGAGTGATAACTTTACTGTGTATAAATTCTTCAGGACAAAAAGAACAACCATTGATGATTAATACTTCACTGAGACCAAGATGTTTAAAAATATAAATATGGAATCCATGAACGTTGATTGGTACACCAATAAAAAAGCATGGATGACAAGTGCTATTTTTGTTCTGAATGGTTTCATAATTTGGACAAAATAAAATGAAAATAGAAAATAAGATCATCTTACAATTATTAGATAATGCTCCATATCATCTCAAAAAATTCGAATTTAAGTAATGTCGATTATTATTTCTTCCCACTAATACATCAAGTGTTTGTCTACCACACAAAGTATCATTCAATCTGTTCCACCACTGACATATTTTAGCTACATTAGTAGCAATATGGACATGGCATGAAAATAATGAATAAGTTAAAAAAATTCCTCTAGCAGACATTGTTGAATACATAAAATTGGCCTGAATAGTGTTAGTGAAAATACTATACAAATATATTTTCAATAAAGGTGGAATTAAATGTGATACTGACATGGTGGTTGATGTCAGAACCAATTTTATAGAAGTACAAAAAGAAATGTTCAACTTGGATAGCATATAAATTATAAATGTAAATATTGATACAGAATTTGAAGAAGATTCAGTCACATGTGAAAATGGCAGTGAAAACTGGGAAGAACTTTATGATTCTGCTGAGAATCATTGACAACAATGAAAATTTATGTAAAAATATGAATTTTTTTTAATAATGAAATAGATGTTGAAGAAATTAAAATTCCAATAGAATAAATTATAAATACTGTTTTAGCACTTAAAACATTACTATGAAATTTAGGTAATAATAAAATGTTACAAGATTAAAATAAAATGTAGGGCTAAAGCCTCAAACCACAGCATTTACTAGACATACAAGCTGGCGCAATGCATCAGTTCTGTACATAGCAAATCACCAAAGTTGATGAAATGGCAGCATTTCCATTACATATCATATTGTGAAAACTTCACAAAGAGTTGCATGTTGTGGTGGTATCCACTGAGAACAAATAACAATAGTATTCTCTAATGGAGAAGCATTATTCCAAGTAGTACAATGACAGGCAACTAGTGAAAGTATTCACAATATAAGATGTAATGAAAATGATGCCATTTCACAAACTTCGGTGATTCAATATGTACAGAACTGATGCATTGCACTAACTTGTATGTCTAGTAAATTCCGTGGTTTGAGGCTTTAACCCTAAATTTTATTTTATTCTTTAACTATTGTATACCATTTGGCATCTCATATTATGGAGCTAACTTCATAACTGGGTTGTCAGTCATTATACCACAAGGTACCTATCGCCCACAAATGAAGGGCCAAATAGCCGTGAAATGGCCATTTTGGTGGTATCCAATGAGACTGATAATAGATAACAATAGTCTTCGTTGGACAACCATTACTTATTCAAGGTTAAAATGAGTGAAATGGATGTAGCCCCTCTCTCCTTTCTTTAAGGCTAAACTCCTACTATGCTTTTTCTTTCTGCTAGCCCTTAAGCTTTTCTCCAACTTTTAGGTTCTTATTTGTTATTTGTTTTTTTTAGGAGCATTAGCAACCAAGGCCATGCGGTGGTCATCCCCTGACGTTTCCGCATCCTCCATATTTGGTGGTCACGGGCTTGAGCCCCAGTCTAATCAAGAAGCATGTGCTACGCACTGCTGCTCCTGCACACCTGGCTACGGAGGTGCCTCCAACTTTTAGGAGCCTGTAGGTTAAAGAGCATTACACCCCTACACACATACCCTTAAACGGCTTTCTGGGTGGTGGTATCCACCAAGAATAAGTAACAATAGTCTTCTCTATTGGGGAGCATTACTCATTTGACGTAATACAATGAGAGGCAACTTGTGAAAGTCTTCACAATATGAGATGTACTGAAAACAATGCCATTTCACCAATTTACTATGAACAGAACTGATGCATTGCATTAACTTGTATGTCTACTAAAATGTTATAATTATTAAATGATTTTTAAACTATTTTAGAAAGGGAAATCATTCAATAAAAAACAAAATCATCGAGACAAACTATATTACCCAAATATTTCAAAAAAATAAAAATATATATTTTATATTACTGACTTAGTTTTATAATTAAAGTAAAGAATTAATTACATAATTTTATGTTTACTTTTAAGACTTTATAATTAGTGTAAAAATCAATTTACAGTTTCAAATAAAATGTTTTTAAAGTAAGACTTATTTCTACTGTCCTATTAAAATTTTCGTTATATCATGATATATCTGACTTTTTATATATTTCTGCAAGACGACCACCTCTATTAAAGACCAAATATATGCGGAACCGAAGGTGGTCGTCTTAGAGAGGCTTGAGTGTATGTTCTCTGGTACTCTCTGGGGATATTTTCTCCAGAAACTGTAGTCAAAGTTATTGAGGAAATACGGTGTAGAATGGAAGTAGTCATCTATTCAGACTTAGCCAGATTAATTAATATTTAATTGTGTGCCTAAATATCCAAAACTGTATCAACAATTAATAATTTGGTGGACTAATGACAGTCAGTCCTATATTATACTAACCTGAATCATGTCTTGATTCTATCTTAGACTATGCTTAATAACTATTATTTTCTTCTGCCACATTATACAGGGTGTCTATAAATTACAATTTTTATAAATTACAATTAAACTACCTGATTACGAAGCTCAATTAATATTGTAATAGGTGTCTTAAAATGATTTGCTGCCGTTATTAAAACAACTCAATGAGATTTTTCTCATGTGGATGGAAGCCCTGTTCACAGCAAGCATTGCAACAGTATAGCATTAAAATGCTGACAGTGGAAGAGAAGTAATATGCATGTTGTGGCTGTGGGATACTAAATCTCCAGTGACTATAAAGAGATGTTTTCAATGGGAACTCCAGAAAGATTCACCTATGGAACAATCAATGATGGTTGAAACAGTTTCAAGAAACTGGCAGTGTGCTGAACCAGAAAGGAGCAGGTAGGCCACGTGTATCTACAGATAAAGTTTTGGAAATTCAGGAAGTCTTTACCCAAAATCCTACAAAATCTATCCACCAGGCAAACCTGCAGCTGTAAATACCGTGAGCAACATTGCACAGGTTGGTTTACAAGAGATTAAAACTTTATGCTTACAAAGTGCAAATCATCCAGGAAATTAAGTCTCATAACAAGAAGAATTTGCTGTTCACATTCACAACCATACAACAAATATAAGCACTTTCTGGAAAATGTCATTTTCAGTGATGAAGCAACATTCCACCTGTCTGGTAAAGTCAATAGACACAATTGTCAACATGTGGGTATCTCAAATCCCCACTCAGTTCATGAACATGAGCATGATTGTCCCAAAGAAAATGCATGGTGCATACTGTCCTTCAACCTGGTGAATGGACAATTTTTCTTCCACAAAAACACTGTGAACTCTGCAAATTACCTAGATATGCTCAAATTGTAAGCTACACCTCGGTTGGAAGATACGCAGCCACGTGTGTTCAATCAACAAGATGGGGCACAACCATACTGAAGCTTGTATGTGCACAATTTCCTCAATAAACAATTTTCTAACCCACTAGTTGGGATGGTCCTATGCCATGGCCTCCTAATTCCCTGAATATCACATTTTCTTTGTATGGGACTACATAAACGACAAGGTGTATGCAAAAATAGTTAACAATTCCACACAGAGTTAAAAGGCCAGACTAAACAAGCAGTGACTTCCATTTCTCAAGCGATGCTTCAAACGACCTGAAATGAAATTGGCTACCATCTTGATATTTTACATGCTACCAAAGGTGCCCATATATACACCTTCAGGTTTACTGATGTGTGGTTGTGTAATAAGAAATTCTTTGACTTGCCTTATTAAGTGCAACAAACTATTTTACAATATCTATTACAATAAAATTTTAATCAAGTTCATAATCAGGTGAATAATTTATAGACACCCTGTATATTCTTCACATTGATCTTAAATGCCAAATGCTCATGCTTGGCTAAATACAGTATGAACCAAAAGTCAGGTTTGTTTGTTATTTGGTTTTTAGGAGCATTAGCAACTAAGGCCATATTGCTCCGGGGATATGCGGTGGTCATTCCCTGACCTTTCCGCATCCTCCGTATTTGGTGGTGACGGGCTCGAACCCCAGTCTAATCAAGAAGCGTGTACTCCAAAAGTCAGGATACTTGTAAGTCAGCCAATGTTGATCATGTTGAACAGTTTCTTAATTTAATGACCTTCTTTTCCTTTCACATGGCATATGTAATACATAGGAGTCACCATTGTTTATTCCTTATATGCATGTTACATAAACATAAATAAACTGTTTCTACGACTTTTAAGCTGCCCCTGCCTTTTGATTCATAATGTACATAAATTCATACTATACATAAATAAACACACAATGTTGCTGCCATTAAGAAAGGGGGGGGGGGGAGAGAAATATGCAGATACAAAACTTACCTAGTGGATTTACTTAGATGGTATCTGTATGAAATTAATTTCGATAAAATGAACAAAACTCACAGGTGAACCATAGGTTGCTTTTCGGGAATATACAAGAAAATGCATCATCCTACAAAAAATTTTTTTTTTTACTTTTAAATAAAAAATATATATTTATTTTACATGCGCACACTTAGATATGACAAAATTTAAAATGTACTCATTAAATAATGATAACACAAATAACTATTTCATATAAAAAATATTCTGAAATTAGCAGCCAATCAGTAGTCAATCAACTGGAGCAGCAATGGTGAACCAATGGTACATATGTCACAAGATAAACTGAAAGGAAAAATATACTGGCATTCATCCAGCAAAAATCTTTGCGGTACCAAAAAAAAAAAAAAAAAAAAAAAAGTTCTATTTTTTATTGGAAGACAAATTTGTTTTACGGCTCATTATCCCCAACTAGTAGTGAAAACAGTAATGTAACTGTGTGCAAATTCAGGTGGGAACGAAGCATTCATCAAAAAATTTTCAAATATATTTTTATATCAACAGACTATATGCTAATTTTAAGAAGCTTTTATTTCTCAATACCATGAAAAATATTTACATTATTGTTTAAGCTTCTTTTTAGCATGTAGGCTGGAAAATAGCACATTGCTGAACTAGAGTCTATTGCATGATGTCCCTCATTAGTTAGTAGAACTTTTCCAGCAATTCTGCCATTCCAGAATGCTGTAATCCCCATTCTGCTATCTCTTGCAATACCTATTAAGTTTTTATGGAAACTCCAAAATGTCTTTAAATCTCCTCCACTGAGTTTAAATTTTAGCCTCAGAAACCAAAAAAAATCATAAGGTGCTAGATATGAGAAGTATAGGGGTGAACCATAGACATGTTGTTCAGCACAGAATGTAAAATCAATTTTGCCTCAATCCGTGAAGGGATAGATTGAAGCTTTTTAAACTGGATATGTGCTTCGAAGTGATGTGACATGTTCAGAAAAACAATTAACAAAAAAGGATATTATTACAATCAAGAATGAAAGGTGTGGGTGCGGCAGAGACAACTGGAACCTTGGTTTCATCTCATGTTCAGTTTTTCTGTAAAAAAATATACTAATAGAGTCAGTGGTGCATTATACCTCCCTGGGGCCCAAGGCAAAACAGAATTTGGGGGACACATTTAAAGAAAAAAACTAATAAGAACATTTTCAATTTTATTTTATTGTGACAACAAAACAAACAAATCAAAAAACATAAGAACTAAATACAAAATTTCATCAAAATCAATAAAACCATTTTTGAAAGAAAAAAAAAAAAAAACAATTTTCAAATTAATCTTCAGTAAAGTCATTAACCTTGGCAAGTAGAAGATTCAGTTTCCGATAAAAATCACTTAAAAATATTAGTAAAAAACAGCAATAAATTTCTGAAACAGTGATTTTGGGGCCCTCTCCGATCGGGGGGCCCTAGGCAGATGTCTTTTTTGCCTATAGGATAACGTGCCACCGGGTAGATTCAATAGTAAATATCGCAATTGTTCTGTAAAGTCATGGATGGCTAAACATCTATTTTGAATTACCCTTGCTAACCCATTCAATATTTTCACCTGATCGGGTCATGGATGGAAGCCCTGAACATTATACAATAGAGGTCAGCCATTTTATAATTACACAAGGAGCTGAAAAATTTGCATTATGCCCTCATCAACATTTCACATATTTCGGATGTTTATTAAAATTATATTTTATGCAAACTCACTGTTCTTTCAAATCTGTCATACGAAAATTGTAAAAAGAATATGATCTTGGTGACAGTAAACAGATCATTCATTTTTTCCAAGTCAATTAAACATTGGTGTTAATCATGGCTACTACATCTCACACTGTACAATTCAGACAGATCAGACTGCTACTCAATGCTGGATCTGATAATCTTGTACAGTGGTCAAACTGCATAATTCACAGTATTTTTGGGGTGGTTTGTTTGTTTGCATTTTAATGGGAGTTTTCTGGCCCAAGGGCAAACTAAGGCCAAATTGCACTAGTCATAGTAATTAAGTGGATAAAACCATCTTTCCTAGGCCTTAAGATTTTGAGGGCAGGAAGAGTGAGAAGACATTCGCATTTCAATAATGGTGAGCGTATATATTTGTCTGAATAATTTTTTTGCTCTGATATAATCAGTTTCTATGCAACTTTTGTTTAACCCCAAGGTTAAGAGCATAGGGTCGAGTCGACCCCAGACTTGAATTCTACTTCAGCAATTTGTGATCAGCTATTCTTCCCAAACAGCTGAAACTTCTAATAGCTGTTTTTGAAAATGTTTTCTTCAATTTCTCCAATGGAAATATCAGAAATCTACTGCACAATTAGGAAAAATCCATGAATTAAGTTAAACCTAATTATATGTAGCATTGGTTTGCAGGTCACTTTCATTACACATAGTAGCAAGTCGTGTTTACTGCCACACACTTTCCTCCAATCAGAAACACTCTTGAGCTTTGTGATATTGAATCATCATCTAGAATAAAACTGCTGAAACACATCATGGACTTCACATTTCATGCAGAGAGTGCTCCTGTTACTGAGAGGCTAGCATCTAATTGCAGGCATCTGACACATGCAATTTTTCAATTTGCATTTTGTTTGCTGATAGGTCTATGTAATAGCAGTGCTCTGTCATGTCTCTTCACTTTTTTCTAACATACAGTACACAAATTATATAATCGCAGTAACAGAGATTTTGAAAGAATATATTAAAAAATATTCAAGGGGACTGATTCCCAGGTCCACTTCAAAAAATTTATAAATTTTTCGTACAGAACCAGATAAAATACTAATCTCACTCATAGCATTAATCACCTCTACCTCATTAACATCTCTAACTTATTCACTACATCCTGGAAATGAAGTGACCCAAATAGGCCAGAAACTTGATGATCTGACTTTATATTTCAGAAAGTTTAATTCCTTCCTTAAATTAGGTAAAACTGTTAAGATAACAACTACTATAATGAAACCTCTGATAGGAGCCAAAATTATTCCTACTATTATGAGTTAAAAGACATCATAGGTGTGGAATTTCATAACAGATTGCATTATGTCAAAACACATACAAATGCTTCTCAAGAGAATAATTAGTAATCTGCACTGGATAAGCAAACAGCATTAAAAAGCCAAAAACCCACAGTTATTTAATTACAAAGATCCAATTATCCAAAATTATCCGATACACTATTCTGCAGAAGCTACTCCAACTAAACTGAAACAGATTTTTGCTGTTGAATACTGGATACTTAAATGAGCAAAACACAAACATCACTTTCCAAATATAAATAGCTCTAAAATACTTGCTAAAACTGGAAATTCAGAAAATTCAGAGATTAGCTAACCTAATTAATTGAAAACATATTCTCAGTACAGTAAAGATGATGGCCAGAGTCATGTCCTCACAACATTTCTGAGAACTGTGCATGTATCACATATAACTACCCAACCTCAGATCATCTTAACTGAAAAAAATTGCAACTCAGTTAAAATCTGAATATGAGATACTGTTTACTGGCATAGACCTAAATGGATGTCAGTCAGAAGATGAGATGAGATTTGTGGTAGAGAATAAAAATGCATGGGATGCATATTAATTATCTACTGTATCTTTTGTATCAGCTGATAATTAATATGCATCTTGTAAACTAGTCTGCAATCAAATCCCGAAGGTTAGGCAAGATAAAGTAGAGCGGTGCTCTGTCATGTTAATCGATTATGAGAAGTCGTGGGCAAAGAATGCAAAACAATCAGCAAATACTTCTAAAAGTAGAAGGAAGGGGATGAGTCATACTAATCCACTTGATGTCAATTGTTTCACTGCTGATGATCCTGCTCAGGTTGCTGACAAACTGAATAGATATTTTGCATCTACATTCACAGATGAGGAATTGTTTCAGGATAGAGATGCCAGACGTATATCAAAGTCTAACTAACAGCTAAATAATTTTTGAAGCATGATAACAGAGAGGAAAGCAGAAGAAAAATTGTTGAACTTAAACATAAAAAAGATGCCTGGGGTGGTGGTATCTCTTTAATTATATTAAGGGCAGCAGCAAAAGAAGTAAGCAGGTCTCTGGCCATAATTATGAAAGTATCCTTGGATTCAGAGAAGGTCTATATGGACTGTAGACGTTATTTGGTTTTTAGGAGCATTAGCAACTAAGGCCATTTTACTCCGGGGATATGTGGTAGTCATTCCCTGACCTTTCTGCATCCTCCATATTTGGTGGTGATGGGCTCGAACCCCGGTCTAATCAAGAACCGTGTGCTACGCACTGCTGTTCCTTCCCACCTGGCTACGGAGGCACCATGGACTGTAGATGTGTAGTCCTCTCTGTTATCACTTAAATTTCACATTGGGGATCAGAAGGTGAAGTAAGTAATTACAGACCTGTACTTCTGTTCCAGGGAAAATTATGGAGTCACTGGTTAAAGAAGTAAAGCAGGACCATCTAGACAAGAACATAATCATACTATAGTGACAGCATGGATTTACTGTGATTTTGATATTGTGTGATCTTGTCTGACCAAATTGACCGAATACTATAATGCAATAACAAAGGAACTGGATGCAAAAAAATAATTTTGACATCATATACTTAAATTTCAGAAAAACTTTTGACAGTGTTGTACATAAAAGATTACTCCCCAGATTGGAGCAGTGTGGCATTAGGGGCAAGTTACTGCTGTGATAACTGGATGGTTGAATGGGAGGAGAAGAAAAACAATGAGTACTGTTCTTCTTGGACTACTGTTATTAGTGGAGTTCCCCAGGGTCCAGTGTTGGGCCCAGTGCTGTAGTCATAAAATTAGCAGTAAAATTATACTCTGTGAAGGTTACATATGCAGAAGAGAGCATACTGTGCTTATTAATCGAGTTTCAGAGGGTATACAGTGCATGTCTGTGTGTATATATATATATATATATATATATATATATATATATATGAGTTAAGTTAATAATGGTAAGAGTTTTTTTAAAAGTAAAATATGATAAACTAGCTTATCAGGTAAACCATAAACCATGGCGGGTACCCAACGTGACCTGGAAAAAATCAATCTATGCCATGACATAAGCAATAAATATATATAAAAATACCATTAAAATGTTAGTTATGGCAATAAGATACATTGCAAGGGACTTTTTCGAGGGCTAACCCTTACAATGTATCAACCATAATTAACGAGCTATCCGTTTCTGTAGTCATCGTCCAGCATAACTATGTCCTAATATACGTAAAATAGTATTAAGTTAGAGCGAAATGTATAAATTTTGTAGTAGTTAGAGACAAAAGTATAAAAATTTGTAGTAAGTTAGAGCCAAATAGTAGTAATAAAATTTGTTAATTAATCCCAAATTTAGCAGTTAACTGGCAAGATGACTGTTAGCCCGACGGATAGCCAAAATATTAAATTAAATTAAAATTATAGAAAGAGCTATAATTATTGTTAGGCATATGTGCGTAGTTTATAGTAAATGCTGCTACGGTAGTCTCATCAAATTAATAAAAATAATAATTCGAGGGGGATTGAGGTACTATATCTATTCTTATACCTTTGTTCCGTTCGCCTTTGTTAGCTATAGCTCACACTGTTATTATTATTATTATTATTATTATTATTTTTATTAATTTGATGAGACTACCGTAGCATTATTTTTATTAATTTGATGAGACTACCGTAGCAGCATTTATTTTTATTATTTTTATTAATTTGATGAGACTACCGTAGCAGCATTTACTATAAACTACGCACATATGCCTAACAATAATTATAGCTCTTTCTATAATTTTAATTTAATTTAATATTTTGGCTATCCATCGGGCTAACAGTCATCTTGCCAGTTAACTGCTAAATTTGGGATTAATTAACAAATTTTATTACTACTATTTGGCTCTAACTTACTACAAATTTTTATACTTTTGTCTCTAACTACTACAAAATTTATACATTTCGCTCTAACTTAATACTATTTTACGTATATTAGGACATAGTTATGCTGGACGATGACTACAGAAACGGATAGCTCGTTAATTATGGTTGATACATTGTAAGGGTTAGCCCTCGAAAAAGTCCCTTGCAATGTATCGTATTGCCATAACTAACATTTTAATGGTATTTTTATATATATTTATTGCTTATGTCATGGCATAGATTGATTTTTTCCAGGTCACGTTGGGTACCCGCCATGGTTTATGGTTTACCTGATAAGCTAGTTTATCATATTTTACTTTTAAAAAAACTCTTACCATTATTAACTTAACTCATATTCATACAGACCGATGTAATGTTTAATCGTCCTAGATGGCATTAATTGGTTATGTTACTACTTAATATTGATTATAATATTTATATTTATTATAACATTTAATATTTGCTTTGTTATACTTGGATATATATATATATATATATATATATATATAAACAAATGTATATTTTCAGTGTATTGCATGGGAGTGCTGATCTGTCAAGTGTAATTACCATGGAAAAATGATTACCTGAAATTAAGATTAACATAAAAATAATAATGAAAACGACGATGGTACCTACAGCAATGGGTACTAGGACTTTAACTACTTCATCAAAGGGTCGGCAGCCAAAACCATAGGAGCCACCGCAATAAGCAGGGTCTCTGCTTCTGTTATGATGTATACGTATGAAACATATATACATCCTAGCCAACCCGACACAGACCAAAAGTAAGGAATAAAATTCAAACACAAATATATAAAGCTAAAATAATGCGAATTTTCCTTTAACAAGATTTAACTGGCATTATTTTAGCTTTTTAACTCTATTTTGTATTTATACATTTATTTGAATTTTATTCCTTCCTTTTAGTCTCTGTCGGGTTGACTATTATGTATATGTTTCATACGTATACATCATAACAGAAACAGAGACCGTGCTTATAATGGTGGCTCCTACGGTTTTGGCTGCCGAACCTTTGATGAAGTTGGTTGTTGGGTTTTATTGGCGCATTAGCAACTAAGGCCATAATGCGCCTTTGATGAAGTAGTTAAAGTCCTAAGACCCACTGCTTTAGGTACCATTGTTGTTATCATTATTATTTTTATGTTAATCTTTATTTCATTTAATTTCAGGTAATCTGCTTTTACTTTGCAGGCATTCTCAATATTTTCCACGATAATTCCACTTAACAGGTCAGCACCCCTACCCAATACACTGAAAATACACATTTGTCTATATTTCATTATGGTTGCCAGGTGTTTCTGCTCTAACTAGTAGTGCCCCGGTTCTATAACCCAATTTAATACTTTTTCTTACTTTTTCTTGCTTGCTTAGTCGTTCAGAATGTCGAATGTCATTAATTCCTATTATTTTTATCAATATTATTATTATTAGCTATACGATGCAAGGAAGCCTGTGGCTTATGCTGCACCAGCAAATAAAAAATTCCCGAGTTACCCTGTGAGAGAGAGAGAGAGATAAGAAGAAGGAAATCACCAAGAAAGAGAAGAATGATGATATCCAGCTCAGGACCCTGGGTGTGCCAAGCCCATACTCACACAGATGTGAGCCCCTGGGGTTAGTTGAGGCATATGATGCAAGAAAGCACGCTTATAGAGCATCAGCCAAACAAAAAAAAATCCGATCACTCCAAATGTTTGTTTAGTTCAGCCTTAAATTTATTTTTAAGCTATCACCTTCCACAACAACAGACGGAAGTCTGTTCCGACAATCAACTAGCCACTGGCTAAAGGCAAACATCTGCACATCTGTTCTACAACTGTCTTTCCTCGATTTGAACCTATGGCCCCTCAGATTCTTAATCTCAGCAAGTGGAAGTATCCCATCAGCATTGAGCCTGCTCAAACCATTCAAGCCCTTGTACATCTCAAACAGATCACCTCATAGGTGCCTAGTCTCCAGATGCTACAACTGACAGAATTTAAGCCTCTTCTGGCAAGAGAACCCCTTTGTTCCTCTCACCAATTTTGTTGCCCTTCTCTGTACTCATTCTAGCAACTCTACATCCTTCCTAAAATGGAGACCTCCAGACCTGTATGCAGTACTCAAGGTGTGGCCTGACCATTGCCTTATACAAAGGTATAATCACCTCCTTGTCCCTGCTAGCAAAATTTCTATATGTCATTGATAAAAATACCATGACCTGCTCTGGGAGCTCATCTGCACTGATCAGAGAACTTCATATCCAACTGGACAATTACCCCCAGGTCCTTTTCATTCTCCACCTCCCTGAGTGTAGTACCACACAGTTGGTGCATTTCTCTTGGGTTACTGCTACCCATATGCAATACTTTGCATTTGTCAATATTAAACTTCAGCTGCCACTTCTCAGCCCATCTACCTAACTTTTTCTAGATCCTTTTGCAGTAGCACACTGTCTTTACTATCATTAACAACCCTTCCAACCTTTGTATCATCTGCAAACTTGGACATTAAGCCTGATATATCTTCATCAATATCATTAATAAATACACAAAACAACAATGGGCCCAGCACCGAACCCTGGGGACTCCACTAATAACCTAGATAGACTTCAAGAATGGTCAGAAAAATGGCAGCTGTGCTTTAATCCAACAAAGTGTAAGGTATTACACCTGGGAAACAGTAATCCCAAAATAACTTATTCACTTGGTGGAGTTCAACTAAACCCAGTACTGGAGGAAAGGGACTTGGGTGTTACGATACGGTCAGACATGAAATTCTCTGAGCATTGTAAACAGGTTGCAAGGAAGGCCCATGGTGTCCTATCGATGATCTATCGAACTTTTGCAAGTAGAGATAGGGCCGTGATAATCCCATTATATAAGGCCTATGTTAGACCACACTTGGAATACTGTGTTCAAGTATGGAGACCGCACCTAAAGAAAGACATCGAGCTTCTTGAAAGGGTGCAAAGAAGGGTAACTCGCCTGGTGAGATCGGCAAAAGGGCGTCCTTATGAAGAAAGACTTCGAATATGTGGGTTGCAGAGTTTGGAAACTAGACACCTTAGAGGAGATTTGATTGAGGTGTTTAAGGCTCTGAGAGGCATCAGTAAAATGAATGAGGACAAAATTTTCAAGATTATAAATGATGCTAGAACTAGGGGACATAAATTCAAGTTACGCGGGGAAATGTTTAGATTGGACTGCAGGAAGTTTTATTTTAGCCAGCGAGTTATTAATTACTGGAATAAGTTGCCTTCGTGGGTGGTAGAGGCCGACAGTTTGGGGAAATTCAAAGGTCATCTGGATAGTACTTTCGGGTAAGGGAAGCGCATAGGATGATAGGATTAATTTCCTTTTTATTTAATTTTTAATTTCATTTTATTATTTTTATTTATTTATTAATTATTATTATTTATTTATTTAATTTTTGTTTTTATCATTGTTTTGTTCGGATTTTTTTTTTTTTTTTTTTTTGGCTGGTGCAGCATAAGCCATAGGCTTTCTTGCACCATACGGCCGTTACTAATACTAATACTAACATTAGTCCACGTAGAGCAGTGTCCATTTATTACCACTCTCTGCTGTCTCCCACTCAACCATCCCTTTATCCATTGCAGCAACTTGCTCTTAATGCCATACCACTCTGATTTGTAGAGCCGTCTTCCATGTGCAACAGTATCAAAAGCTTTCCTGAAATCCAAGTATATGATACCAAAATTATTTTTTGCATCAGTTTTTTTGTGACCACATCACAGTATCCAATCAAATTGGTCAGACGAGGTTTCCTCTTAAAAAACCCATGCTGTGTCTGAACTATTACTGCAGTCTTGTCTAGGTGATCCTGCATCACTTCTTTAACTAGTGGCTCCATTATTTTCTCTGGAATAGAAGTTAAACTAACAGGTCTCTAATTATTTGCGTCATCCTTTGAACCCCCTTTGTGAATTGGGGATACATTTGCACATCTCCAGTCCATGGAGACCTTACTTGAATCTAAGGATGCTCTCATAATTATGGCTAAGGGCTATACTAGACGAGCCCTTGAAGCACGAGGGTAAGCTGGCATCATAAACGCCTCCAAAACAGCAAACTACACGTAGTTTGCTGTTCTGGAGCCATTTATGACGCCAGTCTCCTAACGTCAGATAGTTTCAAACAAGCCAGAGCGCTTTTAACATTTCACTGAATATCACCAGTGACTCACTTTTTCTATTCCCAGTTTCAAGATGGATGTTGTTCAACTTGGATGCGTTTATGTATAGTGTTGATTGCGAATAGAAAGAGAAAACGATGGTAGTGGCATCATCCAGTAAATTCAAACAGGTTAAAAACAGGACAGTTTTATATTGTTTGAAACACACAGAAGTCTCCAGAGAAGTGGTTCTTTTTTTTGGTTTTTTTTTTACAGAATGTGGATAAAGTTTTGATGAATTTCTAATGTTAAGGTAGAAAAAATGTAAAATTTGATACCATGAGGTGGAAATCAATACATCAATATCGATGTTTGCATCTATGCTTTACATGCTATGCCAACAGGCCAACTTCCACTAATTGAAATATATCTGAAATGTTGTTTTCTTTGTTTGTAAAATAATTTTATTTCTACCCCCTATTCTTATTCAGAGATTAAGGTATTTCTAAGACTCAGTGTCTTACAGGATTACTTTCAGTAGAATAAAGAGTAACTTTCTGTTTTATTTTACTGGATGAGACTTCTCAGAAAAAAACAACTGTGGTTACTGTCTTCCCACCACTTGACATTATTTCCAGATGGAATATTGACGAGTACCTTGCATCCTTTTGAAGCAGAAAACACTCTCCACTACCCACACTGTAACAGAGTACTTTTCGTGCAATAAAGATTTGTGTTGTTTGATTTTACGAATGTTCATGAGAAGACATAAGTTTTCGAAGTTTGTTAATGCAGCTACCAATAGAAATATTTTATTGAAATTTCATTAGATCAAATATACATCCAGAAAAGGTGTTGTACCGATATTGTCCCTAAAAATAATTACAGTAAAGAAACTTTTTTTTTTTCTTTTTTTTTTTATCAAATGCACACTGCAGTGTTATCAGTTTTACACCTGTTTTTCCTGTTTCCAGTGTGGCTTCCAATGGATAAATTTCCTCGATTTTGTGTTAGTAGATGCACGTCCTTTGTATCTTCAATACACATTGAAGATAAGAAGGATGATATTTTTGTTTTTTCAAAAACAATCCGTTGCAATTCTTTTGGTCATGTGTTTTTTTTATGCCAAGAAAGAGTTGTGTGCATTATTTATTTTTAATATGATTATATATTTTTTTTTCCTGTATCAGGCTGGCAATGACTCTGTATTTTGTGGCTTACTGCATGCTTTGCATTGCTTTCACAACACTTTTCATAAAAAAAAGACACCGAAGTTATGTTTGAAACAAAAGGTTCAAAATTCATTTTGGAAAAAGACAGAGACCCACGTGATTCTCATTTGTTAATGCCGACATTAGTTGTACTGTTGCAGTGGATATTCTTCAGCAGTTTTCCGATTACTGTTTTAATCATATTTAATAATAATAATGTTCCTTATACTTAAATTATGTACATTCATGATTCTGTACACAGAATCTACCAATAAATTGTCTGTGCAAGTGAACAAACTTGTATTTCATTAACTAATGAAACAGTACGAAAATAGAAGTAATATTGACAATAAATATAAGATTCAGAACTTAGCTTTCTGATTCTTCTCATCATTACATAGTTCATCCCAGTTCGGAAACATTTATTTTCCAATTTCAATACAACACTTTGCCTTTATTTCTTTGCTGGAGTAGTCTTTTAATAATGTGTTGTACAAGGGAGGCCCCTTTCCACCTCACAAACTCCTCTGTGTCAAACATCGTCTTCCCCAAAGTATAATAAACAAACCAATTAAGGCCAACCACCCCACACATGGGAAAAATGTCTCCTCAGGTTATGCCAGGGGTCGGCAACCTTTTTGAGTGAACAGCCATTTTTGATCTAATTTTAAAAAAAGGGAATCCGAAGAGCCACACTTCAAGCTCAAACTTTGGGTTAAGAAATGGAATAGAGCGGGAAGGTGTTTTATTAAAAAAATATATATATTTTGAAATATATATTAGTAATATTTCTAATTAATGTGACTTTTGCTGCTGAACTTCTTGAGCGAGTCTCTCAACATCAGGGAAGTATGCTGTAATTTTTATCTTTAAGCATGCTGAGAGACTCGCATTGTTCAGCCAGTTTCTTGATTTATTTTTAATATAGTTCATGTTCGAAAACATTTGCCCACAGAAATCGTCGAACCAAAAACTGAGAGAAGTCCAAAACCGGTAAGCTACACCACCACACATCGAACACAATTTGTCTTGCTTTTTCAACTGATCCATCAGCATCCATTTATGAAGAATTGCAAGGGCAGCCTTTTGCCTCTCCAAATCCTCAATTTCAGTTTTTAAGGCTTGCATTCCACATGTCCTTGATTTTTAAGTCCTCTAATTCCATTTCAAACTTTGCTTCATGTGAGCTAAAAAGTTAAAGAGCCACAGATTACAGCTCAAAGAGCTGCAGGTTGTCGACCCCTGGGCTATGCAAACACCGAGGCGTATGTGCCTTATAATGCATCCAATTTATGCAGCTTACGTCGTACCACACGGTGTTCACAGTGCCCGTCTAGTTTGCATGCCTTTACCCTCTGCTTCCTTTAAAACTGGGCGTTAGAAGGCATCGCTGACATCGCTTCAAGCACTCATCTAGTATAGAGCCCTAAAGGTTTGCTTAATTCCCTCGCTGCCTCCTTGAATATAACTGGATAGATTCCATTTGTCCCAGGTGTGTGTGTGTGTGTGTGTGTGTGTGTGTGTGTGTGTGTGTGTGTGTGTGTGTGTGTGTGTGTGTGTGTGTGTGTGTGTGTGGTAGAAATATTAAACTGTTAAGAAGAAAAAAAAGGAAAATAACAAAAGTTATTATAGGTCTAATGCTCCAAAACGTGCCACACAGCAGCAAAGGAAGCAAAAGGATATAAATAACGTGTGGTTTGGTAACATAAATAAAGTGTCTGTGAAAATGGAACTGAAAAATACAAAAAGTGCCTGAACTAAGAGAAGTTTAAGGGATAATAGAAATTGGAAGTGAAGTAGTGGTGAAAAAAAAGAAATTTGAAAAATCTAGTTCAAAAATGAACTGGGACTGAGGAAGCAAACAACATACAAAAATAATTTTATACAAATAAGTAAAAAATAATAAATATATAACACAATATTCAGATATGGGAGGGCAATTTTAGCAAGAGGTTGAATCAAGGGATGGCAAATATGCAAAATCTGAATAAGGTAAATGAAAAGATGATACATAGTCAGGAATTTCATGAGGGGACTACTCCTGACCATGTATCAGGCTGTGTTTCCAAACTTGTCTATAGTATTAGAAAAAATAATATTTATTTTTAAAATATAATATTTATTTTCTACAGTATTAGAAAAAATAATTTTTACACTGCATCGGGACTACCTTGTCTGTTAGTATTACGATAAAGGCCGCATTTTTGCTCCCACCCCTTTTTCTAATACTATAGACAAATTTGGAAATGCAGCCAATAGTTTTGGCAAGAGACCAGAATAGTCGGTTACCACTGAACAAGAAGCAAGTTTTCTACTCTTAGCCTGTTCGAAATCTAGTTTGGACTGATTAATAACTGCTTTACAAAGTATAAATGATACTTAATAATAAAAATTATTATTATTATTATGCTATGTCGCTTATAAAAACGTAGTACTGGAAATATTTTGTAATAAAAATTCAGAAATATTATACGATTTCGGAGAATATAGGCTTAGTGGTTCACTTTAAAAATATTATGTTGAAAGGGGTTTGCTAAAAAAAAAATTTTACGTTGAAAGGGATTCACAATAAAAAATATTATGTTGAAAGAGGTTCGCGAGCCAAAAAAGGTTGGGAATCGCTGCTATATTCTATTTCTTTGTAGTTTATTTCTGATTTAAACAAGTGGGAGTTGTTCTCATTGCTGAAAGATAACTTAGCTGAGCAAATCAGCTAAAAAAAAAAAAAACTATAATGAACTAGAATGCCAGGGGTGTCCATGCAAGCTGGAACTAGTTTTTTTTGTACCCAGGGAAAAACTGTAAATATGTGTCCCCTCCACCAAACCTGAATTTGTTGCACCTGGAGCAAGTTCAGCATTGTATAAAGCAAGAATCAACAGCTTATGGTACTGGTGTCAAAGACACCAGCAGAGAATATCCTGATTCATACCACAAAACAATTTAATTCATCATCTCAACAAAATATGGTAAGGAAATTTGACACAGATTTCTACTCACATTTATTTATTTTTTTTTGACATGCAGATCTACCTTTCCTAAGTTTCAAAATTACAACACTAACATTAGAAACCCCAGACCAGCACAAATTCAGCCTGAGCCCCTACACCAGACTCATTTAATTATATAATTTTATAAATAAAACTTAATTTATTTAATTTTGGTCAATATTATAAAATAAATTCCTCATTAAGTCTATTCGAATATGTCTGTAGATGAAAAACTCAAAGATAGGACTGTCAACATTGAGGAATCACAAGAACAACATAAGCTGGATCACAGGGGAACTTTTTTTTTGTTTTTGTGACAACAAAACAGATTCTTTTCCTGCAAGATGGGTTACACAGTCAAACTAAGCAAACATTACATTAAAAAAAAAAAAAAAAAAAAAGACAGTAACAAAACTCTGAACAGTTATAACCATTGTTTAGCTGTTTGTAGTATGCTTAATTTTATTAAGTACCATTAAAGAAAAAAATTTAATTTTCTTTAATTTAATTAAATCAAAGAAAAAATAAAACTCAGAGCAGCAGTTGTACCAATTTTCTAACCGTTCAGTGTTTCATTTTATAACAGTTCAAACAGCAACAAGCATATTATTAAGAAATAACATACTAGAAGTTGACTTTGAAAATGAGTATTCTAAGAAAAATAATAAATGACAGCACAAGAGGGTAGAACATCCTCCTGTGCTGCAGTGACCAAGCATTTACTAAAAGCATCCCGAACAGCTAAGTATTTTCCAAGGAATCTTATCATCAGAGTATCAAAATCAGCAAGAAATTGCATGAGGGATACATAAATTTACTTGTTCTTGTTGACTAGGCAAGTACATTCGGAATTTATTATTATTATTATTATTATTATTATTATTAGCTATATGGTGCAAGGAAGCCTGGGGCTTATGCTGCACCAGCCAAAAAAATTTCTGAGTTACCCTGAGAGAGAGTGTCAAAAGGGAATCACCAGGAAAGAGAAGAATGATGATATCCAGCTCAAAACCCTGTGTGTGTGCCAAGCCCATACTCACCAGATGTGAGCCCCTAGGGTTAATTTCAGTTGAAATTAATCCTAGGGGTTCACATCTGGTGAGAATAGAAAAATAAACTCTCACAGTAATTCATCGCAGTAAAACTAAGAATAGAAAAATAAACTCTCACAGTAATTATGCAATAACTTTGACATAGTGTTGTGCTTGAGTGGCTTTGAAAATGCACAGGAAATGATATGCAGAATAAGAATGATTATAAATGGAAATGATATGAGTGAATACGACAAACAGAAATACATAGTGGTCTAAATGAAGGGTTCAGTGTTTGTGCAACTTTGCTTAAATATGACATTTCAGGATTGGCCCGATTACCAAGTTAGGATGTTTCCCAACAAAAATTCTGATTCTCCAGACCAGACAATAAAAGTCAAGCTATACAACTTTCTGAAGTGTTTTGTGATTTTTTTGCTGTTGGAACCATGACCAATTGCTTCCAATGGTAGATATTTGTGGTAAAGTGAATTCAATATGATTAGTATTAAAAACAACACCCTTTAGTGAATGTGCTTTTGTCCTTTACTCTTATAAACACATTTAAGATGGAATTGTGTATAAGACTCAAAGGAACAAAAGAAAATATAGTGAAAGGTGTTTTAATATTACAGTGAAGGGTATTTTAATATTAATTGCATCAAATTCACTTCACTATACAATCTGGATTTTACTGCTTGCCACTTTAGTTATGCAATAATTTCTCCAAAAAAATCTACAGAGTCATAACAAGAACAAGTGGTGACAAAGCAGCAGAGAGTACAAAGAGAGTAACAGGGTGGGCAAAATATTTCATTTTCCCAACAAGCTGTAGAGGTGGCTAAATACTACTCTAAATTTCACTGTACTTGAATGCCAAATAAAAGAGCCCCAAATATTGCCCTTTCATTTAGGTAGCAATGTTGACTACCACTGTTCTACAAAACCATATTGAAAAGGAGTTGATTTGAGTCTGGAGAAACAAGCTTTTATGGTCTTTTCTCTGTAATCAAGTTAGTCAGTCTGAGGTGATTATATATCACCCGACCCCCATGGCAAGTCTGTGTTTTCATCATCATGGTTGGTCACTTACACAATAGCAAGACTTTTATAGATTTAGTGGATATTGGATGACTGTTTTCTATAGAGACATATTAGAGAGGCAACAAGTGGAAACAGTACTCTTGATCTGGTTATCAGCAGCAATTCTTCGTGCATTCAAAATCAACAGATAAAGGACCCACTGAGTAGCACTGATCACAGTGTACTGATTTGGAAATTACTTAAAGACATAACTACTATCAAGGGTAAGGGGAAAGGCTTTTGCTTCAGAGGGTGATAACAGTGGTCTCAGACAGTTGTTAAATTCTATGACATGGCACAAATGATGCCACTGATGATGATGTCAACAGCAAATTCTAAATGGGAAGCATTCAGAGAAATAATCACAGAAGTTACTAAGCTTTTCATACAAAGTAAGAAATACTATTTAAGGCTTAGACCTAAATGGATATTGGATGAACTGGCGAGACTAATGACAGAGAAAAAAATGCATGGGATGCATATAAATTATCATGTGATACAGAAGCATATGATAGTTATAAACTAGTCTGTAATCAAGTCACAAAGGAGGTTAGGCAAGATAAGGTAGATTGTGAGAAGTCTCTGGCAAAGAACACAAAGAACTGCAGCAAAGACTTATGATATACAGCAGCCTATGGTAGATATAAACCAACCTGCAATCTTCCTCTTGTTCAGAATAATCACCTGTGAGGGCATAGATTCAAATTGTGGAAAGACAGATGTAGGATAGACGTGTGGAAATTTGCCTTTAGCCAGCAGGTGGTTGGTTGGTGGAACAGACTTTCATCCCTTGTCGTGGAAGTTGATAGCCTAAATAAGTTTAAGACTCAGCTGGACAGATATTTCGAACGAACAGAGGGGAGAAGTGGAAGTGGGTTTTTTTTTTTTTTTTTGGCTGATGCTGCATAAGCTTGCTTTCTTGCATCAAATGCCTCTACTAATGCTAATGCTAAAGTCACAAGGGAGGTTAGGCAAGCAAAGGTAGATTACAAGAAGTCACTGACAAAGAATGCAAAGACTTCTATGCTTATATTAACAATAGGAGGAAGGGGTTAAATCACATTGGCCCACTCGTTGCCAATGGTTTAACTGTTAATGACCCTGCTAAGGTTGCTGACAAACTGAACAGGTATTTTGCATCTAAATTCACACATGAGGAATTCTTTGTGGAAGGGGATGCCAGAAGTTTATCAAACTCTAATGAAAAGCTAAATGATTTTGTGATAACTGAAAGGAAAGTGGAAGAGAAATTGTTGAAGCTAAACATAAAAAAAAATGTTGCCTAGGGTGGATGGGATCAATTTAATTATATTAAGAGAGGCAGCAAATGAGGTAAGCATACTTTTAGCCATAATTATGAGAGTTTCTTGGATTCAGAGGAGGTCCCTATGGACTGGACATGTTCAAATGTATCCACAAATCACAATGGAGAGTTCAAAAGGTGACATGAGTAATTACAGACCTGTTAGCTTAATGTTTGTTCAAGGGAAAATAATGGAGTCACTGGTTAAAGACGTAGTGTAGGACCATCTATACAGGAATGAAATTATACTGCAGTCACAGCATCATAGGGCAGTCTTGACTGACAAATCTGATTGGATACTATGAGGTAACAAAGGACTAGATAAAAAGAATAAGTTCAGTCTCATATACTTAGATTTCATTAAGGCTTTTGATACTGTTGCACATAAAAGACTGCTGTACAAACCTGGAGCAATGTGACATTAAGGGCAAGTTACTAGTAGAGATAGAGAGAGGGCTTTTTTTTTTTTTTTTTTTTTCATTAGTTGTTGGCGCATCGGCTTCTGTGGCCATATTGCACCTCCCAAGGTTTTGCATTTTCTACTCTGATCCAAACCCGAGGTGGCATTTGAACCCGCGACCTTTGGGTTGCCAGGCAGGCACCTTACCCACCCGGCTAGCCTGGCTGGCTATAAAGGGAGGGCTGAGTGGAAGAAGCCAGACAGTGGTTATCAACAGGCACTGTTCTTTGTGGATGAATGTTATTATTGGAGTTCCCCCCAGGGTTCAGTGCTGGGTCCATTGTTGTTTTCAATATTTATCAATTATACTGATGAAAGTATATCAGGCTTAATGTCTAAGTTTGCATACGATAGTATCAGCATAGGCATATGATGCAAGAAAGCAAGCTTATGCAGCATCAGCCAAATAAAAACCTCCCATTTCACCCCTTCATTCATTCCAAATGCCTGTCCAACTCAGCCTTAAATTTATTTAGGCTATCCACAACAAAATATGGAAGTCTGTTCCACCAATCAACTACCCTCAGGCTAAAGACAAATTTCTGCACATCTATTCTACAACTCTGTTTCCTCAGGTTCTTATTCTGAGAAAGAGGAAGAATCCCATCAGCATTCAGCTTGATACAAGGTTAGCAGGATGTTTAATGACAGTAATCAAGGTAACTTACCAAAACAAGATCTAGAAAAAAAAATTAGGCTGATGGGCTGGGAAATGGCAGTTGAAGTTTAACATTGACAAATGCAAGGTACTGCATATGGGTAGTAGTAATCCCAGACTATCATATCAACTGTGTGATACTGCACTCAGCATAACGGAAAATTAAAAAGACCTGGGGGTAATTACTATATACAAGTCTGGAGGCCTGATTTTAGGAAGGATGTACATATGCTGGAATGCTTGCAAGCAAGGGCAACAAGGTTGAAGGGAACAAAAGAATGCTCTTACCAACAAAGGCTTCAGTTCTGCAAAATGTAGCATCCAGAGACTATGCACCTGCAAGAAGGCCTTAAATGCATTTAGTATGCTCGATATTGATGGCATTCTTCCTCTTGCTGAGACTACACATGAGGGGACATAAATTCAAATTGAGGAGGGAGGGTTGCGGGATAAATGTACAGAAGTTTGTCTTCAGCCATCAGGTGACCAATTGTTTGAACAAACTACGTCTGTTGTTGGGGAAGTGGGTAATTTGAATAAATTTAAAAAAGAACCAGCCAAATTCTTGAAGAAAATGGACAGGTGAGGTGGATGTTATTTTTTTTAATTTATTTATTTATTTTTATGATGCTCTGTAAGCTTGCTTTCTTGCATCGTTGCCACTATCAATACTAGTACTCCATCTATCCTTAGAAAACATGCAATTTACAGAAATAATATACCAACATCTTACAGTTGCCGTGGCACACATTCAAGAACCCAACATAATGAAAGCGGCAAATTAATGACTCCTCATACTTTCTAATTTCAAATATGTATGGTGTTTATCAAAGGGCCCAAAATTAATAATAATATATATTATTATAATTTAATATTTCTCAAAGATTTTCTTGGAAAAATAATAAGACATCAAATAATCAGACTTCTACATTTTCTGGTAGATGGACACCTTTTTTCTGTCAGTATTTTCAGAATTTCTTCAGTCCAGAGGTTGTTCAAATAAAAAAGTTATCTTCAGCTGATTCTTCTCTCCATTTTAATCATTTAATCAAAACATAATATGAAGGAGAAAGCTATCACTAACATTTTGTATCCTCTTTAAAGGTGCTAGGAATCCTCTCTCTTTTTTTTTTTTCCCTTCTTTCTTTTTTTAATGCAATTACTGAATATTTCAATTTTATTAAATCTTCCTTTCATGAAATCCTATTCCAGAAGGTGGTTGTAAAAGTTTCAAAAGTCTGCTGGGTTAACTTCACTCAAAATGATCTGAAATTTACAAGAACACACCAAAACTTCTGCTCAGACATGAAAAGAGAGAGAGAGTACATGATGAAAACCTTAACAATCATTTCAGCCCTGAAGAGAGACTGTGTAACTGGTTCCCCCCCAGTTAGCCACTGGGGGGGGGATTTTAATGTTACCTATGCTTGTTTCAGAATAGATTGTTTTCACAGAGATGGGATACACTTAAACAAAAGTTGTGAAAGAATATTTGCTGATACTATTGAGGCGGTGAAAGGTGGGTTGGTAAACTGCTAGCTTGAGAGGGGAATAAATACACACACACTAACACATCAACTGCAGCTGCACACAGAGATGAAAGTGATTATTGCACTGATTCTATTGGAACATACAGCAATTTAAAAAGCAAGTTTCTGGGAATTACAAGGACTGGTGAGGGGGTTGTTGTTGTTGGGGGGGTTTTCGGGCGCATAAGCTGCTTTGGCTATAATGCGCCTATTCCTTTATTGTAATAATATATGAGAATTTCTTGCCACGTCAGAAGAGGCAAAAATCAGAAATTACTAAAAACTCCAATTTTCTTCAGAAAGTTAAAAAATTCAGGAATATTTGCATTGTCACCAATGACATTCTCTATCTAGAGTTATTGGTTTCCAAAGATTAACAAAAGATAGCAGGGTTGTATTTCTGTCTTGTTTATAGTGTGGGCATTCAATGAGAATGTGTTTCACAGTCAAATTTAGAGAACAATGTGAACACTGTGGTGGATCATCTCCTGTGAGTAACTGAAGGTGAGTCAAATGTGTATGGCCTATTCTTGATCTTGAAAGGAGTACTTCTTCTTGTCTTGATGAACAGACACTGGAACGCCAAATTCTAGGATCCTGTTTAAATTGAAAAAGTTTGTTATTTGTTTGAGTGTGCCAGAGTGCTGTCCATTCTGTTAGGCATGCATCACGAATGATTTGTGGATATTTGTTAAATCTAAGGTAGATGGATTTTTTGCCGCTTTATCGGCCAGTTCATTACCAGAAATTCAAGAATGTGCTGGAATCCAGCAGGTGATCATTTGGTGGCACTCTTCAATCTGCAGTAATAATCTTCTAATTTCATTTAGAAAAGGGTGAACTTTATCTGTGGAGTTAGATAATGCCATAATTGAGCTGAGGGAGTCGGTGTAAATAACAAATTTTAATGAGCAGTCAGAACAGAGATTTTCTAAGGCTAGTTTAATTGAATATAATTCTGCTGAGAAGATACTGAATTCAGGTGGAAGGGATGCTGAAATAGTGGTATTTAGGAACACTGCTGCTGCTCCAACGTTTGGGTTTGATTTAGAGCCATCTGTATAAATTGGAGAAAAGTCAAAATATCTGTGAGTGTGAATTGCATGAAGTTGTTTCACATTTGATGCTTGAAGAACATTTTTTCCCCACTGGCAAAGGTAAGTGTCACAGGTGGGTAGAGGAGTACGAGTCCATGGTGGTTGAGTGCATGTTACTACTTCTTGTACAGAATGAATGGAAACTTTCCAAACCTGCATCAGTTCAAGAAGGCGAAGACCAGCTGGTTTTACTATACTAGGCTTAATTCTGTAGAGGTTTTCTAATGGTGAATTAAATAAGTATGACTGAATTGGATGCGAGGCACAACTTTGTATTTTGACAGCATACTTCAGTAGCAGGGTTTTCCTATGTAGAGTTAACTGGGGCTCATGAGCGTCAATGTAGAGGCTATGTGATGGTGATGTTCTTAAAGCCCAAGTGCGCAATCCTCAAGGCACTGTTTGTTTGTTTGTTGTTTGGTTTTTAGGAGCATTAGCAACTAAGACCATATTGCTCCGGGATATGCGGTGGTCATTCCCTAACCTTTCCGCATCCTCCATATTTGGTGGTGACGGGCTCGAACCCTGGTCTAATCAAGAAGCATGTGCTACGCACTGCTGCTCCTTCCCACCTGGCTACGGAGGCACCTCAAGGCACTGTGCTGAACTGGATCAAGCCAGCGCAAAACACTTGGTCTGGCAGAATCATAGACACGAGCACCATAATCGAGACGGGATCGGATTAATGCCCTGTATAGCCGAAGTAAGGAGGTGCGATCTGCACCCCATGTTAGGGCGGATAAAGTTCTGAGTATATTTAACTTTTTTAAACAGGAAGAACGTACATTTTTAATATGGTCTAAGAAATTTAATTTGTTGTCAAGGATTAATCCTAGAAATCTGATGTTACTAGTGACTGGGATGGAGACGTTAGAAATTTGGAGTTCAGGATCCAGATGGAGTTTGCGTTGTTGACAAAAATGGATAGCAACTGTTTTCTGTTATGAGAGTTGATAGCCGTTAAGGTTGGCCCATTGTTGTATTTTATTCAGTGATATCTGAAGCTGCCTTTCAATAGATCTCATGCTTTGAGAATGACAGGAAATGGAAAGGTCATCTGCGTAAAGATATGACCCAACCGTGTTTGGAAGCTGTTTAGTGATGGAATCGATTTAAGAGCAAAAAGAGTGGCACTCAGTACAGATCCCTGAGGAACACCTTCTTCCTGAAGGAAAGGTCATTTTGGTATTTTACTTGAAATGATCTAGTGTACAGAAAGTTCTGTACAAATATGGGAAGGTTGCCCCGTAGACCGAGAGAATAAAGATCACTAAGTATGCTATGTCGCCAGGTGGTGTCAAAGGCCTTCTGTATATCTATAGAAACCATTACCAGATGCTCGTGTTTAACCAAAGCATTGCGAATGGCAAATTCAGCCCTGATCATGAGATCTAAGCATGATCTGTTTTGTCGAAAGCCATGCTGACTATTGCTCATTAGATGTTGTGACTCTATGATCCAGATGAGTCTATTGTGGACAATTTTTTCAAGGAGTTTGCTGAGGCAGCTTGACAGAGATATTGGTCTATAGTTATGGGGATTGGTTGGTTCTTTTCCAGGCTTCAGGAACGCCAAAACAATAGAGTGGTGCCAAGAAACTGGATAAGTTTTTTCTAAAAAAATACGGTTGTAAAAGACCAGGAAGAGGCGCAAAGCTTTGTCATCAAGATGTTGCAGCATGACATAATAGATCCCATCTGGTCCGGCGGCACCATTATGAGCTGTTTTAATGGCATGCAATAGTTCAGAATATTGTAGAGGTTTGTTATATGGTAGAATGAGGGCAGTTTGGAAGTTAATAAAATACTGTTCTCGACTGTTTTTAATTCGTTGGAAAGATGTAGTATAAGCTGATGTTGCTGAGATCTCAGCAAAAGTATTGCCCAAAGCATTAGCTATATCCGAGGGACTAGTTAAATCTCGCCCATTCCAGGAGAGGACTGGAGAAGGTATGGTTGGAAACTTACCGGAAAGCTGTAATTTTTTTCCAAATTAATTTGCTGTCAGTATTGTGCTATCAATACCTTGCATACGATTGGGAAGTGATCACTGCCCATAGGATCGTTTATAACACACCACTCTATGGTCGGGACCAGTACTGGAGAACGAATGGAAAGATCTATTGCTGAAGTATGTCCAGTTGGGAGCTGAATGTGAGTGTGCATGCCAGTATTGCGAGGTTTAGTGCCTCTAAAAGACTTTCAATGAGTCGACCCCGTCTATCTAATTTAGTAGCACCCCATAGTGGGTGGTGACCATTAAAGTCCCCTAATATACAGAAAGGTGGAGGTATCTGTGTGATGAAGTCTTCAAGTTCTTTTAAACATTATGTATGGTGTATGGTTTGGCTGCAAGTAGATTGACACAAGTGTTAATGAAATATGGAGCGTTATACGAACAGCAACAGTTTCTATTTCAGTTTGAAGTGGGATATGCTTAGTTGGGATCTTTGAATTTATCAGAATTGCAACACCACCATGGGCAGCATTTGTTGTATTACGATCTCTTCGATAAAGGCAATAGTTCTTTATCAAAGGAGAGATTTGTGAAGTTAAGTAAGTTTCTTGGAGACAAAGAGCAACTGGCGAATACCGATTAATCAGATCATGGATATCATCTGTTTTGTAACGAAAGCCTCTGCAGTTCCACTGCAAAATACAAGGCATTATTTGTGTTTAGCTAATGGAGCTATATCTGACTGCTTTTTGAAGGTGACTGGCTTATGACGTTCTAATTTTGATTTATCTTTTTTGGAGAAAATTGGCCGACCAGTGTCCATTTCTTCTTCTTCGGCGTGAATTTCTAAAACTGGATCTTCCTGTATAGATGTGCCATCTGTATCCATGGTTGTGTCCTGGGTATTTTTCATTCTATTTGAGTTTGTAATATCGGATGTATTAGTACTCATTGGAGGAGGAGATGCCGCTGGTATTGTCAGAGGAGTATTAATTGCTTGGTCTGAGACTTTAGGTTGTTCTTTACGTACACTTGTTTGTTTCTCAGAGAGGACAGTCCTAGCCCAATCAGAAATTGATTTATTAGTGGAAACGGTGACATCTGTTTGAGTGGAGACTGTTCGATATTTTTTTACTGCATTGGCATAGGTTAAATTTTTGTTTATAGTAGGTGTAACTTGTTTTCTTGCTTCTTGGTAACTGACTTTATTCTCAACCTTGTATTTTACGTTTTTTCTCTGTTTTCCATTTTTCACAAGTTTTGGAATATGCAGAGTGGTCACCGTTGCAGTTAGCGCATGTCATTTTTGTAGCCGTACAGTCACTTTGATTGTGTTCTGAGGACCCACAATTGGGGCAGACTGGAACTCCTCTGCATACTGTTTGCGAATGGCCATACTTTTGGCATTTGTAACATCGTAAAGGATTGGGAATATATGGGCGAATGCGGCATAGTAAATAACCTGCTTTTACAGAAGTGGGTAAGTTAGGGGGTATTGAATGTGAGAATAATGTTTCTGGTAGGTGTAAGTTGATTGTCTTTTTTAGTCATTATGCGTTTGCTTCAATGACATTTTGTCCCTGCAGCTCTTGGGTTATTTCTTCCTCGCTGACGTTTAGAAGATCCCAACTGGATATCACACCCTTAGATGAATTTAGGGTTGCATGAGAAGATATTTTTACTGGAATACCAGCAAAATTACTAAGTTGTAAAAGTTTCTCCGAATGTCTGTGGTTATTGGTTTCCACTAATAGGTCTCCTGATTGCAGTCTCTTAACAGTCTTAGGAGATCCTGCAATACCTTCCAGATGTTTCTGAATCACAAAGGGAAACAGTTTGCTCATAGGTTGACTAGAGAGGGAGTAGAAAATTAGAAACGATGGGCAGGGTTGCGCCATCCTATCAGTTTTCAGTCTTTTGGTGTTATTTCCTAAATCGTGTTTTGTGTCATGGTCATCGTAATTTTCTGTTCTGGAGCTCGAAGGCTCTAATTGTGGATAAGTATATTTATCCATGTTGACTCCTTTTGGCCTTGGGGGTTTTTCTTTACCTCCCAGGTTACCGGGCCCTGCCACAGGAAGGCAGGAGCAGTGCCACGAGGTGACCAAGCGGCTATTAGTTGTGTTAGTAATAAAGGAAAAAGAAACAGAAAGGTGTCTTTCCTTTCTGGGCCTTTGCCTACTACTTGTAGAGCGAAAGAGCTACTGAAATATAAAATGAAATAAAGAAAACGGTATTCAGGAATAAACAGAACAAGTATTGGCAAAAGCTCTTCAGATAGTTCGCTTGGAAAAGCGCACTGAGATCGCTTGGCCACGGAACGCTTGCACCCGGGGCCCTGGTGGGGGGGGGGATTATCGTGGGAAAAGCAAATATATGGGCTGCACGAGGATCACTAAGGCCAAAAACAAGTGCATGTATATTGTACATACACTAATGGGAGGAGTACAGTAAACAAATTTGATGAATTTTTTAAGTACTGGCTAAGTCATCATCAATCTGCACTGTTGGGATATAAAAGACATAATGCCACTCTGACATAAGGAATCTGGAATTTCAATATGGTGAATACACTGTGTACAGAAAGGATAGGATGAAGGAGGAATTATGTTCCTGGTTAAACACCAGAATTTAAGGCAACACATCCAATTGATGTGGGAGGCCATTGCAATGTTCAGTTTGGTTGCATAAGAACTAGGAAAACAATAGTTCAAGTCGCATAAGAACTAGGAAAACAAAAATAAGAGTGTGTTAAAGACTAAATGACTGTGATGAGTATGACAAACTATACAGACAAAGTTGGCCAAAAAATCAGAAAGCCTTATAATGGTAAATATTAACTTTCCAGATATTGACTGGAACTTGCAAATAGTCACTCACACAGTAATAGCTTTTACATCAGCGAGAAAGAGAGAGAGCACTAATCTTGAGATCTGATTATCAGCAGTGACACTTTATGGAATCGTCTGATAAAGGAAGCACTAGGTGGCAGGAATTACAGTGTAATGACGGATCTATTTAAAGATATAAATACTCTGATAAAGGGGAGGGATTATGAATTCATAAAGGTGACTACAATGGTTTCAGACAATTTATTCTATTCAGTGAGACCAACTGGTGATGTTACCAACTGCAAAGTGTCTTGGCACATAAGAGCCTTAGCTGTTAATGTACCAATAAAACTGTAATCCAATCCAACCAACTGCAAATCAGAAGCATTCATGGATGCTACTAGATGTAATCATAGATGCTACTAGATTTTTTCTACCAACTGAGAGATACTGCTTAAAGCTTAGACCTAAGTGAATTTAAGAGACTAATAGCAGCAATAAAAAATACATGTAAATTATCAGGAGATACAGAAACCTGCAGTAAGCACAGTCCACAATCAAGTCACAAAGGCAACAGGTAAACTATGGCAGATTATAACTAGTCTCTGGCAAAAGAAACAAAGGAAGGTAGCAAAGTAACATAGTACCACTAGTTTTAAATGATATAACTGTTGATGATCCTTCTCAGGATGCTGATAAACAGAATAGATATCACATCTACACTCTCAACATGACAGATTTTTAAGAATCAAAATACCAAAAGTGTATCAACTTCTAACAGAAAACTAAATGATTTTATGATAACTAAGAGGAAAGCAAAGAGCAGTTGTTGAAGCTAAATTTAAAAAAAGGCACCTGAGATGGATGGGATCTCAGGATGGGAGGCAGTAAGCAAAACTGAAAACTTTTAACCATGTTTATGAGAGCATCCCTGGATTCAAGGGTGGTGTCTATGGATTGGAAATGTGCAAAAGCCTCCCCAATTCAAAAAAGTATCAAAGATATCAGAGTACAGTAAAGAGAGTAATTAAGACCTGTTAGCTTACTTCAGTTTGAGGGAAAATTATGGAGTCACTGGTGATAGAAGTAACACAGGTCCATGTAGACAGGAATTTAGTTATACTGCAGTTATACAACATGGAACTGTTAAAGGCCAATATTGTCTGATTAATCTGATTGGATAGTATGTTACCGCATCGTAGCAATCTAATTGGATAGCATGATGCAGTAACAAAGGAAATGGATACAAAAAAATAATTCTGACTTAGAATTAGCAATTATGATGCAAGAAAGCAAGCTTATACAAGATCAGGCAAAAAAAACTTCCCATTTCACTTATTTATTCCCTACAATAGTTTGTCTAGTTCTTACTTGAATTTATTTAAACTATCAACTTCTACAACAACAGATGGAAGTTTGTTCTAGCAATCAACCACCCGCTAGCTAAGGGCAAACTTCCTCACATCTATTCTGCAACCATCCTTCCTCAATTTGAATTTGTGCTCCCTCATGTGTGTAGTCTCAGCAAAAGGAAGAATCCAATCAGCATTGAGCTTCCTCAATCCATTCAAAGCCTTAAACATTTCAATCAGATCACCTTGCAAATACCTAGTCTCCATACACTGCAATTTGCAAAACTGAAGCCTTTCTGGTAAAAGCACCTCTGTTTCCCTCACCAACCTAGTTGCCTTTCTCTATACTCATTCCAGCAGCTCCACATCCTTTCTAAGATATAGGACTTTATATAGTTAGATTTCAGAAAAGCTTCTGATATGTTCTACTTGAAAGACTGCTGTACAGATTAGAGCAGTGTAGAATTAGGGGAAAGTTACTGCTACTGATAAAGGGATGGTTGAGTGGGAGAAGACAGAGAGTGGTTATCAATGGACACTACTCTTCTTGTATTAGTGGAGTCCTCCAGGGTTCAGTACTGAGGCAGTTGTTTTCAATATTTAATAATTTTATTGATGAAGGTATATCCAGCTTAATGTCCAAGTTTGCAGATGATGCAGGGTGATTAATGGCAGTAATCAGGATATGCTACTGCAACAAATCTATAAAAAATTAGACAAATGGGTTGAGAAGTAGCAACTGAAGTTTTAATTTGATAAATGTAACACGGTAAGCAGTGATCCAATAATAGCATACCAAAGCTGTTGTACCATACTGTAATGGAGAATGAAAAAGATCTGATTGGGGTAATAGTGAAGTCAGACATGACATTCTCTCAGCAGTGTACATATTCTTCTAATACTGCTCATGGGGGCACTGTATATAGGGGTTTGGAATCCTCATTTTAGGAAGAATGTGGATCTGTTGTAATGGGTGGAGAGAAGGGCTGTGCAGGGAAAAAAACGGATCCTCTTACCAAAGAAAGACTTCAATCTAGCTACCTGTTAAGAGATCTGATTGAGATTTTATGGCTTTGAATGGATTCAGTAAGCTATATGTTGATGACATCCTTACTCGTGTTCAGACAACATACATAAAGGGATATAAATTTAAACTGAGGAAGAATGAGCGGAGAATAAATGTGCAGAAATTTCTTTCACACAGTAGTTGAATGTTCAAAGAAACTTTCTATAAAAGTACGCTATAAATATTTTGAATAAATTTAAGGAAGGTTTAGACAAATTATTGGAGGGGATGGACAGGTGATGTGGAACTTTTTTTTTTTTTTGGAAGATATGATATGAGTTTGCTTCCTTATATCATCTGCAATTACTACTAACTTACACTGGTAGGCAACTTTTCTATTGTATTTCTTGCATAAGGATTCCAACTTTTCCATCAGAAATTTAACAAGATTTAATTTATTAAACTGCATATTCAGTTTAATTGAATCAGAATAAATCATAAAAAATTTCAGTTAATCATAAAAACAGCCCAACTGATCTTCAAAGGGAAAAATTATATCATTCTAAAAGTAAGCTATAAATGTAACAGCAAAGTCAGGTTTCATATTAACCTTAGCCTGACCTGGGATGATAATTTATCATTTTGTATTACTTACTAATACAAAAGTAAATAAAAATTAATAAGAAAAGGAAAAACCCCTATGGTAATCTGGAATATTTGAGAGTAGCTCAAAAGTTAAAACACTCATCCAGAAATTCCTTTATGCCTATTTGTAACGTATGAATTCATAACATATCTCTGCACTTCTCACACATTTTAAAAACTGAGGAGAATACTGAACTGGAAAAAAATTGTCCATCGTAATCCGTTCACTATTTCCATGTTCATACCTTATTCCACCATTCATTTCATTTAACATCACATTTCAGTTTATTAAATAACCTTATCATTACAAGGAAAAATAAATCATAGCATTATGTATTAACGTAATGCTATGATTGTATTAACAATCTGCAATGGTTTTTCAATAAATTAATAAAATTATAAACAGAATTTTAATGTTCTTATGATAGCATTATTCTCAAAATTCACAATGTTTTTGGAACTTTGTGCAGATTTCCAAACACACTGAAAATTCAATAAATTTCTGTGTATGCAATTTTCATATTTCCAGTAAGCATTTTTAGATGTCTTCTGTTGCCTTTGTTGCTATGCATAAGACTGAACTAACTGGAGAAGTCAATGTCATTTAAGGTGTGTTTTCAGTGCAGTTCATAAAAATTGTATTCCCCCCCTTTTCATAGTAAGTACATGCAGTTCACACTTTGAACTTGGAACTACTTAATTAGAAGTAGCTGGCCAACTACTAAAACCATTCTGATTAAGACACTAGATTGTCTAGGTCTCCAGTGCAGTTCATGTGTACCCACTGGTGGGTGGGTGGGTGCACATGATCTCATGCATGCACACACACGCATGCATGAGATCTTGTATAAGGTGTAAGCTGGGTTGAATTGCTTAAGGCATAAACTGTGGGGTGATCAGTTTTTACCCCCAAATACAATTTTTTATGCAACTGCAACTCCAATGCAATTTTTCTTCTTATTTTCTCTACTCTGCAACTCAAATATGTTTTATTTATATTTTTATTTGTTCATTCAATATAAATTTGGGCAACAAGTTCATTTGAATAAATAAATAAATTACTAAGAATTTTTTTATAAAAACAATCCCTGAAAACAAAATTTTCTGAGGAAAGGAGTTCTTCAAAATTTTTGATCGTGGAGGTGGTTAAGAACTGTGGCTTAAGGTAAACCTTGAGACAACTAAGGACATGAGGCAGGCACCGGTGTAATTCTATGCAGTGTATTTTTATATTCAAACAATTCTTCATTTGAATATAAAATACATGCACTAAGCCAACAATGGCAAACTAATGGTATGTGTTAGCATTAGTTGAGGCATATGATGCAAGAAAGCATGCTTTATCAGCCAAAAAAAAAAAAAAAACCCTTCCCATTTCACCCATCCGATGACTCCAAATGTTTGTCTAGTTCAGCCTTAAATTTATTTAAGCTATCAACTTCCACAACAACAGATGGAAGTCTGTTCCAGCAATCAATTACCTGTGTTCCACGAGTAGCATGCAGAAGAAAATAAATAAGTTTATTTTCCTCTGCATGAATAAATAAAAGTCAATACTAGAGAGGGGAAATTTTATTTTATAGTTCATCCAATGGTAGAAACTAAGTGCAATTGATCAGAAAATTATGTAGAACAAAGTTCACATTAGAAAAATGTTAATACATTTTTATATCAGTAATAGTCTTTACTGATTACTAATTTCAGTTTTTCTTTGCCCCCCCCGGCACAAAAATTGTTATAATTTTGGTTGCGTGCGCCTTATTTTTGGCATGGAAGACAAGTTCACCATCACTGTACTAGGCCAATTTTCACATACATGGAAAGAAAGCTTTAGTTTCTCGGGGATTAGGGAGAGAAGGAATACTCTATACTTCTCATGGAGTGGAAAAGTCTTCTTATTATGAATTCCTCTAGTCTACAATAGTATTCGGACCTCAAAGAATAAATTTGGTTTGTATATATGAGTGTTAAAGTACATATGTATACAGTATGTATAATGTGCAAATTTAATTGCATATAATATTATTTCATTATTTTATTTCAAATCAGCACTATAACTATACAGTGCCCTATAGTAATATAATTTCTCAAAATAACAAAATTTTGAATGGCATAAACAATATTTTTTTTACAGTAATCTGCCAACACTATGCTACAGATACCATGCACTGATACAATTCATATCATACCCACAAATTCATTCATTTATTCTCCAAATTGCCAGCATTATGAGTTGTATCTGTACTCTTATGTAGATGTCATAATTTGTACTTTTTCCAACTCAAAAAATTTCTTCCAATTCTTAATTTGATGGATCGATTTTAGACTATTTATAGGGCTGTTTTATTTTTTCTCTTCAAATATGTGCACTGCTGTGACATATCTCAATAGACATTGAATTTTTCAAATTTGTAGTGTTGCTTATTTTTTTTTATAAAATTATACTCACATTTCTGTATTGGTAGAGGACACATATCAAAGAATAACTGATTTCCAACCCCAGGCACTCAGTTAACAGAACCAAAAGGTCAAATATTAACAGAAAGTCACCGCTAGCATTAAACATGCATTCCACTGTTAAACCAAATGCATGATCCTTCTTCATAAATTCCTTCATTTATTGATGAAACCAAACACAGACAGCTTGCTGTAGAGTGAGACAAGCTGGCATTACTTTCAATGTCTTCTTTGGAAGGCAAAAGATATAGAAATAACTCTGGTAGGAGGGAGGAAGAAAAATCAGAGCTGTTTCAAAATGTATTGCCATATACTGCTTGCATCCACAGGGCCACAAGGTCAAATATTCACAAAAAGTCACCATTAGCATTAAAAATGCATTCTGCTGTTTAACCAATTCCTTTGTTTAAAAACCAAATGTAGACAGTTCATTTACACGGTGAGCCAAGCTGGCATCACCATCACCTTCAGTGACTTCTTTAGAAGTTAAAAGATATGGAAAATGTGGGGTATAAGAAATCAGAGCTATTTGGAACAAAATTTCCACATATTGGCTGTATCCTGTGATGAATCTTGCACAGCTAACAGCTGTTCAAGATTCATCACAGGATGCAGGCAATATGTGGAAATTTAGTACAAAGCTTGTGGTAGCATAATTCAACATGCTGTAATGTATGACCTTGCACAGCTAATGCCTCATCTCTAGTATATTAGGTCAACTGACACTGTTTTCTACCTTGCTCACAAATATATTGTGAGAGATGACACAATATTGTTGAATACTTAGCATTAGTAGAGGCACATGATGCAAGGAAGCCAGCTTATGCAGCCAAAGGAAAAAAAAAAAAAAAAAAAAAAACTCTCCAATTTCACCCACGATTTGTTCCAAATACCTGTCCAGTCCAGCCCAGCCTTAAATTTATTTAGGCTATCAACTTCCACAACAAAGGATGGAAGTCTGTTCCACCAACCAACAACCAGCTGGCTAAAGACAAACTTCCGCACATCTATCCTACATGACTTTCCTCAATTTGAATTTATGCCCTCTCAGGTGATTATTCTGAGCAAGAGGAAGAATCCCATCAGCATTGAGCATGCCCAAACTAGTCAAGGCTTTATATACCTCAATCAAATCAACTCGCAGGTGCCTAGTCTCCAGACACTATAATTTGCAAAACTTAAGGCTTTCTTCATAAGAGCAGCCCTTTGTTCCATTCACTAATCTTGTTGCCCTTTTCTGTACTCGTTCCAACAGCTCTACATCCTTCTTAAGATGAGGCCTCCAGACTTGTATACAGTATTCAAGGTGTGGCCTGACCATTGCCTTATACAAGGGGATAATCACCTCCTTATCCCTGCTAGAAAAATTCCTGTATATCATTGAAAAGACACCATGAGCTACTCTTGCAGACCGTCTGCACTACTCAGAAAACTTCATATCTGCCTGTATAATTACTCCCAGGTCCTTTTCGTTCTCTACCACTGTCAGTGTAGTACCACAGAGTTGATACGTTACTCTGGGGTTACTGCTTCCCATATGTAGTACTTTACATTTGTCAATGTTAACCTTCATTTGCTACCTCTCAGTCCATCTGCTCAACCTTTCTAGATCAGCAGCAGCGTATTGTCAAGTGTCCTTAACAACACTGCCAACCTTTGTATCGTCTGCAAACTTGGATATTTAGCTTGATATGCCATCATCAATATCATTTATAAATACAGAAGACAATGGACCCAACACTGAACCCAACGGGACTCCACTAATAACATTAGTCCACAATGAGCAGTGACCATTGATTATCACCCTCTGTCTTCTCCCACTCAACCATCCCTTTACCCATAGCAGCAATTTGCCTCCAATGCCACACCAATCAAATTGGTCAGGCAAGACTTTCCCTTAACGAAACCATGCTGTGTCCGAGCTATAACTGAAGTTTTTTCTAGATGATCCTGCAATGCTTCTTTTACCAGTGTCTCCATTAATTTTTCTGGAACAGAAATTAAACTATCAGGTCTATAATTACTTGTATCACCCTTTGATCCTCCTTTGTGAATTGGGGTCACATTTGCACATCTCCAGTCCACGAGTACCTCCCCTGAGTCCAAAGAAGCTCTCATAATTATGATTAAGGGTTTGTTTACTTCCTTTGCTGCCTCCTTTAATATAACTGGATAAATCCCATCCACCCTGGATGCCTTTTTTATGTTTATCTTCAACAATTTCTCCTCCACTTTCCTCTCAGTTATTACAAAATCATCTAGCTCACTGCCAGAGTTCAATTAACCTCTGGCAATTCCCTCCCTAAATAACTCCTCATGTGTGAATGTAGATGCAAAATACTCATTTAGTTTGTTAGCCACCTGAGCCGGATCATCAACAGTTGAACCATCAATATCCAGTGGACCAATCTGATTCATCCCTTTCCTTCTAGAGTTTACATAGGTAAAGAACTCTTTGCTGTTTTTCTTTACATCCTTTGCCAAAGATTTCTCATAATCTGCCTTTGCCTGCCTAATCTCCTTTGTGACTTGGTTACAGACCAGCTTATATCTATCATAAAGTTCCACGTCACCCATTAATTTATATGTATCCCATGCATTTTTCTTCTCTGCCATATGTCTCAATAGTTCATCTGACATCCATTTTAGCCTAAACTTTGAACAATATTTCTTAGTTGGTATGTAAAGCCTAGTAGCTTCCAAGATTAATTATTTGAATGCTTCCCATTTTGAATTTCTGTTGGTATCATCATCAGTTTGTCCCACCATATAGAATTTAAATACTGTCTCAGACCACCGTAGTCACCTTTACAAAAGCAAAAACCCTTCTCTTTACCCCTGTGGTAGTTACCTCTGAATAAATCCCACTTTAACACACTGTGATTACTGCCACCTAGTGGTTCCTTTATCTGCAGATTCTTAATGCATGAAGAATCCCTACTGATAATCGGATCAAGAGTATTACTCCGTCTAGTTGCCTCCCGAACATGCTGACGTAGAAAACAATCATCTAATAAATCCACAAAAGCCTTGCTAGTGTGTGAGTGACCAACCCACAAATTCCAGACAATGTCTGGGAAATTAAAATCCCCCATTATAAGACTCTGATTTACTGGCCCACTCTTATTTCCCTGTACAGTTTCTTATTATACTCATCAGAGTTATTAGGCCTATAACACACTCCTACTCTCAATTTTGATCTCCCAATGCTTATGTCACACCAAACTGACTCAACACTGCACTGTCCAGTAATGTCGACTGGCTTCACTTCCTTGGATTTTATGTTTCTTAACTAATAGCATAACTCTTCCTATCCTTCCTGTACACATTGTACTCCCCAAATTCCAGTTCTGCATTACTTATAATTCTGCACTCCTATTAGTTTCTATTGAACTTACCTTATAAAATTATTTGAAAGATAAAGAATACCAGCAAAAAAAAAAAAACCATTTAATTAAGACTTTTATAAAGAATTATTTCCTTTTACTTCTGTGAAATAGGCAAGCTGACAAGTATAAGATGTCTATGTCTTTCATTACTTGTGGAGATTATGGTAATATGATATCAATGTATGGGCAGATTACAAGTTTTTTTTGTTTGTTTGTTTTTGTTTAAACAAAATACATTAATGCTTGTAATATGAAACTTAAACATTATATGCTGCTGATACAGCACAGAGAGCATTTGCTTTATGGCATACACCTGTCTTCCTTTTTATAGCACCTCTTCATCAAAATTAATTTCACAGCTCTGTCTCTTCTTAAAACAAATACTTTTCATTGTACCCAAACCTGAATTATCATCGACAGTTTCATTTCTTTCTGCCTGCCTGTTCTTCATACTCATGATCAACCAGTCCTCCATTTCATTTCCTTCAGGTAATTTCTTATATATAGATGGGTTAAGTATGTAATCATACTGATTACAGCTTAACCCATCTATATATAAGAAATTACTCTTCACTTGTTTCACATTAAGCCTGTGAAATTTATATACATTCCAACGTATTACTCAGCTTTTTCATGGAAGATTTTGTGCCTGAATGCCCTGTGGATGAGAAACATAAATTTGCTCTGTGCCAACAGACAAAAAAAAAAAAAAAAAAAATTTTAAATTAATGGCATAGGAGGTTAGACCTGATTTTCGGGATATATTAATATTAAATAGTCATGCTTGCAGTCAACAGTTCCCACATAAAGTATGCCGAAATCAATGACTCGCAGTCGTTTCCCAAGTGTGTGTGTGTGTGTGTGGTTTTTTTTTTTTTTTTTTTTAGTTGAAATTGGCGATCAATCTAAACATTCTATAATCATAATCGATAATCTCAAAATACATTAAAACTCCAGCACTCCTACTAGACATGAATTCAGATTTAGAATCAACAGACAAAATTCGATTGGTAATAAACCGACTGGTATTGTTTAGCGGACGAAAAGGGTTTAATGGTTTATTTACTTTGCATTAAGTTTTCCTATCTTCTTTTAAACAAATATTAAAAACACATAAAATAAATGCTAATTAGTAATTATGATAAGCTCTATTCCTCTGAGTGAGTGTGTGTTTATTAGTGCATAAGAAAGGAAGAGGGAGGATGTTACGAGGGCGTATGTGTTGTGGGCGGAAGCACTGAACCATCAAGTTCCCTTTTTTTCTAGCCATTATTATCGTGCCAAAGTTACAGATACATTACGACAAGCAAAACAAGTATCATATGCGTTATATTTCCAATAAAGGAAGTTACCATCCGTTATCCTCTGTTATATTTCTAAAAGTATTCGCTAAATTCTACAGTTGTTCTGATAGTGGATATCAGACAAACCTAACGCAGGTACTATACCAGGGAGTGACGTCACACGATCTAGGTAAAAATCTGTCGTCATTTCCAGGAATAGGTAGTAGCACGGAGGACACAGAAGTGTGCCGCTACACGTTAACCTTGACTACAGGTCGCTAACCCCACTGCCGACCTTGAAACAGCTAGTCCCAACCTGTACCGATGAGCCACCAGATCGCAGTGACTACTGTCTGCAACTGCGGCAATGTAAACAAGCTTCTTTACTGCTGGTGTGATCTGGATTTTACGTGTGCAGAACTGCTATTTGGCTGGTGCTTTGGTCGAGAGTAATGTAAGAGAGAGATAAAAAGAGAGATCAGCGCGAGCGTACAATTATATTTCATTAGACATAATAAACTTAATTTACTTTATTTTCTTCTGCAAAGTCAGAATGCTTAGAATACAGCCTTCGTAACCTAATGTGCATCACTAAAAATCACTTCCAAGTTATTTTTTATGCATAATTATAACAGAAAAGAAAGAAAAAAAAAAATCTTTATTGTACACTAAAGATACAATAATGTGACCGCCACAGCCAGGGGCTTGACAATGATAGAGGTAATATAAAAATATGAACAGTATAGATAACATAACATGAAATTAACTTAAAAAACGTACCATTAACCATTCAATAGGTATGAATATAAGGCAGACAGTACACCAAGGTATGTACACGTTCATACGTACAAAGCACATACCGGTATTTCAGAATATTCACACAATTCAGAATATTTCACAGTGCCAAATTGATGTTCGGTATCGCAAGATACAAATTGAGAGCGCAGGTGAATACTGCTTTTCAAAGTACAGCACTGGACTATGATTATTTCTGCTACTCTTTTATATAATTCGAGTCTATTTTCAAATATATTCACATTCTCGTGTTTTTTCTAGTTACATTCGTACATATTATTGATGTTTTCAGGTAGAATAGCAAAATCATTCATTTCATAAGCTAAAATGAAGTTTTTAGACTACACACTTTTAGACACTATTTCTGTTCCCACCAGAATAATTAGATGGAAGTATTTTACAAAAGTAAAAAATATAACTAGTATTTAACCATGATTCGATATGACGTGTGAATGTGAGGTAAGATATAAAGTAAGAAGTGTGAATCTTAACACGAAATTAAAAAAAGAAAAGAAGTTATGCTTATTACTAGCTAACAGAGATCACTGATCCATCAAACGTAGCTATGATGTCTATGCACCCTCATCCCTGACCACAAATCTTGCGTAGTCTCAAGTATATTATTATTTTTGAGAAAATTAGAGCTTCAACGTTAAAATTCTATGCCAGTAGTCTGGGGCCAATCAGCTGGACAATGAAGAAAAGCTGAAAATCTCACGCTACTTATACGTAAAATATTCAGTCCGCAACCGATAAAAAATTTCCTTGGCCAAAAATCCACTCACCGAAAACTGAAGTACTTTTTTTTTTTTTTTTTTTGATTTGGTAGTTGTTGGCGCATCGGCTTCTGTGGCCATATTGCACCTCCCAAGGTTTTTGCAGTACTTTGATCCAAGTCCGAGGCGGGAATCGAACCCGCGACCTTTGGGTTGCCAAGCAGGTACTTTACCCACTCGGCTAGTCCGGTCGGCAACTGAAGTACTATGTTTTTCTGATTTATACAGGGTGTTTCAGTTCAACGTTTCAGAACTTCTAAGAGAGGTTGGGTACATCCTGACAACTCGAAATCATATAGCAATGTGGGGTCGGAAATGCTTTCCTGAAGCGGTGTTGTACACAGAAGCACCATAAAGAAAAGAGACCGTAAGTGAGAAATCGTTTTAATAATACATGAAAAGAAGCAAAAGGTACATGGATTAAAGTAAGTGTTCGAAGTTTCTTCCACGGGCTACAATGCACGCCTCACATCTCCGACGCATGGACATCGGAACATTCTGGAATACTCCAGGCGAATTTCGAATTTCTTGAACAAGAACGCCAAGTTAGTAGGATGGATGATTACACGAACGCAGAGTTAGCCGATATGCATTTGGCGTACGGGGCTGCAAATTGTAGTGGGCCAGCCGCACAGCGTTTGTACGCGGAACGATATCCGACGAGGCGTATTCCCAGTCATAATTTCTTTGCAAGACTGCACCAGAGGTTAGCTGGGAGAGGTTCATTTGAAAGAGCTGACAGGGACAGGGTAAGAACAGCACGGACTCCAGCCGTCGAACAGAATGTGCTGCAGCATGTACAGGGGAATCCAAGAACGAGTACACGAAGTCTAGCAAACGCAGTCGGGGTTTCCCATTGCAGCGTCTGGAGGATTCTCCGAGAACAAGACATGCATCCGTTTCACGTGCAGCGTGTCCAAACACAGCAACCGGAGGATTATGCACCTCATATTGCTTTCGCACAGTGGTACCTTGGAAAATGTGCTACAAATCCCCTTTTTCCTGCTGAAGCGTTGTTTTCCGATGAGGCATCCTTCACAAGGGAAGGAATTTTCAACACGCATAACGACCATATCTGGGCGGTCGAGAACCCGCATGCAATACGACGTCGTGCAGCACAGATTCGATTTTCGGTCAATGTATGGGCCGGTATTATGGGAGATCACCTCATCGGACCTTACCTGTTACCGTGTCGTCTAACCGGACCTATCTACTTGATCTTTCTGCAGCAAGTATTGCCACAAGTTTTGAGAGATGAACAGATTTCTGCATCGACGCAACAGACAATGTGGTTCCAACACGATGGAGCCCCTGCCCATTATAGCGGAGATGTTCGTAACTACCTGGATGTCACATTTGGTCAACAGTGGATCGGACGTGGTGGTCCCGTGCGTTGGCCTGCTCGGTCACCCGACCTATCATGTCTTGATTTTTATTTCTGGGGTCATATGAAATCGCTAGTTTATGACACCCCTGTTGACAATGCTGAGGAGCTGGTTGCAAGAATCGCAGTAGCTGCCGAAGAAATTCGAAATTCGCCTGGAGTATTCCAGAATGTTCGGATGTCCATGCGTCGGAGATGTGAGGCGTGCATTGTAGCCCGTGGAAGAAACTTCGAACACTTACTTTAATCCATGTACCTTTTGCTTCTTTTCATGTATTATTAAAACGATTTCCACTTACGGTCTCTTTTCTTTATGGTGCTTCTGTGTACAACACCGCTTCAGGAAAGCATTTCCGACCCCACATTGCTATATGATTTCGAGTTGTCAGGATGTACCCTACCCCTCTTAGAAGTTCTGAAACTTCTAACTGAAACACCCTGTATACTGTAATAAGAATTATGCTTTTGCTATTATCTGTTTTTATACAGAATTGCGCCTAATAAAATTTAATTTAGACAACAAAAGGAACTGAAAATATTTTAAGGAAACCCACCACCCCGAAATCAAATCAAATCAAAGTTTCCTGACTTCACTTACGTTATCGAAATGCAAAACTAACAAGCAAGGAATACAGAGGGGAAAGTATTAGCAAAAGATCCTATGCTAGGTGAAAATTAGCTATTTAGGGTATTTCCTTAAAATGAAATTTATATTTGGCTCTGTTAGAAGGATTTGTCAAGTCTTCCTAAATTTTATTAAGATCGGACCAATAGAAATCAGGCAATTATATATATATATCTGATAATTAAAATAGATCTGATATTTAAAATAAAATAAAAACATCAGCCAGTAGTACGGCAAAAAAGTAGAGCGAAACACAACGTAAAATAATATAAAATAAACAAACAGGGAAGGGAAAGAAAGGGTAATAAGACAAAAAAGTAGTCGTTAATCCCCTATATAATTTAGTCATTAAACCCAATTAATAAAAACGATGTAATTTTAAATAATGCCAATTATAGTTAATTTAGCGGTTCCTCCCCAGAAGGTACCAGTTCCAAAAGACGTGAAATATCACCAAAAGGGGGGGTTAAAGAAACTACAAAAAATTAAAATATCAAAATGATAGACTGACCATCATGCCCCATATCGACAGAGGACCACGAGGCCAATGATGGTCATGGAATCGCTGCATTTCAATCGTCATACAAATCATCGCAAAGGCGGAAATATCGAAGAACCAAACCACCCTACCATTCCCCGATAGATCAACCAATGCAGAGGATCTGCATGGCGGTGGTCCTTATGCAGCGAGAAATAATCTATAGAACAGACAGCACTCTAGATCAGAGCCACACCACTGACATAATGTAAGCTTAACCAGCTTATTTAATAGAAAGAAAAGAATAGATGGCGGCACAGGCGCTGCTTATTAGCATATCAACCCACTACTGCCACTAATTATATGATGTAATATAAAAATTAGGCAAAGGTAATAAAATAACATAAATAAAAAGCTATCATTAGAGGCAGCAAATGCAAATAATCCACATGAAGCCTAATTATATCTGAATAAGCAGCGCCTGTGCCGCCATCTATTCTTTTCTTTCTATTAAATAAGCTGGTTAAGCTTACATTATGTCAGTGGTGTGGCTCTGATCTAGAGTGCTGTCTGTTCTATAGATTATTTCTCGCTGCATAAGGACCACCGCCATGCAGATCCTCTGCATTGGTTGATCTATCGGGGAATGGTAGGGTGGTTTGGTTCTTCGATATTTCCGCCTTTGCGATGATTTGTATGACGATTGAAATGCAGCGATTCCATGACCATCATTGGCCTCGTGGTCCTCTGTCGATATGGGGCATGATGGTCAGTCTATCATTTTGATATTTTAATTTTTTGTAGTTTCTTTAACCCCCCCTTTTGGTGATATTTCACGTCTTTTGGAACTGGTACCTTCTGGGGAGGAACCGCTAAATTAACTATAATTGGCATTATTTAAAATTACATCGTTTTTATTAATTGGGTTTAATGACTAAATTATATAGGGGATTAACGACTACTTTTTTGTCTTATTACCCTTTCTTTCCCTTCCCTGTTTGTTTATTTTATATTATTTTACGTTGTGTTTCGCTCTACTTTTTTGCCGTACTACTGGCTGATGTTTTTATTTTATTTTAAATATCAGATCTATTTTAATTATCAGATATAATTAGGCTTCATGTGGAGGATTTGCATTTGCTGCCTCTAATGATAGCTTTTTATTTATTTTATTACCTTTGCCTAATTTTTATATTACATCATTATATATATATATATATATATATATATATTTTTTTTTTTTTTTTCCATGCATATCACACTGTTTCTCCATATACCGTATATTGCAACTGAAAAACTGGATATTACGTTTGTCTACATGGGGGGTAGTTGGAGGAAAGAATGCGGTGAATGTGTAGAAAAGAAATTCTCTCATTTCGTGCATAAAGTCACTGATTTTGCTCTTTTTTTTTTATTTTTGTTATAAATCATGATTATTACTGTTTGCTAACACACACCCCTGAAATGAAACGCACTGCGCACCTTTGTATGTGCCCCAAGCTGGTGCCTTAGCCCTTGAACAAAATTTTCGAGACCTGCTTTAGTAACAATGTGTAAACCTAAAGCTTTGCCCTAAAACGAATACAGGCTGGCCTCGATTAACGCGATTAATTCGTCCCGCAAGCGCAAAACGGAAGCGCGTTAATCGAATATAAAAGTCACTGATTTTTGCTCTCTTTTTTTTGTTACATAATATAAAAATTATAATTGGTTCTGGAATGTCCATAAAGAATTTTGAAAATACCTTTTAAATAACTTTTTAACTGTAAAAGATAATGAAAATAATTATGGAATTAAATGTTTATTGCATAAAACAGCAGTTCCCAAACTGTGCGTCGCGGAATATTTTAAATTTTCGAGGGAAACACTGCGATATTCGACATCTTTCGGACACCGCGCGAACTACTTGCTCGAGGTAGTTCACATGTTCAACATTTCTTATTAAGTTGTTTGGACCTAACTACTAAACGGAACTGTTAGGCATTTCTTTTGGTCAGGGTGCGCCTTGAAAAATTACTGTGACACTTAGGGCGCCTTGAACCGAGAAAGTTTGGGAACCTCCGACATAAAATACACAATGAAGAAATTACTGTTGCGGAAATATTTGAACAGTGTTGACTTTCTCTTTTCATCAATCAATTTCCGATAGCCGACAACAATCTTCTCTGGGCCCTGGCGAAATAAATATCGCAGAGAACCTCAAACCTTTTGTTTGAGGTTCTATGCGATACGAAAGATTTCATCTAATTCTTTTACCGCTATGTCCTTCGCGGTAACATTTTCATCTGGCTCATTTAAAAATTTGAATTTTTATGCAAGTGTGCATTGACTTTATTAGCAGGAGACAAACAACTTCTCATCTCTAGGCCTTAGACTAACCCATACGCAACCTACAAGACGACATCAAAACCTAGACCTCTTCTTTCATAACCTTGACCATCTTACTCTCACAACGCCGATTTTTAAGTTTGCATCAGATCACCTCCCAATTTCCTTTGATAGTGAATGTCTATGTTCTCCCCGACAACTTGAACAACATGACCATAAAGAATCCCAACTCAAGATCTTCTCATTAAAATATATGCAACCTCAAATCATCCTACAAAGACTAAAAGCTACAGACTGGAAAAAAATTGCTGCTAGCCATCCTGATCAAACGCTTACCAATTTAGCAAACTTGTTAAAAGACATCGCCTGTGAAGGGGCCTCCAAATCTGTACGCCTGTCTCCCAGGACCAAGAACTGGTTTACCAGCGACGCAAAACTCGCCTTCATCATGAAACAGAAACTATACAGGAAATGGCAAAAAACACGGGATCTAGCCGACTACCAACTCTATAAAAAACATCGGGCACGCTTCCTACGCATTCGGAGGAAGGCGCAGAATGACTGGATTGCACACAGAATGAAACTTGGGAAAAGAATCTTCACCAACAAGAATCAACAGTCCCCCATGTCCACTGACACCTTCCTTGCATGGGCTAACTCGCTCGCAACTAAGCCCCTATCTGCCCCAAACCCCTTTATTCGGGTTAATCCACCAGCTAACCAGACATCACTGGATAAAATAGCCATCACAAAGGAACGCCTTACTGAGGTCATCAACAGTCTTCCCAACAAGTCTACCACTGGCCCGGATGGATTCCCTATTTTCATGGTTAAACTGTGCAGTGTATATATCATTGATCTCTTGCTTGATGCATTCAATTCCGTCCTCGTAACAGGAGTTTACCCTGCTATCTGGAACACATATTATGTTTCTCCAGTTCCAAAAAAGTCTAACCCAAAATTGCCTAATGACTACAGACCAATTTCTGTAGGATGCACTTTTCTCAAAATCTTGGAAAAAGCCATACTTCCTGCTCTCATCCATCACATGTTCGGCCACAAACCTCCATAGTGTACTACCTGGACGTTCCACGATCACCAACCTCTTGGACACACACTGTTCAGAATTGAAAGTACCTTAAGCAACAAAGAGCAACTGGATATTGTGTTTCTCGACATTAAGGCGGCCTTTGACAATCTGTCCACCCATGCATTATGTACCATACTGTGCAACTATTTCAAAATCTCTGGCAACATCTTAGTTCTCCTTAGGAAACTCCTTCAGTCCAGGATCCTATGGATCAGAAATCAAAACCATAATCACCACATTCTCTGCTCCAGAGGGCTCCCCCAAGGGGGCGTTCTCTCTGCCGCCCTCTTCGCCGCATCTTTAGAACCCTTCCTATCAAACCGTACTAATTTTACCACCTACGCAGATGATATTAAGTTCTTCGTCATCACAAAATGCCCCCAGTCTCTCCAGTCTATGACTGTGAGCTCCAACCGACAGCTACATGAACTGGAAAACTACCTTCATGCGATTGGGCTCTCCATTAATAAAGAGAAAACTGCACAACTCTCTATCACCAAGAAGAAAAATACCAACGATGTGGACATCATTATTGCGAATTCTCCAGTTAAAAAAGTCACCCAACATAAAGATTTGGGTATCATCTGGGACAAAGACCTCACCTTCTTGCCTCACTTTAATGCCACTCGAACCAAAACATATTCGGCTTTATGGGCAGTAAAACAAGAGATCTCCAACTTCCATAACCCGGACCTTATCATCAAATACATTCTTCGTTGTATTTTCCCAATTCCATTATATGCCTCGACTATATGGTCCTCAGCACCCTCGTCATACCAAGCCAGGTTCCTCTCCCTGGAATTCTGGATCTTGAAATGGCTAAATAGGGTTGCCGGGCCAACACCTACAATCTCAAAATCTGTTCTGGTCACCAATCTTAATACGCTTCCTTGGAGGTATCACATCATCTCCAGGAACCTTCTTACCCTCTCTCAGCTTCTATCCGGAAAACTGAGGTCACCCGATATTTGGGATATCATCGCCAGACCGTCCGACAGGAGAAGATGCCAGTCCAACACCTCCCCATACAGATCGAAGCTGCGTAGCATGTCCTCCTTGGACAACGTTTCCACACAACTCCTTCCAAATATTTAACAGATTAGCCATAGACGCTGAGAAACTTTGCAAGGACAGAACCTACAGTTCTTCCATTCTTGCAGACATGTATGCCTTAGTCATGCTCTAGGTGGACTCTCTGTGATACCGCAATATCCACGCTTCGATGTATCCGGATGCACTTTTATATGTTGTAACTTTATGTTTTTGTACTTGTTGTAACTTTATGTTTTTGTATCTTCACCAGTGGCTGTTTAAGGCCGTATATTGTATCTGGCTCTGTATGCAATGCATATGTCTGTATTTTATGTTTTTTCTCTGTATATAACTCATGTCCTCTAGCTGCATAGCTGTAAAAGGACATTTCTTCGGAAATAAATTGATATTAATAATAATAATAATAAGTAACACATCTTCTTCTTCTTCCGATGGTTGATGGAACACACCGAAGCGGCCAGCAGGCAAACGTTTGTTAACTGACCGTACGACTCGCGGTAAGCTTAACGCGCGATTCAAATCTTTTTCAATTATCGCATTAAAAAAAAAAAAAAATCGCGTTAATTGGAAATTTGCACCGTGTACAGTGAAAAGTGGTATAATTATTCAAATAGCGTTAACTGAAAATCACGTTAATTGAACTCGCGTTATGCGAGGCTTGGCCGTACTTTATTAGTATGAAGAGGTGAGTGCAAATGAAAATATATGTTCAACCATTCGGCATAACATTTTAAAATAATTGGAGAATCTGCTGCAGCAGGTTCCGAAGTAGAAAATAATTTTTCTAAGAATGGGGGAAAATTAATTGAAAGCGGCGATATAGTACAAAACAATTATAAACATTGACGGAACATCTTTATACTGGAAGAAAATTTCCGAGAAAATTTACTGTATCTCTGAAAGAAAAAAAAGTGTTTTGGATTTAAATTGGCAATATTTCACTGGCTATCTCCATAAAGAAACAAAGGAATATTGTACAAGAATTTATCTTGGTCCTTGATAATTCCCCCGGCTACACACACACAAAGGTGAGATCTTTCGCAAAAGCTGTGTTCTTACCTAGTGAAACCTCCATTATTCAACTTATGAACCAAGGAATTATAACACTTCTTAAAGTCTATTTTATATACATAACATTTTCAAAATAAATTAAAGAAGCAAACAAAGTAAACAATGAAGTTATTCTGACAAAAATTTCCCATCAAGGCTACTGACATTATTGGCGATACCTTTGCTAGCGTATCATCTAAATGCATTAACGGTATCTGGAAAAGTATGCATATTGTTGGGTTTTAGGTGCATCATTGACTTGGACCATAATACGTCATTGTGTGTTATATCTGTACATGTATGTTCATCGGTTGATTTGCTTGTTTTGCGGCTGACAGATCCAGATCAACTCACAGGGGAAACTATTCTCCTTTCACCTGAAATAAATGGAGCATCCATTGAAGAGGACGTTAGAAATTTCTCCAGCAGACTTTGATAGGAATCAAACTCAGTTCTCTCCAAGAGAATCACAAGTGAAACTACTATATTGTCACTAGGAACTTGTGTACATGGCAATGAAATGTGTATGTCTGGATTATGTTTCCTTTTTCAGAAATTAAATTGTCACTTTTATCAGAAGAGCCAGCTTTGAGATCGTGGATGAAAATCAAAATAAGTAAACTTTCAACCGTAACGGATGTAGTTTTACTCCATTAGGCTACGTTTATACCTGCATAAATTCATCAGACCCTGTACGATATACATAATGGACTGGCGATACAGCAGCTCATACAAAATGCCCGTTTAAAACGCATGACATTTTTGGAAATGCCAACGGGAGATTATGATAAAGGTGTATTTAGGGTCTAACGGCACCATGGGTTTCCTCATCTCCGCGTAGTATACCTTGTCGTGTGTTACAGTACCCTGTAAAGGCCAGAAATTGGGAGATTATGGTATATGGCAGGAGTGGCCAACTTAATTTGTGATGCGATCTACTTTTTTCCTTCAAAAGGTGCCGCGATCTACCATCTCAAAAATTGCATTGCACAAGGTGCACAAATCGATGGATGACTGTATATTTAAAATTCGTCGTGATCGACCGAAATTAAATCCACGATCGACTGGTAGATCGCGATCGACTCGTTGGCCACCCCTGGTATATGGGATTTAACATTTTCTAGAAATGTCAAAGGGAGATTTGATATTTCTAGATAAATTTTATATATACTGTTTATCATATTGTACGCGAAAGTTATAGAACTGGCGCGTACACACTTTCTACATTTAATCGACTTTTTTTTTTTGGTACGGAAGGGAGTTTGTTTCACGATTATTGTAAAATTCGTGTGTCGTTTACAACAATCGTCATACAAACGTGGATATATATATATGAGTGGGGGGTGATCAAAAAGTTTGGGGATGACTTGATTCTTGAAATTGGGAAGTTGTAAAATGTTCGGCAACTCATATAGACATCATCCATGTACCACCCACATTTAGGCGCCTCCTTAGCCAGGTGGGAAGGAGCAGCAGTGCGTAGCACACGCTTCTTGATTAGACCGGGGTTCCAGCCCGTCACTACCAAATACGAAGGAGGCAGAAAGGTCAGGGAATGACCACCGCATATCCCGGAGCAATATGGCCTTAGTTGCTAATGCTCCTAAAAACCAAATAACAACAACAACAGCCACATTCAATTGGCTTCTTGTGGTGGAAAATCCCCAGGCAGTTTATTACTGATTATGATGAAGATGCATCTGATATTTTTGTAAAGAAAATTCTGTATACACCATACAAGTCTGTAATGTTTCCACTGTGCCAGCAACCATATGATACGGGTGCAAGTTAGCCAATTTAAATTCGGTTAATCAATTTGTGTTGCCGAGTCACTAGGACCATTGCGTGCAATAAAACGACTTGTTGGTTTCGACACTAAACTTAATTACGGAGTTCAATGGCTGAGGTAGCAAAATATACATCTGGTATTAGGTAAATAAGTGGAAACTAGTGATGCCGCTTCCACTTATTAATTAATTGGTGTAACTGACTGAAAGAATTTTACGTCTGTAAACCTCACAGATGTACAAATTCTAAGAGTAGGAGTGTGTTATAGACTTAATCACTCGAATGAGTACAATGAACAATTGTACAGAGAAATAGAGTGGGCTAGTAAATCAGAATGTCTTATAATGGGGGATTTTAACTTCCCAGATATTGACTGGAACTTGTGGATTGGTCACTCACACACTAGTCAGACTTTTGTGGATTTATTGGATGATTGTTTTCTGCAGCAACATGTTCGAGAGGCAACAAGAGAGAGTAATACTCTTGATCTGGTTATCAGCAGTGATCATTCGTGTATTAGGAATTTGCAGATAAAGGAACCACTAGGTGGCAGTGATCACAGTGTCTGATGTGGGATTTACTTAAAGATTTAATTACCATTACGGGTAAAGGAAAGGGTTTTTGCTTCCGTAAAGGTGAATACAGTGATCTCAGAAAGTTTTTAAATTCTGTACAGTGGGATCAACTGACGATGTTACCAACAGCAAATTCTAAGTGGGAAGCATTCAAGGAATTAATCGTGGATGCTACTAAAAGTTTCATACCTATTAAGAAATATTGTTCAAGGTTTAGGCCTAAATGGTTATCTAATGAGACTCGTAACAGATAAGAAAAATGCATGGGATGCATATAAATTATCAAGCAACTCAGAAGCCTATGGCAGATATAAGCTAGTCTGTAATCAGGTCACAAAGGAGGTTAGGCAGGCGAAGGCAGATTACGAGAAATCCTTGGCAAAAGATGCTAAGAAAAACAGCAAGGATTTCTTTACTTATATAAACTCTAAAAGGAAGGGGATGAATCTGATTGGTCCACTTGACATCGATGGTTCGACTGTTGATGATCCTGCTCAGATAGCAAAAAAATTGAATGAGTATTTTGCATCTACATTCACACATGAGGAATTATAAAGGTTTGAAAATGGCAGAAGGTAATCAAATTGTAGCAGGATACTTAATGATTTTGTAATAACTGAGAGCAAAGTGGAGGAGAAATTGTTGAAGTTAAACATAAGAAAAGCACCTGGGGTGGATGGGATCTATCCAGTTATATTAAAGGAGGCGGCAAAGCAACTAAGCAAACCCTTAGCCATAATTATGAGAGCATCCTTGGACTCAGGGGAGGTTCCCACCGACTGGAGATGTGCAAATGTATCCCCAATTCACAAAGGGGGATCCGAAGGGTGACACGAGTAATTACAGACCCAGTTAGTTTAACTTCTGTTCCGAGTAAAATAATGGAGTCACTGGTTAAAGATGCATTGCAGGATCATCTAGACAAGACTGCAGCAATAATTCAGACACAGCATGGGTTTGTTAAGGGAAAATCTTGTTTGTCAAATTTGATAGGATATTATGATGTGGTTACAAAGGAACTGGATGCAAAAAATAATTTTGATATCATATATTTGGATTTAAGGAAAGCTTTTGACACTGTTGCGCATGGAAGACTATTGTACAAATTGGAGCAGAATGGTATTAAGGGTAAGTAGCTACAATGGATAAAAGGATGGTTAAGTGCGAGAAGACAGAGGGTGGTAATCAATGGGTGCTGCTCTTTGTGGACTAATGTTATTAGTGGAGTCCCACAGGGTTCGGTGTTGGGTCCGCTGTTGTTTTGTATATTTATCAATGATATTGATGAAGGTATATCAGGCTTAATGTCGAAGTTTGCAGATGATACAAAGGTTGGTAGGGTTGTTAATGACAGTAGTGGCAGCGTGCTACTGCAACAGGATCTATATAATTTGGGCAGATGGGATAAGAAGTGACAACTGAAGTTTAACCTTGACAAATGCAAAGTACTGCATATGGGTAGAAGTAACCGAGAGAAACGTACCAACTGTGTGGTACTACACTTAAGGTGGTAGAAAATGAAAAAGACCTGGGAGTAATTGTGCAGTCAGATATGAAGTTTTCTGAGCAATGCAGACAGGTGCCAGGGCAGGTCATGGGGTTTTGTCAATGATATATAGGAATTTTGCTAGCAGGGAAAAGGAGGTGATTGTCCCTCTTTGTAAGGCAATGGTCAGGCTACGCCTTGAGTACTGCGTAGAGGTCTGGAGGCCTCATTTTAGGAAGGATGTAGATTTACTTGAGCGTGTACAGAGAAGGGCAACAAGATTGGTGAGCGGAATGAATGGATCCTCTTACTAAGAGAGGCTTAAGTTCTGCAAACTGCAGTGGCTGGAGACTAGGCACCTGCGCGGTGATCTGATTGAGGTGTACTTTTTTTTTTTTTTTTTTTTTTTTTTGTAGGAGCATTAGCAACTAAGGCCATATTGCTCCGGGATATGCGGTGGTCATTCCCTGACCTTTCCACATCCTCCGTATTTGGTGGTGACGGGCTCGAACCCCGATCTAATCAAGAAGCGTATACTACGCACTGCTGCTCCTTCCCACCTGGCTACAGAGGCGCCAATTGAGGTGTATAAGGCCTTGAATGGGTTGAGCACGCTGAATTCTGATGGGATCCTTCCACTTGTTCAGATTACGAACCTAAGGGGGCATAAATTCAAATTAAGAAAGGACAGATGTAGAATAGATGTGCGGAAATTTGCCTTTAGCCAGAGGGTGGTTAATTGCCGGAACAAACTTCCATCTGTCGTTGTGGAAGTTGATAGGTTGAATAAATTTAAGGAGGAACTGCACAGGCATCTGGAGGGAATGGTGTATTTTTTTTTTTTTTTTTTTTTTTTTGGCTGATGCTGCATAAGCTCATATACTTGCTTTCTTGCATCACATGCCAGTACTACTACTACTTTCAGTCGATTCCACATTAAAAGAGAGTATTTATAAGAAATAAGTTGGTATTATTTATATGGTTGGCGCCTTCATTCATCCAGTTTGAGGTCCTTCCTCTACCCCACAAATGGGGTTAGTTAAGGAGTAACAGAACACTCGATTTCATAAAGTTTATCTTCGGGCAGCGTATTGTAGAACACCGAAATAAATCATCTCCAAATGTATCCTTGGCAAAGAGTTTGGTGAAGTTCAAGATGAAATTGGTCACTTTTTTTTTTTTGGCGATGGGGAAAAAACGTATGAGTGACTGGAAAAGTTGCTCATTTTATTTTATTATTATTTTTTTTCCCTGTGAAAAAAAAAATCCGTTTCTCTGAATCATTTGGTCATTATAATACTACTGTAATTCGTAGGCGAGTAATTCACGTAGCATATTTGACCTACGTGATACCACAATATACAGTTAACTTTTTTCTTTCTTTTTTTTTTTTTTTTTTTTTTATATTGAGGAAAGAACTTTAAGTTACTTCATTCATTATTCAACTGTTAGACATAATTTTATTGTGTCTGTTTATAACAACAGTCATTATCTGTTAAATTCATCTATTTTCTTAAACTAAGCCTTTTTGAATAGAGATGTACCTTTTAGACTTGACGTAGCCAAGTGGTCACGAGCTAAAGTGCATAGCACGCATTCCTTGAATGGACCGGGGTTTAAGCCCGTGACTACTAAATACGATAAATATTTGTATTGGCGATTTATTGTAAACTCTACTGACTTAGTTGTCGTGGCGGAGTATAAACAGAAAAATTTATTTATTTTCAAGTTTTTGTTGTTTATTTGAACTCTCTATCCAATGCATTTCCTTGGCCGTACATTCTGGAAACAAACCAAATTTATTGTTCTTTTTCGCAGACTAGAATTGAAATACAGTACCAGTGTGTAAGCTTACTAAATGCTTTCAAATATTTCTTTATTAATAATGCATTGTTAGTGTCATTAATGTTTTAATCAAGTTTTCACAATGCTCACCATAACGCGCTACGCCGCAAGGTCATACATCAATCCATGTTTGGATAAAAATGTAACACAGATGTAGCAACCAGTGTATTAAGTAATTCCATCTGTTAACAATTAATGTTATTTTTCACCATGAGGGTGAAAGGCAACTTGGCAATGGTAAGAAGTAAAAATTCATCACGGTACTGTTTCCATAAAAAACATTTTGGTAGCATACAATAATATTGTATTAGGTAATTACAGTACACTGAAAAGTAAAGATATTAAATTAAACCTAGAGAAATAAATAAACTTTCTCTTTATACTACGGGACAACCACGCGGTCAGAGGAGTTCACAAGAGAGAGAGAGAGAGAGAGAGAGAGAGAGAGAGAGAGAGAGAGAGAGAGAGGGAGAGAGAGAGAGAATACAAGAAACAGCAACGTATTTAGCAGTCACGAGCTTGAACCTCGGTCACTCAAAGTACGTGTACTTAAGCACCCTCCCACTGACCACTGAACTATGCCCGTCTTTGATAGCAGAGTAAGAAAACTCCTAGAGATGAAAAACGGCATTGATGCTTTAAACAGAAATACATATCACTTCTTGTTTTAAATACATTTCCTTGACCGTACATCCTGGAAACAAACCAAATTTATTGTTTGGTTTTCAATGGGCTTTTCAATTGAACCAGTAATTTGCACTGTTTTTATTTATTATTTCACTTCATAAATGAAACTTCGTGTCATTATAACACAATGATAAAAGGACAAACTGCACGGTTCAAAATGTCTCCATGTTCAATTACAGAAACCAACAGGGCAGGGCAAAATGGATGTTAACATGTCAGTTCTCTGATTAGGGGAAGGAATTCTCTTCATACTTCTCCATGGCAACCTAGATCAGAGGAGTTTACAACCAGATACTGTATTTGAGAAGAATATTGCCATTAATTTTAATCAATGGTTACACATGCATTCGAACAGGTTAATTTACACGAGTGTACTCATGTAAATTGACACACTGCTACGCCGGGCCTAATGCTGCTACGACGTGAAGAGGGAGAAATGGCTGAACTCAGGTCTGGTGCTCGATGCTAAATAATAACAATGTAATAGTATCATCTCACAAGATGATTTAGCCTTTCGGGGCCTAAGAGGAAATTTTTTTTGGTGGTAAATGGGGGCCCATTTGGTGTAAAAGTACGATTGTATTCACCATCCGCAAGAAATACTCAAATTGGTATTTGAAAATTTCTTGCGGATAGTGAGAAATACTCAAACCAGTATCTATTTACGTTCTGTAATAATTTATGTACTTTATACATCTCTTCATGTCATGGATATAATTTTTTGGTCCTTACGCAAAGGTCACAGAAGGAGTTTACAATCGGGCTCTTTTTTTTTTAATTTTTTTTTACTGTACAGGTTTATAATTTTTTGATGAAGGACAAAGATTCTACTCTATTAAGATGACCAATTTACTTCTATCATAAAAATATTATTTATAATGTAACATTCTATAAATCTAAACTATAAGGGGTGAAAAACTGTCAAAGGAGTTGATACATCAAAACAAGCAATTTGATAATCTATAAAGTTATAGAGCTAATTTATGAATTTGGTTCACATTTAAAAATTCATATTCCTTGCTTTATGTTTACAAAATTATTACTTTGTTCTTTACGGTCCATTTTGGATCTTTATTATTTTCTATAGTCTTTTAGATGATCTTTTATTATTTTGACCTTTCTTCATTAGCCACCGTTACCGGAAACATAAGAAATAAGGCATAATGGCTCTCTACTACTATACAATAATATCATTATTATTTGATATAAATTTCTTTTTACGTTTTGCAAACTCTTGCACCGTGGTAACTACGCCTCTGAAACTACTGGAACAAAACAACTGGAGTCTGTTAATAAATTAAATGATACTAAAATACACTGCAAGCAAATGTCTCAATATCAAGTAGTAACTTTCAAACTGTAATTGACAAACAATGTATTTTTTCTGATAAACATATAAAACAAACACACAACAATAAAAAATAAAATATTTTATTTAAATAACCAATGACCTAGAATTGGTTTATTCTATAATTCTTTTGGAAAGCTGTTGACTACTTTAAGTATCTTGTACAATTTTATAAATATATTCCAAGTCTAAGACATGAAACCTTTCTCTAACATTCCACTTGTGATTTAATTATTTTATTTTACTTTTCCACAAAATCTAAATTTATTCACCTAATTCTTTGTTATTAAGAAATTAAGACATATTATACAAATGTGATTTAAAAAAAAAAAAAAAAAAAAGTTCTCCAGAGTAATAAAATGAGTATGGCGATGCTATTGCTTTAGGAAATTCCAAACCCACCATTCTTCATAGATTTTTTGAAAAATAGAAATATCCGGCTTTTCAGTGCAATTTTAATTTCGAAAACACGAATAAATTATGGAAAGCTAGGTCAAAATAATAAGAAGGATGAATGATGGACCACATCCGTGTTGCTCTTTGACCAGAAACTGCGATAATTTCTGGAGTGAGCTAACTCGAATGTCAACAAGCTGGTCAGGTCTTTTTTTTTTTTTTTTGACATCGATGGATCGCGCAACAAGAATTTATTCCACTAAATCAAGTCATTAAATTTCTACAAAGCTTTACGTCAGGCACAGGAATATATGCTATGAAATTGGTCTCCCCACCTATACTATATATTTCAGATCTAACTTCTTGTGATTTCTTCTTCATATTTCAGAAATCCAGAAAAAAAAATTGAAGGAAAATATGCGCTGTGGGGAAACACTCGAAAAGTGGCAGAATCGCTGGAAATGTGCTAAACTAAAGCTTGACGTGTTTTAGTTTAGTTTTATGACCTTATCATAAAACCATTGGATATAAGAAACAACTTTGACATTGTATATTTTAGTAAGGCTTTTGACACAGCCCCCCTCGCGCGAGGTTACTGTATTAAGAGCGAATTAGGTTTGAAAGGAATATTCTTAGGTGGATCAAGGACAGGATGAAGGATTAGACATACTGTAGAGGGTAATCAAAAATGTGCATTCCTCAGAGCAAACTAGTGTAGCAAGTGAGGTCCCTCAGTAATCGATTCTGGGCTCCTCTTGTTTAGTGATACCAACGAGGAAAGCCAGAGAAAGCCATCAACGTCTGCTGTTGATCTATCTGAAGGCTCAGAGAGTGATTAACAATCTAAACCAGACTATACTGCTTGAAAATGATAAGGATCATTTGCAAGCAGCAAATATAGTCTGGAAAGTAGCAATTAATATTTAAACCTATGACATGTAAGACCTTGCACTGAGGACACAAAATCTCAAGAGTAACTTATAGACTGTAGGGGAGGAGGAAATTTTAAAGGTAGTTTCGTCGCTTAGAATACTGTATTCAGTGCTGAGCCTCCCCTAAACACACACACACCTTCTAGAGAGGGTTCAAAGAAAGAAGACCAGATTAGTGGAAAGCGGTAAGCGTCGTCCCTACAAGGCGTAGATGAGGATTGAAAATCTTTTAAATAGACGTAGGAACAGTGGCGTATTCAGGTATCATCGTCAGGGGGGGGGGCATGGCGATCATGCTTTTGAGGTTTTTTTTTTTTTTTTTTTTTTAGAACACCTCCTGTGTTCTTTTTCTTTAATTTCAAATTTTTGGTTAAGGGGGGCCATATTCCCCTTTGCCCACTCCTGAATACGCCCCTGCCGTAGAAGAACCTAGATACTATAGGAAGGATTGTTTGTTTTGGTTGGTTTTTAGGAGCATTAACAACTAAGGCCATATTGCTCCGGGATATGCGGTGGTCATTCCTTGACCTCTCCGCATCCTCCGTATTTGGTGGTGACGGGCTCGAACCCCGGTCTAATCAAGAAGCATGTGCTGCGCACTGCTGCTCCTTCCCACCTGGCTACGGAGGCGCCTATAGGAAGGAGCTGACTCGGATGTTATAAAGATCTAAATTAAATGAATGGTGAAGGTACTGCATATTCTCGCTGGAAAGTAAGACAAGAACAATGGAGCACCAAAAAAAAAAAAAAAAAAATCTTATGCAATAATAGCAAACTTCTCATAAAGTTGACCTCTGGACGAGATGGAGCATAATAGCCACTGCTGCTAATGCGCTATAAAAATCTTACACCTAAACCTCTGGACGAGCATATATTATGGAAAATAAATTACTTTCCAAGTGGCCAAGGCATAATGAGAAAAATAAAGGGTGAGTGACCTATAAAGGTTTTCCCCCCTTTGGCAGATATATAATAAATTCGCTTCCTTGGATCATTTGGCCATTTTAATAGAGGAACCACATCAATATTCAAAAGAACCCAAAATGCTATAAGTGCAGTTATATATATATATATACAGAAAACGCCCTCAGAGTGTTCAATAACCTTCACTGATTTTATTTTTTGAATAAGAAGACATGATAAAATCCTATTACACTGTACGGCTGCTACCATTCAACATATAGAGTTAGCCCTGCAATCACTCTTATCAGGCTATAACATAACATTACAGCGTATTGCATAACGCTGTAATGTAATAGCCTGATAAGAGTAATGTTAGTATATACACTGAGGATAGCAAAGACAAAGTAGTGAAATTATATACAAATACCATTAAACGCAGTGGTTCAATGATAAGTGTATTTCTATATACAGCCACTTCCCAACTTACGTAAGGGTTGCGTTACGCTGAACTCTACGTAAGTCAGAATTTCCCTAAATGCTTATGCAGCACTTTGATTGAAGCAAAAAGTAAATGTTCGACGAACATGTCATAGATTATTCATTCAATTTTTTTATCTCATGCGCAGTAAAAATTACAAAAGTGTACAAAATTACAAAAATTTAAAAATTATAAAATTACAAAAAAAAGAGGGGAGACAGGCATAACGTCAGCAAGTTTTACCTTTTCGAGAATCTTTGCCAGAATTAACTCTTCAGCTGATAAGCACGCCGCTGCGGAAGCTGAGGGCTGTGCAGATTTAGAAGGGTTTTTTTTCCAACACATCACAAAATTTCTCTGCAGCTGCAAAATCGGCACTGGCGACTTCACCGCATAGTTTAATGTTTTGGAAACCATTGCTTAAACATATTAAACCACCCGTTGCTTGCCACGAACTTCGCTTGGGGTTCGCCGTTCTTGCTTCTGAATCTAATTTTCCATCCATATTATTAATAGCTTTTCCATCTTCGATATAGCACCTGAACGCTGTTTTGTGATCACTGCTGAACTTAGGTGCGTTGATCCTTTAACATGTTCTTTTATACGCGCAGTATCCCTTAAAATAGTATTCACTGTTGAAGCAGCGAGACCTAATTCCGTGCAACAGATGACAAACTTTGTCCTGCTTCGTACTTCTTAATTAATCATCTTCATTTCTAAATCAATTTTGTTTCGTTTCCTAGCACTGCCAGCACTTGCACTTTCCGTTGGTCCCTTTTCCTTCACCATTGTAATAAGTAAATATGAATGAAGAGAAGATTCTGAAAATGTATTTATGTTTTTTATATGATTGAAGATTTCAGTGATGGGGAACTCATTTCACCATAATACCGTAACGTAAAAACCCACACAATTCCAGTCATCGGTATTATCGCAAATGCAATAAGATCGAGTTTACTACCCGTTTATAATAGACTGCGCTAACAGAAAAGCCCAGTAAACCGGGAAGTGCAAATTGTTTTTATTGTTTTATGGTCGTGACCTCCATAAATGTGTTTTAGAAAAATATCACAAAGGCGTTCAAAATTGATTCTTATAACGGAACGTGTGATAACGATGAAAGGGTAGCGCAATTTCTATTATAAAAATTACCTTTTAGAGAAATAAATAGCTTAGTTATATAGAGAAAATTTAAACTTCCGAGGTCTTGGAACGAATTATCAAAAAACAATGTGTTATTGGGTTCACATTGCGATATTTTTACGATACCTCCATTTATTCCTACGGGATGCAAAATACGTTTCCACGACTTTTTTTTAAGTTTGCACCGGCCGACAAAAACTTACGTAAAATCGCATTTTCGAAAGTCGATTATTATGTAAGCCAGGGAGTGGCTGTATATACATGTATATATGTCCAGGATAATCCTGAGTAGCTGCCATGATTTGTTTTCTACGGTTGTTGGGCTGCAGGATCCTTTCAGGCGAAAGTCCTTGTAAGAAACGTGAACGCTAATGAGGTTCAGGAGATCCACATAGTCAATTTTGCAGTTGAGAATTTAAGCAAGAACGCAACGGCTGAATATTTTATCCCTAAAAAGAAGGGCATGGGACTAACGAGTTTGCACAGCTCAGGATAGATGCTTTATAGAAAATACTTTCATTTCAGTAGCATAAGTATTTTATTGTTGCTTTCTTGAGAGTATTGTATTTCTTCTATCAGGTAGCGATGGTATAGATTACAAATTACAGATGCGAAGTCAAAGATTGTGAAAAAAAAAAGGGGGGGGGGAGGTTGTAAAGGTGATGATAGAGAAGTCTTTTTTTTTTTTTTTTTTTCCTTTTTTTTTTTTTTTTAAGTTGTTGCTAAACGCTGCTTTATATTTAAAATGTGAATATCTAAAGGGACTCAAAGAGTGAAAAGTTAGTCCCAGGTCGCAGATAGAATCGATATGACTCAGCGTTGTTTAAAATCTTGCAAGAAAGAGCAGCTGTGTGTGCGTGCCTTGTGGTTAAAAGGCTGGGAGGTTACAGCTAATGATTATATTCATTGTCAAAATTACTATTAACCGTAACCATGGTCAACTGAACCGCGTGTCCTACTACACTCCCATGTTATTATCCCGCTCCGTATCAACACTATTGAAGAAAATTGCCAAATATTTCAAATAGAAAAAGACAAAAACCTCGAGGCATTAGTTTTATCTATTATAGTTGTAAACTCCTCTGACCTACGTAGTCGTGCAGTAATATAAAGAAAACTTTTTTTTTTTTTAAATTCAAATGGGAAAAAGTTAAGAGCATTTTCTATCAATGTTAAAAGAATGGTACTACGAGATGACACAGTGCAGAGAGACGGAAGTTAAAAATAATAATCTTAATTAAACCAGTGGACAATGAGATTATCCTAGCGAACAGACCTCAGATAAAGTAAAAAAAAAACAAGGGGGGGGGGAGAGAATACAGAATTTCCAGCTTACTTTTTCAGTTATGCAAAACGGTATCCAACATGTCGTTGTAATGACATATCATGAGAACGAAGAGCCAGAAAGAGAATCTCATTATAATCATACTAGATGCTACGCTAGATTCAAAAACTCTAATTAGTAGGCAAATTAACGTTCATTCATTGTCTATGTATATAACTGAGTTCTATTAAAACTGGGGGCCCTCCTACCGCGTTGGAAACATGAAAAGTCATCTTCTAAAAATTATTGCATATTGCACAAATATAAATATGTATACTATACACGGAGTACAGTCATAAAAATTAATAAAATAAGTCATTCTGAAAATAAAAACAGGGAATAACCGCTAAGCAAAAATATAAGAATCTTCAAGTATCTTAATGTTTTTTTTTTTTTTTTTTTAAATCTATCTAAGTTATGACACCAATGAGAATTACAAAGATCACATTTTTTAAAAAAATGGGCCTAATATATAATCAATACTGATCTGCATTCGCAGTAAACAGATGCATTTTGCAATTACTTTGATACTAACTTGTCTGCAAATTTTAAATCTAGTTTGTAATGAATTATAATCTCTCAGTTTTTGCTAAGCTTGATTAAACGAGTTCAGTTCTGCCATTACATCTTTCCCGCATATGCATAATGAATGACCTGCAAACAGTATACTAAAAATGGACACATTTATCTCATTTCGTTCCATCTCTTTTTGAATTATCGATGACCCAATGTTCAACCTCTCCAACTAATTCTTGACCCTGAAAAAGGATGATGATGTTCATTTTAAACAGTAAAATAACATGGTACACTACATGTATAAGAATTTTATGAATCTTTCTAATAGTTTTATGTCCGGAAAGAAGTTTTCATCCTAATCCTAATCCCTTTTCTGGTTCCAATACAGCTGTGAATAATTATTGCATATAATATAATAAATATAATATTTAGAATTCGGAATGTGAATGTGGTAGTAGGGCTGTGTCTTAAGTATTTTAAGTTCTGCTAAAACAGTTTGAGTTAGCATTAACCAATAAATTGGGGTCATTTGAAATAGAGGATGGTTCTTGAATTCAAGCAGTATTCAAGGGTTTTAAATTGCTTTCTCATTCGCCCAAATAATATAATTAATCTGTGAGTGTTTTCGGCATATTTCAAGCAAAAGGATCTCGAGGTCTCTCTACTCGCTTAAATACATGATTGAGAAATTTATAGTCCGATTTTCAGGAAAAAAAAATTATTTGACGATAATGTAATAAGTTTAATAGTAGTAGTAGTAGCAGCAGCAGCAATGATGAAAGAAAGTAAGTTTGTATGGCATCAGCCAAAAAATAAAAATAAAATAAACACTTTATTCATCCATACTCTTCAAGAATTTCTCTACTTCTTCCTCGAATTAATTCAAATCATCCACTTCCACGACCACAGATGGACGCCTGTTCCAACAATCAACCACAATTGGCTGAAGGAAAACTTCCGCACATCTATCCCGCAACCATCCTTCAACTTAAATTTATGTCCCCTCATGTAGTCTCAGCAAGAGGAAGAATGCCATTCACATTCAGCTTACTCAATCCATTCAAGGCCTTAAACACCTCAATCATATCACTTCGCAGGTGCCTAGTCTCCAGACTGCCATTGCAGAACTGAAGCCTTTCTAGATAAAAGGACCCTTTTTGTTCCCTTCAACAATCTGGCTGCCCTTCTCTGCACCCGTTCCAGCAGTTCGACATCCTTCCTATAGTGAGGCTTACAGACTTGTATATAGTCAAGATGCGGCCTAACCATGGCCTTGTACAAACGGATAATCATCTACTTATCCCTGCTAGCAAAGTTTCTGTATATCATTGACAAAACCATATAAGCTGTCCTGGCAGCCTGTCTGCACTGCTCAGAGAATTTCATAGCTGGCTGCACAATTACTTCCAGGATTTTTCCCCCATTTTCCACTACCCTGAGTGTAGTAGCATATAGTTTATAAATTATATCTGAGATTAATGCTACTAATATGCAGTTCCACTGGTCAATGCTAAGCTTCAACCGATCGACCCAATTTTCCTAGATTTTGTTGCAGTAGCTCACGCCTTGATTACTGTTGGTAATCACCCTGCCAACCTTTGTGTCATCTGCAAACTTAGACATTAAGCCTGATATACCTTCATCAATGTCATTTATAAATACTGAAAACAACAATGGGCCCAGCACCGAACTCGGTGGGACTACACTGATAACATTAGTCCACAAAGAGCAGTGTTCATTGACAACCACTCTCTGTTTTCTTCCACTTAACCATCCCTTTATTCATAACAGTAAATTGTCCATAATGCCACATTGCTCCAGTTCATACAGCATTCTTTTATGTGCAACGGTATCAAAAGCCTTCCTAAAATCCAAGTATATGATATTAAAATTATTTTTTGCATCCAATTGCATCCTTGGTCACTGCATCACAGTACCCTATCATATTGGTTAGAACAAGACTACCCCTTATCAAATCCATGCTATGACTGCAGTATAATTTTGCATTCCGGTCCAGATGGTCACACATTGCTTCTTTAACCAGTGACTCCATTAATTTCCCTGGAACAGATGTTGAGCTAACAGTTCTGTAATTATTTATGTCACAACTCCCTCCCCCTTTATGAATTGGATTACATTCGCACATCTCCAGTCCATAAGGACCTCTCCTGAATCCAAGGATGCTTCACAATCATGGCTAAACGTTCGCTTCCTTCCTTTGTTGCCTCTCTTAATATGATTGGATAGATACCTCCACTTCAGGTGCCTTTTTATGTTCAACTTCAACAATTTCTCTTCCTCTTTCCTTTCAGTTATAACAAAGTCATTTGGCTCCCAGTTGGACTTTGATAAACATCTGGCATCCCCTCCCATAAAGAATTCCACATGTGTGAATATAAATGCAGATGCAAAATACCTATTCAATTTGTCAGCAACGTGGACCGGGTCAACAGTTAACGAACTGTCATCAAGAGACCCAATGCGATTCAACACCCTTTCTTCTACTGTTAATATAAGCATAGAAGTCTTTTCTGTTTTTCTTTGCCAAGAGACTTCTCATGATCCGCCTTAGCTTGCCTAACTTCCTTTGTGACTTGATTACAGAATAACTTTTACTACTATGGCCTTCTGCATTACCTGATAATTTATATGTATCCCATGCACTTAACAGTGCATGGGATACATATAAATTATAAATTCAGGAAAAATTGAGTAAGGGAAACAGGACGACAGAGATTTATCTTGCTGCTTAAGGACTGAGCACGAACAAACTTTAAATCGTAAGCAAAAACACTAGTAAAAGAGGAGAGCAAAGCAGTAAATGAGAATTATTAATATTCGTCAACCTTGGATTTACGAGTACAGTATTAATTGTTTATAACCACTGATGACTAGAGATTGTGATGACAGTCGTCTCCATTTCGAAGTAATTGGTGTGTGTGTGTGTGTGTGTGTGTGTGTAGAAAATATTATGATCGTCTGACCAGGAAAATGCTACCGTAATTAAGGAAACCACTAAACTCATTACTCATGATTCAAGAAGAGAAAAGTTTGAGTCATTGCTTATTAAAAATTTCTTTATCTTTCATATTCCGATACAGTCCGAAGATGGCTGGCGGAAATTAAATTAGCTCCAAAAACAGTTACTAATTGCACTGTTTTAAAGTCAATATTCTAAAAGACACTTCTGAAATCTGAGAGTTCTAAATATTATTTAAAAATTCTACATGACAGAGCAACTTAAATGGATTTTTATTTCATCCTCCGCCCAGTCTCACATTAATTCATCCATTTCTCAGTTTACAATTTGAGAAATTTGACAACGGTGTTAATTCATACCGACAGCATGCATAATTCATCATCATCAGCCATTTTCAATCCACTGCAGGATGAAGGCCTCTCCAGCAACTTTCTAGTTCCTTCTCTTTTGTACAATGGCCATCCATTTACTACCCACAAACTCATATGAATTTCATATGAGTTGTCCTATTATTTTCTTAGTCCATCTGTCATATGTCTTCGAGCTATGTATACTGCCCAAGACCATTTTAGTTCTTTAATTTTGATAAGAGTGTCCTTTACTTGAGTTTTCTACCTAATCCATTTGTTTCTCTTCTTACCTAACAGTCTGATTCCCAATATAATTCGTTCCATTCTTCGCTGTGTAGTTCTCAACTTCTCTTCCATTCTTTTCGTGAGTGCCCACGTTTCATTTCCATAAGTCATGGTGCGAAGTATACATTGGTTCATTATTTTACGTTTCAGACAAATTGTGATATTGCTCCTCAGTATGTAACTATATTTCCTGAATGCTATCCATCCAAAATTTATTCTTCTCTTGACTTCTAGCCATTTATCATTATTACAGCTAATGACTTGTCCCAGATAAGTATATGACTCCACCTTTTCAATTACTGCTCCTTCAATCATTATATCCCTTTCTGTGGCATACTTGTTCATCATTACTTTTGTTTTAGCAACATTCATCTTTAGTCCAAAATCCTTACTAACTCTGCATAACTGATTAAGATTTTCCTCTAATTCTTTGGGATCGTGGCTTATGACCACAATGTCATCTGCAAATCGCAAATGGTTTAGGTACTCTCCATTCACATTGACTACTTTCTGCAACCAGTCTAATCTTCTGAAAGCTTCCTCAAGAGCAGCAGTAAACAACTTCGGTGATAGTGTGCCTCCTTGTCGAACTCCTTTCTCAATTTTAAATTTGCTACTGTCTTTGTCTAGTCTAATAAAGGAGGTAGCATTCTCATATATTTTCTGCAAAATCATAATATATGGAGTATCTATGCCTTGTCTTTCCAGTGCCCGAAACATTGCCTTATGTTGTATGGAGTCAAATGCCTTTTCATAATCCGCAAATACCAGGCATAATGGTGTTTTTTATTCATTTGCTTTCTTCATTAGCTGTGATATTACATGAAGGTGATCCATAGTTGAGAATCCTGTCCTAAAGCCAGCTTGCTCTTTCGGTTGATTCTCATCAAGTATTCTTTCTAATCTGTTAGTATGATTAGAAACTTGTGAACAACTTGTAGATGTGGGATAACATGCTAATTGGTCTATAATTTCCAATTTTTGATTTATCTCCTTTCTTATGCAGCAAAACTATGATTGCATTATTCCACTGCTTAGGCGTCACACCTTTTCTAATGCATTTTGTGAAGAGTCTTGCCAGTTTTTGTATCATGTCACTTCCTCCCAATTTTAACAATTCTACAGTAACTTCATCTTCCCCCGGGGATTTCTTGTTCTTCATTTTCTTCAACGCATGTTCTACCTCATCATGAAGGATATCAGGTAAGTTGTATTTGTTACTAATTTGCGATCCATCTTCCCCATCACTGGCACCATTTCCTCGCTTCTTGTATAACTCTTTATAGTAGTCTTCTGCTATTTGAATTATGCCTTCTCTGCTATTTATAAGTACACTATCGCTATTCTCCAGTTTCAGTATCATTTGTCTTTCTGTATTACTGCTCATGGCTGCTGATTTAAGTCTTTTGTTTTCCCTTAATGCTTGTTCTACTTTTCTTGTGTTAAATCTTCTTATGTCCTCTCTGAGTCTCTTTCTAATGGCTTTGCATAACTCAGTATACTCACTTTTCTCCTTGTCAGTGTTTATATTGCCCTTCATTTGTCGCCTTCGGTTCATTACAACAAGTGTTTCTTGACTAATGTTTTCTTCTTTGGATTTCTTTTTCCCTATAGGTTTCTTGGGCTTTATCACTTTCAGAAAGTTGTAATATTCCTCATTGATATCTTGTTCCTGAGCAGTCTGCAGAAGCTGAAACTTATTCTTAAGTTCCAGTACATACTGCTTTTTCTCCTCTTCTGTTATGTCAAAGACCTTCGTATTATTTACTCGAGTCAGTTTTTTTCCTTTATTTTCTTACTTCTGTATCAAGTGTACATCTTACCATTCTGTGATCACTTCCAACGTTTACCTTATTCAGGACGGTAACATCATTCACGAGACATCTTCTGTTAGTGAGGATGAAGTCGATTTCATTAGTTGTTAATCCATTTGGACTCTTCCATGTCCACTTTCTGTTCACTCTTTTCTTGAAAAAAGTGTTAATTAGTGACAATCCTTGAGATTCTGCAAATTCAACAAATCTTTCACCTCTTTCACCAATTCCAAAATTTCCTATAGTTCCCCTTTCTGCGCTGTTTTGTCTCTTTTCAATCTTAGCATTGAAGTACCCCATAATTATAAGTTGAGTTTTCTGTTCATCTAGAAGACTCTCAATTTCGGTGTACATTTCTTCAACCTCTTCTTCATCATGGCTCGATTTTGGTGCATAAATCATTATAACATTTTGCATGCATAATTCATCATGGCGTAACTGCTAATAATGACAATTATATTAGCACATCAAATTTAACACATAAATGGGGATGTAACTCGGAAAGGAAATATTTCTGTATACATGTTTATATAAACGTTTTTTTTTTATTATTATTATTATTTTGGTGCGTAAAACTACTCCAATAATTTTTCCCGCGTTATTTAATGCTATTAGAAACCTTAGATATATAAATAAGCTTAATCAGGTTATAGACTTTTATTTTATCTGTAACAGTACGTGTAAGATATGACTTATTAGATATTAACTTTTCGATCCAAAGAGCAAATAAATTAACTTCATATTTGTACATAATTTCGCCATAATTATGCCCAATATACGGGTGTATATATATATATATATATATATATATATATATACACACTGTGTATATATATATATATATACAGTATATATATATATTGGATACACAATACTTACGAGAAAATGCTCGAGTCACACTACAATAATATCTACCCATGTTGGATTTAATTGTATTATGGTGGACGATGTAAATAAAGGAATAAGAAAAAAAATTAGAAACATAAGCATAAAATAGGGGGGGGGGGATAGTAAAAAAAATTATGCAGGAAATCCACAACAGCTGCCCATACCTTGATTCAATTATAAACAAAAAATACAATACATTACAACTGTAAAGTAAATACAGACACGCATAATATTTTTAAAATGTTTTTCTGCGATGTGATATTTAATGCGTTCGCATCGTGTTCCGGTGGTTGTAGCTGAGTGAAGCATGTGGGTTAAGAATTTCCCGTTCATCGTGTGTTCGGTTCTCTGCGGCAAAGCAGAACACGCGGCCAGTGAGCCCCGTGTTTGACAGTCGCACATCACTGTAGTAATTACAGTATCCTCCTCTGGCCTTATACGGCCAACCCGTAAAATAAACAGAAAAAGGATTTTTCAGAATAGTGATTGTGATGATGATGCATACGAATACTCAGAAATGATAAACAAACGCATAAATAAATCGTTCTGAAATAATACAGCATGGAATAATGCTGTGTTACTTCAGCATTATTCCACGCTATATAAGTGCATTCGACATGCGGCAAAAAGCGTTCACTAAGTAACTGAAATCAATGGCAGAATTTAGCCAGATGACGTTCTCACTTAGTGTTCTGTGCTTCGAGCACAGAACACTTAAGTGAAAAAAAAAGAAAAATAAGAAAAAAAGTTAAGGTAGAGCTGATAACGAACTCTTCCTACAGTCCAAGCAAGAAGATCACAAAATACAATTATGCTAGTTTTTATCGTCCAAAAATCAAATAAAATGAGAAATAAAAATAACTACATCGAACCTCGAATTCTGAATTTCCAGAATATCAGTATATGAAATACTACTGGAGGAAATATTTCCAAATTCTTCTTTCCCCTCTAAACAAATTCGCATCTTAAAATTAAACACAAGTGAGTTATTTAAAACAATCTGGATTAAAAAGTAAAAATATAAATTCTGCGCCAATCTGCTATTACCAAAAATATTGCAACAACGTAAAAAATAATATGTGACGCGCAATTAGCGTTCTTTGCATACTGCTTTTAACTTGTTGCAATTGTTACACTAACGCACCTGAATTAGTTCCAATACTGTAGAACAGATGCAACAAATATCCAGAGTTTTCAACTAAAACAATGTTTACACACTGAAACGAAATCGACAGTTTCCCAGGATTCGCCGGGGCCAGGTGCTAAGTCTTACCGACCTTGCGACCTTCAACACTTTCAGCCAACGACACCGGAAACTGCCGTATAGAAGGAGATTGGGGAAAGCGGGGGCAAGTACAATAGCAGGTTAAAGGCGACCTACATCTCGGGACAGAGTGAGTAAGATTCGTTCACATGGCAGATGGAGGGGGGGCATCTGGTAAAAACGCACACTTGCAGCAGCAGCACAGTGGCGATTAATGGCGAAAAGCCTGGAGGGGCTATGAACACCTTAAGAGAGAGAAAGAGACGTATTAAGTATTTCTTGTTACTGTCTAAGCAGAATTCTGGTGTAATTTACAACTCAAAATCCTCAATACAATAAGGAATTAAAATGTCACTATGCAAACAGACATTTCCAAAACGTGGTTTCGTAAATTAAAGCAGACAGTCCTTTAACTACCCCCCCCCACATTAATCACCAGCGATGTCAATTACGAGGGTGACTACCGAGAGTCCAATATGAGGTTTGTCCATCAGTTCTCTTCAGTCCGTAATTCTTTAAATAACCAACACTCTCAGAGATTTAGAGCAGCATTTCTCATACTTTTTTTTTTAATCCATGCTCAGCTCAGACGTTATTATTAATGGGCACATCCCACTGAAAAACCCGAAAAAACTTACAGACGAGGGGGACTACTCTCCTATGTGATGGGTTAACTGACTACAGCCCTTGACTAATAAGGCTTTAAGACTTCTTCAGTCTCCAATGAGGTTCGCACGCAGACCATGGTTCGAATCCCACCAGAAAGTGAGGAACCGCTATACTCTCACAAAGTACGTGGTCTGTTCTCACATGCGAGACACACCTTAAAAAGCGGCATTTTAAAGTACTGCCTATAAACTTGATTAAATCTTCAGCGACATATCTCCCACCCTTCACAACACACACTGGTTGAGAACCGCTGGTTTAGAGTTTTCCATGGTAATATGAGCTGCAAGATAAAACTGACCGAGAGTACTGAGAAGGCGATGCAAAGAAGCAGAGATTAAATAGCACCGGTCTGAAAAAATACCCATTCTGCATAATTGCGAATTCATGTAATTCTCGAGAATTACACGAGTTTGCAATTATGCAGTTATATTTATTTATTCCATTTTCACCCTAATGCTTCTTTAAATTTACATAAGCTTCTTAGTTCCACAAGATTAAAACAACTTCACTGATAGCTATTTATTCTATGGCTAAAAGCGAAATTTCTTATATCTCGCCTTCAATCGTGCTAATATCATAATATAAATCTGCCATCTTGTGTGTTGTCGCTACCATAAATCCAGACCAATATAATAACCACCAACAAACATAACCATCGAATTTTCAGAGCACAATGAATAATCACCTCTTTTTTTCTTCAATTTAAAAGTTTTGCATATCTTGGACGAATTCTGTCCTGACATATCCCATCTGCTCTACTAAGAAAAATTAATGTCGCCTTATACCTTACTCCGAATTATTTTTCATCTTCAAGTACATCGAATTTGTTGCTTTGTAGGTTACGTCATGCAGGAATTACTGTAACAAAGCCTTGTATTGACCAATGCTAAATTTTCATTTATATATTAGAATATTTTGTCTCATGAAGCGTTACTGTTGTTAATTACTCCGAACAACAACGCATCAATGGCACTTTGATGTGAAATTTCTTGAGAATAGGTTTTTTTTTTGTTTGTTTGTTTTGTTTTGTTTCTTAGGAACAAACGAAAAGACAAATAAAATACATGAACAGCAGGATACACTCATCGAGGAAATTTTACTTTATTTTTACAGGATCACTTGTAACATTAATAACAAATGGTCCTTTTCTTTAAGTGATTTGTAATTGATCCGATTTAGTCAAATTATCAATATAATCTGCAAATTCTTGGATTTTTTGGTTAAAATAACTCTCTATTAAGAATGCCAAAGTTAGAGTAGATGTCATAATGTTTACACGTCGGATAAGCAAATACATGTCGTCATGTGCTTGAAAAATTGTGGCAAAGAGTGTTGTCGAGTTTGTTTTTCCTTATGATATACACTGAGTGATCACTGAATTATGACCACTCCTATGAAAACTGAATGGGACCCGTTCACCACGTGAGGTACGAGAGTGCGCACTTAGTCGACCTACGTAGCATAGATAAGGTGTCAGTGGTTCAGTAGGTAGTAAAATTCCGTGCGTGATGGGTAAAAGGAAGGATTTATCGGATTTTGATAAAGGACAGATTGTGGAAGCTCGATGAGCTGGTGACTCGATTTCCCAAACGGCTGAACTGGTGGGGTATTCGAGAGCCACCGTTGTTAAAGTGTACCAGGACTAGCGTCAAAATGGTCAAACAAAAACCCGACGGCAAAACTGCAAAGGTCAGCGAAAGGTTGACGTTAGAGGTGAGCGGCGGATCCGACGACTCGTACAGGTGAAAAAGTGCAGCACTGTTGAAGAGTTGACTACCCAATACAACATGGACCAACCCGGAACAATATCTGGAATGACCATTCGTTTAATGCTCGCACGTATGGGCAATACCAGCAGACGACCCCTACCGCATCCTCTCATAGCCAAGGTTCATCGGCGTAAAAGACTCGCCTGGTGCGAAGAGCATGCAAGTTGAACGTTAGAAGACTGAAAGAAGGTGTGCAGGTCGGATGAGTCACGTTATTTACTCCACACCGTGGATGGTCGTGTACGGATTTGGCATCAGCAACATGAGGCTCTTGATCCATCATGCATGGTATCAAAAGTGCAGGCCGGTGGAGGCAGTTGTATGGTGTGGGGCCTGTTTCACTGGCAGGAACTTGGACCCCTGGGGCATATCAGTGGTCTCCGATATCGTCAACTGCTTGCTGACTGTGTACACTCCGCTATGTTACACTTTTTCCCGAATGGCGATGATGTGTTCCAAGATGCAATGCATCCAGCCATCGGGCATTTGTTGTGCAGGAATGGTTTGAGGAACACAGTTCTGACTTCCAGCATATCGATTGGCCTCCGAATATCAATCCCATAGAACACTTGTGGGACCGGCGCCTCCGTAACCAGGTGGGAAGGGGCAGCAGTGCGTAGCACACGCTTCTTGATTAGACAGGGGTTCGAGCCCGTCACCACCAAATATGGAGGATGCGGAAAGGTCAAGGGAATGACCACCACATATTCCAGGAGCAATATGGTCTTAGTTGCTAATGCTCCTAAAAACCAAAATAACAATAACAACAACTTGTGGGACACTATGGAAAGGCATATCAGGCGTCTGGAGAAACCAATCACCTCCATACCTGCATTGCTAGCCGCATTACACACAGCCTGGTTAGCCATATCTCCCGAACGCTTCCGACATCTTGTTGAATCAATGCCACGTCGGATAGATGCTGTATGAGGACAAAAGGAGGACCTACGAAGTATTATGTAGGTGGTCATAATTCAGCGATCACTCGTGTACATCCAAATGGCTGTAAGCGGTAGATACTGGATGAAGACAATTTGGTGCACGATATTTCTCCGTACGTGACAATTTGGCAAAGGTTTGTGAAGCCAAGAACAATTTTGGTTGCTTAGACAGGAGTAATGCAGAAACTCAGAAAATAATATAAAAAAGAAAATAATATATTTTTTAATCAATGTATCTTGTGTAAAAGTATTCAACCCAATCCTACTCACAGGCATGTTGAAAAGTGCTATGTGCTTATTATCTTCAAGCCTGACGTAGCTGAGTGGTCAAGAGCGCAAGTGCAGTAGCACCCGCTCTTTCAGTGGACCGGATTCGAGCCCGTGAGTACTGATTGATTTATTGTAAACTCCACTGACCTGGTGGTCGTGCCGGAGTATAAACAAGAACATATCGTACCAACTTTGTCATTACTATTAGTACGATTTAATGAAATTTAGGATGGCGCAATAAATCTCTCTGAAAGAGGCCATTTCAAATTTAATGAAAATCTATCCATTAGGAGTCCAGTTATCAGATGCTAACGGCCAGAGAGACAGACGGATATGGCGAAGACAATAGACACTTTATGCATATATGCTAATATGTCTGAAAACGAAGGTGGTTAGTGCGTTACACCAAAAATACAAATTGTACCGTGATCACTAAATTAACCATTTACAGCACAAGTTAAAGTTTGGTTTTTCGGTCTTGCTTTGTCATACACCAAATCCCACATAGAATCCACCTAATCGTCGTACTCACAATACCATCTTTCGCCAAATTGTCACATACAGCAGAAAAATGTTATGTGCAAAACTGTCTCTTACACTCAGCTATCATACACCAAATTATGTTGCACCGAACGGACGTGGACCCAGCAGATACGCAGAACTGCGTTTGACAGGAATTTTTTTTCCTTTATATTCCTCCGCACATATTAAAAAAAAAAAAAAAAAAAAAAATTAAATGCGGCTGTGCAAATTCTGTATAATTTATATCGGTTTGATTTTACTACCAAGAACTCTGATTATACAAAATTCAGTCTATAAATTAGTAGCTGTGGCTCTTTTCTTTAATAACACAATGGGTATGCAGTTTATGATACGATAAAAATGACCGTGTCAAATTTTGTATAAAACAGCATTCGAATAATTTTAGTACTGTTGATGAAACGTTACTGACCTTAGGCCTTTTAGATCTTTGAAGTCTTACATTCTGGAAATGGGACAATTCACATTTCGACCAGTCGTCAGGAAAATTTTTCAGTCGATGCTACATTGCAGAAGTGCTTTAGGAAATCTAACATGTAATCACTTGCAATTTTTATGATTACAAATCAATACTGTCACACCTGCTTTTTTTTTTTTTTTTTTGTTGGTAATAAGTTCACTTTCCCTCATCTCATCCCAATAAAAATAGGTGTCGAGTCGGTGGTGGATCCACAGGGGCGACTACTCCCACCCAGAGGCGGGCCGTCCCGAGGGCGCGAGGCTGCACCTGGGCGCCAACGTTCAAGGGGCACCTGAAAATCTGAAACTTACATACACATATTAAGAAATTTTTAAAGGGGACGCCAAGTTTAAATTCGCACCCAGGCGCCACATACCCTAGGAACGCCCCTGCTTCCATTATAGCTTGAGTAAATTGGAATAAATACTGTATGTTTTATAACTCAGTTACTGTTACTCATACATATATATATATATATATATATCTCACTGTCCTCATATCATTCACCCCTCCCCCTATAAAAAGTCTGGATCCGAACTTGTGTCGAGTATATACAGTATATCGGAAGCCTATTATCATTAAAGCTACCAGATTTTTGTCAAATCAGGTAATATGAGCGATCCAGATGTCCACATTGGCAAGATCTTCCAATCACAAGGTTAGTAATTGACAGTTTTTGTGTTTATTATATTCCACCATGGTGTACAGTTTAGGAAATTTTTGCTTGATAGAAGTTTTAACATATGATAGAGTTTCGGTTTATCTTGAACATTCTGGATAGTTGTGGATTCCATCAAAATTATATGTTTGGTATACATAGTTTTCATGAATACAGCCTGATTATCGAATAGATCCGAATGAAGAAGAGATAAACCATTTCTAGAGATTACAACAGACAGTTCCATATATACAGGAAAAATAATTCAATACTAATACATAATATATGTATGTGTCACTTTACATAATGTATAAGAATATGTAAATGTGATAATTATAAACTAAATTATAAATCACAAATGTGAGGCTTCGTGCTGTTGTTGTGATTAATAAAAATAAAATAAATATACAATGCATGCCGCTTATTTTAACTACGGATAATATCGCCTTTATGAAGTCCCGATCACAGGTATACACAGATTTGATTTGATTTTGATTTGGTAGTTGTTGGCGCATCGGCTTCTATGGCCATATTGCACCTCCCAAGGTTTTTGCAGTACTTTGAGCCAAGCCCGAGGCGAGAATCGAACCCGCGACCTTTGGGTTGCCGGGCAGGTACTTTACCCACTCGGCTAGCCCGGTCGGCGGTATACACAGAAAAACGCCGATTATTGCAATCAGACTTTGGTTTATGTTAGCGCTTTTTTTTTTTTTTTTTGCTTTATTGCGATAGCAAAAAAACTTTATAGAAGTCACTACGTAACATCTCGATTTTTTTCTTGAACTCCGACACGTTCTGTGGCTAGTTACTGATTTTGCTTCGTATAGTTCGTATGGTTGTCGGTGCCGTGAAAGAAAATACTATATCTCTACTCCTACCAATCTGGCTGTCTTACAGCAAAGCATTAACCCTTTTCTACGAAGGCTGTTATAAAGAAATAACACAATTTTTTTTCACAACATATCTTTATTAATCACCCATATATTCATGGGCCTTTTCAAAGTAGTTCCCATTTGATGAAATGCACTTACTCCAACGTTCTTCAAAAACATGGTGGAAGCCATTTTCTGACATGACTTTGAGAATCGCCTCCGTCGTCTTAACAACTTCTAACGACTGGAAACGTTTTCCTCGCAGCTCCTCCTTTAACTTTGAAAATAAAAAAAATATAAAAATATAAAAAAATCGCAGGATGCAAGCTCAGGGCTGTAGGGGGGGATAAAGAATACCGTACATCTGACATTAATGCTGGCTAAATACTTGAAAATAGTATGAGCAATGTGAGATCGCGCATTGTTGTGATACAGCATCCACCATCTGCATGCAGCCGTGGACGGGTGCAACGAATGTGATTCCGCAAAGCGTGAAGTACAGTTCTGCAGCAAGGTCCCGTAACGGTCGTGTGACGTGGCAAAACATGCTGGTAAACCATTCCTTGAATGTCAAAAAAAAATAGATTACCACAACCTTTTCGGTGTTGGTGATGATGTATACTTCCAAACAGAGCTATGTTGCTTACTGTCTGGATCGAAATGATGAAGCTGTCTCATCCGCCGTTATCGCCTTGAAAAAAAAAATTGCAGCTCCTGACAAACCTCCATGCGAACTTGCTGTTGTTCAGGTGTGAGTAGTCTTGGAACTCAGGGTGCACAAACACATGTCATATGCAAATGGTCATGGAGAATACCGTGCGTGCTTCCTATTGATATTCTCAACGTCTCTGCCAGTTGCCTTACCGTTAGACAACGATCTTTTCTCAGCGTTTATGGTTTCTGTGGTGGCAGCAGTGGTTGGAGCTCCAGCACCGCCGATTTTTGTGATTGAATCACGTCCACCTTCTAAGCCACCTGCTAGCTGTGCTATATGGAATCATAGATTCACCGTAAGCCTCTTTTATTAGCTTTAGCTGATGTTTTCTCGAGACGAAATTTGAGAACAGCATACTGTTCCTCGCGTGTAATGTCGATTGTTAAGCAGGCGAAACTGAACAAGCATTTTCATGTTTTCTTTCGGTCCACTACCATCTTTTAATGCACAGGTTTCTGCTGTACATCAATAAACAAAGCTGAAAAGCCGCGTTCTTGTTTCTTCGGTTTTTATTATCAATCGATTATTGTTATCACTTAATCTGAGTCCCGAAGAAATCACAATAAGCGTCGTCCACTTTACACAGTTTTTGATTAAGGTACTTGATATCTGCAATTCTGATTTTTGAATTACCTGACTTATTATTTTTATTAATTTTTTTTTTTTCCTTTTTTTTCCTTTTTTTTCCCCCGTTATTTATTTGTAAGAACGCTTCAGAAACAGATTCAAGATCATGATTAAAATAATCGATTACTTTGGTCATAGTGTCCTAGTTCATGTGGTAGCTCATATTGCACTAGTACACTATAACCAAAGTAATCGATTATTTTAATTCTGATCGTGATTGCCAACTAAGGCCATGTTGTTCCGTGTATATTATAGACTCGATTTAAGAATCCCTGCAGACTCTGATGGGATTCTAAACGAAACCTTTCTAAACAAGTTGGTTCGATTTTAGCAGCATCGGCAACTAAGGCCATGTTGCTCCGTGTATATTGTCTGTAAACTGCGTGTGTTCTAAGGTCGATTTTCTGTTTGCTGGACGAAAAACCCGAGTTTTCGGGAGAAAAAAATCATGCTGCCTGAGACCGACTAACTCAGCCACGTTGCGAAAAAGACCTATAAAACTTCCTCCCGTCAACGATGAGATTCGAACTCAGGTCTTTATCACCCGGTGTAGGTAGGACGGCGATCCTGCCAATAGTGCTACCCACGAGGGCCTCTAAACAAGTAACAAACCCATTATACTGTTATGGAATGTACCGTTGTCTTCGGAAGGATGGCAACCATAGAGGATATACGAAATTATTGGAGATGAAATCAGCCAACTGTCTCTACGATCATATGAATTCATTTGCTTGATGGATCACGAAATTGTAGACTGAGTATCCTTAAAATTAAAGCTTATTAATTAAGTAAAAAAATATATATATAAATAATAATTATCTTTGTGAAGGAGGGAACTATATTCGGTTAACCATTATCCTATGACTGATGTGATTCACTTCAATAGATATTTAAAAATCTATCACATGGTGTAATTGTTTTTAATTTCCTTTAAATAACTTCTTTAACAGATAAGCAACCACAGAAGTTAATAAAAACCCACTCCCGATCAGCACTTATCTTTCGCCCTTGCAGATTCGAACGGATGACCATAGTCCACAGAAGAGACCACAATGATCTTCATTTACAGATCATTATTATGGAAAATTATTCTGTTAAGCTAAGGCAGCAGTTTGAGACCTGATCGAATTAGCCAGTACAAGGAAACCGCATGTTACAGTACATATATGAATAAAGACAGACAGAGAGCTGCGCCCATGTTCCTGTATCCTGAGAACGGAAGGATATTAATGCACAAACACTCGTTATCTTTTTTTATTACTTTTATCAAACATTGGGAAGAATGAGTATAAGGAGTAATATACAAAGGAAAATGATAGCAGCGAATTAATATCAGCCCAATAGGATAATCGTTTAAAACATTTATATATAAATATGGAAATAAGATCTTTTAAGGCAATAATGGGAAACTGTACGACAGGTCGGACGCAATATCAGTGTCCCGTAATGACAATAATAATGCATTTAAAGGCACAAACGGATATATTGATTGCCATACCTACGTGCTTAACTGTGACAGTTTGACATACAGTGCTCAATCACGGTGATAGCAAATCTCTCTCTCTCTCTCTCTCTCTCTCTCTCTCACACACACACACACACACACACACACACACACACACACACACACACACACACACACACACACACACACACACAAAACTTGAAGTTTTCTCTTATTTCAACATAGGCAGAAAACCCGAATATTGAATACAGGAAAGTATCTAAACCAAATTATTCAGTTAATGTGCACGTTCATTCTGCCGGCGAATTTGATGTAGGGCGCTTGGTCTGCAGACTGTAATTACAAACGATGTCCTATATACGTTACTCATACGTTAGTCTAAAACATTTTACCCCCACCCGATGTGAGCTGAATTTTGAGCCAACACCTTGTTAAAAAGTAAATGTAGAATTATTAGTAGTGATCTAATTTTTTGTGCATCCCTCACTATTAAGGTCATAACGTACACGTTTCATTTTGGCCTACGAAGTGGGTAGCAATTAATCCACTGAAACTGGATATGCAACAAGTGTTGAGAATGCTCCAAAGCAGTACAAAAACACAATTTAGACATTTTAATAATATTGATAATTGGTTCATTAATACTATAAATAACATATGGGTGTGATATTCTATTTTGAACAATCAATTTCTTGCAAAAGTGAAATTGGGGATTTCATTAAGGGGAAATAGTAAGTTACTTAAAAATGCTCCAAAATGTCTTCTTTAGCAACTTCAATAACGAAGATGGTTCAAATGAATTAAAATTTTATTACTGGCTTATTAAAAAAACATTCGAGATGTAAAGCAACTATACTGTCATCGGATGGAAAAAGATAATCATTAACTATAGCAGGCACTTCAAGACTAGTTTAAGTGGGACTTAGCGTCTTGTTTTAAATTGAAGTACCGAGTTTTGTTGAGTAGTATATTATGAACTTTTTGGTAATGAAATACCAAAATTTTTGACGCATCCTTGTCACAGTCACACGTCTATAACTGACACAAATGCATCAATGATGGTTGAGAAAATGTAGAGGAAAAAAAAAAAAAAAAAACACGGACTTATGTGTGTGTGTAGGAATAACTTCATCCTTTTCTACAGATGTTCTCTTCCAAATTAGCATCCGTAATTCCTTCAGCCAATTCCTCTTAAAGCCCATGTGCATCAACGCTCACAACCGCCCATGAACGGTTCAATTCCAAACTCTGAAACTTTTCTTTCTCTACATCCCAACTACCTCCATTCTTTGGAACACGATCCCTATATATTTATTTCCGTGAATATTACCCACAGAAATTCAAGTCCAGTGGTAAGAATCTTCGTTCTCTCCAATTCTCTGTACATACATGGTATTGAAGCAACTACAATTGTTTGAGATTATCATAAAAGAAAGATTATATATCAGAATTCCCTGAATAGATGGAATTCACTTGGAATTTTTTTAATCGAAAAAGTAAATTAGCCTTACTGGTATATCATAAGTTTTGGCAAGTTGGGGCCTGAAAAGAAATAATGGCTGCAATAATACCTGTTGAATGTGTAGGAAAGTAGAATGTTATTGCCATTTCTCGAAGTGGAATTAGGAAAGTGGGCAGTGGTCTATAAAGAATGAAGCTAAAGTTTATAGCTATGTAAGACAAGAATCCAAAATTTCATTGCTCAGAAATATAAAATTATCAATTCCTACCAATATAAGTTATTTTTATTTTATTATTTATATATTTTATTTTACAATAAAAAGATCAAAAACCTAAAATACCGGAACTTACTTCCCAACTGCTTACGTGTTAATAGATTATTTATTTACTACTTTATATATATTTCTTGGAGCGCATACGGTCTGGAAACATTTCTTTAAAGAAATTCAGAACATGGTTATTTCCTTGACTCTGCCGCTCACTGTAGAGTATCGGCAACTGGATGTCAATTACTCAGGGATTGTAAATTAAGGGAATTTTACAAGCTAATGCTAGAGGCATATGCAAACTGCACGGATCAACCCCATGGTGATATAATCTCTTCAGAGTTGAGGAGAAAGCAGGAAGGAAAAGTACTTCCAAGGAGATCTTCCTGGAGTCTATTGGCGCTCTAATTCTCAATCTTCTGATACACTCACATGCAACATTTTTAATTATAACTGAATATATACTTGGAGCTTTGCACTCTTTTAATCTCAGTGGCTTTTCTAATAAACGCTTCTCAAAGATCATTGTACTGTATAGTTTACCTTACAGCAATCTGACTCCTTAACATTCTCCAGCGTTAAAGCATGCTCACGACTGCAAATATCGTTCAGAAGAATTGTTGAATTCATCTGCCATTTCTGCTGGTAATTCTATAGACCAGCGATTCTCAAACTTTTTCGGCCAATATTGATGAAACACGACGATAGAAATTGTGGGCGGGCCGTATATCGGGTTAATGCTGTGATATCACTGATAAGTATATGCATTACACAACATGCATATTAGAAAACAACACTTCTCAATAAATTTCGATATAAAAACGGCCGCGGGACACTTTGTAAACCCCTGCTATAAGAACTCCCATATGAGAACTCCTATTCCCGTTCTTGCTCTTTTTTGCAAGTGCTTTCTCGTAATCAGTTTCGCCCGTCTTATCTCATCACGTTAATTACGTATACGCTACTGCACATAAAAATCGGAATCACGAGATAGCCTATACTTGTACCATGTTTATTTTTCTTTGCTCAATTCAACTCTTAACCTCCCCTTTCATTCATTTGGGCATCTTACGTTTACGGAACTTCACCACTCTTACGAATAAGTTTGTGGCTTCGAGGATAAAACTCTCGAATATTTCCCCATAACATATTTTTATCCGAGAGTATACAGTAATTTCCTCGGTTCATCGAGTTCAAGAAATATTTCATTCCATTATTAGTATTAGCCATATAGTGCAAGGAAGCCTCAGGCTTTATATATATATATATATACACTTGAAGTTGAGGCTCACACCTTTACCTTTCACCACACAGGCTTCTTTACATACAATCATTTTACAGTACTGTGATCACTGCCTGCTATTTAGTTCTTTCAATGTCCAATTTTTAATACAGTTAGGCTCCTTAGTGAGCACCAATCAAAGATATTAGTGCCCTTGTACTCTCTCGGGTATACTGGAAGAGTAGCAATCATTCAGTTTGTTCGAAAAAAAAGTAACTTAATTCTGGAAACTTAAAAAACTTTTGATTTACACTAAAATTATAATTTACTTCCGGCTCACGCATTACTGTCTATAAAGGTAAGTTGCCCATAATATACTTCTAGCAAATTCAATCAGCCTAAAGAGGGTGTTGTCATAATCCTCAGGAATTTGTCCTATAACATACCCCTACTATCGTCTCTTATATTTCAAGTCATTTCATACCACACTGACTCGAACATGTTACCATAACCTCAATCTGGATACGTTTTTTTTTTTTTTTTTTTGCTTAGAAGAATCTCTCTCTCACTCTCTCTCTCTCTCTCTCTCTCTCTCTCTGTGTGTGTGTGTGTGTGTGTGTCCCTTACAGAAATGGTTCAATACTGGTTGATCCATTTCTGGACTGGTAATATTATTTTATTGTGCTGTTTGTACTTAATGAGTTCAATAATTGGGAGAAATAATAATTCTATACCTAAACCTAATAATTCTATACTATTACGCATGTTATACTTTTGAAATGTTAAAAATTTTCTGTGTAGGTACGGCTTAGACTAATTTTCTTTGAAATACCTTTTCTATCAGAGAAAATAAAAATTATAAAATTGTCCCATATTTTTTGAATAAAAATTATCTATAGGCTCACCAATTGACGGAGTAATAATTATAATCCAGTAGATATAACTTCACTTCTTAGCACACAAATGCAGAATACTATACTTACAAAAAGCGTAAATTAAAAAAAATATATCAGATAACAGTGGATATTTTTACTTAGGCAATGTCTTTAAAAGAAAATATAAATTCACAATTCCTGAATGCGCACACCCGTATACTCTTCTAGGTGTATTAATGATAAATTAAATAATAATACAATAATCGTCCACAAAAGATGGCAGCATTTGTTAAATAGGATTACAGCGCGGAAGTCAAGAGAACCAAGAAAACTAACATTGAATTCTGGAAGTTTAAAAACTTTTGATTTCCACTAAAATTTCCATTCATTTAGAAATTAATTCTTAAATCTTAAAATTAACATTAAACGTAAATTAAATAAAAAATAAATAAATTTTCTGTTTATACTCCGGGACGACCAAACGGTCAGAGGAGTTCACAAGATAGATAGAATAGAAGAAACAGCACCGTATTCAGTAGTCACGGGCTTGAACCCCGGTCACTCAAGGCACGTGTACTTACGCACCCGCGCGCCTGACCACTAGAATTAGGAGTTAATCTGAAGGTAACTTCTATGTGATTCATAACTGAACGTCTTACCTTAATTAATATAAATAGTTTAATCAATTCATGATTTCCATCTTTCCCAAGCCATGTGATTCATAATTTAATATCATACTTTAATTAATACAAAACTGTTTTATCGATTCATGATTTCCACCTTCGCTTCATTTTTAAAGCCACAAGGAATAAAGCTAAAAGCATAAACAAGTTGCTAATACCGTTAAACATGTCACAGCTGAAAACAGTATCCAAATTCGAGATCTCCGAAAGAAAAATGGTAAATCCTCTTATAACAATGACAAAAGTGCCTCTTTTTGGGAACTCACGCTCATAACGCAACACTAAGGTAACTCGTGCAACAGAATCATACGTAGTGTAAGAATGCGAAAGTGCAACATGAAACCTAAAAAATCTGCAAGGATTTTTCATCTGAGTAATCAGATTTTAATAATACTGTAATCTCAAAACCGTAATCGAAGAAGCTGGCTTACCCCTAAAAGTGCAACGAAACCTAAGGGTTTCTTGTTTATAAAACCCCTTTATATTATCAGTTACACCTGATTATCTAATCTAAAACCAGAACTATACGATTTACTAAAAGCTATTTCAAAGCCATAAAAAGAAATAATTTTGTCTGATCATGGAAATATTTCGAACTGATGAAATCGCATTACTAAACAGTACTGAAAATGCTGTCTTTTCCGAAATGAATCGAGACTTGTGTGGCACAATGACATAAAGCACAGCCATGTGATATCCCCATTTCCAACAGAAAGAGAACATTCTGAATGCAATTTTGTACACGGATAAAATATCTCTTAGCAATAAAGTCACGGATCGATGGAATACTTTCAACTCTGTATGGTTTATCCACTAGCCTTTATCTCTATTCTGGACTGAAAGTTTTGATATCAAAAAATTAAAAAGCGTTGCCGCCTTGTCATTTTTTTTTTTAGATTTGTTTTTGGCAATGATTCACACTTGGTGAAAATAAAGTTTTAATAAAACTGCTTACAAACAGCGTAAATCTCAACGTTTCAAATGGATACACACACTGGACAAAAAATACGAACCTTTATTCAGTATGAATCGGGCCGCCTTTGTTTCGAATAACGGCAAGTGTACGGCGCGGCGTAGATTCTATAAGGTGTTTTAGTGCGTTTTGGTTAAATTGTAACCATTCTTCCAGCAAAATATCACGTAGCTGCCACAAAGTTGAGAAAGAGGACTTCGTTGCCGAATAGTTCTCTCCAGCATATCCCACACATAGGACTGAGATAAGGTGAATGTGGTGGGGGGCAGAGACAATGGTGGAAATACATGATTAGGTTCTCCGACCCATTCTTTGTACGATTTGGCACGATAGGTGTTGCACTGTCATCCATAAAGTGGACAACACCTTCAGGATAAAAGTATAACATTGCAGGGTGCAATAGATCTGATCCAAATTTCAAGTATTCCCTGGATGGAATTCGTCCTTCCGTCGGTATAAATAGATCCAGTATGTACCAACAAAACATTCTCCATACCACTAAGGTTATTATTATATTAAAACCACTCTTATACCACGCGAAAATTAACAATATAGTTTATTAGGCTGTTCACCTACTTTACTATACATTAATATGACGTTTCGGGTATCTTACCGATACCAGACATCAGACCAAGCTGTTGGGGGAACACAAAAATAGAAAGAGTTACAAATTTGAATATTACAATTAGCAATTACAATTACCAATAATACAATTACAATTTACAAATTATGGATGTAAAGTATTAAATTTTAAGTTACACTTACAATCGAAAACAGGAAAACTAAGATAATTACAAAGAGATTAAATTCTTACCGATGTGTACACCCAGTTTGTGAGTCTGTCAGCAGGTAAGAATTTAATCTCTTTGTAATTATTTTAGTTTTCCTGTTTTCTATTGTAAATGTAACTTAAAATTTAATACTTTACATCCATAATTTGTAAATTGTAATTGTATTATTGGTAACTCTAATTGGTAATTGTGATATTCAAATTTGTAACTCTTTCTATTCCCTCAACAGCTTGGTCTGATGATAGGTATCGGTAAGATACCCGAAACGTCATATTAATGTATAGTAAAATAGGCGAACAGTCCAATAAAGCATATTGTTAATTTTTACGTGGTTTTAATATAATAATAACCTTAATGGAAAACAACCACGTAACGTCCTTCCCTAACTATATTCCCCATACTATACTACCACCTGCAGCTACTTGGCTTATCTTAACGAGGCATGCAGGGTCCATTGCTTCGGAACTCGCCACACACTCTACCTATCTGCCTACCATCAGTGCAAAACAAATTTGTCTTATCACGACTTTGTTCCACTTTTTTTTTTTTTTTTTGGTAGTTGTTGGCGCATCGGCTTCTGTGGCCATAATGCACCTCCCAAAGCTTTTGCATTTATTCTGATCTAAGCCCGAGGTGGGATTCGAACCCGCGACCTTTGGGTTGCCAGGCAGGCAGTTTATCCACCCGGCTAGCCCGGTCGGTTTTTTTCCACTGTCCAATCACGACGTCCTCGCCACCACTGCAAGCGGATTTTTCTGTTTTTCTCTGAAACAAATAGTTTCCAAATAGGCAGGCGACTGCCAATATCCAATTTCTTCAATTCCCTGTACATGGTACAGTTTGAAATGGACCAGTTCTGGGTTTGGTTGAATTAGGATATTATTTGCTGCACACTGGGTGTCCTATTTTTGCATACAGTCTCCTTAAAGCACGACGACTTCACTTATGAAGCATTGTTTTTCTGCCATATTTACACCTTTAAGATGTGGAAGAACCGCTTGCTTTCCAGTTATTAAAAACCGTTGAGATGGATGCTTTTGAGAATGTCTTTCGTTTCCCGAATCGTGACTCCTGCTAGACGTGCACGATAAGACCTTTTTCAAAGTCTGCTAGATCACGCGTTTTCTCCATTCTGACTTCAGATTACTGCGGTCAAACAGTTTGTGCAGTTATTATACTCAATGAGACAAGTAATCACCCCAAGTCACAGTTTTTTTTTTTTTTTCCCTCTGTTTTTTTTTTACGTTTACTTGCATTTATTCGCATTTCTTCTGTCTGTGACTATCTTAATACAAAGGTTCTTATTTTTTGGCCAATGAATGTATTACCAACCGTCATAGGAAGAACAGATAAACTTAAATCTATTTATCAACTACATTGTATTTAAATTATATTAAAAACCCAAGTAACAAAACTCAGCATTAACATCGTACAACAACAAGATAATGGCTAGTAATCGGTGACAAAACCATAAATTCTCTAAAAACTATATTTCAGTTTTTCAAATCAATCACCTCCGAATGATTGCAGAGTTGACCCACGTGATCTTTAAAGTCACCTAACTGCGAACCTTTTGGCTCCAGGACCCCATCCCTCAGCGAAGGCGGACCGAGCGATATGGTAGTTTCGCCACTCTAGTAATAATATCCAGTTGAAACTTTGATATTTAAACTGTTTGCAAAGATACTTAAACTGTTTGCAAGGATACTTAAACTGTTTGTTATTTAAACTGTTCGGTTTAATAAAAGTTGTTCAGTTTTATTTTAAAAAAAATTTCAACGCACAGAACGGGTGAATCATCGATGAATATGTTAAACTGTGTTATTGGTTATGCATGTAAAGATTGTATAGCTAATTAAGTAAATGTGACATTAAAATGAATTATTTACCTAGCTGTTCAGAAAAATGCAAATGATAATACATCATTACTGCAGCAGAACTTCGTAATTTGATAACAACTCACTGATTACTTGATTCTAAAAGAAAACAAATTAAGTTTTATGAAAATTTTATATCAGCTATTAAAAAATGTATATCAACTTTTAATAAAACTTTTAAGTTAAAAAATGTTATGAAAACACTTTCATAAAATGCACTTTAACTTTTTTTTGTTGTTGTATCCGCAACGAAATTGCTATGACAGAGCATGAAAACAAATTTCGAGGATATTCGAAATTCAAAGGAAAAGTCCTGTCATTATAGAAACGGAGTTCTTTAGTTTTTTTTTTTTTTTTTTTTTGTTTTGTTTTTTTTTACGAAGGAGCGAGTTTATTTTGCATCTGGATATGTAGAATTAACATTTTTAGTTGCACAGGTGATTTGCATTGCAACAGCTATCTTTTGAACGTTTCTAAAAATGTTTTAGAAACGTTCTAAAAATATAACAAAATAAAGTTTCTCAAGTTAGCAAGGTTCAAGATATCAAGATAGTATTCGGCGTCTTCGTCCATTTTTGTTCTTTCACAAAACAAGTTACCTTCCTCAGGGGATGCGCATTACTACAATCAGTAAGCTTTAGCGATTATACAACGAATACTGCATGGGTTGACAAAACTCAGTACTGTACCTTCTTCGAATCTTTCAAAAGATTAGAATACATCCCGTGCAACCTGTAATGATGATAACTCGACACGTCAGCGCTCACTGTTTCAATGTAGTTAGTGAACTTACCGTGAAGAACGCAAAGGGCAAGAGAACAACGTAACTTGCTAATTCCAAAAGCTACTCTCAGTTGCATTCTTCTGCAGTCCCACCCACAGCTGGAAGGCATATTATTCTACAGGTGGGAGCTTCTCTTTCAGAAAGAGTCTCCACCCAAACCACCTGTCGCATAACAGAAAATTGTTCAGGGTGTTATTTTGTCACGTACAGGAAGATAAGATATCGCTGCTTAGAGGGCATTTTATACCTCACGTTTAAAATTACATTTATAAGTAAAATTTATAACTAATATATATTAAGATTTAAAAAAATCTACATCGCACATTTTTAAGAGAAAATACAGTATTTTGAAATAGAAAATCTAAATCTAATCTACACTAAGATTTCAAAAACACCATTGCATATTTTCAATAGGAAATGCTTGGGTAATATAACTCTGAATGAAAGGAAATTTCGATACAACTTCGAGTTGTTCGAATATACCGTTAGATACTATGGAATATGGAAACTTGCGAATTGAGGAAAACATATTATAAGAGGAAAAACTTCTCTTATAGTAAGAGAGTAGCCAGTCTTCACTGAACAACACTGTAAGTTAACTTGTGGCAAAGATTAATGAAGAAATTCCCGTCAGAAGTAGAATTTTCTCTCTTCCTTTACTTAGAAAACAACACACGAGTCGTGATATTTGACACGCGCGCGCGTGTGTGTGTGTGTGTGTGTGTGTGAGAGAGAGAGAGAGAGAGAGAGAGAGAGAGAGAGGGGGGGGGGATATGTGAGTTGTTTTAAGATAAAGTTATTTTCTTAAATAAAGTATTAGAAGACGAAGAAATGCACAAGGCATAATTTCTTATGGGTTTAGGTTGTTAACTATATAATATCGGTGTAGATACACAATAGTTTACCCATAAATTTGATCTACGTATGTAGTGTAAAGGCATCGTTTTAATTGTATCTCATATTGTGTGTGCCTTCACAACAAGTTAGCTGGTATTGCACTACTTCAAATAAATAACGCTTCTCTAGTAGAAAAGACTACTGTTATTTATTTTCAGTGGATATCATCACCCAGACGATCGTTTCGAAGCTAGTGGGCTTCATCATCAGTGGGGTGGGCAGGTACCCTGGTAATATTTCAGATTTCAGTATCCACAGAAAATAAATAACAGTAGTCTTTTCTACTAAAGAAGCGTTATTTATTTGAAGAAGTGCAATACTAGCTAACTCGTTGTGAAGGCACCCACAAAATGAGATACAATTAAAACGATGCCTTTACACTACATACGTAGTTCAAATTTATGGGTAAACTGTGATGTATCTACACCGATATTATATAATTTCTTAAATAAAGTAGCCAACATACAAAAGTGCTAAAACTGAATTGTTATTAATATATGTAAAATGTAGATAATAATCCAGGTTATGAAAAGTTGACTACTGATCCATTACCGTAATACATTGTCACTTCCCATACAGCTGTTTTGGATTATATTCTGTCTTCAGTGAGGTATTTGGTACACCAAAACTTCATACCTCCCCGTTTGTATGAGCTGACATTTCTTCCTCTTCTGACATTTTATCTAAGACTAACTTCTGATTTATTATTATTATTCTTTTTTTTTTTCCTTCTTGCAACCCCTGTTACCTGTATTAATCGTAACGTGACAACTTAGTTACATTAAAATTAAGATAAGAAGGCTCCTCGTAAAACAATCTGAAAAAATGCATTAGGACTGAATCCACGAAATGTTCGTGTTTTTATAATTTAAAGTTTATAATCTTCTGTACCAACACTAATTGCTGTTGGAAGGGAGACTTCCGGTGGATTTGCTGATACTTAATGTCTGAAATGTTGTATTATACAAGGATTTAAGTTGTTGTTGAAGTGGAGTTTAATGGCGCAAGGACTACTGTGGCCAAATTGCGCCTATTACTTTGGTCTAGAAGTCACTGTAACAAGGATTTAAGAAAACCATTTCAAGCATTTCTTAATGCCTTGATACTGGACAGCAGTATTCAAAACTAGATTTTAAAAATGAGAAAATAAAATGTTATGCTTGAATTAAATAACGTTTGGCAGTCACGATAGGAATTGAGTGATAACGGAAGACAGACGTTTATTGTTTCTTTCTAGAATGGATATCACAGACGTAAAGCAAGGCTGCAATTCGGCCTTGTTCCTCATGATCGGGCATGGGCTGACACTGAGAGTGTTTCAGTTAGAAGTTTCTGAGAACAGTTTTTGCACTTGTGGACATGATGACATTTACGCTCATATTGTGTTCACCTGTGGTAATTACATTGATCTTAGATGCTATTTGGAGAGATCTGTTGGTACATTACAACCGAGAAATTTAAGGATCATGTTCATTGATCGAAGGCTCTTCACTTACCTTAATGAGTTTATAGTTAAAATTTTTAAAAGGAGAACAAATTTAAGAAACTAGATAGTACAACCCCACCTCCCAGTGGGAGAGATGGAAATCCGAATCACTGGGAGAGGCGTAAGACGTTGGCCTACGCACTATCTCATTTATATCTGGGCTGATTGGCAATATCCACTTTCATATTTGTTTGATATTTATTTTGATTTTTATAGAAATAATTTTAATTAGTTTAAGCTTCTGTGATATAATATACTAGGTGACATACACAGATAAACTACGGTCTAGGGAGTGCATTGGCCTATTTATCTTTAAATGAAAATGCACCAATAGCAATGGTAATAAATTAGTTTCATTATAGCAGGCAGGATTCGATGCTTAATTTCCCTTAAAAACAAAGGATAACTTAAATTAATTTTTAATTAATGAAATTAATTTAAAAATCCACGATAATGATAATAAAGCGAAAGATGTCCCGAAAATCACTTGAAAAGTAGAATTCCAAAAATTATACATAGTAGTATCATCACTGTTGTATTAATAATTAATTAAAGTGCACAGTTTCACAGCGTTAATCAAGCGGCTTGAACTTAAATTTCAATGATGTATACCAATAACGGAAAGTCTTACTGCTATGTTCTCACTTTGGCTCACAAACACAGGACATTTTGCATTTCGATGTTCTTCCGCGTTTTAACAACGTTGCCATATTTGTAATGATTTCGCATGAACATAAATACATATAACTTCGTAAGTAATTTGACGGTTTCTGTTGTGCGCTTCTACGAGTATTTCCGACTACGAAAACGCCAGTTAAGGTAAACTGCAGCCATTATCAATCCACTGCAGGATGGAAGCCTCCTCAACAATTCATGCTGAGGGAAATGGACCATAATCTGCCACACTGGTCCAGTGCGGTTACAAGATCGACCATATTTAGCAGTCAAGGGCTTGAACCCCGGGTATACTCAAAGAGCGTGTCTATTGCACTCCAGCTCCTGACCACTCGGCTACGAAGGCCTGAATCGTTCGGGAGGCTTCCATTCTGAAGTGGATTGATAATGGCTGCAGCTTACCTCAAGATTTTTAATAGTCATTCTCAAACTATGGGTGTGAAGATAAGTGAGAATTAGCATTAGCAGTAATGTCTGAGTGAGGGCATGAGTTAAAAATAAGTTTGAGAAACTGGTTTTCATTCTAAAAAGTTTTAGTGTTTTTTTTATCATTATCAAAACGTTAATGTAAAGTGATTATCGACATATAGTTAAGAAAAAGTATAATAATAAATGAAGTTTATGTCCTCCATAACGGTACAGTGGGTTCGCCTCTTGTCACTCATTGGGAGAGGTCTAGGTTCGAATCTAGTCGAATATTGAAGGAATTCCTAGACTTACGAATTGGGATTGTAATTAACTAATCTCACGAAGTGAGAAGAGGGGCTATGAGTGTCCCCCAAGGTCTTCACAATGTGATATATATCTATGGCTTAATACAAGAACAACCAATGCCAACAATTGTAATTGCTGGGGAAGGTGCGATCGAAATTCCGTACAAAACTGCCAATCTTTTTAAAACAAACTACTTTTTTGTTATACTTGCCATTCTACACTAATAATACTGAATACAAATTCACATTTATGTGAGCTCATTTCTTAGCTTATCTCATTTTGCCAAAAATTGACATTGGTTATTTTGCACACACACACATATATATATATATGCAAGATAACCAATACGAATTGAATACATGCAAGTGAATACATGCTTATATAGACAATACACAATATGAACTGGCTTACCTTGTAAAACAGCTCACCATGACCGAAGTATTTGACTTGCCAAATGCTTCGAACAACAAAGAAAGGATAAAAACAAAAACGAAAATTACAATCACTCGACTGATTCGAAACTAGTACGAAAAAAGAATCGAAAGTAATAAGGAGCTGGTTCTGGTCACAAAACCTTTACAACGGTCAACAAATACGCAGCAAGATTTGCAGAAATAAAGTATAATAATCAACAATATTAAAAGAGAAGATATCCCTTTATGAAAATAGGCTACACAGAAATAATTCGCAAACTGCGCTATTAGCATCGATCTTTTTAAATAAGAGGCAAAAAACTGAAAACATGGAAGACTGAATGATTTAAAGTCTGCTATTATACTCGTAACTGAGACTTTTCAAAATTCGAAGGAAATCATATGCACGACTCTAATATGTGTAACATAGAGAATTCCTTCAAATGCATTATCAATTCTAAATCCATTGAAATTCCAATAAGTTACATATTCTCTGACTACATTTCAGGCATCGCCAAACTCAAACACACTGCGTGCAGCTTTCTTTCCTGCATGCTAACCATCGGTGTATCAAGCAGCCTACTTAATTTTAAGCATAAATGACATTATTAATTGTCAGTATAGTTACTTAGTACACTTATTAAAAAACAAAACTGTGATGTAAGCTTCTATCCAAAAACCAAATCTATATAAGGTGTTATATATATAAAAGACTAACAAAATAGGACAACAGTATCATACAACGTAAAGCCTGAAACAAGGGATTTTTACCATCATAACAAGTATACGTGGGTGATTAGTATTCTTAACAGCAGAGGCCATACGGGCACAAGACTTGGAATTCCAATACCAACTATGTAACATTACGTAACTGGTTTTCACAGAAATCACGAATGCACACAAGTTGATACTGTGAATCAGCAATAAAAAGCTGCATTTCTCATTTTTTGCCACTGCTAATTATGTAAGCAGAATACAGAAAAAGCGTTTCCTAGTAAAGTTATAATTTCACTGGTAGTCAATATTGTGACATTCTAATGTGTCAAATAATGAAATAGGTTACAGTATCAATAACCCCTAATTAAAAGCACGTTTTCGACAGAGCATACATGTTTCTTTCCGGCGGTTCCGTTACAGTCATAAGTACAAAAATTTGTAGCATATTTTGATCAAACTTCCCTCAATAGCTTCAAACAAAAAAAATATTACACTATTAAAATACTTGCCCTTTATCTTTCATTTATTTATTTTAATTTTTTTTATCAATATAAAGCGATAATTTCAAGAAATTTAATATCAGAATATTTTTTAGCAAAAATATACGTTTTTACAACTTTTAATAAATTATAATTTGCATTTTTAAACCCTAAATATAGAAAATGTAACGTGTAGATGGATATAAATTCAAGAATAAAAAAAATAAAACGGAACCTACTTTATATCCATTAAAAAATATAAAACCTATACGGATATAGGGTAATACTACAGTAGGGAAAATTGTGTTCCAACTGTTTTTATTTACAAAAGTCATCTTAACAGGAGGACCGATTTTCTACTTAAATTTATTTTTTGGGAATATCCAACGTAGGTAACCAACTTCAGACGTCTCCATCGAAATAAGTCATCAGGAATGAGAGATAGTGAGCAGTATTACTTAAGGGTGGGCCTTCCCCCCCACGCCCCACCTTTTTTTTTTTTTGAAGGAGTCTTATTAAAGTACAAAAAAAATTATTGCAACAGTATTTTAACAGCATTTTTTTTTCTTTTTTATGAAAACCACAAAACACCAGTGGTATTAGAACCTGTAGTACTGTGCATGGGCTGAAGGCTGAGAAAGATGAAAGAAGATACTTGTTGACATTAGACTTGAATTTCTGTAAGCAGTAATTTTCAAGAAATACATATGAGGGTTGTTGAGAAAACGGAAGCTGAATGGCTAAATGAGGAAGAAGAAATGTTTGTTCTGTGAATTTTTCAAGTTGGACAGTAAAAGAATGTTGACTGGTTGCGGCAAGTTTTCGAACTGCTTTGAAATAGCGAGCAGAATTATAGAAGCCAATTCAGAAGAACAGTGCCCATGGAAGTATCTATAGAAACGGCATGCAGAAGAAGAACGTCTATAAAACAGAGAGTGGAGAGAGAGACTCTGTTAGAGATGAGTCATTAATTAACTTAACTGCCCTCTTTTGAATGGAATCAAAAAACCTGAGGGGGTTTGGGTGCACCGCCCCAGACGATTATTCCAAGGGAGGATTTGTGATTTGTACAGAGTGAACAGCTGTTTGGAATAAAAGTAACGTCGAGAGCGAAAGAGAAAACCAAGTTTTTTTAGATAGAGAGGAAGCAATATTTATAATGTGCTTATGCCAAGAGAGATTAGAAGTCAGGGAATCCCCAATAGAGATACATGATCTTGCCTAGAAATTGGAGTGTCATCGAAAATAAGCATAGAGGCAGAAAAATCCTTTTTGAGAGATATGAAACAGGACTGAGTTTTAGAAGAATTGAAAGCAACTAAGTTATTTTTACCCCACTGGAGAATTACCTGGAGATCACAATTTAAGGAATTTGTAGTGCGTATTCGACAAGTTGAAGCTGTTTGCAGGGCAAGGTCTTCAAATTGGAAGGTGGAATGCAATGTTATGTTTGTTTGTTATTTGTTTTTTAGGAGCATTAGCAAATAAGGCCATATTGCTCAGGGGATATGCAGTGGTCATTTCCTGACCTTTCCGCATCCTCCGTATTTGGTGGTCACGGGCTACAACCCCGGTCGAATCAAGAAGCGCGTGCTACGCACTGCTGCTCCTGCCCACCTGGCTACGGAGGCGCCCTGGAATGCAATGTGCTATCATTAGCAAAACTATACATAGGATTTCCGGTCAATGGAAGAAGGTCATTAATATACAAGAGGAAAAGAGTGGGAGAAAGAATTGAACCTCGAGAACACCAGCATTAGAGAAGTTAGAAGAAAGAGAGCCATCTACCATCATCCGCAGTGAGCAGTCACAGAGAAAACTGGAAAACCAATTACAAAAAACAGTTGGCAAACAATAAGATGGAATCTTATTTAGAAAACCTTTATGCCAAACACAATCAAATACCTTTGAAATGATAAAAGCAACTGCCTGAGTTTCATCATACTTTTCCATTTAATTTGTCCATAGATGGATAACATAAGCCAGAATATCAGAGTGGAACGACACCGAAAGTATCCATAGTGGCAACCGTTGATCAGATGGAATGTTTCTAGACAGTTTAAGAGTTGGCAGTTAACTGATTTCCCAATTACTTTAGAAAGAGTAGAAGTAAGTGCAATGGGACGATAACTGGATGGGAGGAATTTGTTATCCTTTTTAGGAAGACTGACTGGATGGCAGCAAATTTCCAAGAAGAAAAAACACCTGTGGAATAAGAAAGTGTAAAAAAGCAACACAGAATAGGAATAAGCTCAGGAGCACAGGTTTTGAAAACAAGTGGAGAAATACCATAAAGACCTGGAGCTTTCTTAGCATCAAGATTGTTCAAAATCCTTCTGACACCCTTTTGATGGAAGACAACAGGAGGCATTGAATGGAGTCTACTAGGAATGGTAGGGAGTGATTTACCAAAATCATCAATACACGAGTTGGAAGAAAAGAAGAATGCTAGCATGTCAGCTTTATCTTTGGCTGAAATGGCAGTAGAACCACTGGTTTTGACAGAGGAGGGAATAGAGATGGGCAAAAGTTGCGGCCAAAAGCTTTGGCAAGAGACCAGAATGCTCGATTACCATTTGGACAAGAAGCAAGTTTTCTACTCTTGACCTGTTCGAAATTAGTTTAGACTGATTAATAACTGCTTTACAACTGTTGCTAGCTTTGGTGCAGCTGAAAATGAAACAGGATATTGGAATACAAGCCAATTACGATATGCAACATTCTTATCATGAACAGTCTTAGCACATTTATTGGAAAACCAAGTTTAAATAAAGGTCGAGATTGTAAGGGGGAGTGTGGAATAAAGGATTTCATCTTTTATAAGAATAATTTCACTGACACAATCTGAGCAAGCACTGATATCAGAAGATTTGAAACAGTAATCCAACCAAGGAAAATAAAAAAACCTCGCAGATCATCCCATTTTGAATTCTTGTAATGCCAAACAACACTAGGTTGAGAATAGCCATGAAAGAAAGGCTCCATTAGAGAAGAGACCATCACCAAGTTGTGATCTGAGGTGCCTAGACTACTACCCACTTCGACCGTGTAATTAGAAGGGTTGTTTATGAGAAAAATATCAAACGTGTTGGCTGTATGGTTAGGATTGTCCCGTATTCTGGTAGGTAAATGAATACTCTGTGCGATGTCATTAGTAATTGCAAAAGTCTCAACATCTCGACCAGCTTGGTCCGTGTGACTAGAAAAGGGAAGCCAGTTGCAGTTATGAATATTAAATTCTCCAAGGAAAATGACCTCGCTGTTAGGAAAGTTGGACTACAGAAAGTCACGTTTCAAAGAGAGAAGTCAAAGAGTTCCAAGTGATTAGTGGAGCTGGGAGAACGATAGGGGCAACAGATAAATTTTACAGAATGTGGTAGAGAGATTTTAAGCGAGAGAAGATTGAAAAGAGGAAATTCCAAATTATTAAGTTTCTGAAAAGGAATATCAGAACGGACATATGCACAAGTACAACCTTTGAAGCGAAAGCAATCATGTAGCAATCACTAGGACAACTGAGATGAGCAGTGGTTGAATCAACCGATAACTGGGATTCTGTGAGAAAAAGTACACGGGGTTTGGCTGATTGTAAGTAGAAATGGACATCACTGAGATTATTATTATTATTATTACTAGCTGTATGATGCAAGGAAGCCAGAGGCTTATGCTGCACCAGCCAAAAAAAATTCCCTGAGTTACCCTGAGAGAGAGAGAGAGAGAGAGAGAGAGAGAGAGAGAGAGAGAGAGAGAGAGAGAGAGAGAGACAAAAGTAGAAGGGAATCACCAAGAAAGAGAAGAATGATGATATCATGCTCAGGACCCTGGGTGTGCCAAGCCCATACTCACCAGAACTGAGACCACGTATATTCGTGAAATAAACGGGGTAATGTTTGGGAGGATTAGATCTTTTGTCAGATAAGTTTGTTCTATTAGTTGGACAATTCATGATGAATTCAGCAGTAAGAAAAGGTGGAGATCGCATAAAGTATGAAGTAATGAAATTTTTGGTTATGGCACACACACGGCAAGAATATATTCAGTTGCTTGACATAACATGGCCCTCGACAATGCTCCTACATACACTACTCGGATTTCCTCCAGTCACTACCTGGGAGAATAGAGATGGCAAATTTATATACTAGCTGATCCAAAAGCCTTCTAGAGAGTTATCAATAAGTTTGGTCCGGTGGTCTATTTAGCGGCCGGCCTGCTAACAACGTTTTAGAGCTGTACCCTCGAAATGTAAGGAAGACTGGATCTCGCCATGTTGTCCATCGTACTGCATGATGGGAGAAATGGGGAGGTTGCCAAAGCTTTGCTCTGGAGACTAAACATGGGTTTCAACACTTCAAGCCTCCAATAACCAGAGTGGTGGTATTGCACCAAATGATGTCATCTACCACCTAGTTTTGCATGGTAATTCAGAGGGGCGGCATTCCTCCGTGTGGTGTGGGCGCCACACCTTAACCTCAGCTTACGTTGGTTCGCAACTGGGTGGTCATCTCCACTATGCTAGGTGCTGTATTTCAGAACTTGCACATGGGAGTTATACCTAAGTTTACTAGCGGTCCCGCCCTCGTGGATAGTACAATCGGCAGAATCGTCGTCTTCCCAGCAGACCGAGCGGAAAAGACCTGAATTTGAGTCCCGTCGATTACGTGAGGAATTTTTATGGGCCCTTTTCACAAAGTTGTTGAGTTAGTCACGCTCTGGCGATGGTAGCATAGTTTTCACTCGGAAACTCGGGTTTTTCGTCCAACAAACAGAAAATCGACCACAGAATACACGCAATTTACAGACTCTATACACGGAGCAATATGCCCTTAATCGCTGATGCTCCTAAAATCCTACTACAACAACAACTAACAGTCCCACCATTGTGAAGGAGCAAGCGGAGGATTTGGCTGTTGTTGTTTGTTGTTTAGTTTTTAGGAGCATTAGCGACTAAGGCCATATTGCTCCGGGATATACAGTGGTCATTCCTTGACCTTTCCGCATCCTCTGTATTTGGTGGTGACGGGCTCGAACCCCGGTCTAATCAAGAAGCGTGTGCTACGCACTGCTGCTCCTTCCCACCTGGCTACGGAGGCGCCGATTTGGCTGTCACAGACCTACCGGACTTCATCGAAACTAGGTCCGCTTGACTTGAGTGTTACCCAAATAACAGTTCCATCAGCGTTTTATACTCCCAAGTGGCAGACCCAGCTTAGTATACCTGAGAGAATGTCTGTGACATCCTCAAGCATCCAAATGATACCATAAAAATAAGGTAATATTCTTTTTTTATCTTATAAACCCCTCGACCCTGTGTAGTTGTCCCATCTCGGAGTATTAATTTTTTTTTTTTTTAATTTATTTATTACAATGCGGTGGTGTACTGTCCTGCTGACTGAAATCAGCTTTGTTTGTGGCCACTGGAACGTTCTCTGGAATGGACATTAACAATCTCACCAGTATTTCAAGATGTTTCACCTGTCCCATGTACCACACTGCTGTGTCCTCATCTTCCTTGAGAAATGGTTGCGGCTCACTGCGCCGAACTAATTGGCTCCTTGCTGCCACCGTCTATGTGCTATCGTGTAGTCATTTTGCAGCCTAATGTACTGCGCTGAACGAGTCTTCGTCCCACGTCAGGTGCTGTCTCCTACTTATGCTCCCTGAATGCTAACATCTAAAACTTCTGTTATCAGGTTTGTTTTATATGGTGTAGGTCACTGTGCTGGACTGATACTTAGATATTGTAGCTCAAAGACAGATTGCCTGGTCATCTAGTTCGACTTCAAATTCAGGGGAGGTTTTGGTGGTGTGCTTAGGTTCTTCCTAACTTTGTAATACACTATGAAGTTGACTTACAATGGACCTGATCTTCTTCTTTTTTTTTTTTTTTTTGTTAACCTTATCGTCGTGGGATTCTTCTAACAGCACTAAAACGCTTAGAATGGTGGTGGTGGTGCCTTCATCGGTTAAGAACGAAACCATTGGGGTGTATATTCTTGCCGCATTGGACTAAAAAGCGATCATTTAACATAACTGAACACCACACTACAAAAAAGCGTTCACCACGTCACTGATCGGCTTTTCTGGGTACAGTATCTTCACATACGGTGGGGTTGCCTAGTCTGACTCTCAAATGCCTTCACACTCAAAAAGTGTGTGTGTGAGAGAGAGAGAGAGAGAGTCCTGTACCATCAAAAAATTAATTAACGCGGTCGATTCATTCGCATTGTGAGGTCAGGGGTCATTTAAGCAGCTCTAAATTTTATGTCCCTTGAGATTAAAACCAGGGTGTCACAAAATATAGTTTCCCATACCATTTTCAGTAATAATCGAGTTTTCTGTACTGTTTTCGTATGGTGTTTTTTATGAGTCTTTCTTGATATTTACCAATATTATTATTATATATAATATGAATGTTTTTAGCGTTAGATGTTATGTAATAATTGTTGGATTTTCGTATTTAATTATTAAATAGAAAAAATAAACAATGATCCAAGATAATCCAATTCTATTGCTAAAGAAGGTAAATTAATAGTAAAAAGCCGTTTCTGCAGACTGCGGCCTACAAATTAAAACATTATTTGTTTTGGCACGAAATTTCAAAAAAAAAAAAAAAAAAAAAAGTTGGACGCCCTTGATTTAAGTGATTTTCCTCCAGAGCGCTATCAATGCACCACAAACTTGATCGTTTTGCACAAGCCATCTCCAATCGATGTGGGCTGCCGTTAGCCCAATAGCTCGAATTATGCCTATTAACATTATCGGTTCGTCATTAAACGTTACCAAATGAATAAAATTAAAAACAGGAAGATTACATAACGTCATATTCAAACTGAAAAAGACGATTTATTTATTTCATATGTACCAAATTCCAACTCAAAAGTTTTCTAATTCCAGTAATGGAAATATTTATGCCGTCACTTCAGTTCACAAGGAGTTTAACAACCTACTAAAAGAAGTCAATAAACATACTGGATTTTGTTTTTGTGCTGCTTATGTGCTTGTTTCGTTTTGAACAATAAACTTAAGATTCACGTTATATTTAAAAACCATAGAGTGTCGCAAAGCACGGTCCACTAACCGCTAAAAATACCCAGGTAACACAATATGCGAATAAGTGATAAAAATTCCCATGTTCAAAAATGCAATTCACTAGCTGCCTTCGTACAGAAATCATTTTAGGTAGTCGCCAACTATACCGGCTGGATACCGTACTACCTGTACATCCACACCGTGGTAGGTGACCCACTAACCACCAGTTAAACCTGAAAAATTTCCACGGCTGACCTTCATAGGCAGTCAAGCTGGCTACCTAGATAATACTGACACGCATTCACCATTTTGGAAAGCCAATTTTCGTTGAAAAAAAAAAAAAGGGGGGGGGGGGGAACAAATGTCACCCATTCAACAAGCTTCATAAATAACCAAAACCGAAGCCGATAATTTAATAAAAATCAAAATTCATTCAGCACCACTGGTAAAAAGTAGCTTGGATCCAGAAAAAGGCAAATTCGTGGATATAGCATAAAGTGTGGATAAGAGAAATAAGTCAGTTATTTTAAACAAAATAAAAAAAATTAACATGCGCCACCTCTGAAACACAAAACAAAGAAATATTTTTAAACAATGAATCATATAGGTATCATTCCGTTTACTATAATGATTGTAGTAATATAATCATGAAATTGAATTGATAAGCATCCCATTTGAAGACACCAAGAAGATACAAAAATGCAAAAAAATTAACTGTCAAATAAATTGCAATTCCATGGATTCAATTCCGGGCCCAGAATTAGATTCATGAAGGAGGCAGAAAAATTCTCAGGTACGCTTGCGCTCAGTTGCACAATCAAACTCATAAATTGACAGAGAGGAAAAAGAACGAATAGATACTTTTTTTTTTTTTGTGTGTGTGTTGTGTCAAAGCAATTAAAGCTGGGTCGTTAGCATATTGTGTCCATAAATATGTACATTCCATGGTCATGAAAAACTAGAATTCCTGGGGTAATTCTAGTGGGGAAAAATTCTCACTCTAGACCGATTAATTCGACCATGGTATAAAAAAGCTCATAAGAATTCTCTCAATGAAGCAGGATGCAGATAAAAAAAAAAATATCGATCTATATCCTCAGTCTAGCCTACTGGACCTCCCACTATGCAACATTTCCAGTTGTAGGAGCAGTGAACAGAAGGATCAGTCTTCCTACTGTTGATGACAGTCATATTGGGGCTATTTTTTCCAAGTGCAGGGAATAAACGAAGTGTCTGGAGAAACACTTCTGTTTCTCCAGAAAACTTAGATCGTAGCAATATTTGGATGTCACAGGTTATCTTAATTTATTACCGCCCAGGTTCTTCCCTTTATGATTGAAGTGTATCCACCTATGAATGGGTTTTTTCCAATAGAATAATGAAACATGTCAGAAGGCCAGAACTGTACAGAAATGGATCAAGAAACATGAAAGTGAATTCAGCCTACAGCGGTGACCAAACCAGTCAGCGGATCTCAGTCCAATTAAGCACTTGCAGGATGAGGTGGAACGAACCTTTCGGTTGAAATCCTTATCCATCCAATTTTGTAAACAATGGTGGAAAGCGATTGAATCAAATGAACCAGCACCTTTTAGCATGCTTTCGACATCTCCAGTCCATCGACAAATCCAGGCTGTTCTGAGACTAAAAGGAGAACTTACTCGCTATTAGATAGGCGTACCTAACAAAGTGATGTCGCTCGCTATCTAATAGCGAGAGACATAAGTGATGCAATAGAAAGGCTAATTTAATGTCAATCCATCTGTGCCCTTTGTATTCTTACCAAAGTTTATAGCTGATTAGTTGTTATCGATCTCTTTTTAATAAACCGCATGTAAGTGTCGAGGGTCTATAGTGATGTTCTGTTCTATTCTGTTGTGTTTTAGGCACATCAGCTACTTAGCCCACATTGCACCATTTTCTATTCTGTTGTGTTTTAAGCACATCAGCTACTTAGTCCACATTGCACCATTATGTATTATGTGTATTCGCAGGCTGATTTGACCATTGTGCAGGTTTGGGAATGGAGCCCAGACCTCTCCAAAAAAGTGACGAAACCCTTACACTCTGGCGGAAAACGGGGTCTGTGGTGAAACAGTATCGTCAATTGCTCGCTGGTAGCATTTTCGAAGAATAATAGTGAACAGCCAATTGACATTTGTCGGTAATCTTTGCGAATTTTTCAGTCTTTAATCTTTATACCAGGTAACTTTTTAGAATGAAAAGGGGGGAGGGGTGTTAGTCTGGACCAATTACAGTTTTACTCGATAAAACAAAACATTTATTACCTTCATTAGTTCACAAGAAAACTCAAGAAGTTCTGATATTATCTGTTCAAAGCTTTAGGAACTGTTGGTCTGGCATACTTCGTTAAATAAACTATCTGCCTATTCCTAGGCAGAGCAACAATTCCTTCAGGAACTGTTGGTCTGGCTAAGTGAACTATCTGCCTATTCCTAGAAAGTACGTCCATCCTGTTATGCTGCCACTGCATCTGCCCACCCTCTGATGAAATGGTAATACCTTTAAGGCGGCTATCAGCGTAATGGGGAAATCTTACTTTAAACAAGTGAACCATAATTCTAGAAATGAAAGTTGAATTCAAATTAAATAGCACTAAACCGAGACAACTCGTTGTGAAATTGAAGAAAGCTCTGTATAAGGAGCCGCGTTGACACAGAAGTTTCAAAGTAACCGCATTCAAGTGTCAGCTCCCAGAAGCGACAGATTAATTACAGAAATACAGGGATCTTTCCATACAGTTGGGGGGGGGGGGGGCGTTTCATGTTTGTATTCAACAGCGTATTAAAGTTCTGGACAGTTCCCTACATATGAGATATCTAGACTGATTGTTCGAAAACGTTTAGACTAGTAAATTTCCATAACATTCCGTTTCTGAGAATAGAATCTCGCGTGTGGTTATAAACAAAATTAATTAAAAAATTAAAATAACACAACATAATATGTTGCTATGGTTGCTATTTTGAAATCTAACAATAAACTGCCCCTCCCCGTCATTTTTGCAAAACAGCGGAAATTAACTTACGGAATGTCACGGGTCTGCGAACTGATGACTAAAAACCACAGATCTAAACTGTGTCAGAAAAAAAGCTTTCGGTTTTTCAATACATACCTTAGTTTGCAAGCAAAGAGCAGCAAAAAAGGATGATATTTCTCACTTTTATCTAAGTTTACACTTCATCTAAGTCCAGAAGTTTGAACAGTAACTACTTTAATATGAAGACTATCCAAAACCACTTCAAAGTGACCTTAATACACTTAACAACAGTAAGCAACCTTGAGCTCACGATAAAGTCATATGTAACAGAAATGTTCGTTTATTTGTATTTTAAAATAATTGTCCCATGCAGCTAATTCATTTCACGTAAAGATTCAAAAATATATTTTTAGGGCCATCAACATCTTAGTAGTACTTACTACTTCTCTGAAACTGACTAAAAGGATATGTTCACCACAACAGTTCGTGACCGAACCAATTTACTGTTTTCCGTATACAAGGTTGAAGAAATTGATATCTCTCAAAATCAACATATTTAAGATAACTATACTTGGTGTTTAAACGTACTGTCGATACTTTAATGATAATAGGCGAAATGTGTCCACATGTCTAGCTACCTAACTGTTCTATTATTGCGAAAAATAACCATACTTTTCACGAATAGACAATTGCAGAGAATGACGTAAGGGCGGTACAAATTCTATTCATCACAGTTAAGAAGGATCTCTAAATTACATATGTGCACCACAAAGATCGATTATAAAGCAAACTAGGTAAGGGTACAAACTGAAAAGAAATTTCCTTGGCAATCCCGCTGGTGGATGAAAACTCAGAGCTGAATGTTTCAAACTGGATTAGGTGAGTAGGTCTAAAGAAATCTAAAATTCTCTAATGAGAAAGGTTTGAGGATATCAAGAATAATGTTTCTGCCTAGGAAGGTTCCACATCACACTTGATCTCATTGCTGTGAAATTGCAACTTTCTTGGTACAAGAAAGGTGAAATTGCAACTGCACTGTGTTAGAAATTTATTAAAAAAAAAAAAAAAATTGCTGCCTTTTCAGTTGAGCAAGGAGGGCATTTTGTGCAGCTACTCAAAAGTGTTTCTTTCACTTCTGATCGACAATATGAAAATTCATTATAAATACAGTATAAGCAAATAAAATAATTACAACTAACACTAAAAAAGCCAAGTAAGAATGTTGTTACTGATATCAAGAAGAGAATTTTCTAATTCTGACACAGGAATATGGTTAATCGATCAAAAGACACGCTAGCCTTATTTAAATATAATATATTTAAATATTATATATTTAAATATATTTAAATAAATATTATACATTTAAATATATTTAAATAAATATTTAAATATAATATATTTAAAACAAATTTAGCTTTGCTTAAGGATAAACTAATGTTTGCCACACCGTACCTCATTAGAGCCTAATAATTGTTGACCAGTTGTTGCCAGGCGCCTCCGTAGCCAGGTGGGAAGGAGCAGCAGTGCGTAGCACATGCTTCTTGATTAGACCGGGGTTCGAGCCCGTCACCACCAAATACGGAGGATGCGGAAAGGTCAGAGAATGACCACCGCATATCCCGGAGCAATATGGCCTTAGTTGCTAATGCTCCTAAAAACCAAATAACTAACTAACTAACCAGTTGTTGCCTTGTCAAAATTAAGTACCATATGTGATCGAAGGGCTCGTGCATCCAAAAACATGACAATCGTCCGCACCCCCATTCGCCAGACTTAGCCCTCTGCGACCTCTTCCTCTTCCTAAGAATGAAAATCAAGCTTCCTAAGAATGAAAATCAAGATTTAACAGTGTAGAAGATATCCAAACCGAATCTCAGGCAGTGCTGAACACTATGACGAAGGACTTTCAGGGCGCATTCAAATCATGGGAGAGACGCTGGGATCGGTGTTTACGCTCTCAAGGGGGACTACTTCGAAGGTGACGGTAGCGAATAAGACCCAGGGTGAGTCTAATTTATTTTATAAATACATTCCGGGAACTTTTGGGTAATGCTTCGTATAATAAAGCATCAACCGTAAACCGACCGGCGAGAGGTGTAACTCCCTATCACACTTTATCTAAAATTAGCGTTGGCGGTATTGCACCAAACTTATATGGAAAGCACAACACAGGTAGGTTTAAATGTTGCTGAAGAACATTTCATTACCAGAAATTATGTCAATCATTTTCAAAATCAAGCATAACAGATTACTGTTTAACTTCCTCAACAAAAAAAAAAAAAAAAAAAAAACAACTAATGAATCTGCTACAAGGTCACAAAATTAACTTCTATTCATCATGGTCAGAAAGAATTCGGTCTTCTCAATACATTTAAGAGGACAAGGACCCGTTTTACGACATGGTTAGATTCCAGCAAAACAGGGTCGTACAATGAAAAGTTGTAAAACGAGAACAAATTATAATGTAACTGAATGAGTTAGGTTCCAAAATTCCTAAAAATTTTCAAGTATGCACTAATATTTCTGTTCTTTATAAATAATTAAATATTTTAAACATTTAATGCACGTTTTATTTATACTTATATATAAAATAATTAATAAAATAAAATTTTACTTTGGTCTTGTGGAGTCATCACTTGAGTACGTATTTACTCAAGTGATGACTCCACTACCCATTTCGTCCACATTAAAAACTAATCAGGGTGGTAGCTGCCTTCGTCTATTAATCGTTTAAATTTGGAAGGATAATCTTCCACCACTGCAACGCCAGTACTAGCAGCCTCACCAGACACTTTCACATTGTAAATTTTACAACAGTTTTTAAACTGATGAAACCAGTTTAAACCTTTGCTGGCCGTAAATGTTTCAGTGCTACCAGACTCCTCACATATTTCGTCAAAAAAAAAGGCCGCCGTAGCCTAGTGGTCAGGCGCGCGGGTGCATAAGTACACGTGCCTTGAGTGACCGGGGTTCAAGCCCGTGACTGCTGAATACGGTGCTGTTTCTTGTATCTTGTAAACTCCCCTGGTCGTTTGGTCGTCCCGGAGTATAAACAGAAAATTTATTTATTTATTAAATAACGACTTTGTCTTGTCCAGAATCACCACCTGTGTAACAGGAATGTTATTTTGGTTCATATCATTAACCCGCAACACTAACAATTTCTCCATTTTTGTCCATTGTCTCACTGCATAAATAAGTTGTTCTGGAAGATAACACACTTTTTATCCCTGTGTGTGCGCGCTTTATTTTATCAACATTGTTCATAATCGTTGCTAAACTCAACGCTTTACACACATCCGACTGATGCTCACTAGACTCCATGTGACGATCACATCCATTTTCTCCTTAATTGTTAGTGTTTTACACTCTTTTTTTGGTCCCCCCCCCCGGCACATAAACTGCCCTACGCTTAGAGCTCATGGTTACATAAAAATTATTATTAATGAGAAATAACACTGTGTAACCCGTTAAACAATTGACGGAAAATTCACAATGAAACAAACATGGCACACTGAATGTAAACAAAGAACCCCGGGGCTCACATCTGGTGAGTATGGGCTTGGCACACCCAGGGTCCTGAGCTGGATATCATCATTCTTCTCTTTCTTGGTGATTCCCCTCTACTTTTGACTCTCTTTCTCAGAGTAACTTGGGAATTTTTTTTTTTTTTCCTGGTACAGCATAAGGCTTCGATGCACCATATGGCTATTAATAATAATAATAACTCTTGGCGTAGCTTTCATTCCACCCAAAATGCACAACGAAAAACAAAAGAAACGCCTAGTGCGTGTTTGGACTTGCAGGTGTTGCTGCAACGTGTTACTGAGTTGTAATTTTTTTGGTATTTTCAATTTTTTCAGGTAATATTTTGAAACAGTCGTTAATGTGAAAAGTCGCAAATTGGACCATCGTAAACGGGACCTACCTGATTCGGAAGTAAAACGTTCATAGTTGGTGTCAAAAGGTAAATGGAATTGTGTTTTTAAAGGCTGGGGGGGGGGGGGGGGTCAACAAACCTTAACGTACTGCAGATACATGTAGATGTCATGTTAATATATATATATATATATATACAAAGTACAGAAAATTAATAAATAACTTATGTAAAGTTAACTAAACAAGAACTAATTAATGCCATCTATACATAACTAGATAGAACATTACATCAGTCTTATTATTTATTTTTTGTATAGTTTAAGAACAAATAGTAAAATATATTTCATATAGGATAAGCTGGTAGTTACTTAACCCTATAATAGCCATAACTGGTCCACGAGGTCAAACCTAGTAAAGGATGATCATTAGTCAAAGCAAAAGTAAAAATAAAACAATTAATCAACATAATAATAATATATATCAAGTCAATTATAGGCAATAGGACACATTGAAAGGGACATTATCGAAGGCTTACCCTCTCAATATGTCCCCTACTGTGTGTATATATATATACACACACACACTGAGTGATCACTGAATTATGACCACCCCTATGAACTGTATGCGACCCGTTGACCACGTGAGGTACGAGAGTGCGTAGTTAGTCGACCTATGTAGCATAGATAAGGTGTCAGTGGTTCAGTAGGTCGTAAAATTCCGAGCATGATGGGCAAAAGGAAGAATTTATCGGACTTTGATAAAAGACAGATTGTAGGTGCTCGACGAGCTGGTGCCTCGATTTCCCAAATGGCGGAACTGGTGGGGTGTTCGAGAGCCGCCGTAGTTAAAGTGTACCAGGACTGGCGTAAAAATGGTCAAACAACCACCAGACGGCAAAACTGCAAAGGTCAGCGAAAGGTTGATGTTAGAGGTGAGCGCCGGGTCCGACGAATCGTACAGGCGCAGCACTGTTCAAGAGTTGACTACCCAATACAACATGGGCCAAACCGGAACAATATCTGGCATGACCATGCGTCGCACGCATGGGCTATACCAGTAGACGACCCCTACCGAATCCTCTCCAAACCAAGGTTCATCGGCGTAAAAGACTCACCTGGTGCAAAGAGCATGCAAGTTGGGCATTAGAAGACTGGAAGAAGGTGTACTGGTCGGATGAGTGACGTTATTTACTTCACCCCGTGGATGGTCGTGTACGGATTTGGCGTCAACAACATGAGGCTCTTGATCCATCATATCAAAAGTGCAGGCCGGTGGAGGCGGTTGTATGGTGTGGGACATATTTCACTGGCAGGAACTTGACCCCTGGTGCATGTGGAACAACGTATCAGTGGTCTCCGCTATCGTCAACTGCTTGCTGACTGTGTACACCCCGCTACGTTACACTTTTTCCCGAATGGCGATGGCGTCTTCCAAGATGAGAATGCACCGAGCCACCGGGCACTTGTTGTGCAGGAATGGTTTGAGGAACACAGTTCTGACTTCCAGCATATCGACTGGCCTCCGAACTCCCCCGATATCAATCCTATAGAGCACTTGTGGGACACAATGGAAAGGCATATCAGGCGTCTGGATACACAAATCACCTCTATACCTGCATTGCTGAATGCATTACACACAGCTTCACCCCTGGTGCATGTGGAACAACGTATCAGTGGTCTCCGCTATCGTCAACTGCTTGCTGACTGTGTACACCCCGCTACGTTACACTTTTTCCCGAATGGCGATGGCGTCTTCCAAGATGACAATGCACCGAGCCACCGGGCACTTGTTGTGCAGGAATGGTTTGAGGAACACAGTTCTGACTTCCAGCATATCGACTGGCCTCCGAACTCCCCCGATATCAATCCTATAGAGCACTTGTGGGACACAATGGAAAGGCATATCAGGCGTCTGGATACACAAATCACCTCTATACCCGCATTGCTGAATGCATTACACACAGCTTCGTTGGCCATACCTCCCGAACGAACGCTTCCGACATCTTGTTGAATCAATGCCACGTCGGATAGCTGCTGTACTGAGGGCAAAAGGAGGACCTACGAAGTATTAGGTAAGTGGTCATAATTCAGTGATCACTCAGTGTGTGTGTGTATATATATATATATAAATAAATTTTCTGTTTATACTCCGGGCCGACCAAACGGTCAGAGGAGTTCACAAGATAGACTGATTACAAGAAACAGCACCGTATTCAGTAGTCACGTGTATTTATGCACCCGCGCGCCTGACTACTAGGCCGCCGTAGCCTAGTAACCTATATATATATATATATATATATGAATGATGGATCAGCGTTTGTTTTGACAATCGCAATTTCATTGTTCACAGTTATTATATTAGAATAACATTAACCACGATCTGAAAGAACACATAATACTGGTCACCGATGACATCACTGACGCAACTCATGGATCAGTTTCAATTACGCTCCCATTGTCCTCACTAATATGCAAATATATGTAATTATATTTACATATAATTACATATTATATGTAATTAAATTATATTATATTACATGTAATATAATTAAATACTTACATATAATTACAATTATATGTAAATATTTTCACATTCCTGGATAGCGAGATGCGTCCCCACAGAACCATCACAGGTAAGCAATGCTGCTAGCTCAAATCTAGTCAGCGCCACAAAATATGCATGTCCATTGTTAACAGAGCACATTTGAGTTGTATTGACATTTGGTCTGCCAGTGGGGACGATCGACGAGTGAGTGTAGACCTCAGTGTGTTTGCCAGCAATTTGCGCGAACTGAAAAACCCAACAAAACTCACGACGTTATTGTTGTTGTATACATAGGAACTTAGACCATGTTGCGCCATATATTTTGTCTGCAAATTGCGTTTCGTCCAGCAAATTGTTTGCTGGACGAAAAACCCAAATTTCCGGGATAATAAAATTATGCAACCCTCACCTGAGCCCCACTAACCCAGCCATGTTGTAAAAAAATCCAATAAAAATTCCTCCCGTTATTTACGGGATACGAACTCAGGTGTTTTATAGCCGGTGTGGGGAAGTACGGTAATTATACCAAGTATGCTACTGCCGGAATATAACACACGAGAAAATAAAAATAATAATAGTTAAAAAAATACTCCGTCTACCTGCGACTAGCTAATTACAGCCCCGACTGAAGAAACCTTTAAAAATTAAACCAGTATCCGATGGAACTTGAATCCAGACTTTGAATTACATCAAACGTGCGACAGGTGGCAAACTCGCAATACTGTCAAGGAGGGAAACAACTGATTACAGTGAAACTTTTAAAACTTAAAATAAGAGTACTCAATTTATTCACAAAGTATTTTAAAAAATATTGGAAATCGCGAAACGCTATGAGTAACAGTGAAGTAATCATAATACTAATAGAATTTAGTATTATTCGATTCTCTCTTAAATTAAAATTTGGAACTAAAAGTAATATCTCTAACAGCCGCGACACGAGTTAGAAAATACATTTTCGGACTAAAAGTTTCCAGTACTGAACTCTACTGAAAGGCCCAATTACTGAAATACATAAATTTAATTCCTGTCGCATTGCGTCTATTATCAAAACACTAGAAAAATATTAAAATACTAATGAATTACAATGACTGAATATTACAGTAAAATCTCAGCAATTCAAAGTAATTGAGACAAGTACAGTAGTCCGAATTAGTGAAAAGTCAAAATTAAAGAACAGAATTATATGTAAATATTTTCAAATCGTACTTGAAAGAGAAGAGGGGGGAAACAGCAATATGTTAACTTCGATAGTATTAGGACAAAAACATGATGAAAACATTTATATTAAAAACAAAACTGAACCTAAAGTGTTCAATCAAACAGAACATGATATACAATAACTAATATTCTATTAATCAGATGTAGGCGGTCCCACCCCAATCGTACTGTCTTTTTTTAAAAAATGAGAAACTTTTTGCCGAGTAAAGGTTGGTTGATTTTATTTTTTAATGGAGCATTGTCAACTTAGGCCATAATGCTCCAAGTCAAACTGAGTAAAGATCCTCTTGTATTGCTGTTTCATAACTTCATTCTTCAATTCACTTAAAAGCATTTTCAAATTTGTTATCAGAATTAGCAAATTTAACAAGTGTATCAAGGCAACTTTCTGGTTTCGTATAATTGAACTTTTTCTTTACTTTCTTTTTTTCATTTCCCGGTAAAATCTGTAGGTGAACTACAGATTTTACCCCTTCAACTCCTGTTGATATTTCTTTCTTTACCATATGATAAAGAGCATCTTTCACCACTTTATTTTTATACTCAATATTTTTAATTCCATCTAAATGAACAAGAAAATAGTCATCATTTAATATCTTTTTTCTTTTTTTTTTTTTTCCAATACAACTTTTTGCTGTATCTCTATGTTATAATTTTTAATATTAGACACTGTCTTTTTCTCATCGTCTCAACTGTCAAAAAAAAAAAAAAAAAAAAAAGACAGAAATATTAACATTCTTTGCTGTTCCGTTCAATATAAACGTTTAGTTCAGTATGAGGATAGCTGGATTGCGTACCGCAGTCAGAATATTTAAATGTTCTGAGTGCGTCCCAGTTCATTCAGAATTACCCCGAGGCACACCGCTGAGACAAACTGGCCTAAATCCCAAAATAATTTTTTTTTAACATTTGATTTTATTAAAAACCATATAAAAATGATTAATTTTTGTTGTTTATGGACCAATAAAATCAAATTTTGTAATTGTCCCTGTTTGTAATTTTCCTACATTTACTTCAATAAATTGAACTTTCTTAGTTGTGGTTGACTTCTAAAATCTATATGCTAAAACAACAATATTCTAGAAGTCCAGATCCCAGAATAAAATGGCACGCATTATTTGAAAAAAATAACTATTTAAAATAAGTAAAATATATTACTTCTTGGCAAAATCCGTTATCCGCATCATAGTTAACACAATCAGCGATATCACAGAATTAAATAATGTGTACAAATATATTAAAACAGATCATTTTTCTATTTGGGATTCGCGTATCATAACAAAGACAAGCGTTTTAATTATGAAATAAAAACGGTAAAAGCTTTCTCTGCATCCTTATATACAACACGCTTTACCTGCACGGCGAGGTGGCTCAGTATTGTACTACTCCAATGAACTAACCTTCTTTTTTTTTTTTGGAGGGGGAGGTAAATATTGTGCATCATTCACAAAAAGATGTTGGTTTGTCTTGCTCTAATCGAAGTAGCACTTCCTGTCTCGACAGAAAAGTGTTTTCTGACGCAGTACAATATCAATTCAACTAGTTTTAAAAGTGGAGAACCTCTGTTTTCAAAAAAATAATACATCTATATCATAGGGAAATTGCGTGCGGGTTAGTTCAGCTACAACTGTGAGCGGACGAACAGGCTATGATATTAGATTTCCATCTGAACAAAATGGGCGCACTCGGAAAATCCCGTTGAATGTGACTCTCTGATCAGTAAGTTGCATAAAAACTATGCAAATAGAAAATAAAATGCGCCCCCCCCAGAATCTGGGGGGCGCATTTTATTTTCTATCATCGCTTGATAAAATTTCTGCAAAATGATTTAAAGAAGTTCGAAATTGTATTATTAAATTCTCGTTCAGTAAAAATCTCCATAAATAAAATACATACAGAAAAACAAGGCAGTAGAAATTAGAGGATTCGAATTAACGAAGTTTTACTGTACCGTGTGTGTGTGTGTGTGTGTGTGTTATCATATTTTCAGACAAATATGGCGAGGATGGGTGAAGGGGTTAATAATATTTATTTATTTATTTATTTATTTATTCATTCAAGGAAAGGTTATATCCACCCCTAGACAGCAAACATTTGTATATGTAAGTCAATGTTACAGTTGACACGCATGTGTATTGAATCTGATTTGAAAATTCTTAATGTCCGAATTGAATAAAGGAAGGGAAAAATGAAGGCGAATTAACGTAAATGTTTATCTACCACCTCCTGTATATAATCCTCAGTAGATAACACTGGTTAAGAGTAAAAATAAAATTATTGGTATAAGATATTACAGAAGTATAATACTTCAAATTCGAGATTCCTGTTTGCGCTATTCAGTTAGCAGCTAATTGTAATCTTTTACGATTTTATTCCAATTCTAGCCAATATTATGATTTCCCAAACAGAAATCATAATGTACTTTGTAGCAAATTAATTTAATTAGGAGAAGTTGGCTCACTTGTCATCTCTGTTCATCAAATACTCTGCTTCTAATGTTATTATTGCTAATCTGTATAGTTTTCGTAGGAAAATAACTGATTAAAATAAATGAAATTAATATAAAAATAACAATACCTTACATATCCTAAACGTTCCATTATATTTGCTAGTTGATATAAGAAATACAAATTATTCGGATAAGTTCGATCAGAATTCCTCCTCCAACTAACTTCTTAAGAATTAAATAGATTAAAAGCGAATAAAAATGTTTTTAACTAAAGGTTAACAACAGCTGGGCTTGCCGATGAAATCAATTCTTTATAGTTACATCTTTGGCAGTATGGTTAAAAACATTAATGAACATAAGCACTTTACACTGATAAATTTTATTTAGACTTTAATTTATAATCCCATGTGTTTATTATACTATTTCCATTCTTATAAGTTGTCCAAATCCATGATAAAAATGAGCTTTTCCTATAATGAAATGCAACTACCCACTGTGATTAGGATAAAAAAATTATTCGACTGGGCAAGTGTTTGTGGAACACACTACTAGCGTTAGTCGAAGCGGGAGTGTATTTTAAATATAACTTTCAAAAAGAGTAAATAAGAAATAAAAATATTATTTCATTTATTTTTGACCAGACAGTAAATAAATACATTTTAAAAGATGTTCAATGACAATGTTTAGCTGGCCCAGCAAATGCACTTCTCAAGAACAAAGACAACGATCTAATGCAAGAAATAATTTTACCTTACACTTCTAAGGAATATAATTTTGTCTAATATTATAAATGCCTTACTTTCTGAAGTATGCCTCTACTAAAGAAATGCTTAGTAATAATCATGACTCCTTTTTATGGCTTTCAGATTCTCTCAAACAGCTTTACATTTTTAAGGATCAGCTTAACATTTTTAAAAATGTGTTATCTAGTTATCCAAAGTTTGGAGACAGAGCAAACATAACTAACCGCCAATTAATTTTTATGATTAATTCTATTCCTAAAATTCTTTAAACAAAGATTGTATTGTAATATCTAAATTTGTTGAACTCAACATCACAGAGGACCTACAGCTCTCTAATCTACTGTACTTTCAATGACTTAAACATTGTGAAAGCCTTGGATGACTGATGTATACTGTTTTTATAACAAAATCTTTCGATTCTATACATCACAATCCTCTGCTTACAAAATCTCACGTTACAGAGAATTTGTTGAGATGATTTGACAGCTTCCTGTCTGTCAGATCGTATTCCTTTTGAATACGTTTGTGATGTCATATAATTATGGGGCGTCACTGGACGCGGGAGAATGAATTGCAGAAGAGACTACGTATCACCAATACAGTACATATAAGGGCAGTCTAAGATTGAAGTATGTAACTACAGTCAACTTCGGTGGTAGGGAAAATCACAGAGGCAATGAGTAAGAATGCAATGCAGGGGAATATAGAGAAAACACACCACGATTTTAGAAAGGGAAATTTCTGTTTAACTAACATGGTTAGCTATTTTTACAACAGACTCAGATGCAGGATTTTTTTTTACATTGACATTTCTCATCTCGATTTCAAAAAAAGCAAACGACTTAGTCTCACAAGAAGTTTTAAATAAGCTGGAACAATATTGGGATAACGGACAAGATCCTTAGATGGATCACAGGATGGCTGCAGAATAGGAGACAGACTGGGCTAGGACAGGAGCGGCCATTCCAAGATAATATGTAGCGGGCGTCGTGGGTCACCTATTGGCGGATTCAGAAGTTACCGGAATAAATATTCTCCCCTACTGATCTGCGTTTGACATTTTTGCAAACTACGTAAAGGAATTGTATGCTAAGCGCTTGTAACAAAAAAAAAAGTGTGTGCGCGTGTGTTTATAAAAAAATTTTATATAGGTTAAAGAATAAATGTTATCAGATGACTAAAGCCGCTGCTTACCCGCACTGAAACCGATGTTATAATTTCTGACAAAAGTGATATTTAAAATGTGTTTCACTTCATTCCCGATTTTTCAAATAGGTAACATAATTTTATAAGTGAGTTCCCCCTCCCCCACATTGGGAGATATGCCACTAACAAGAACTATGTGTGTTGGGTTCGTTAGCCACCCTCCCTAGTGTTGGAAGTGAATTCTCTCAGGGATCGGCACTTAGTCTACTGTTTCTTATTTTTCTTAGATGATATTGACTAAGAGATATAGGCTGTGATGTCAAACTCGCAGAATCTCCCCTTTTGACTATAATGCACATTTACAACCTGTTCGAAATAACGAACATTTAAGTAAATCTGATGTATGACAAATGTAGTAGGATTGTCTTGAATGAAGGAAATATCCAGGGACAACACTTCTATTGAGTTTACCTAAGCACTAATAACTGCATTCGCACCGAATGGATTAGGTTAATTAACATATTAAACACTACACTAAGTCCAGCGGATGTTGGCATTTTAGTCTTCTGGGAACTTCACTGTTGTCCAGCAGGTTCATCGCCAGGTAATTTGGACGTACTTCTAGTCATTGCTGGTATTTCTTACTGTAATTGCGTATTTCCTCTTTTACCGTTGGCATGTTCAGGTCTCTACAAATCATTTTATTGGTGACATAACAGGGCGAGTTGGTAATGGTTCTCAGCATCTTTGATTGAAAGCGTTGTAGTATTTCTATATTTGAGGTGCTGGCAGTACCCCAAAGCTGGTACCGGAATGGACGTTGGCAGTATGTTTTGGTGTGTCCATATTGTTGACATCTTTTATACTGCACTAGTTCCCTTTTTTATGTGGTGGTTCGAATTTTACTTTGGCATTAAGGATGTATTCAATATTGTATATAGCTTTGTTTGCTTTTGGCATTAGATCGATGTAAAACAGACAGGCAATATGGATACTCTGTGTTTTATATTACAAATCCTCGAAACCTGATGGTTGTGTTTTTCTATATCAGCTTTGATATAAACTAATTCTGTTGAGTAGCGTACATCTCCCAGCACAACCCTAGCATCTATTTTCTTTCGGTGAATGCGTATAAAAGCTGTAATCGGTATTTTCTAATGCTTTGGCTATTAGCGTATATGCTTTACTAGTTTTTGGCATAATTCTGATCTTTTTTTCAGTTTTCTATTTTGTCACATATTCTTCAGGAACAACTGAGTTTAGTTTTGCTAGTAATGGTTTTATGTCCTCAATATGGTTGGCTGGTACGACAGGAGTTTTCCTTGTTTGTATTTCATCATCTTCTTCTTCATTGATTTATTCCTTGTCTCGAGCTAGTACACAAAATTTGTTGCTCGTTACTATTGAGTATTGTTTTGCTATTGTTTTTGCTTTGACATTTCTTGTATCAAACCCGGGGCTATTTCTCTTTGTTTCTCTTGATGAAGGTATCTTCCACTCACTGCTGTTGTCTGGATCTAATCATACCGCTGCTAATCATTGATATTGTAGTCATAGTTAGCATTAGAATTAGTAAAGGCATGTGATACAAGAAAGCAAGCTTAAACAGGCATCAGCCAAAAAAAAAAAAAAAAACAACTTCAACTTCAACTTATCTATACGCTCCAAAAGTTTGTCCACTTCTTCCTTGAATTTATTTAAGCTTTCAACTTCCACAATGAAAGACGGAAGTTTGTAAATATATTAATTACTAATTACCTGATAAAGGCAGATGAAATAAGAACATCTTCTTGTACCTAGTATCATTAGGATCATGTAGGTACCACTCACATAGAATTTGTTAAGACTATAATTCACATTAAACAGTTTGTTGTTGTTGTTGTTTGTATTTTAGGAGCATTAGCAACTAAAGCCATATTGCTCCGGGATATGCGGTGGTCATTCCCTGACCTTTCCGCATCCTCCGTATTTGGTGGTCACGGGCTCGAACCCCGGTCTAATCAAGAAGCGTGTGCTACGCATTGCTGCTCCTTCCCACCTGGCTACGGAGGCGCCCATTAGACAGTAAACACGGAGCACAGTAAAAATGCGACCGCACCGATCGACTCACCACGAATGAATCGCAGATGATGTTAAGATCAAGAGAGTGTTTCATGACCAAAAGCAGTCAGCACTCCTTCAGGACATTTGAATAGGCTCCAAGGATGACAGCTACGTTTTAATGATGCTGCAAAACGCAAGGCAATTACCAAAACATAATCCCAAAATAACTTATGCAGTTGGGGGTGGGGCTGAATTAATAACGGTTTCTTTATCAATGTGGCGATAGGGCGGTCCTCACAATACCACTATATAAAAAAATTTTCTAGGTAGCAGTTGCACACTATGTCAACGACGTACATTATTTGACGAGATTAGCAAAAAGGTATCTATATGAACAATATAAACTAGATTTTTGTTAAGTTTTATTTAACCAGGGAGTTGTTAACGGAATAAGTTACTTCCATGGGGTTAAACTGCCTGCTTGGAGGAAATTCAAATGTTAGTTGGAACAGTGAGCAGTGAAACACACAGGTAGAGTTTCATTCTTTTATTATTATTGTTATTAGAAAACAAACACGGTATTATTATTATTTCTCCTCCCTGACTGAGGGTTTCACCCTGTGATGGGTACTGCTACCAAGTACACAGGGTGGTTGTTGTTGTTACGTCTCGCGTTACTGTTGGTCGGGAAACTGACTATCCTACAGGTGTTCAGGATTGCGACTGTCTTGAGTCCTTATAGGTGTTCTGTGGTAGACCTATTGCTACTAGACTGTTATGTTGGGTCTTTGGCACTACACCGGTAGTTGACATGCTGATAGGGGGTGGTCGTTACTTGTTGCATATGCCACATCTCTTTGATCTCCTGTCTTAGGTTCGAGTATTTCCTGATCTTTTCCTCATGGATTTTCTAGAAATTGCCAGTATCGGGCACCGCTTTGTCAATCAGATAGGCAGCCTTTTCCTTATCGTCGACAAGAGTTATGTCAGGTATGTTGTTCAGGATTGTTTTGTCCGTTATTATGGAGTGGTACCAGTACGGCTTGTGGATTGGAGTCTCTAGTACGGCCTGGGGTTCGTACTTGTAATACTGTACACTTTTTTTGATAAACTAGTATTTCCTCGCTAGCTTCAGATGTATTATCCTGAATACCTGGTCATGTCTACCAGTGTACTCCGTCTGCCCGATCACCTTGCACACTGCAGTGAGGTGTTGGAAAGTTTCTGAGGCCGGGTGGCATCGTCGACATGTGTCATCTGGCACTCCGGGCTCCTTGTGATGTATTTACTATAGTTCCTAATGTTGATTATCTGGTCTTGGATGGTGAGCATGAATCCTTCAGTCTCGGGGAAGAGCATCCCGCTCGTGAGCCATGCATTGGAAGCTATTTTATCTATGTGATCTTGACGGAGGTCATTGCAGTGTCTGCGTTGGAATGTCTTCTTTGCCCAACTTTCTAACTTCATTTGTTCCGTCTGGGCGAGAAGGGAACTCCTTGCTTAGGTTGAGTGGGGCGATATGCCGCTTGTCCATCTTATGGCCTAGTAGAATGCTGCTGTGTTTTTCTGGAAATAATCCTTCAGGTTAGCTACTGCTGTCTTCTGTTGCTCGATAAGGTCTATCAGGTCCCTACCTCCTTTCCGAGCTATTGTCAGTCTCTAGACAGCTGACTTTGGTTGGTGTTGGCAGCTCTTGGTCATCATTGTCCTTGTCTTTCTCATGATATCCTCCAGCTCGGTGTTAGTCCAATCCATTATCCCAAAGGAGTATGTTAGCACTGGGGGGGGGGGGCTGCATAGATGTTATGGCTTTAACTTTGTTCCCTCAGTTCAGCTTTGCATTGAGCAGGCTTCTGAGTCTCTGATGGTGTTTTTCGGTCAGGTGGTAGATGGCTTTCATCAACCGGTGAAATACCACCACTTTGCTTATTGGAGGCTTGAAGTGGTGAAAACCATGTTTAGTCTCTAGAGCAAAGTTTCCGGCATCCCCCTCCCCCCATACTTCTCCTTCAACCTAACCCAAGCACGGTACTAAGTACTATAGGTTCTAATACCTCTCGTGTTTGGGGCTCACATAAAAAAAAAAAAAAAAAAAGACAGGCCTTGATCTCCTTGTGCTCTAGCTGCTGAGCCTGCATGATCTTCAGGTAATTGTAGATCCCCCCCCCCCCCGTTATGGCTTCGATCTCTTTACTAGTCTGCAGCTGGTAGTTTCGGCCAACTAATTTCCCCTGATGCAATCCGTGGGTCTTGCAAAGCAATTGTCTAGAACGAATTACATCCTAATCATTGCTGAAGTCTTATGGTGATTCGGAGTAGTTGCTTCTCGGTTGTCGGGTAAAGCTTAAATGTCATCTATGTACATCAGATGGGAGAAGGTGTACAGGTTTTTACCTCCTTTTTTGAGGTTATATCCATACTTGCTGTTGTCGAGCATGGATATAACCATGCTATTATTATTATTATTCGCTAATACTCATCAACATTGAGTATTGGCATTATTATTATAACGCCATAGCTTCAGCGAGTATAATATCAAACTCGCTGAAGCTATGCTACAAAAAAATTCAGGTAGCAGATAATAATGCATGATGTTCCCAAGCAAAACTTAGAGAGAGCGAGATTCTAATAATTCGGCATAGCAGAAATTGCACGTATTAGTGCAATTTCTGCGTATGCTGGATATGTTTTAAAATCACACTTTGTGAACAGTTTCTTATCTTACTAAGTCATGACTGGAAAGTTCTGCCTTGAAGAAAATGCTGTACTTAGTGGCCATTAGTGACACATTCATTTGAATTATTTCACTTCCACAGTGGCAAACAAATTGGCTAGAAAGGCTAAGTTTAAATTAGTAGTGCGAAAGGTGGTATGTTGAAAAGACTTTCATAAGACAGGGAATACCAGAATGACGCGAGGAACGACGGAAGTTGAGCTTCACGCACGCATTAATTAATTTTATACGAATTAACTAAGTTAATTAATTGAAGTTCCAGCAGGGCTGAGCATTAATGGGGTATCTCTTTCCAAATGGATCTTTTCAAGATGGCAGTTTTAAAAGTTTTAAATACTGGCTTAAGTAAGCACACAATTTATAAAGGTCATGTCACTGCAACATCTAAATTTATTCGTTACTGTTACAAATTTACTGTTGTGTTCAAAACGAAAGGAATCGTTTGCCTCATGAAAGAAGCAAATTTCTATACGCTGAATTCAGTTCTGATAACGAGTAAAAATATACCTACAGTGATCTGACTGGATCTTATAGTGTATTCACTTTACATCTTTTTTTATTATTAATCAATAGGTGAATATTACAATGTAATCATTGTAATATTCACCTAAAAATTAAATTATCTGCGTTTCTGTCATACTCAAGGAATCCAAAAACAATCACTAACCATTGAAAATGACACGGCACTATAATCAGTTCAGTTCTGGAAATATTCATGATAAATATGTGAAGTGCATATATATATATATATTCAGCAGGTTTCAAGATGCAAGTCAAACTCACTCTCGCATTATTATTTTTAAAATAAATAAATGTTCTGTTTACACTTATAAACTTGAGAAGTTTACAAGATAGAGAGGATGCACGAGCATCAATGTATTGTATAGTCTTTCTGTCTTTAATTCTGAATTTTAGTGGTCATCAACAGCATAAACAGAATTTATTTTATTTTATTTTAAAATAATAATGTGAGCGTGAGCTGATGATGTTGTGCTCCTTGAAAACTGGTTTTGAGAACAAAGATGATCTATTACTATTGCTATAGATTTGATGTGTTATTGAGTTGTTCTTATTTCTTAGCAGCAGAGAGGTAAGAATAAGAATAGCAATGAGTAAAAAAGCTTTTGAGAAGGGAATAAAAATATTATGTGGGAGATTAGGAATTGGTTTAAGGAAAAGACTGTTAAATCTGGTATGGAGTGTGGTACTTTATGGGACAAAGACATGGACACCGAGAATGGAAGATATTAAATAATTGGAAAGTTTTGGGATGTGGGTATGAAGGAGGATGAGGAGGAAGAAGATGAGTCTATAAGGTGAGAAATGATGAGATCAGATATTTAATTGAAAGAATCAGAAGGAGGAAGAGAAACTAGATTGGGCATATGTTGAGAAAAGAAGGATGTGATGGAGGGAAAATTTGAGGGAAAGGGCCAAGAAAGAATTAAAAGTGTGTGTGTGTGTGTGTGTGTGTGTGTGTGTGTGTGTGTGTGTGTGTGTGTGTGTGTGTGTGTGTGTGTGTGTGTGTGTGTGTGTGTGTGTGTGTGTGTGTGTGTGTGTGTGTGTGTTTAGGTAGGTCACGTTACAAAAGAACAGGTTGAAAAACACTGGTCTACGGTATCCTTCGCATGTCCAATGCTTCTTATGAATCGGACTGATTGGTATAGTTTTATTTACTTATCATTTGTTCAACTTCGAGAACTGTGTTTCTTCGTGTTGTTCAATATAATTCTTGATCCTTGCAAATTTGCACCATAACAGTTTTTATTTCTTTAATAGAAAGAGAGAATACACAACAACAAAAAAAGGTTAGAAATGTGAGTCGCCTTTTCTTTGTAAATACAGTAACATTTTATTATCACGTTGAGGAAACAGTAAATCGTTGTCCGAGTTATGTCTGAAACAAAGTCCTCAATATTTGTTGCAGTTCTTGTAAAAATTCATGCTGGAACCGGATTTTCGTTCACTAATTTCCGTAAAGATGCAGGCCTAGGTAAACTAGGCATGTGCCTACGGCCCGTTGTTTGTTTGTTGTTTTGGTTTTTAGGAGCATTAGCAACTAAGACCATATTGCTCCGGGATATGCGGTGGTCATTCTCTGACCTTTCCGCATCCTCCGTATTTGGTGGTGACGGGCTCGAACCCCGGTCTAATCAAGAAGCGTGTGCTACGCACTGCTGCTCCTTCCCACCTGGCTACGGAGGCGCCTCCTACGGCCCGTAAATGGCAATGTATATAGCCAAAATCACTGATATCCAGTAGCGTAACGACGAGCATGAGCAATCGTTCCTTATAAAATTTGAAAATAAAATATACATGTACTTTCAAATTGCAATGTTGTAGTTTCTGGTCAAAAAGATGCGTGCCACCGACATGTTCAGATTAGCATATATTTCCTTTGAGATATATGCAAATTTATTTACTTCACATTTTTATATTGACTGTAATCCTAAATTTGGATTATAGTGTTATTTATTTATTTATTATTCATGTTTTGTTTTGTTTAATAAAATAGTGTAGGACCCTCGGAAAATATTTTGCCTAGGGGCCCAAATATTCCAAAGATAGGCACTGGAAAGAAGTGAATTGTGTCAATTCCTGATAATACATTTAGTGTTTTTCTGATAGTGGAGCGGTCGAGTGGGGCATAACTACACACTAAAACGAACTCTCCCTAGATTCCAATTTTTAACCGTGCTACATATTCTGCTGTTTTGGTTGCATATATCCAATGAGATGAAATCTCTTCTATGAAAAGGATGCATCCAAGATATCTACACCTACTGACAATAAATCTTTTTCCCTTTTTGACTGTTTTCGCCTTATGCCTTACGTTCGCACATAATTTGAATGAGACGAGTATGAAACTTAAACTTTGTAGCATTTTGTATGCATCCATACGACAATTCACACTGCTATGAACACTTTCACAGTGATTTCTTTGGAGACTGTAACAAATTTAATAGGCATTATCAAGTGTTTAATTGTTAACACTGAAGGCAAGACAACTCAATGACACTACTTGCTTTGAGGAAGAGATCAATGAGACCACATACGCTCATTTATTCCGATTCGGAACAGAACAACTGTAATGATAGACTTTCTGGCAATCTAAATATGAACACGACAAACTTGGTTACGGATACGAATCCAAAAGATCACATTATGACACAGAAAAAAAATTTCAGTTTGGAAGTGGAAGCTAGATTGCTGTTTGTTATTTGGATTTTAGGAGCATTAGCAACTAAGGCCATATTGATCAGGGGATATGCGGTGGTCATTCCCTGACCTTTCCGCATCCTTCGTATTTGGTGGTCAAGGGCTCGAACCCGGGTCTAATCAAGCTAGGTTGCTTATCCTGTAAAACGGTAGTACAACATGCTCCAAAAATCATTACTTAAAAAATCGATTGCGAAATGATCGATTTCGACAGTAATGTTTTGAAATACAAATTTCCAAGTAGAATAATGGATCATGCAACATACTAACTACATACTATGGTTGAGTCTGACAAAAACCTGGAAAACGATTTAAAAAAAAAAAAAAAAAAAAAATTTACGTACCGTCCAAAGAAATAAATTTTGGACGAAGGCTGTGCACCTGACATTACTAAACTGCTCCGATGCACCTAAAAACGACTGCAAATCTGAATTAATAGAGAATAAATCTACCACTAAACTCGCAAACATTCTCAAAAGAAGAAAAGCGCAAAGCCTGATCTATCAAAATTTGGTTCTAAATGTAAGCAAACTGCATATTCTGCTATAAGAACATTCCCGCCTTTCTTTTTGCCAATATTGAACAAGCAACAAGACAAATGTTGATGCAGACGTAGTATAATGATTCATTTTATTAGTCGGTTTTTTAATGATTACACACATTTTCGACTCTTTTTTGAGCAGTTAAAAAGATCCCTGATTTTTTAACAAAGTGAATAAAAGTTACTGATGTGTTCTTTCTGTTTTATTTTATACTGACGTTCGCAGCAATTTTTTCCTCTGTCTATATTAATTCTGAAACGATAATGAGTTTTATAAAATCAGATAATACAATATATATAAATATATTATGATAAGAGTAAAGCAGTTCAGCCCAAAAGGTTCTACACGCAACACACAGTATAGTTAAAATTCGGAATATCACTTTATCAAAATAATTCAACATTCCTGTAGTACAACTTCTATTATAAACAAAATTGTTGCGCACTGATTGATAGCTGACAAACAGTGAAGTGGATGCAAGCAGGAAGTCCATAAATGATGAATGGCTGTTTACAAGTAATTACAGATCCGGAAAAAATTCGCGACCACTTAACGTCAGAAAGGAAAAGTGTGTGAAACCAAATGAACGTTGAAATTTAAATGAATCTTTTTCCGAATGCAACCCTTTGCTCAATACTGAGAGATACCAAGCGCAACATTTCACACTGCAAGACTGATTTGACAAATCGAAGCGAGTTATCCAAGCAGAAATTACTACATTCAGGTGTGATTTCAGATACAGGAGTCAATTCCCAAAAAATACAGGGAACGATGACAACTACATGATGGACGACCGATTTTCGAAGATGAAGTGCACGGAGAATTTCTGAGAACAATTAAAAGGTAAAATTGCTGTCGCTACACCAATAATATAAATTTTCGTCATCCCTCTTCTCTGCCGCTTAAGAAAGTATGCGTCGACTAAATCATTTTAACTAAGCAAAATACACAGCTCAGCACTACTGAAAATCAAGCCCTGAAGGGAACGGTATAAACAGGAGACGAAGCAACCGTTTGGGTGTTTCCCCTAGGGAGTACACGGTGTAATAAATCTGCAGCCACTAATGACAGTTTGGAATGTGCCTATTTATTTTCGCAGACACTGTTCTATACAAAATGTCCGAGAAGACAAGTGAAAAAAAAAAAAAAAAAAAAGTAGAATAAATCATATGCGAGACACCAATATAAGGAGGGATTTAAAAAGGCAGTGTCGGACTTCATTAACAGGATATACTTCAATATTTCTTCATTAATCTTGCAAAATTGTCCGTTCAGACATTCGGATATAAAAGTTCAAACCGGTGTGAAAAGATATAGTTTAAATTCAAAAATAAATGAGCCATTAATGGAGAGAATTAGCTAGTTTATGATTATGTTAACTCAGTGTGCTGCCATTTGATATTAGTGGAAATAAGTTTAGAAATTGTCCACAAACCAGTTAGTGGAAGGGAAAAAAAAGAAAAAAAAAAAAAACGTTAATCAACTAAAGCGTAAAGAATTCCGTACATAACTTATGAACAACTTATTTCCATTTTACAAAGCATCACATCCCTAAGACATATATAAAACTCCGTATCTATATAAGCAAGTTTTGCTCAGTAGCGATACTTAAAACGAATCAATTCAGAACAAATATTACGGTAATATTTTAAATTACTACAACTATGTCATATTAATGTCACAGAACGTGATTCGAACCAAACTGCCTTAGATAATATATCATCCTATACGAAGTCGGTAGCTTAAATAAATTGATGGAAGAACTAGATAAACTATTGGAGGGAACGAATAGGTGTGTGTGTGTGTGTGTGTGTGTGTGTGTGTGTGTGTGTGTGTGTGTGTGTGTGTGTGTGTGTGTGTGTGTGTGTGTGTGTGTGTGTGTGTGTTGATGCTGCATAAGCTTGCTTTTTTGCATCCTTTGCCCTACTAAGCTAATGATGATGAAGGTCGGAATATCTGACAACAAATGCCACTGAGATTTGGGAAAATGGAAGGACACATTAACGCTTCCATTATACTGAAATGAAAAGATCGTGATATTTCATATTTATTTAGCATTAATAAATTACGCATTTACTGATTAATTCTCTTATTTTTAACCACGAACAATCATGATATTCTCAACTGCTAATATCATCTGATAAGAACTTCCACTGAATCTGATAATAAATATAAAGAGATACTGGGGAAAACGTAAAATATTTTATCTTCAACACAAATATCAATCTCATTACTACTACAGTGAACCGATCATATATTAAAAACGCTGTAATATCCTATAAAGCGTTACCATCTTTTTAAAACTAGGGAGGAAATGAGAAATGAGAGAAATCTGTTGAAAACATTACAATGCAATAAGCAAAGCACATTTTAAAATGTACTTGGTTTATACATGCTTTATTACTCTCTCAAATGAATAAAATAATGATTAAAAAAAAAAAGTTCGTGAAAATATGTAAAAATTTAGAACAGTACCATCCCTAGAGATCAGTTTTCCAACAAAGAGAGCAAACTGTCCATCACCAAATTCGGTATTCTCCAAGAGTTGGTAGTAATACTTATTTTAGTCATACTGCTGATTGAGAAGCCATGTTTAAATAGGTCAACGAAGAACAGGGACAGCTTGTGTGTGTGTGTGTGTGTCTCTCTCTCTTCATACTTTATTGCTGACTATGTATCAAAATTATAAGAATAGTACTGAAACAAAAAAAAAAAAAAAGGTTAAATAAATAAGATTATATCTTCTAAACTAACCTGAGACTGCTTATTTGCATTTCTATCCAGCAGAAGGCCATTAACACCAGTGGCTCAGACCAAGCTCACACACACATATCTAAAAGAACACTGAAGTTGAAGAAATTCGTGCACCTATCCGCAGTACCCATGTAAGTTTTGGCTTTCGTCACTTTACGCCTATTTGGCTTATTCCGCTAACGAAAATTTCGTCGCAGTCAATAACACTGGCACTGTCGAAAAGATAAAAATTTTGTCAATTCTCGATATATCACACCACACTAAGTTTAACATGAACAACAACACAAGCATACAAAAAATCTGCATCTTGCATTTCTCGTGAGTGTACACATATACGCAGAACAGAACATTGCAACGAGGCGGACGTGAGGCTTAGCAATAAGCCTAACCACCAAAAGCATTCAACTTGTTACAATTGCCGCGCTTCCTCTCTTGAGGTAACAAGTCTCACGCAATCACATACAAAGGAAGTAAACCATGCACTATGACTGGCGGTCATGCATTTAATACAAGCGTCAAGTAAGCTGCAAATTCCAAAGCTAGATGTTGGGTGGTAGAGCTGTTTCGTGATGCGTGCCGTTGGTGTCACGGAGGCAAAAATCTGCAACATGCAGGCAGAGAACAGGTGCCTGAATGAGGGGCTCGAGAAGTCCTATTCCGAAACAGGTTTTACAAGGACTTCATAAGCACTGTCTGTAGTTTCATATCTCAATGATTCATTAATATGTCATACGCGTTATCTAACTGTATGCACACAGTTTAATCAACGCGATCTCGTGTCATTATAGAGGGCTGCTTTAACACATTATGGAGTGAAATTGTCACTGACATAATGATGAAACTTAACTGTTATTCGAAACTTAAACGTATGAGTGGGGTATATTTTAACAGATTTTAAAATTCGTTTATAGTTATTGTACCCAACATCGGGTTTTTTAGTAATTGTATTTCTGTAAAAAGAGATATGATTAACAGCAATGACAGAAATAACAACAAAGTTATCATGTGCTATATAATGATTACTCGGACTACTTGCATTCCCGAAATCCAAACATGTTCATAGCCACGTGGCTTAAAAAATTTCTTAACAGGTCCTAGTGGAATTTGTGCACTTACTCTTATTTTACAGATTAATCAAATTCATGAAAGGCATTGAGTGGAAATACTAACAAGAAAGAAAGTTTAAAAAAAAAACAGTTTACTATCTGTAATATTTAATTAGTTCACTGGTATTGAAAAGGGCAAATTGATAAAATTAGACTAAAAAAGTCCAACTAACTAAATAAATTTAGCTAAGTTTTGAATTTCTATGTTGAAATCTGTCTTCGGGCCTGGATTTTGGGTTCTATAAAAATTATGTACAAAGAACACAGGTTGACACATCACTTTATTGCTAAATTAAAGCGATTTTATTTTATCGAATATTAAAGAATTAGAATTAAAAATTTCGAAGTGTTATTACTTCACTAACAATATCTATCCTACTAGATAGGATGTACAGATACCCATGTAATATAATATATGACACTTGTGAGGAGTTTTTTTTGTTTGTTTGTTTACCCGAACTTTAAAACAGATATATAAAAAAGTCTTAATCATGAAACTGGAAAGGCTCCTGTTGATTGAACTGTACTCTTTGGTTTCTGTTGATGGAAGTGTTAATCAAATGCTTATAGGGACTTTCATCAACAAAACCAAAGGAGTAGTTCAATCAACAGTTCTATAATCTGCTCAAGGATAAAATCAAAAACTAATATCAACATGATCCACAGAAGAAGGGCATACCACTGAACTTCCCACAGAATTAAGTCACCAACCCACAAGATATCACAAGTTCCCACAATCTCAGCAATACAACCAGAAAGTTCCTTCAATCCAATTTAACTAGCTCTCAGCGTATCATTCATTTTTTGCTGTTATTTTACATGTTGTAAGCAACCACTTCAACCATTTCCAATTCTTGATTATTTCAGTTTTAGAATTATAGGTTTACTTTTTCCCCACTCAATGAATTCAGTTTACGTTATTACTCTGGATTTCCCTAGTTCGGTATTATCGAGATTGTGTTTATTTTTAATCGTAACCAATTTTCTCAGTCAATTCAGTCCTCCCAATGTGTCCCATGGAATTCTAAACTAAAGATTATCATATCACTGGTTTACTACTATATTATTTTCTGTATTCTAGTGGTTCGAGAGTATTCCAATGAATTATATTTCTAATAAGTGCACACATTTTATTTGATATGTTTATTAGTTAATTGTCGCGAAGATACTTGTAATTTCGTGGCTTGTAATCCATATTACAGATAATTTAATAACATCTAGTATTATGTTTCCATAAAATTCACCTAAACAAGTTTTGTGATTAAATTTCAGGATTCTTAATTAAACCTTTTGATTTTCTTTTGTTTAAAGTTCAGGTAAAACAATTACATACAAGATATGGATAGCGAAGTAATCATCATCATCATCTTCAGCCATTTTCAATCCACTGCAGGATGAAGCCCTCTCCAGCCGCTTTCCAGTTTCTTCTGTTTTGTGCAATGACCATCCATTTACTACACACACCTCATGAATTTCATCTATCCATCTCCGCCTCTGTCTTCCAGGTTTTCTTCTAGCTCCTCTTGGGTACCATTCTGTTATTTTCTTAGTCCATCTGTCATCATGTCTTCGAGCTATGTGTCCTGCCCAAGACCATTTTAGTTCTTTAGTTTTGATAAGAATGTCCTTTACTTGAGTTTTCTGCCTAATCCATGTGTTTCTCTTCTTATCTAACAGTCTGATTCCCAATATAATTCGTTCCATTCTTCGCTGTGTAGTTCTCAACTTCTCTTCCATTCTTTTCGTGAGTGCCCACGTTTCATTTCCATAAGTCATGGTGCGAAGTATACATTGGTTCATTATTTTACGTTTCAGACAAATTGGGATATTGCTCCTCAGTATGTAACTATATTTCCTGAATGCTATCCATCCAAAATTTATTCTTCTCTTGACTTCTAGCCATTTATCATTATTACAGCTAATGACTTGTCCCAGATAAGTATATGACTCCACCTTTTCAATTACTGCTCCTTCAATCATTATATCCCTTTCTGTGGCATACTTGTTCATCATTACTTTTGTTTTAGCAATATTCATCTTTAGTCCAAAATCCTTACTAACTCTGCATAACTGATTAAGATTTTCCTCTAATTCTTTGGGATCGTGGCTTATGACCACAATGTCATCTGCAAATCGTAAATGGTTTAGGTACTCTCCATTCACATTAGAGTGGTTGCAGAAAGTAGTCAATCTTCTGAAAGCTTCCTCAAGAGCAGCAGTAAACAACTTCGGAGATAGTGTGCCTCCTTGTCGAACTCCTTTCTCAATTTTAAATTTGCTACTGTCTTTGTCTAGTCTAATAAAGGAGGTAGCATTCTCATATATTTTCTGCAAAATCATAATATATGGAGTATCTATGCCTTGTCTTTCCAGTGCCCGAAACATTGCCTTATGTTGTATGGAGTCAAATGCATTTTCATAATCCGCAAATACCAGGCATAATGGTGTTTTATATTCATTTGCTTTCTTCATTAGCTGTGATATTACATGAAGGTGATCCATAGTTGAGAATCCTGTCCTAAAGCCAGCTTGCTCTTTCGGTTGATTCTCATCAAGTACTCTTTCTAATCTGTTAGTATGATTAGAAACTTGTGAACAACTTGTAGATGTGGGATAACATGCTAATTGGTCTATAATTTCCAATTTTTGATTTATCTCCTTTCTTATTCAGCAAAACTATGATTGCATTATTCCACTCCTTAGGCGTCACACTTTTTTCTAATGCACTTTGTGAAGAGCCTTGCCAGTTATTGTGTTATGTCTCTTCCTCCCAATTTTAACAACTCTACAGTAAATTCATCTTCCTCCGGGGATTTCTCATTCTTCATTTTCTTCAATGCATGTTCTACCTCATCAGGAAGAATATCGGGTATGTCGTATGTGTTACTAATCTGCGATCCATCTTCCCCACTGCTGGCATCATTCCCTCGCTCCTTGTATAATTCTCTATAGTAGTCTTCTGCTATTTGAATTATGCCTTCTCTGCTATTTATGAGTACACCATCGGTATTCTTCAGTTTCATTTGTCTTTCTGTACTACTGCTCATGGCTGCTGATTTAAGTCCTTTGTTTTCCCTTAATGCTTGTTCTACTTTTCTTGTGTTAAATCTTCTTATGTCCTCTCTGAGTCTCTTTCTAATGGCTTTGCATAACTCAGTATACTGAATTTTCTCCTTGACAGTGTTTATCCTGCTCTTCATTTGTCGCCTTCGGTTCATTATAACAAGTGTTTCTTGACTAATTTTTTCTTCTTTGGATTTCTTTTTCCCTATAGGTTTCTTGGGCTTTATCACTTTCAGAACGTTGTAATATTCCTCGTCCATATCTTGGTCCTGAACAGTCTGCAGAAGCTCAAACTTGTTCTTAAGTTACAGTACATACTGCTTTCTTTTTCTCCTCTTCTGTTATCTCAAAGACCTTTTGTATTATTTGCTCGAGTCAGTTTTTTCCTTTCCTTTCCTACATCTATATCAAGTATACATCTTACCATTCTGTGATCACTTCCAACATTTACCTTATTCAGGACGGTAACATCATTCACAACATATCTTCTGTTAGTGAGGATGAAGTCGATTTCATTAGTTGTTAATCCATTTGGACTCTTCCATGTTCACTCTCTGTTCACCCTTTTCTTGAAAAAAGTGTTAATTAGTGACAATCCTTGAGATTCTGCAAATTCCACAAGTCTTTCATTTCTTTCACCAATTACAAAATTTCCTATAGTTCCCCTTTCTGTGCTGTTTTGTCTTTTTCCAACCATAACATTGAAGTCCCCCATAATAATAGTGTAGTGGGTTTTCTGCTCATCTAGAAGACTCTCAATTTCGGTGTACATTTCTTCAACCTCTTCATCATCATGGCTCGATGTTGGTGCATAAATCATTATAACCTTTAGCTTGTACCTCTTAGAAATCTTGAGTTTTAGTCTTGTCACCCTTGGTGATGTACTTTTGAATTCCAAAATGTTGTTTTTAAAATCTTTATGGACCAGAAACCCAACTCCACCTTCACTCCTTTCACTGTTTCCATTGGTGTACAGCAGATTTTCACTTGATAAACTTATAAGTGATTCCTTTCTTCTTCTTCTTGTTTCAGCCAAACCGATGATATTCCAATTCACATTTTCTAATTCCTTTTCCAGCTCTATTATCCTGTCTTCACCGATGAGTGATCTTACGTTGTAACAGGCCAAGTTCAGTTTCCGTGCATGGCAGCCTGGTCGTACCCAGAGATTCTTAGCACTCTCTGCTTCCACAAGAGGGGGAGTGAAAGCCGCTGGGGAGTGAAGGCCATTTGTTTCGTCGTGCTGTCATATTCTGGAGGGTTTGGTCTTTTCCTCTTCACGCTGACCAGGCGTCTTGAAGAGAACCACTCTACACGTTCGTTGCCACCTAAGTGACGTAACACATTGAGCAGGTGTGCATGAGTGGATTTTGGGGAGGCAGGCCAACCGGACTTCTCCTAAATCTTCTGTAATAGAAAGATATTGGATCCATCAGTGTTTTAGACTGAGTGTCTGATAACACACAGAATACCTGTTCCCCTCTAAGCCCCAGTGAAGTAATAACAATTCAGAACTTTTTAATTTTAAATTCAAATTCTTTAAAATTCAATTAAAATCACTTTAATTTGACTATAAATTGAATTTATGTGATGTAGTGTCAACCAGTGGTATTCTTGTTCTTGGTACATAATTTTATAGAACCCAAAACCCAAGTACGAAGACAAATTTAAGCCTAGAAATTTGAAACGTAGAAAATTTAATTTAATTATTACTATTTCGGTCTAATTGCATCAATTTGTACTTTTTATATCAATAAACTAATTAAATATTTCACACGATTAAGTATCTTTTATTAAACTTTCTTGTTTTCTGTTTCTCCAAGAATAAAAAAAAATATATATATATATATATATATTCTTCGAAAATATTAAAGCAAGTTTGTAATTCAAATAGAAAGAAGTGAATACCCTACTTTGATTTCCTTGGTGTTCCGGAAATCGTAAACTTTTGCAAATTAAACATTCAATCTTAACCCAGTTCTTGTAATAATAAATTCAAACACATTCAGTCTTAACCTAGTTCTTGTGATATAAATTCACATTCCCTCTATATAGGAGATATACTCAGTGATCCACCCCCCATCGTAATGGACTATGCCATATAGCTAGCAGTATAAAAAGCCGAACAACTTCGTAGAACAGTGGTAATTTGCATACGGTCGTGCAAGCCAAAGTGATAAAGTAGCAGCTACGGGACGTAGCAAAGATATCACGGAGTTTAAAAAGTGCATATTGTGGGAACTCGTGCGTCTGGTGCTTCCGTATTGGAAACGGCACATTTTGTCAGTTTCTCACAGCCCGTTCTTAAGTTCCAGTCGAATTTAATGTAAAAAAATCCGACCAGTGTGCTGGTCTGATGAGTTCAAATACCTGGTGTAAAGGATTACGCAAGGTTTGTGGTGAACGAAAGGTGCAGCACGCTGCACGGGCTCAACAGCGGGTCACTGTGCGACAGTTGACATCACAATACAATATAGAGAATGCAAAGGGACAAGGGATTCTTGTATTGATTGCGGCCTCCAGGGTTACCCCTATATATAACGCTGTAGCATCTGTAGGTTATTTATAGCCGGCAAGTGTGTGTAAGTGTAAGTATATATGTGTGTTGTGATCGTTGTTGTTTGCCGGCCCTGGAGTCTTAGAGAATGCAAAAACAATATTCTAGATAACGATACGCCGCACACTCAGACGTATGGAGTTTAACAGCAGACAGCCCAAGAGACACCCTTTTCTCATCGCTGATCATCATCGACGGCGAGTGCTGTGGTGTCAACAACACGCTGGTTGGACACCGGAGGACTCGAAGCGAGTGTGCTGGTCGGATGAGTTCAAATACCTGGTGCAACATGCCGATGGACGCCTTCATGTGTCGCAAGCGGCACAAGTCCATGGACTCATCGTGCATGGTGCCCACTATCCGGGCAGGTGGTGGCGGTTGCTTAATATGGGGCATGTTCTGCTGGCAAGAATTATGATTCCTGGTACGTATGGATCAACGTTTCTGGTGAGGTCTACCGGCAGCTCTTGGGACACCATAAGCAACCTGCCATGTTGCATTTTTCCCCAGAAAGAAACGGGATCTTCCAAGAAGATATTGCGCCGTGTCATCGAGCCCACACTGTGGATGAGTAGTTTAAGGAACACAGTGAAGATATCACCAACCATGATTTGCCTCCAAATTCGCCTGACCTTAATCTAACTGAACACTTGTGGGATGTTATGGAACGAAAAATGAGGTATATGTACACGCAACAGTCATCTATTCCGACAATGTGGAAAGCCTTGGAGGCAGCATGGCTGCAGATCCTTAAGAACGTTTTCAGTCGGCCTAAAAACATACATTGTACCGTCAAGATAATTAAAGCTACAACAAGACGGCAGTAATCTAACAACAAAAATGCCAAAATACCTAAATCCAAATGACAAAGCTGATCTGACTACTAAAAAACAGCAGGAGAGGAAAAAGGCAGATTACAATAAGACAGTGGTTTTCAAGCGGGGTGCCTCAACAACATTCCAGGGATTCCACATAATTTGGGTTTAAGTCACTCAAACTTATTATTATTTTTTAAAATTTATATATGTATTTCATTATAAAAAGGTGTACGGTATCTTAATTTTGTGGTAATCTATAATTTATGTTTATTTAGTGCCTTTATATAAAGAATAAAATTATTATATATCTATATAATTTGTATTATGAATTGTAATTATGTTTATAGTTATATTATTATAATAACTATCACATAACATATTTTTTTAATTAGATATATATATATATAAAGAAAACTGAGTACGGTTGCCACAAATTAAAATAAATTACTTAGGGGTGCCGTTATTAAAAAAAAAGGTCGAAAACCGCTGCAATAAGATGAAGCGGTTTACATGGAATAATAAAAAAAAAAAAAAAAAAAAAAATGAAGCATACGTGTAATAAGTAGAAATCGGAATACTTAAAACCCATTTAATTTGTCATACTATACAAAAAAGAAAAAAGGAAAAAAAAAGCAATATATTTTAAATGAGTTTCTCTGTACTTCTTGAAAAACTATAACAAATTTAACTGAAGTTTTCAAACTTAGGTTATTATTGCTGTAGCGTTTCAGGTGCATCAGCGACAAACCATATTGCACCGTCGTGTATTAGATATATACAAGTGTCTGTTCATGGGTTTATTTGCACATTGTGCGGGTTAAAAAACACGCAATAACTCAAGGAGGGGAAACCCTACTTCCTCCGCCTGAGATTAGCTAACTACAACCCCGATTGACGAAACCTTCAGTCTACCAATGGACTCAAACCCAGACTTTTCGAAACGAGGATAAGTGGCGTAACCACTATACCAACACGGAGGGCAACTTGGAATATGAATATATCAACATATTCCTATACCGGAAATATGTTCTATAGTCAAAATTATAATCGCCATTTTCCAGTATTTATGGTTAACATTGTGTACGTTGTTATAAAAGTATTAAAATTTTATTTCTTAAAGATCAACGGAAATCAATAATAAAAGATTTAGTTGCAAGATCTCCAGGCAAAGTTCACTTCGGAATCTTTCAATCAGTTTTTATTCCATTTCTTACCACCCACGTAAAAATTATTTCCTATCCCCGTTTAGACGTTTGTACAACTCACAAGTAACGATGTGATGTAATTATACAGGCATTCCAGTTTAGGGCTTCCACAGTTCTCTCCACAGAGCTCAAAAAGGCAAGCACGTGCATGTGGAAATCAACAAAAATTATCAGTCCCCGCCCCCATTTAAAGCACAATGAATTATAAGAAATAACGCAAGATTCGCTAGTTCTGATTTAAGAAAATATAGGAAACTTGAAAAATACTGCAAAAAAGAAAGGATGGACATTCAAAACACCCTAGAGGTTCTCAACAGTTTCCTTCCCACATTCCCTCCCTCAAGGCGCCCTCTCTTCTCTTCAGAACCCATCTCCTTTCTTTTCTCCAGCACCACAAAGGTCAAGGAGCTTAAGCCCAATCCTATCGAACGTTTCGTGATTGTGATCCAGTTTATTTCAATGCATAAGAAACTGGAATTTGCAATAATAATAACGTTCATATATAATTAATGCATCATAGACAGTTATGGAAGTATTTAAAAGTTATATTCTCCATTTAAAGTATTTAAAAGTATTTTGAAGTATTTAAAAGTTATATTCTCCATTTAAAATATTTAAAAGTTATATTCTCCATTTATGTGTTCTAAAGGATTTTTTTAATTTATTATTTATTTTTCGTTTTGTTTAAATACATAAATTAACACGTGTAAAAAATTAAAATGATTAATTACTACTTGCATACAAAACCGCGCACTTAAATTACATGATATTAAATGATAAATCTTTATTGAAACTGCTCCAATATAAACTAAATGAAAAATCAGAGATATGTTTCTTCCCCGCACTAACATATTTATTTACTGCTCTTCCCACTGGTCTATGATACTAGAGTACACTTTCTACAGAACTATTTTTGTTCTATTAATAAAACTGTGTTAATATTAACCTTCATTTAATGATACTGCATATTACCAAAATAAATAAATCACTATTAAGGATATACTTAGTATATACATTTGCATGATTAATACTGGGAAGATTCCAGTTGAAATGTCCACACAACAGAGGATAAAATAAAAATTCGGAAATTATGCATTAGTAATCCGGCCATATATTTTACTGGACTCTACCGCTTCCACTCAGACTACGGATTTTCTCAAACAGCTCAGAGAAGGAACTATACCAGTGGTTTTCGACCTTTTTTTTTTTTTTTTTAGTAATGGCGCCCCTAAGTAATTTGTTTTATTTTACCTACTCAATTTTCTGCCTGTTAGATCCGATTCTCTCTATAGCCGATATATATATATCTATATATATATATATATATATAATTAACCACAAAATTAAAAAGATGCTGTACACCTTTTTATAATGAAATAAATATATAAATTAAAAAAATATATAATAATAATAAGTTTAAGTAACTTAAACCCAAATGACGTGGCACCACTGGAATGTTGTTGCGGCACCTCGGTTGAAAAACATTTGAACTACTCGAATGAGGAAAGGGAGGGCCTATCGTAGTTTAAAAACTTTTTTTTTTTTTAAATTAATTTAAACGCGAAAATACCAAGAGGACCAAAATCTCCTTTGACCAAATATTTGTCAACTTATACGCGATCGCTAGAAATCAATAGCACATAAAATAAACAAAATAAAACAGACTGAAAATCCTCCTCTTTTTTTTTTTTTCCCCTCCCGATTTGTGATTGAGAATGAAGATACTGTACTTATTAAAATTTAGCATATGTGAATGCTGAATGTACTTTGCATTTGATTCATGCTTTAAGGTTGACTAGAGTCGGTTCCTTTGTACAGTACATGGAAGCATATAACATGCATGCAAGTGAGTTTAATTGAGGGCAAAGTAGTCCCTGACCCAAAAGCCGCAATAAAGACGCCTAGGATTGCAAGCAGAACGAAAGTTAGTTCGTACTACTAGCCTTTACGTAAGAACCTTGTTTTTCCGCTAACTCCTGCACTTCACCTAGAAGTAAAGATAAATAAATAAATAAATTCGACCGTGCACTGAAGTAAGATTTCAGTCAAATGGATGCTCTGCTCCTCACCGTCCATTCGTTCAACAAACGATGTTTATATAAATCTACATAGCCATTAGAATTCATTCAAAAACAGTTAAATTTTTTAACTTTTATAAATACCCGCCCAAATAATTATAAAATCATTTTCTAATTGTTCAGTAATCGAGTTTATTATTACTGTACTAATATATTAGCAGATTTTGTAAGTTAATTTGATACTAATGATATCTTAATGATGTTTCATCAAAGGAATGCAAAGTGATGTGCCAGTTTGTTCGCATGTTATTCGCATACTCTTTCATTAATTTTATAAATACCTTGTGGTTTTTTTTTTTTTTTTTTTTTTTAATGGGCATTGAAATTTCAGAAAATCTTGCGGTGAGGGAGAGAGAAGAACAGAGCAGAGACGGGATGTGTGTAGCAACTTACCTTGGGCACATGGCTGAAAGGGGCGCAACGGTTAAAGGAATTTACGTATTTTCAGGGCCACAAGATGCACTTTTTTTCCTGGAAAAGCCTGCCAAAAATTCCCCTCCGTTTTATGCCAGAAAGGTATATTAGGTCCATGTAATTTTGTATTGATCTCTAGTTACAGACAGTAAGGTCAAAACGTCCAGGTAGCCTTCTAAAAAAGCTAGTAGCTGTTAATGTATGACTGGTTGAAGATTACACGCAGTAGCAGAGATAACACAAAAGGACAATTTCTAAATGAAACATGAAGTTAGCTATAATTCCAGGAGGCCCTGGCGACTGCGGCCACTGGACATCAGTGGCCGTAGTACTGGACTTTAAAGTACTGGACCTGAGTACTTTAAACTCTTTAAAGTACTCATTTCTAAGGAGTTAAAACCAAATGGTTGGAGGTAACAAATGACGATTTTACATCAGCAAAACGAATGATGCGACTAACCATTTTCGAAGTGTGCGAATGGGTGAAAAATGAATGGAGTTCGTGAAGCACGTGACAGCTGCCAAGTCTTTCAAGACGATGGAATTAGCAACGTCCTTGATAGCCCTGAAAATGATGCACTCTTCGAAGAAAGTGAAAGTTCAGGCCATAACGTCAAGACAATAATGACAAGTGTAACTCGTCATTGGTGGTTTAGAATGAGTAAAAGCTTCGTTTTACACTGACATTTGTTTATCACGAATTTGTCATTTGTTTAAAATGCATGCAATAAAATATTTACCCCAAAATTTTCTTTGAAAAAAAAAAAAAAAAAAAAAAACGTGGATGCGTCTTATCGTCCAGAAAATACGGTAATGATATACAGTACTTAGAGAGGGTCTGCGCGTGTAGCACAGTGGTATCGTCACCGTCCTCTCCACACCGCGTGGAAAAGACCTGGGTTCGAATCCCGTCGATGACGCGGGAACTTTATTGGGCTTTTTTCACTCCGTGGCTGAGTTAGTCGGTCTCAGGCGTAGATAGCAAGGTTTTTCTCCCCAGTAACTGGGGTTTTTTTCGTCCAACAAAACAAGCAAATCGACCATAGAACATACGCAATTTACAGACACAAATACGGGTTAATGTATTTAATTACGGGCAACCCTAAAATAATAATAATAATGTACTTAGAGAGGAAGGGTGCACTTTTGAACAGCTTCCCCGGGGGCCGACATACCGCTTCATGACAAGAGAGAGCGCTGTAATTCAAAGGCACAGGCGATTCACATTTCCTTTTTTTTTTTTTTTTTTTTTTTTTGTATTGTCAAGGGTCTTAAAGATTGTTGAATTTTTAATTCTTAATTAATTATTTATTTTATTATTTTTTAAATATTTGGGGGGGGGGGGGTTAATAAAGAATTCGGAATGAAGTGGTCGCATCTCCACAGCTATTTTGTATTATTTTAATGATTATTGAATTCATTTAACTTCCAACGGGATTTGAGAGAGAGACCTCTTCAAACGAGTGACAAGTAGCAAAGCCATTATACTCTCGTGGAGAATAATGACTTATTTTCTAATACCTGTAAAATTATTGAGGGAAGGGGAGCTTCCGAGGATAGGAGTATGACGACCGAGGCACCTGCCTTAGGCACAAGGCAGAAAGGAATGCATGAAATAAGAGGATGATTTTATAATTCAGGCTACAAAAGACTTTTACCGCCGATGCACAAGTCGTTTTTCGAGGTCCAAATCATCCAGAGTATTTTTTTTAATGTCATGGCGCAAATGGTGATAGGCACAATTGATTATCATAATCGAAATAATCAGAAATACAAATATGCAAACTAGGAAACGATGAATATTATAATGTAATCTGCATATAATCAATTATGGCAATAATCGGGGTAGAGAGAAAGAGAGAAAATTGCCCACAGTCTTTCTCTCTCTCTCTCTCTCTCTCTCTCTCTCGTGCATAATCGAATGATTTTATGAAAATAATTCGATTATGCACTTCACTACTCGCAAACGACTACAAGTAACAGTTTCCATTGTTTCGCAAAGCAGAGTGCTACCTGGGTAAGCTGTGTACATCTTCAACGATCTTTTCTCAATGCTACTACAGTAGCCCCTTTGTCTCGAGTGAATTTTTACCAAGAAGAATGCTTCGATTATCACAATGGCCACCAACGACAAGAACTGTACGTTACAGCTTAGTAAATTCAGAACAAAAGGTAAACAAGTGAGATGTGCTAATTTTATCTTCGCATTTATTTTGACATGTGAACATACAGTCGATTTGCCCATAACATTGGAAAAGTAGCATTTTTTTTAGAAAATTCTGATCTTGGTCTGTAATATTTAATAGTTACTCTGAGGAAATTTTGGGTATTCTGTCGTTAATTTCAAGTAGAGCTTTTGTCACAGCCGAACTATTCAGCTAACTGTAGCACCGCTGATTAATTTGATGATTATCATCAGTTGACACAATTGTAAAAAAAAAGTACCCGTAATGGGATGAAAAAAATCCCATAACGAGAAAAAGTCATAATAATTTATTATAACTCTTACTTTGTTTTCTTATTTAGACAGTCATTGAAAAATTAAATGTCCCTGCCAAATTGATAGAAGTAAATTTACTTTTCTGATTATATTCCGGAACGAAGACACGATCAGGAATTCGCAAGACAGAATACAAGAAACAGCAGCACCGTTATTTAGCAATCATGTGCGAGGCTTGAACCGCAGTCACTCAAAGCGCCTGTACTCATGCACCGTCGCCAGTCTGGCCACCTTCCTTCAAAGAGCTGATTTCGGAGGAGCATTAGGGAATGAGAAAATCTCCTTAACTCAAGGATGTCAAGTCAACCATTGTGGATTAACTTAAGGATGTCAAGCCAACCAAGATCACATCGATAACATTCCTTCCAATGCATGGCTCACAAGTGGGACGCTCTCCCCTGAGACTGAAGGATTCACGCTGGCCATCCAAGACCAGGTAATCAACACCAGAAACTATAGAAAATACATCGCAAAGGAGCTCAGAATGTCAGATGACACGTCGACGATTTCACCTGGCCTCAGAAACGATCCAACACATGACATGGAGATGCAAGGTGATCACACAGACTGAGTACGCTTAGACACGATTACGTAGCCAGGATAAGACACCAGAAGCTAGCGAGGAAATGCCAGTTGACCAAAGAAAATGTACCATACTACTAGTACGAACCCCAGGCAGTAACTAGAGACCCCAACCCACAAGCCGTACTGGGACCGCGCCGTAATAACGGATAAGACCATCCTGCACAGAACATCCTGGCGGAGATGGGAGAAATCCCAGGTGCCGTCCGACACGAACATACCTTATGAACAGGGGAAACCCTGGAGCCCGCCAAAAAATAATAAAATACTTTGACTTGACTTTGTGTCTTATGTCTGTTAATTTGCGCGTGTTCTATGGTCGATTTGTCTGTTTTGCTGGAAGAAAAAACCCCAGTTTCTGGGGGGGGGGGAAACCTTGCTATCTGAGACCGACTAACTCAGCCACGGGATGAAAAAAGCCCATTAACGTTCCTCGCGTCATCGACGGGTTCGAACCCGGGCCTTTTCCACCCGGTGTGGGGAGGACGGTGACGATACCACTGTGCTACACACGCAGCCGACTAGGCTGAACAGCAGCAAGTGTGGATATAACGTCAAAGAAGGAAGAATCTGTAAACCCTCACCCATCTGATGTACATGGATGATATCAAGCTCTACGCGGCAACTGAGAAGAACTACTCTGGATCACTGAAGATTTCAGCAATGATATCAGGATGGAACTTGGTCTAGACAAATGCAAGACCCATAGATTGCACCAGGGAAAAATTAGTCAGCCGAAACTACCAGCTACAGACTGGTAAAGATATCGAAACCATGACAGAGGGAGAGACCTACAAATACCTGGTGATGATGCAGGCTTAGCATTGAGAGCACAAGGAAAGCAAGGCTTACCTGCCCAAAAATCATCAGAGACTCAGAAGCCTGTTGAAAGCAAAGCTGAGTGGAGGGAACACAGTTAAAGTCATAAAAACCTATGCAGCCCCAGTGGTAACATACTCCGGGGTCATAGACTGCACTAACCCCGAACTGGAGGATATCATGACAAAGACAAAAACAATGATGACCAACAGCCGCCAACACCGCCCAAAGTCAGCCGTGGAGAGACTGATAATAGCTTGGAAAGAGGGAGGAAGGGGCCCTGATAGACCTCATCGAGCAGCAGAAAACAGCGATGGCTAACCTGAAGGATTACTTCCAGAAACACACAGCAGCACTCTACCAGGCCATAAGGAAGATAGACAAGCGGTATACCCCACTGAGACAAGCGGTATACCCCAACCTAAGCGAGGCGTCCCCTCCCACCCAGACGGCAGAAACGAAGCTAGAAAGATTGGCAAGGAACACGGCAGACACTACAATGGCTTATATCAAGATCACATAGATAAAATTGCTTCCAATGCATGGCTCACGAGTGGGACGCTCTTCCCCGAGACTGAAGGATTCATGCCCGCCATCCAAGACCAGGTAATCAATACCAGAAAGTATAGAAAATACATCGCCAAGGAGCCCGGAGTGTCAGACGACACATGTTGACAGGGGCGTATTCAGAGATGGGCAGAGGGGCATATGCCCCCTTTACCAAAAATTTGAAATTAAATTAAAAGAACGGAGGAGGCGTTCTAAAAAAAAAAAAACTCAAAAGCCTGGTCGCCATGCCGCACCCTTACGGTGATACCTGTACCCGGTCGCCATGCCCACTTACAATGATACCTGGATACGCGACTGCATGTCGATGATGCCACCTCGCCTCAAAAACGATCCAACACATCACCGCGGGATGGTCACCCAGACTGAATACACTCGTAGACACGACCAGGTAGCCAGGATAAGACATCAGAAGCTAGCGAGGAAATGCCTGTTGACCAAAGAAAGTGTACCATACTACAAGTACGAACCCCAGGCAGTACTAGAGACCCCAACCCACAGGCTGTACTGGGATCGCGCCATAATAATGAATAAGACAGTCCCGCACAACAGAGACATAACCCTTGTGGACAAGAAGGAAAAGGCTACCTATTTAATTTACATAGCAGTACCCAAAACTGGCAACCTCCAGAAAACCCATTAAGAAAAAATCAGGAAGTATACGAACAGGAGATCAAAGAGATGTGGCATATGCAACAAGTAACGATCATCGCGGTCATCGCGTCAACCACCGGTATGGTGCCAAAGAGCCTATACAAGCCTAGCGGCAATAGGCCTCCCAGAGAGCACCTACAAGGAACTCCAGAAAGTCGCAATTCTGACACCTGTAAGATAATCAGAGTTCCTCGACCAACAGTAACACCAAACATAACAACTACCCTGTGTACTTGGTTGCAATACCCGTCAAGTGGTGGAACCTCCAATCAAGGCGAAATAATATAAGAGAAATAATAACAATAATAGTAACCGGACACAACCAACCACCCCCCATGCATTTGGTGCCAGTACCCGTCATACATGTCAAGTCAATCATTGTGGATGATACTACTACTACTAAAATAATAATAATGATCGGAGGCGTCTCCTAATGTGGATCCTCCACCTGTAGTCGGAATCTTGTGCAAAGGTTTTATTTTTAACATATATAACTTTTTTTGTATTGCGTTTTTATATCTATATGTTCAAAGTGACTTAAAGAATAAATTAATTCAGCACTGCAAAACTCTTCACACTTTCTACAGCATCCCCCCCCCCAAAAAGTAATGAAGATCCTGGTACTTACGTAGTGTGTTGCGTTTTAACCACTCATCAGAAATAACGAATTACGAAGCTGACAGTTAAGTTACAAGTTATTACTTTGGATAACTTTTAATTTCACTCCCCCCACCTCCCCAAAAAGTAACGTAATAAGTTGGACAAAGCTTGTAAAAGTAAAGGATTCACGTTATGAAGTGGCCCTTATATTGTATATTTTTAAAATTATTTTTATAACTTTCAACGATAACAAAACTAAATTTAAATGAAACAAACAAAACTAAACACAACCTCAACAAAACCTTAATGAAACTAAATTTAAATGAAAATTTATTTATAAGATCATTATTAGAGAATTAGCTTGCATGAGAGTTATTTGTTTTCGAGTAAAATCCTCCCCTCTCTCTCTCTCTCTACACCACCCACACACACACACTGTTACTTTTCGACAAATACCTTAAAAGATATTTAAGACTTGTTTATTACTATTTATTTAAAATGTGTCCCATTCCTCATTTTAAATAAATTATGCATCTCCTTAGTGACAATAAGATTTAAAAAACAAAACAAAACCATATACTTGTATATAACAATTGTAAGTAACTTAATTACTTTTCGTGAACTTAACTTTAACAAAACCATATACTTGTATATAACAATTGTAAGTAACTTAATTACTTTTCGTGAACTTAACTTTAACAAAACCATATACTTGTATATAACAATTGTAAGTAACTTAATTACTTTTCGTGAACTTAACTTTAAGTTAACCTTTAGTTATAAATATTCTACATGGATGCTACACGGTTAAGTGACTTTACACAACTTTGTTTATTGGCGTCGGAACTGAACCCCAAGTCATGCGTTACTTTCGAGAGTATCTATGCACTATAGAGAGAGCTATAGAAGAACTGCCAGCCATAGAAAACACAATTTGCAAACGCAACGTACTGAGGCCTCACAGTCTTAGTTGCCTCAGAACTTGCCGTAAACAGCTTACAAGAAAATTTAATAACTGGTCTACGTATGTTACAATGTTCGTGGGATGAACAAATAATGGAAACACCTGTGATAAGAGTTATGGATATGCACTAGTTGGATGCTAGACCACCCTTTGCATTTAAAACTTTGCATTCTACGTGGAATAGATTCGAATAAATCTTGAACAGTTTTAAGAGGAATACTGGGCCATACTTCATAGAGGAGCATTTCAAGCTTCTTGAGTGATGAAAGTGGAGGAAATCTGCTTTTCACTCTCCTTTCCAAATATGCTCACAGTGCCTCAATAACGTTTAAGTCTGGTGATTTTGCAGGCCATGGGAGATGCTTAGTCACTGTTTCATGCTCCTCAAACCAAGATCGGACACATCTGGCTGTAGCATTGGAGCATTAGCTTCTTCAAAAATGGCATCGTTTGTGGAAACAGTGTTTTACACGATGGGATGAATCTGGTCATTCAGAATGTCAAGATAATTGGTGGCAGTAATTCGCCCATTCAGGGTGATGACAGGACCGAAAGAATACCAAGATATTGCTGCCAAAACCATTGATTCTCCTCCATGTTTGACGGCTGGCACAAGACAGTCAGGATGATGCATTTCCTTTGGCATTCGCCAAAAGTAAACTTTTCGGGAAAACTGCTGTTGGAAAAAGTGTGACTGATGATTCGTCTGAAAATATGACATTTCGGACCATCAAGTGTCCAGTTTTGTACTCCTTTCACCACTGCTTCCTCTTTCTCACATTACCATCAGTAACGAGTAGCTTGGCAAATAGCGGCTCATCCATAAATTTCAGCTTTATGAAGTTCTCGCCGAACTGTTTTGCTAAGACTCATTAATTCTGCAGTTATTTTGGAGCCAGTAGTTTTGTGAGGACGAAATTCGCTGTTATGCAATTCAAGTAACGTTCACCTCTCCCCATGGCTCCTTAAAATCTAATGTTCGGTTGGTTATCACCTTTATTATCTTAAGGTTTCAACCGATGCAAGTTAAGCCCCAAGACAATACTTTTAACAGAAATGCAGTTCGTTTTTGATAAAAGTGAAATTACAAAGTTGCCCTATGATCTACTTTAAACATTTTTCTGTAAAACACCCGAGAAGTAAACATTCGTAGACTAGAAATTACCTTTTCGATTTTCGGAATATTGCTTATCGTTGTGCAACATAGGATACGATTAGAGGGCGGCATGTTGGTAAAAAAAAAAGTTCGCAAGAACACGTTATCTACTGTTACATATTTGCCAAAGAAAACATTTTACCTGTTTGTATTTGTACTAATTTCGTGAAATTAGTAATCACCAATAAGGCAGCGCCACCCTTATTGGTGGTTACCGTCTAATTACAGAGTAATTGGGATCATGGATAAGTTTCTTGGGATCATGGATAAGTTTCTAAGATGGGTCGTGGGGCGGCTGCAGAGCAGGAGACAGTGATCTCATTAATGGTTACTCTTTAGACTGGTTTAATGTTAGAAGTGAAACATCCAACCCCCAAAAGATCGGTTCTGGAACTACTGTTGTTTCTGATTTTCATAAATAACATCGACGACAGGATAGAAAGAGTGATAACAAAATTTACAAATGACGTGATGATTGGGAGAATGGTTAATGACCAGCGACAAGAAGTGCTCCTTCAAGATCAATAAATCTTTCTTGTACTAAATGATAAGTAGATCAACCTTTCACAGCGAGACGCTACGGAATATACATTCATCATGTCGAACAACGATAACATACACGATGATATGGATAGGTTTCAAGGATGGTCAGAAAAGTAGCAGCTATGTTTTGATACAACAAAACGCTAAACCATACACTTGAGGAACTGCAAACCCAAAATAACTTATAAACTTGGTTGGTGAGGTTGAATTAAAAAGAGCGAAGGAAAAAAGTGATTTGGGAGTTACAATACGGTAACGCATGAAATTCTCTGAGTTGTGTAGACATGCGGAAAGGAAGGCCTCGTAGTCCTATCAATAATTTATCGAACATTTGCTTGTGAAGATAAAGAGGTCATAATCGAACTGTATAACTTACAATTGCCTGTATAAGGCAATTGTAAGACCGCACTTGGAACACTGTGTCCAAGTATGAAGCCCTAGCATACTGAGCTTCTTACAGTCCAAAACTGGGCAATCCGCATGGTTAAGATAAAAAAAAAAGATTCCCAGTGTGAGGGAGAGGCTTCGAATATGTGGTCTACAGAGTTCGAATATGTGGTCTACAGAGTCTATAAGGCTTTGAGAGGGCAAAATTTTCAATGTTATAAAGGTTTCCAGAACCTGCAGCCATAAATTAACATTACGGGGAAAGAGGTTCATATAGTTTGCATTTTGCATTGTATGAAGGATTTTTTTTTTTTTTTAAAGCCAGAGAGTTGTTAATTACAGGAATAGGTTACCTTCATAGGTAGTTGAGTAAATTGAAAGGTTAGCTTGATAGTTATCTACATAAGAAGGGACACACATAAATAGTGTACCGGGTGGTTATAAAATAAGTTTCCCTATTCAGGAGACCCTAGTGTCAAAACGGTTAGAATTAGCCTGTGAAATCGGTGGGTATGTCATTTAGGGTATGGAGAAGCGATTTGTAGAAGAAAAAAAATTAGTTGAAATTTCCGCCACCAAGGGGAAAACGGTGATGCACATATGTAAAAGTTGTCATTTACTTCAAGATATGCTGCTTACGCAAATGACATCCTGTTAGATAAAAGCAGAAAGGCCAACGCCCGTCAATAACCATTATGGCTCTTACAAAAAAGGAAAGTGCTCTTTTAGTAAAACTGTTCTACCAGAATAATAGTAACGCTAATGCAGCACTACGTGAATATCGGAAACTTAAAAGGTTTGCGTAAAGAACCTTTGACAGAAAATAATGTTTTTTTTTTTTTTTTTTTTGCTTTTTTTTTGGGTAGTTGTTGGCGCATAGGCTTCTGTGGCCATAATGCACCTCCCAAAGTTTTTGCAGTACTTTGATCCAAACCCGAGGCGGGAATCGAACCCGTGACCTTTGTGTTGCCAGGCAGGCACTTTACCCACCCGGCTAGCCCGGTCGGCTCCAGATAATGTAATGGATTTCATCCATTACATTACATGGCGTGCGCTCAAAAGTGTTTTCGCGGGCAGATTTGCACACTGTACAGCTGTAAAACCCAGAATAATAATTGATAAGGTAAAAATCTATTTCTTCGCCTGAGCTCGATTAACTACAGTCCCAACTGAACAGACCGTTAAGAATTCCTGCTGTCTCCAACGGGTTTCAAACCAGACTTCTCCAAATAAGAGAGTGGTGACAAAATCACTATTCTAACGGGAGGATCGTGTTCCAAATATTGAGTTTTAAAAGGTAACAGTTGATTTTTCAAAATACGCAAACGGATTATCTCTATATGACTCATTTAATGAAAGTTTAAAAACACTTTCTTTGTTGTCATCCAGTTTTTCGTTAAAGTTTCCGCTTCTACAACATTAACAATATATTCAAAGTCAATCCTTTCATCTGAGAGCTTATTATTTCAATTAGTAAAACTGCGTATGCTTAAGTTTAAACTATTTTATATCAGTAAAAACGGACTACGAAGAATGTTGTGTACCATTAAAACTTGATTTGTTTTATTTTATTTTTTTTCTTTATTTATTATTATTATTATTTTTATTTATTTATATATATATTTTTTTTGTTGTATTTTCGTGAAGACTTGCTTTTCGCTAACCTCGAAACTCAACAGCAGCTATTACTGATGTTATCACATTGAATGGCAGAAGCAGATGGAACACTAAACACCCTGAGTAAGGCGAGACTTAATCCATCCATTGTTTCAAAAACTCGTTAGGCTATTAAATTCTCCTTGTAGTGTAGGAAGCACTGTCAGCTTTCCGCGAGACAAAGCTCATTATTCCGAAACGATCTGTCAAAATTGAAAAACAACGCCTTTTGTTTTTACCAGAACATACAATAGAGCTACACCTAGCTGGTAATTTTCTCTATCGTCACATCACTCCATCTAAAACTATTTTGATGTAAATGCACCGTTAGTGTCAAAGATTTAACACATTCCAACTCTTTTTACAAACGCAAACTTCACTTTGTGATCCCGACACAAATCCATACTTACTTCAAATGGATGGATAGCAGAAATTAAGGCATTCCTTTACCATTCTCGTGTTACATTCTGTATTACTATCAGAAAGTAGTGATTTTATCGTGTTGTGCTTCCGAGAACATATACTGCACTGCGACACATACTCCGCTAAGCCACAGCACGCATACAGGGCCGGCTCCAATATTTGCGGACCCCTGATCAGGAATTACTTGTGGAGCCCTGTTTGTTATTTCCTTACCTCCAGAAGTTAAAAATAATACAGATATTACTTGAAAATGAGTATAACAAAAATTCCATTTTTAAATAACGTCCTATGTTCGATATCAAACGAAACGCACATTGAGAATGAAATATGCACTCGACTTCCAGCAATTTTCAAGTCGACTCGCGCAAGCGCTCTTGGAGTGACGATAATGTGGGTAACTAGACGTAGGCTCGTTGATAGAAATGCGGAAAAGACGTGGATGATATTATTATTTAGACCATTTCAGCGCGGGGTCCTGTTCGACAGAACCGGCCCTGCACGCATACCCTGTCCCCCAATATGTATTGGAACATATTGGGGGACAGTGTAAAGTAATTATCGCTGTAAAGTAATTATTAATTACAGTCACCTGAGAGGAATATTAAAAGCGTACACAATCAATAATAAGTAGCACAGATAATGGGAGGAGAAAAGCAACTATAATTCTTCACAAGAGGTGTCGTGGCAGGTAGTCACACGACGGGTATCTCCAGTCCTCAGATAGCAAGAAAGACTATAACCAAAATCAACTACTGGAAACTTCGTAAGCCATGGTAGACATAAGGTTATGCAACCATTCACCCAAGACAGAGCATGTCGGCAGTTGAAACAGAGAGTAAGAGGAAATCAAAGACCTTAACTCAGCTGATTTGAGAGAGAACTGACGGAAGGAGGATAAGTGCATGGCCAAAAAACGTCAGAAAACACTTCACAAGGTCGCAAAGCTGACTCCCAGCAATTAACTTCACTGCCTGTCCTAGTGCAGAGAATGGAAGCATTGCACATTATAACAGTGACAGAATATATGGAGTGAATAAATCAAGCTACACAACCAGGCATGAGATGTGCACAGTTCGGTGTGGCATATGCCCAAAGAACAGTCTCACTCAGATTGTACTATACTACAACGAAGTTCGGTGGGAGTAATATGACGGTATGGGCATATTCCACCTGTTTTATGCCTCGTCGTCCACTGGTTTTCATCGATGAAACTGTGAAGGCAGCAGTCTATTGAGGCACTGTGAACAATACTGCTTTACATGCATTGTAGCAATTCTTGGGAGAAGGGATGTGTTTGTATCAGCATGACAACGCTCTGTGTCACACAGTCAGTACAACAGTGGTTGAGGAGAGTCAGAGCCCAAGTCTGAACACAAGTGAACACCTCTGGGATATTTAGGAACAACATCTTGGAGCCAAAATAAGATGTCCTAGCTCTATTAGCTACAGACTCACTGAGTGCAGCAAGATTCCAGTCTGCACATACCAAAAATTAGTAGAAAGCAACCCTCCAGATGGTTACTGACGTTATTAAAACCAATGGCAGGGACAATATGCGGTTTTAAAATTTTCTTTTTCTTCAATCAAACTGTTTTTCACTTAGTTAAGAAATTTACTTTAATCTGCAACACTAAATATATTGAGAATGAATCGCAAAAATGAGTACTGAGAGCGCAATTTAAACACCTAGGAAACACCTGAGCGGAAGTGCTTTCCTCTCTAACACATCTTTTATTTTAGTGAGGAAAAAGATCATCGCTTGGAACTAAGTCAGGAAAATCATATCAACGACGGGCACTGTTATGCTATAAACAAACTCCTTTTGAGATGAACCTCCGACATTTGGTCAAGATTTAAGGTTTCAGCTTCATAATTACATGTTGTTAGTTGTTGCCTTCGGGTAACTCTAGAATAATCCCGTTTTTGTTACAAAATACGATTAGCATCGCCTTTCCTGCAGATAACATCTCTGAATTTCTTCTGCTTGGGGAAACTGGAATAATAATGTCACATCTTGCTGACTCGCTTACTGTCAGGTTGAAAATAAATACACCCAAAACTCACCCGCCATCACTACTCGGTCTAGATAATTACCCCATCATCTTCAATTCTGAGCCAGCAACACAGAGAATGCATCAGCTCACTGTTGTTTCCACTGATCTAACTAGAAGGCACGGGACCCATCTTGCACACACACTTTACTAACCTACAACTCGTTATGGGTAATGTAATGAGCAGATTCGATGTTCACTCTGAGTTTTTCACTCACATCTTTCAACTTAATATGCCGATCATTCCGAATAAGCCTCTCAACAGTAAGTAAATATATTGTCTGGCGTGACAACATAGTCTGACGAGGTAGAACAGAGTTTTACAGATCATGGCCTCCATTTTTAAAATTTTGGCTCCATTCTTGCACTCTTTTTTTTTTTTTTTTTTTTTTTGTTAGTTGTTGGCGCATCGGCTTCTGTTGCCATATTGCACCTCCCAAAGTTTTTGCATTTTCTACTCTGATCCAAGCCTGAGGCGGGATTTGAACCTGCGACCTTTGGGTTGCCAGGCAGGCACTTTACCCACCCGGCTAGCCCGGTCGGCACTCTCTTTTGTGATGAACAATTCTTACCGCACAGTAACCGTTCTACGTACTTTGAATTTTAATGGATTTAGCCATCTTCTGTATTCAAAATTTGAATAACTGTACTCTGACAAGTGCAGTTTGATAAAACTTTCATTTCCACACGCCATTCGGAATCGTGTGGCTATGAAAACAGACCACAACTGCACTCACGAGTGCAAATTAATGCCCTATATGGATTTCATACTAAATGCATAGTTGAAAATAATAACTCACTATTGCTATTTTTTCATTTGAATCATTCTCATAATTAAGAGAATGTGTAAGCTAGGTGTGTCTATTTGGGAATCGAACTTGGGAATTCAAGTTTTCAAACACCAGCACAAAATGAAGGGCCTTGTCAAGAGAAAAGTTACACTTCGGTTATAATTTACTTCGTCTTCTTGTCTCAAGATCAGAGGTTCTTAATCAGTAAGGCAGGGGGGGGGGGTTCAAGGAAGGCATCGAAAAGGTCTCCTTAATTGAATTTTCTGACTATACATTTCATTTACAAATTTTGATACTAGAATAAGGGAGGTGAGTTGGCAGGGCAAAACTGCAAAACAGGTAACTGTACAGAAACAATTGAAAATTGACAACTGAATTATTTAGCTAGAGCTGTACAGAAACTTAAAAAAAAAAAAAAAACTTCTCTAGATTAACACACGTTCCTACAGAAAATTATAATACAAGGCCATAAAACTAAGCCTGGTACACAGGCAAATTTGCGTATCCAGTAACTTAATTGCTATCCAACTCTGTTTGGGATTATTAATTTAGCCAATAAGCCGATATCAGAAACAATTTTGTTGATAGTCCTTAGAGGAAAATATTAAATTACATATAACTTGAGTACACATAGGTAGAACGTGTCAAACTTTTTGTCATTGTTAAAATAGTTACAAAAATAAAGCGATTAATTCCAACGTACACAACTGATTGTAAAACCTGCCGACAGAACCAGGGGCGGACTGGGCTACCGGAGCACCGAAAAATATCTCAGTGGGCTTCCACTGCTGCTTGGGTCCACCTGCCTGTGGACCCAAGCAGCAAGCTCTAATGAATTTTAAACTTTATCTTACGTCACTCTTCAGTTTATGAAAAAAAGCGTTGGTGAAAAGACAGATTCATTATGGATGTTCTTATTTTGGATATTAAATCCGACTGTTTTCATTAAATCCTAGTTCACAGTTTGTTGTGTATTATGAGCAAGTGCGTGTTCACATACTGATTTGCATGCTTGGGGAACTGAAAAATCTGAAGTGCTGTATTACCTTATAAATAATTCTACAAAGAAATTAAAAAGAAAGATAAACAACTTTCAATAACAAAATTCTTTAAGGCGATTTCTACTGCAACAAGCTCAACTGCGTTTATCCCCTCTGCGTCTACACTGCTCGACAAAATTAACAAAACATGTAGAAAATGCGTGGTGTAACCAGGGCTGTAGTGGAGGATATACGCCGTATACTGGATTTTTTTAGGCGAATAGCGTATACCTTCTGGATTTATATAACTAATATTAAATAAAAAATCGATGATTGCTTAATATGAGCTCAACTCAGCCACGTTGTGAAAAAGAGTCGTAAAAATTTCTCCCGTCGATGAAGGGAGGAATTTTTACGGCTCTTTTTTCACAACGTGGCTGAGTTAGTCAGGCTCAGACGAGGGTAGCATAGTTTTTTTCTTCCGGAAACTCGGGTTTTTCGTCCAGCAAAACAGAAATTCGACCTCAATACACACGTAATTTATAGACAATATACACAGAGTAACATGGCCTTACTCGCCGATGCTCCTAAAAAAATTAAAAAAGATATAATTACTGAAGAAGTTCAAGAATTACTGGTAGAAAAAGAGGCTGGCGAAGCGTTTTTGGTGGAAATGGCATCGGAGGTAAACCCAAATCAATTCAGAGGATGATAGCGCAGATGAAAATTATAAACTTACAAATTTTACACTAAAATGCATACGGGAAGGCATTAAGTTCGCCGAGCAATTAGAAATTTATTTTTTGAATGCAGATTCTTCAATGAAAGGAGACCAAAATTCAAAAGGGAGCTTCAAAAATGCATAGTTCCATACGATGAAATTCACAAAGATTTATCAAGAAAAAGCAAACAAACCTAGAGTACTGATTTTTTAAAGAGAGTAGACGATACATGAAATCTAGAATGGTATATTTTTGTTAACATTCTATTAACGAAACAGTGTATTTTTGTTAACTTTTGGAACGTAATCCCCCTTTTTGTACTTTTTTCTTTGTCCCGTATAACACGGTTTCGCACAATACGACATTTTATAGGAACCTAACTACCGTGTTATACGAGGGTTACCTGTATTTGTCTTTCGGATTCTTTTCATCTGGAGAAGAGCAGCCATGTCCGAAGTGTGTTGTTTGTGGTGAGAAACTGGCAAACCAAGCTATGGTCCCAAGTAAGCTGAAAAGACACCTCCACAAAAAGCACTCACATTTATGCGAGAAACCAATTGAATATTTTAAAAGGCTTATAGCTGATCAAACACCCTAGGCTGAACAATGGACCAAAATCACAACTATTTCTGACAAAGCTCAAGAAGCAAGCTATGCCGTTGCCGAAATCGGGGAAAAAAAGATGAAATCACATACAATTTCTGAGTCAGTAATTTCGCCAGCATGCTGTAAAATTGTAAATATTATGTTTGGCGAGGAATATGAAAAAGAGATTTTGAAAATCCCTATGTATGATAACACTATTAGTAGGCGTATACAAGACATGTCTCTCTAGCTATCACTTGTGAATCACAAGTGATAGCTAGCATTAAAGAAGCTGATTTTTTTGCCATACAGTTGGACGGGTCAACTGACATCACTGGAAAAGCTCGACTGGTAGCATTCAACAAGTTTGTTTGTAATGGAGACATCATTGAACAATTTTTATTTTGCAAACCACTTCCAGAAACAACAAAAGGCCAAGACATCCTTGATGTTGTCCACAGTTATTTCAGTTCTCACGATTTTTCAAGGAAATCATGCATCTGCACCGATGGTGCTCCCTCTACGTCGGGAAGCCTGAAAGGATTCGTCGCACTGGCCAAGCAAAAGAACCCTGGCATTGTTTTTACAAATTGTTTCCTGCACAGAAAGGCCCTCATTTCAAAATTAGTAGTACTTGAGCTCCAAAAAGTACTGGATGAAACGATCAAAATGGTCAACTACATCAAGAGTAGACCACTAAAATCGAGGTTGTTTTCAGCACTGTGTTCTGCCATGGAACTGCTCACACACAACTCCTACTGCACACGAAAGTGAGGTGGCTATCTCGAGGGCGGGTATTTTCAAGGTTCTATGAAATGAGGGAAGAGCTTATAATATTTTTTTTTTTACGTCTGAACAGTCCGAGCTGACTGACCTGCTTAGTGATGAGACCTGGTGTTTTTTTTTTTATTTTTTATTATTATTTATTTATTTACTATTTATTTTTATTTATTTTATTATTAATTTTTTATTATTTTTTATCATTATTATTTTTATTTTCCATAACCTGCACCACGGGTGGGGTTTTTTTTTTTCTCTCTATTTTGTCTGTCCCTCTGTAATGGGCCCCAGAGGATCCTGGCCCACCTGCTGGCAACATCAGGTGGGTCAGAATCCCACCTGATGTTGCCAGCTAACCAAATGAGTCTCTTTTGAGACAGTACGTGCATTACTGGGACTGGTCCACCTTCCCGTGGTGTGGACGAGTATCCGCAATCATCTCTCCAGGTGACTGATGCTTCTGGGTAGCCAAGCGGCTGGCCACAACAACAGAACCCACACAAACCTACGTCACACATATCTGCCCCATTTGTAGTGATACTGTTCTTCACAGAGATACGAAGCGGAATTGAACAGACGTTCTAGGTGCCGCCCTTTACAAAAACACGTCCACATGATGCAATAAAGTTGCTTTCGCTGGCATTTCCCAAGCCTTGAACACTCTTAATAAGAGTATGCAAGGAAAAAATGAAAGTATTCTTACTTTACTGACAAAATTAACTCTTTTAAGACAAAAATTAACATTGTGGGTAGCCAGAATAAAAAAAAAAGAGAACAAATTTGAAATGTTTGAGCTGACAAAACGCTGCAGACTGAACAAAAATCTTGAAATGAGGGAAGAGCTTAATCGATTTAATTCCTACAAAGTTTGTCACTGCTGAGTAAAGACATTGAAAAATATTTCCCGTCACTTGATGTATCTTCCTTGGACTGGGTAAGAGATCCGTTTGCGTTGGAATCAGCAGAATTAACTGTTGCAGAAGAAGAGGAACTGACGGAAATGAGAAACGATAGAGGACTTAAGCACTCATTTGCCCTCATTCTGGTTGTCTCTCCGACAGGAGTACCCCATTATCACAAAGAAGGCGACGATTGAAGCACTTCTTCCTTTCTCTACATCGTATCTGTGTGAGGCTGCCTTTTCTGCTATGACCAAGATGAAGAGCAAGAACAGGTCGCGGCTTCAAACATTGGAGAAGGACTTGAGGGTATGCTTATCAACCATCCGACCTCGGACAAGAGACATCATGAGACATCACCAAGCACAGGTTTCCCACTGATATTTTTATATCAATGATATTTTAATCATTTTAATGATTTTTTATAAATAGAATCTTTTTTCAATGATATCTTATTTCAATAATTGGAATAATAACAAATATGAAGATAAATTTTAAAAATAAATCTTTTGAAATCCAGATCAATATTATTTTAAAAAATAACACAATGATTAGAATTTTAGCTATTGAAATTTTAAACAATCTTAATACGCGTGTTTTTTTTTTTTTTTTGTTTTTTTAATGATAAAATCTCTCCAGCAATAATTAGTAAGGCGTGGTGGCAATTCTGAAATAGTCACGCTTTTTCTCTCTCTTTTTTTTTTTTTTTTATATATATATATATATATATTCAACTATTTTGATTTTAAGGTAAGAAGTGAAAACCCATTCTGATCCTATATTTCTTCACATGATTCTTTAAAGAGGCAAGATTTCGAAAGTCAGATATAACCGTTTGTAAGATTGAACTGAAAGCATAAATCAATTATTTTGAAGACAGCAGAAGGCTTTGAGTTTAGCACCAATCCTGCACAACACTGAGCGAAAAACCCTATGACTTCCTTCAACTATATGGTTAATACTAAATCGTTTCTTTTTCGAATTCTTCAAGCTTTGTACGTAAAGTAGAACAAATGCTTCCTAAATTAATTGCTTTAACATATAGATACAATATATAAAAACCGAACTATAATGAATCTAAATATATTAAACCATAAAGTAAAGTGAAGAAAACCATTAACTAAACCAACAACAGGAACACAAATTATAAATCTCCTTATAACTTGCTTAGGCCAAATATAGTGTCATCGACGCCTCATAGCCTTAATTGCCTCCTCTAATTTTGTGTATTCTACGATCGGTTTGCTCGTTTACCCGATGTAGCCGAGTGGTCAAAAGCGACAGTGCAAAATATTGTATTCATTGTTGGATTAATTGTAAATCTCTCTAACCTAGTGGTCGTGCTGGAGTATAAAGAAGAACACACTTCGGGGGAGGGGGGAATGGCCATAAAAGTTCAGGTGCAGGTGTAATTCGAACCCAGGACTTTTATAGATGGTGTGAAAAAAAAAGGCGTTCGCAATCACTGTGCTAACAAGAGACTATTTATAAAGGGGTCCATAATATTAAAAATACCTTCAGTTCTACTAGTTCGCAAGATGGATTCGCAAAATAAAACAAAATAATAAGTTCTCATTGAATTTACTGCTGCCAACAAATACGCGGTTTGTACAGTAGTTTCGAAATACTATATCATTTTAAAACGGAATACATGTTACATTTCAATTATTGTGCAAACACAGTGATATTAAAACTATGTCAATTGCTGCAAGGGAGTAAGATACTCAGAAAAGGTTGTAGGTTTTTTTTCCCCACATTTCCAAGGAAACCGCAATTCCTTGCCATGTCAAAACTTCATCTGAAATTTTGCTCATTTATTGATGCCACAATCCCCCCCCCACCCATATTTGCCAATTGGTAAGTATGCGGGAGGGAAAATGCCCGCATTTTCAATTGTTGTCTCTCAGTGGCGTGCGTGAAACTACAACCGTAGTAACTACAGTGACAATGATCGGAGAGGTTGTAAGGGGTTAGTCGGAGGTGCTCCCGCGTGTATCTCAAACGGAGGAACAAAGGGAAGTAATAATCCACAAGAGGCCATACTCCAGTCGACTCGTGTTTACACTGGTGTTCAAAAAAAGTGCATCACCTAGGAATTTCACATTTCTAACCCTTTTTCGCGATGGTATGTTACATTAATGACTAGCATCAAAAAGAGAAATATAAACAAAAGAATATTTATTAAGAGTTAAGGCAAAGCTAAGTAATATTTGACAGGTGCTCTCAAAATATTCCAAAATGAGCATTTGCAACCTTTGTACAACAGTTTTGGTAAACACGACAATTATGGCTGAAATCTTATCAGAAGCCCTCAATTTGCTTCAGTTTATCTTTTTAAATGTAAAATAAAATTAAAAGTTCATCAGGTGCAAACTAATATTTAGTTGAACCGCCTCTGGCCATGATGATAGCCGCACACCGTCGAAGCATTGACAAGATCAATTTTGACACAATCAATACTGATCGTGTTTGGAACCACGATCAATAGTTCGTGGTTCCAAACACGAATTATGGCTTCCTGAAGCTCACCAAGGGTCTTTGGTTTCTTTCCGGCAATTGCAAATTCCACACGATGTCAACAGTTCTCTATAGAATTCAGGTCCGAACTGTTTCCAGCTAAGAGTTTAAATGAACCGTTCTTCCAACCATAGGTGATCTACTCAGCGATACGAAATGCACCCTCATATCACTTGGCTGGTAGGGAATTTCACTGTAGACACCATACAGTCTGGATGGTATTCTTCACCACGTCTACGGCGAATCGTTTGCCTCTCATCAGCGCCATGCAGGTTGAATTTCTTCTCATACGAGAAAATAACTGACTTCCACTGCTCGGGGATCCATCTGACATGCTCCTTACACCAAATTAATCGGGAATTTTTTATTTTTTGTATGAGAAAGGGCTTCTTCTTAGGACGACGGCCTACAAGTCCATTTTTGAAGAGGCATCTTCTGACTGTTACTGCACTTGCTACCCATTCCTGTATGTTCTTCCCATTCTCTTTTCAGCTCGGACGAATAATAAGCTTTACGGTTTTTAAGGCATAAGCGCTTCAAAATGCGATCCTGATTTGGCGTAGAGACACGTTTGTGTCCGGTTCCTTTTTTCCTATCAGCAGAACCAGTATTCTTGAGTTTGGAAAGAAATCTACTCACTGCCGACTGATTACAAGACACTCCATAAGCAATATGAAGGGAAGAACATCCTTCCTCACGTAAAACAACAATAGCACTCTTTCTTCATGGCGTTAACTGCATGTAACTCGCCATCCTGACATAAGTAAGGAATGACTGCAACTCTTGCAGAGGGTGCTTATATAGCTGAAAGTAACAGCTGATGCAATATTACGTCATTAACTACGCGTGTTAATCTTATTTGACGCAATCTAAGAAATATTGCCATATACTTACGTTATTCGGACGACAATTACAATTTTAAGGGGTGATGCACTTTCTTTGAACACCAGTGTATGTCTCTGAGAAAAAAGTAAATATCCCTAACGCGTTGGATATGTGGAACCCTGAAAAGCCGCAAGAAAACTCAAAAGTCCATAACACTTTAGACGACTACTACATACGGAAACGCGGTTGTGCAACTTTTGATACCCATCAGGACAGCGTTGATTGCTCTGTGGAAATCACTGACACGCTTGTCATTCTGGAAAGTGAATATGAAGGCAACAAAGACATCGATCAGCCATTTGAAGAGAAAGGGTGTACCAGTCAGTCAACGATTAGACATTTGATTAGAGAAAGACAGCGCGCGCGCTTTTCTTTATTTCTTTTCTTTTTTTTTTTTTTATGAAAACTCCAAACCCAAAAGGTATTAAAACCTGTAATACTTAGTACCTTGCGTGGACTGAAAACTGAATAGATGAAAGAAGATACTCGTTGACATTAGACTTGAATTTCTGTAGATTGCAATTTTCAGGAAATATGTATGAAATGAGGTTGTTCTCGAAAATGGAAGTTGAAGTAATAAACTGTGAGCAAGAAACTGAACAGTAAAAGGTTGCTGTCTGATTGCGAAACTTGGACAGTCCCCATGGAAGTAGCTACAGTATGAGACAGCACTCGAGTGAAAAAGGCTTTGTAACAGATGGGTCATTAATTAGCCTCACTGCATTCTTTTGAATAGTGTCTAGAAGCCTGAGAGAGATTATGGGGAAACAATATTCCATGGTAGGGCGAATTTGGGATTTGTGCAAAGTGAAGAGCTATTCAGAAGAAAAGTATTCAGAAGGGTAATCCTAATAAAGAATTGTGATTTGAGTGTCCTTGAAGATAAGCATATCAGCAGAAGAATCCTTTTTTGCGAGATATAAGACAGGACACAGTTTTAGAAGGATTGTAATTAACTAAGTTAACTTGTCCCCACTGGAGTTGTAGCTGGACATCAGCATTTAAAGAATTCGTAGTGGATATTCGAGAAGTTAAAACTGTTTGTTCTGCGTAAGGTTTCTCAAACTGGAAGGTGGTATCAAAGTTCTATCATCAGCAAAACTACTGATACGATTTTCATTAAATGAAAGAATGGTCATTAATATACAAGAGGAAATGAGTGGGAGAAAGGGCTGCACCTTGGAGCATACTAAGTTAGTTAGCCGTCTACATCATACCAACACGACCCAACACTACACTATGCAGACTACACCAAAAACTCACACAATCTCTGGACTTCACTGAGTTTCTGCTGAGACGCTGAGTATACTACGCGGAGTTGGGGGGGGGGGGGGGGGGGGGGTGCCGCTTGACAAGAAACACTACACACTAAGCGCGAAGCCTTTCGTAGCAAACATGACGCATTACCGTCTGCCACTCGTTCGGAGGAGAGGTCTGGGTTCAATTCCCATCCACGTCTGAAGATATTCTAACGTCATAAATTCGAGGGTGTAGTTAGCCGATCTCAGGTGGAGGCTTTTTCCAAATATGCAGATCAGATCTTAAACACATTTCTACAGGCATCATACGCTTACGATTATGAGCACATTCCTGGGGACCACTAATACTACGAATAATAATAATAATGTACTAAGCATGAGGACTCTCGTGGGTAGCATAGTAGTTATGAAAGTTCAATTTTCGCCACTGTGTGTGTGCATGGGGGAATCACATCTGAATAGCCATTATGTGTAATTTCTAATTGGTCAGTTTTGCGTGGTACACGGAACTTCGAAAAAACAGAACCATACTTTTATCATATTTTCAATATATATTATATAAGAGATAAAAAAAAAAATCTTCCAACCAAACGTAAAAGTTGTCAACTACCTAAATCTATAATAATTTTTCAAGAAAATGTCCATTTCATATTTTAAGAAATGCTAAAATCTAAATTATTTCCACTTAACTAATGGTTGCTCTTAAAATATAATAAACGTAAAAACAAATACCGAAAGATCGTATTTAGCAAGTGATAAAATAAAAGAAACTGAGAAGAAACAATACACTGAATCACCTTGAGTTAAAATACAGCAATTGGGGTAGGGTCCATAATCTGGCGACAGCAAGTTGCTAATTATCTCCACCTCGTCGACACCGAGTATACTAACATATCCTCCTACACGATAACGCCGGATGCTATCTCGAGCGGATAATTTCTTTCCCTTCCTCCGCTGTTTCCCTTGCCCATATCCACCTCTACATACATAAACTACACACTGAAAGAAAGTGGCAATTACAGTACTAAATATTTTGGATTCCAACCCCGTGTGCATTACTAACGCGGAACTAAAATAATTTTTTGTCGAAAATAAAAAAATTACCGCCATATTTGCTGGAATGTTAAAAAAAAAAAAAAAAAAAAAACCGTGAAACATGGAATAAATATTATAAACCAGCACATCGAAGAGGAACTCTATCATAAGTCCAAAATTACATGTATTGCAAGAGCAATTTATGTTTAATACACTTGGTCAATGTTAGAAATATCTTACAACCAAATACAAAGGCTACCACAAAAACGCATGGTCCATTGAGCTTTTGTTATGACGTAGCTGAATGGTCAGGAGCGTCAGTAAAATAGCACGCACTCTTTAAGAGGACCAGGATTCAAGCCCGCGACTGCTAAATATGATTAACGTTTGTATTGACTGATTTATTGTTAACTCCAACTGGTGGTCGTGCTGGAGTATAAACAAGAACATTTATTTACTTCGCCATATTTATATAATTGCATAACTAATCTTGGAACTCATAATTTCCATCCCTACAGTTAACTATACTCTATTAAACATACTGTACCTTTTTTTATTTTATTGTCTTAATGCCATACATATAATACCGGTTGGATTTATTACACGGTAATAAATACAGTATATAAATAATAGTAATAACAATAATCGAAAATACAATTTAAAAATTTATTCATTTGATATTTCTGCAAACAAATACAAGTTGAATGTTAAGAGAGCAACAATTCAGTCTGTCTTTTGTTAACCTTAATAGACGAAAATTAACTGGATGAATAATTATACTATATTTTTTGTGGGGTAGTTTATGGAGATTTTATTTGTAAAGATAAAACCGGAATGAGTTTAGGATTTCTTTATGAACACTCACCAACAAAGGAAAATAATGAACGAGCTACAATAAAAAAATGTAATGCAACGGTTGCTGTTGAGCCTGTATTAGAGAGGGAAGTTCTAATTTATGTGTGAGCATATCTGAACATCGGCCAGATGGTGAGATGAAACCAAAAGAAGGAACTACAATGGATGATAAAGGAGCAAAACAGATCGCAGCGGAGAGGCCTAAATCCCACAGTAGATGCAAGTGGCTGTTTTTTTTGTTGATCTGAGTATGTGGCGATTAGTTCAGTTCACAGTTTGGGTAAGCTGTGTTTTGCTGTACTTTTAAAGAGTATAGTCAATGATGTTCATAATAATTTTATGGAAACTTCACAGTCCGGTGCTCTCCTTCAGAAACTGCATGATCCTGCGCTGGTATAACAAACACCGTCTGAACCAAACGCATAAATAGAAAAGCCATGTGTTGTGTGCATACCGAACGAGACAAGAAAATTGAAACTTTCTACAATCGCTAAAAAAAAATAATGCCCATGGAATACAGTCACAGTTGTGCTGATAACAGCAAATTACACTTAAATAAATAAATCTTTATTTGTCCTACCAAACTAAACAAAGTGTTACGTTAATGAGTGACAAATTCCCTTCACGGCAGTAATCGTAACAAACTTTGCACTAAAGCAAACACCGGATTTACCGGAGCACAGAAGCACAGTTGATCCAATATCCCAAGTTCAAGATTGTGGGATAGGGGAACGGACCAAAGCAATTACTGTAAAGAGTAAGGCTTTTTAGTTTTTAATATTTATGGGCACAAGGGCCCCGTTCATGTTTTTTTTTTCCCTTAAAAAAATATAATTGAATTTGAATTGAACTTTCTTTTTCTGTGATTAATATAAGTGACAGATAAACAAAATTAGCTTGCTATCAATTAATCACCAGGATTATAAATTTATAGAAAACGTAATAAAACTATAATTTTACGTTCTCTAAATTTAGCCGATCAGCTTAATTGCACCTGTTTAATATTTATTACTCTTCTCCCACATACTTTTAAGTCTCTCTCTCTCTCTCTCTCTCTCTCTCTCATATCTTCACAGGCGACTTTACGTTTACGAGTCGTACATAACAATACACGCGAAGCGTGAAGGACTGTCTAAGGCTAACAACACTGCATTAAAACCACTCAGTCTATGAACTTCTTTTTGCATATAAACTGTACGGAAAAAATAAATAATAATTGCGAGATTTCTATTTGTCTGATTTTAATTATATTTAGGATAGCTCGCCATATCTTTCTAAAAGAACTAAATATACATAAAGTTTCACGGAAATCCCTCAATGGAGTCAACTTGTTACAGACAGACAGGCGGTCACGGTGAAAACAATAAGCGCTTATGCATTTATATATGCGCACGCACCTAAAGAAACATCCATTTTTTATATTTTCGTACATCCCTAGAAAAGACCAAGCATACCCCCAAGAAGTATAGGTATCACCAGTTGAAAACCCAAACCTCTATCTTCTGCCAGAAGAAAACCTATTTCACTTATGTTCATCGTCAATAATGATTATACATCTAACAGCACATTTCTCCGTATTTTAAAATCTATAAAACTCCAAATCAGCCCTATCACATAATTCTGCTTACAACAACTGCAATGGTGCCTAACCCCCACCCATCTCTCTCTCGCCCCTCCAAAAGACTGATCAGATTAATCGGCTCCACTTCTTTCTCTCACATACACACTTTCGATGCATACGTTTTAACAGTGACATTGTTCTTCTGAAACGGCATCTACATTTCAGCCACTTTATTCTAAACCAGTAAGAAAAGAAAAAAAATCAGTGACCATCCATTAACTTTGAACTCCAAACTCGCCAACCTAACTTCCCTTCTATTTCCATTCCTGGAACAACTTTTCCTCCATATTTTCTTCACCATAGCCTCAAGTACTAAGTTGACGTATGTTAATAATTACATAGTAGTAATTAAATAGTAATCCAATAACCTTATTACCAATTAGTAATCTTATTACTATCAAGCCAGTTTATACACTCAATATCACAGCACTAAACTTAGCCAAATTGCCCGTTCAACTTTCCGCCAACGTTAGATCGATTCCGCCATGACACTAGTTAAATTATCTTCCGACTATAAACTGACCACCTATGAAGCATTAGCAACCGAATGATTTAAACACAACACACGAATTTATGTTCTAATACCAAACTACCTACAACCTTTTCGCTCATATGGAACCTGAACAATATAAATTTCCAGTGCGCATATCATTTTCATCACGAGAATTCAGATGCATATATTTATACCGATTTCTCTACTTCTTATCATTCAGGAACCAACTGAAGACGTTTTTCCTTAAGTTCATGTTCGAACTCTTGGTTCTCGGCATAGTTTTAACATTGAGTAATAATTATGACGAACACTATAGAAAGGTGCACTTTCTTCCATGGGATCTTATTTTATTCTTTTTAATAAGTTTTAATGATCACAAATCATTCCAATTAATTCCATCAAAACTTAACGAAAGTAGTAAGGAGGTAAGCTCCGTAAATTAAAATAAGGTTATCCGATTCCTTTTGTATGTTAATTTAAATTCAAAAAGTATTAACATTATACAGAGCAAACATTAATGACCTTTGCAGCAGCCAATGATTTAGCATTTTATCCAAACTACATTCAAAAGCTTAAATGTAAAAGTGAATATACCTGTCATAACTAAGAGGTTGTATATCTGTTACGAAATAGGGTTATAAAGAAAATTCTATGATGCTAATAGATTAAAATAACATTCTACAAATGTTTAAAAAAACATATGTTTTTCAAAATGCTATATTTGAACTCTGGGCAGCAAACAGTCATGTATACTTTACAAATAAAATACTGACGTTACAGCGTAACTACATAACACGTTTTCCTGAATAACAGGAAACCGAGTGGTCTATTTATGGTTCAAACAATATTACAATATAGGCGTGCTCATTCAATCCTGTACTGTTCACCTTCCTTTTTATTAACTTGGAAGGGAAATGGCAGGTTAAAAAAAAAAAAAAAGAAAAGTAACGCATCATGATTTCTTTTCCCCATTTTTTAGTAAATTGGGGAAAAGAAATACACACTATCAGTAGACAGGAAAACTCTAAATTTCAAAAATTATAGATTATTTGCATTGCATTATTTACCCCAGGGGCTCACATCTGGTGAGTATGGGCTTGGCACACTCAGGGTCCTGAACTGGATATCATCATTCTTCTGTTTCTTGGTGATTTCCATCTACTTTTCTCTTTCTGTATGGGTCATAGGGTAAATCAAATTTTTTTTTGGCTGGCGCAGCAAAAGCCTCAGGCTTCCTTGCATCATATGGCTAATTATAATAATAATAATATACAAAATGCCTTTATAAGCTAACGCCACATGTCTTTAGCTGCTTTGACGTCATCTCAAACGCGACAGAACTCATTTACATAAAAAAAAAGTATATAATCTCACGTCTTAAGCTATGAATATCAGTGGTAAATTACAGTATTTCTATTACGAGCACATTTGTTCACACATAGGGCTATCATTTTCCATACAGCAGAAATAACTGGTTCGAGTTTTTGTGAGTCGAGCTGTGGATCCAATGAGACATGAAATATTGCTAAAAGTATGAAGCTACTGCTAGGGTTTCAAAAAATAAATAAATAAATAAAATAAATAATCATAATAAAAAAAAATGAAAACATACCCGTATCATGAAAGGTATAAAAACAACCCTATTCAGACTAGAAACAAGCAGATCAACGAAATACGATGGGACGAAGTGTTAGGCTTTATCGCCTTCCAACAGGAGTCATCATAGGATGCATATTAGTGATAAATCTGTTCATACTATTGCAGCAAAACTTCAAGACCCTAGATCAATGCTCAATATACTGGAGTGTCTCACTGGGGATTTTCTGAGACTATGGAATGGGTAAGGAAAGGGCTCGGCTGGTTTAACGTTATACTGTTTCGCTCAGTAAGAGGTATGATATCTTCCTCTGAAAAATAACAAACCGAACTGCAGCATTTAAGCTTAATAAGAAAAAAAATGATTTTTTTAAAAAATTATATTGAATTATGAATATCAATGAAAGAACTTTTGTTATTTAAACTGCTAGAAATTACTTCGAAGCCATTGCAGCTGTGTCACGGGTTGCAGGCTTATTCGAACAGCATTAAGCTGACTGATGTCGTGCGAAACTATAGTTTAATATTTTGCCTCTAGGATACCTAATTTCACTAGCGATAATTTTCAAAATTCTCTCGCGGGTCGAACTTTGCGTATCTCTGTCCTAAATCAACTATGCCTGTCCTAAATCGACTATGCTGCTACTAAGATACAATAGGGAAACGTTTAAGGAGACCGCTGAAATTGAGTGAAAGATACGGCACATAAATCAAACAATACATAGTCAAAATGCTGGCGCACAATCCATCGTACGTATGTGAGTTAGTCGGTCTCAGGCGAGAGTTTCATACCTTTAGCACTTAACTAAAATCCCTATAACGATCGAAAGCTGTGTTATGGAGTGACGAAATCACAGTATACAGTTTTCTAATCTGATGACCGTATCTGGGTTTGGCGGATGCCCAAAGAATGTTATTTATGAGTGTGTCGGTCCAACTGCGAAATTAAGCGGAAGTGCTACCACCCTCTCGGTTCTTTTTTGTGATTTGGGCTTGGACCATTGGTCGTCGTTCCTGGAATCCGTTTCTGTTTCGGCATGATAATGCACTACTTAATACTACAACCTGTAGCAACTTTGAACACATGGAAAAGCCTCATTCGTCTGCTCAGAGCTCCAATCTTAATCTCACTAAACGCTTTTAGGACGAACTGAAATGTCGGCTTTAGCCAGACCAAGATGTTTGCAATTAGTAGCTGAAGTGACTGCGTACTGAAGGAGAAATGGACCAAAATATCGCCTTCCTGTTATCAAAAATTGGTTCGGAACCTACCAACGACAATATACTGTGTAAGTAAGGTCCAAAGTGGGATGACAAATTAATAATATTGTACTCAATAAAAGGTTCTCAGAAACAAGCAGTTGTCCTGGATTCACACTGGATCGCTCAACGACTAAACCAAAGATTTACAGATGCCAGTAATATCTGCAACTATATATTTTTCAGGAATTCGCTGACCAACAACAAGCTACTGAAATCACTGGATCAATGCTGAAGAGTCTTTCAGCGTACACATATTCCACTGAGCAGTGCCTTTTGGCAGCTATCGTTTTCCAATCCATTCTGATTTCTGCCCTGTTTATCAAATGTGTTTTCATCTACCATAGTTCTAAATTAACTAACTATAAAATCAAGGTTACTTTAAAGATTCGATAAAACGTCCAAATGACCGAGGCGTCAGTCAATTGGAGGTCAGTTGGTACATACCTGCCACTTTTAAAAATTGAAATAGTCACCCTATTTCGATCTGGGACGTTTCAGACTTTTCTTTCAAACGAATGAATGCAAGAGGGCTGCGCTCGCTTCTTTTGATAAAATAAAATACTTACAGAAGCTTTCGACTCTGTGCGTGTCCCGTCCTCAGCTATGAATACATAAATACGTTACTACATCTATATAATCTCGGTGTAGATATACCATAGAAAACACTTAAAGAAAACTACGATTGTAGTGTGAAAGGAATCATTTCATCTGTATCTCATATTGTGCTCACCATTCACAACGAGTTACCATGTTTGTTGTTGTTGTTGTTGTTGTTGTTATTTGGTTTTTAGGAGCATTAGCAACTAAGGCCATATTGCTCCGGGATATGCGGTGGTCATTCCTTGACCTTTCCGCATCCTCCGTATTTGGTGGTGACGGGCTCGAACCCCGGTCTAATCAAGAAGCGTGTGCTACGCACTGCTGCTCCTTCCCACCTGGCTACGGAGGCGCCTTGAGTTACCATGTATTGCATTACCTCGAATAAGTAATGCTTCTCTAATAGATAAGACTATTGTCACTTGTTCTTGGTGGGTACCACCAGGAATAAGTGACAATAAGAAAATAAGCAAAAAACATGCCACCCAGACGGCACCGCTTCAAAGCTAGTTGGCTTTTCATCGGTGGGTTCCTTTCACACTATGATCGTAGTTTTTCTTTAAGAGTTGTCTATCGTGTATCTACACCGATATTATATAGATATACAGGGTGTCTCAAAAATATTGGTACAAACTTTTAGGGGAGGTAGGTAACATCTAAAGGAATGTGAATCGCATAGGAACCCATAACCGGAAACGTCACCGTCAGTCGGTAGACGGCGCGGTAGACGCCGCACGAAGAGCATGCATCGATATACGAACTGTGAGCTGACAGACATGCACCTAGTGTATGGATTAGCAGAGGGCAATGGACGAGCCGCTCAACGAATTTATGGAGTACGCTTCCCAGACAGACATGTATCGGACCACTGTTTGTTTGAGCGTGTGCATCAAAATTTGTGCGATTGTGGGTCATTTAGAGGTAACAGTAATAGTGCGGGCAGACCACGTTCGACGCGAACTCCCGCCATGAAAGAAAGTGTGTGAATGCCGTCCAGAATAATCCTACTACCAGCACACGTGCCGTTGCCTCTGCCTCAGGAGTATCTCGTTGCAGTGTACAGCGTGCCTGGCACGACGATTCCTTACACCCCTTTCATCTCCAAAGGGTTCAGTTACTACTCCCCCAAGATCATCCTGCACGTGTGGCTTTTGCGCAGTGGTTTCTCCAAGAAAGTGTTCAAGACTTGAATTTTCCAGCCTATGTTTTGTTCACGGATGAGGCTTATTTCACTCGGGAAGGCTTATTCAATCAGCACAATGCTCATGTGTGGGCTCACGACAACTGACACGGTGTGCGCCCCCATGCGGCACAACATCGCTTCACAATAAATGTGTGGGCAGGTATGGTCGGTGACTGCTTAGTCGGCCCATACCTGTTACCATCCCGCATGAACTCCGCTAATAATCGGATCTTTCTTGAACAAGTTCTATCAGGGTTCCTTGACGATATTCCAGCAAATATGAGACGCAACATTTGGTTTCAACATGACGGGGCGCCTGCCCATTATGGAAGGTGTACTGAAGGGCTACGTGACCATTTGACCATAAGTTTTGGGCGTCGATGGATTGGCCGTGGTGGACCTGTTGCCTGGCCCCCACGCTCACCTGATTTATCGAGCCTTGATTTCTTTCTGTGGGGGGGGGGCCCTCAAATCTATCGTGTTGAATCGCCTGTGGAGACGGAAATGGATCTCGTGGCAAGACTCGTCTGCGCTGTGCTACTGTTAAAGGAACTCCAGGTGTGTTCGACCGTGTCCGCCAATCCATGCTGCATCGGTGTCACGCATGCATCGCGTCTCATGGTGGAACCTTCGAGCATCTGTTGTAACATCATGAAATGCATTCATCTCGTACTCCATTTAAAGATTCGATAAAACGTCCAACTGACCTAGGCGTCAGTCAATTGGAGGTCAGTTGGTACATACCTGCCACTTTTAAAAATTGAAATAGTCACCCTTAATATTATGTCAAATAAATGATTGCCACTAATTACTGTCTTGTGTCATTTTCTGCTTCTTGTGCCTATGCTACTACTTTCCCGTGACGTTTCCGGTTATGGGTTCCTATGCGTTTCACATTCCTTTAGATGTTACTTACCTCCCCTAAATGTTTGTACCAATATTTTTGAGACACCCTGTAGAATCTTAAACTCTTAAAATATTATGCCTTGTGGCATTTAGTTTATTTAAATAAATACGTTACATATGGAAATCAAGAATGGTACCTCGTGGTCATGTTAGTTAAACATAGCGCGTGACCACGCTTAAACAGAAGCGTGTTTTACCACACAGTAAAACAAAAGCTTCTGTTACGTATTTTTATGTTTAGTATTACACGTAACCCGCATCTCTCTTTTCCCATTGGTTGAATAAATATCCTTAGGAGGAAAATTATTTTAATATATAGAAAGATTATACGATGTAGCGAGTAAATTACGCATGTTTGCCATGAAATGCAATAATTGTTTTAAAGTCATTTGGTTTTTTTTTTTTTTTCCCCTCAGTTTTTTTTTTTTTTTTTTTTACACAGCAATGGCTATTCAAAATCTTTAAGGTAGATCACCTATAGAGGAACATGCAAAATTGCGTGAATTGACTTTCGACAACACAAAATTTAACGAATTCAAAGTAACCTAATCTTCCTTCACAAATTCTCTAAGAAAAAGAATAAGAATAAACACGACATACTTAAAGTAGCCTAACTTAAATACGGAACAAGTACCCAATAATCAGCACCAATGGTGCTAAACTCCACCCGATTCATAAATGCCACTTAAAAAAAAAGAAGGGCATAGACATGAAGATATTAAAAGATTAATCTTTATTAAAAGTCAAATATATAAACATACCTGTGAAAAATATGAAACAGGTAGTGTAGTGAACAAACAAAACTGTATTTCTGTTTTCTTGGGGACACAATGTAATTAATATTTTACACACTTATAATACTAAGTATTATAAGTGTGTAAAATATCACCTCTTTCCTCCATGTCACATCGTCACAAACTGCAAACCAACTATTTCCAGAGTATACTCACACATACGAGTACGTTCTAGAAGTAGGTTTGGAAATCAGCCCACCGAAAAAAGTTGCAACTAAGGATGGACTAACAGAGTAGATACCTATTGCAAGATTAAGAGAAAGCACACGCACAGCGCGAAAAGATTTGTGTGAAATGAGACAAGGGACTCACTTTTACGAAAGTAACTGTAACAACTTTTTCATATTAAATCTCGTTATGAGCCTACACTTCTTCCACACCTACGCAAAATACCGATAATAAATATCAAAGACAAAGGATGAATGGTAAGGTATTAAGTGGTGAAGGACACTTTAAATAAAAAAAAAATAACGCCTTCTCCACATTCTATTCACTTTATGAAGAACATCATGTTCCGCTACTATCAAATAAAGAAAAGTGAGCATGAAGAGCCTTCCTAACGTCGCCTTTTAAGTACATATTGTTAAATTCGGAAGGGCTGTTCCTCAAAAACTAAATCAGAAAACCGAAAGACACCCAATTATCGTTCCATCTAAATCGGAAGAGTTGGGAGGTATTTCAGTATAGTGACTTAATCACTTGTCTACCGAGGTCAGGGTTCAAATCTAGTCAGAGAGCAGGAATTTATAACGGCCTTTTCACTTGGTTTGAGTTATCCGGGGTTCTTTTCCTCGACTTAAACTAAATCTTGAACACAGGCAGCTAAAGATTTATGCATAAGGGCGTGGGAGGCCCGGAAAACCACTGCAGTGGTCTGTATAACTCCACAGAAGTTAAGGACCTCCCTTTAGGCAGAACACTAACAACGAATGAATGAAAACTCCTCCAAAGCGCACATGTAGTTTCGTCCGATAATCCATATTTCATCTTCTTCCTAGAGATGTGATGAGCAGGAAAATAAATACAGTATACAGTTTCGTCCGGAAACGATTTCCTACATGGGACTAGAACGGGAGGAGTAATGACATTTTCAGTTAACAGGTAAATTACTAACCAAATCCAGTGGTATGTTTTCAACTACAAAATGTATAATTTATTTTACTATGCAGATGAAAAAATCGGAGCGTAATCAGCACATACAAACTAAATGAAACAGATGACGTTAGCAATTACATTTTTCGGTCGTGTGTTAAAATATAACGCCACTTTACACACCGCAGTATAATTTGGTACAAAAAAAGCAACTAATAAACTTTTTTTTTGAAAAAGTTTATTATACATGTATTTATAATTTGTAAATAAGCAACTAATGTATTTACAAAATAATAATAACAAAATGATATGTTAATTTTACTTATTCTAACATTATTTTTTTGTTGTAATACTGATTAATTTTATATTTAAGATCCTTTTTTCTCGATTTCGAGGGTGTGGCATTTATCCACAGCTTGATATTTTCATAAAAGTGTCTTCAACCAAATGTTCAACATTCCGTTCCTTTTCACTCGTAGATAGCATATTTAGCAGGGCCGGCTTAACGCAAGATCGAGCAGTTCCCCCGAACAGGGCGCCAAAATTTAGGGGACGCAAAATTCCCCGAAAATTCACTGATTTGCTGTAAATTTAAAGTCGGAGAGGAGAGGGCGCACCAAAAAATCTCGCACAGGGCGCTGATAGACCTGGGGCCGTTTCTGCATATTAGTAGATACAATATCTAAAGTTATTAACAATTAACAGCACTTTCCGTAGCTTACTAAAACTTTTCTGCTCAGCTAAGTTTATTTCCATATTGTATTAATTAATGAATCGAACTAAAGAAACTGCTGAAATAGAAAACCTGCCGAACACAATAACACTATCGCGTACTGCAAATTTTCTATTTCAGTAGTTTTAAACTTTAAAAGTAAAGTGGCAAGAAATCACACCTCTCTTTTTAACTGTTTATCTTAAGGAGATTTCCTAATCCGGACTAAACTGTATGAAATAATTTATGTAAATCGCTTAATCAGTCTAAACTACAATTTCCTCCTCCAAAGTATTTTGAAACGTTTGATTAATCACGCAAATTACCACAGGAGCAACTCTAAAATCGTGACATGGACAAATCTTTTATTAAAAAGTATTATAACACTAAGTTTAACATTGCCGACAGTATTATTTTGCGGTCAAAACACATTCGCTCAAAAGAAAACGACCTTATAAACTTAACTGAAGAACCGCCATGAAAAAATAAAATTTAAATTTTTAATGCAAAAATGAGAAAGGAATATGCCCAGCATCCAAAAAACAAATAATAATACATACATAAATAATATCGGTGTAGATACACCATAGACAACTCTTAAGAAAGTACGAAGTAGTTGTTGTAGTAGGCATCATTTGCTCTGTTTCTCATATGTACTCTGCCTTCACGACGAGTTGCCATGATATTGCACTACCTCGAATAAGTAACGCTTCACTAATAGAGAAGACTATCGTTACTTATTCTCAGTGAGTACCACCACCCAGACGGCACCGTTTCGAGTCTATTGGCCTATCATCAGTGGATAGGCAAGTACCCTGGCATCTGCCCATCCATTGATGATACCAAATACCAGGGTACCTGCCCATCCACTGATGAGAGGCCAATAGCCTTGAACCGGTGCCGCCTGGGTGGTGGTACTCACTGAGAATAAGTAACGATAGTCTTCTCTATTAGTGAAGCGTTACTTATTCGAGGTAGTGCAATATCATGACAACTCGTCGTGAAGGCAGAGCACAATATGGGAAACAGAGCAAAAGATACCTACTACAACTACTTCATAGTTTCTTAAGAGTTGTCTATGGTGTATCTACACCGATATTATATAGATAATAAACGCTTAACGTATTATGACATGTGCATTTAGTTATTTTTAAATACATAAATAAATAAATAAAAATGCACTTCTTTCCCAAGCTGGCGGTTCCTCATTTTTTCAGTTCTTCTACTGCTGGCCTCCCGTTTCTCTTCCATTAACCTTAGTGGCTGCTATGGCAGAACAGTATATGGCCGTGTGGATGGCCTCCAGTGGTGCACCGTTGTTGCCTAGGTAATGTGGTATTATATACCCATTGAGGTGGTCTGTGACTCTCCACAGAATTCTAATGTGGCTCTGCTTCGGTATCACGTAGGTCTTTGTAAAGTCCATTCCCTCAAATTCTGTTAGAGCCTTCTTCCACTCGTCTTCTATTCTGGATATAATGTCCTTGTCTCTTTCCACTTCAGCGGTTCTCGGTTGTATTTCTTCTTAATCTTCCTCCTCTGGTTCTATGTTGTCCATATTCTTGGTTGTTGGTTGCTCACGTCCTGCTTGATTTTTTCGAAGATTGCAGGAGCTATCAGATTCATCGTGATGATGTCCTTCTCTGGTCCGCTGTTCGGTGACCTGAATATCCGGGAATCGTTCCAATACTTGGTATGTTCGCATGATGAACGTATTCATTTCGATGCTCCACTTCATGCATTGGCGTTTTCGTCCTTCCTGGGTAGCCACTAGTGCAGTTGCGCAGGAAGCACTTCCAGTTGGTTGGGCTGGATGGTCTTGCCCTTTCCTTGTGGTAGCCATATGGGGGGACACTGTCTTCTTCGAACCGACTCCTCTGCCTAAGACTTGAACGCAAGTGACTATCCTGCACCCTGCGCAACCTTGGGGGAAGTAACAACATCGCGAAAGGGACTTTCGCGATGTTTTTAGTATTATTATTATGCAGGTCTTCCAACCTGATGGAGATGTGTTCGCTTCTACCAAAGCTGGGCTCGAACCCAGGTCCAGTGTCATCCAGTTATTACTATTAGTAGTACATTGAAAGGACAGAATTCATGGGATACCTGGTTCCTGGGCAACGCGACGCTGTCTCCCCTTTGGCTAGTAGACAAACCCCCATCTTGGCAGGTATATAGGTACACTGCATAACTGCATTCACGTAGATGATAATTCGATGTCAGTATGGATAAACGTCGTGAGTTAACCGACTTTGAAAGAGAGAGAGAGAGAGAGAGAGATGATAGTGGGTGCCCGACACATGGGTCACTCTAGTACGGAGGTGATACAAAAATTACACTATCCCCGTAAGGCTATATCAAGAGTGTATCGGGAATACGCCATTTCCGGAAAATCTCATTGTAGACATCGCTATCGATGGAATAAGGTTGTGAATGAAAGTTGCCGTCGACGTCTGTCTCGCATTGTTTCAGTCAACGGGAGAGAGCGAAAGTGGTACAAATCACCGCCGACTTCAACGAGGGAGGTGCCAAAAACGTCTCCACCAACACCATCAGACAATCATTAGCCACAACAGATTATGGGAGCCGCAGACCCACCAGAGTCACATTGCTAACACCACAACACAGGACCCTAACCCTCAACTAGGTGAAAGAACATTATCAGTGGACCTTGGATGATTGGAGACGGATCTCCTGGTCCGATGAGTCCCGTTTCCAGTTATCTCGAGCAGATGGAAGGATGCATATCTGGCGGAAACTGCACGAAGCTATGCACCCGTCATATGTTGTTGTTATTTGTTTTTTTTAGGAGCATTAGCAACTAAGGCCATATTGCTCCGGGAATATGCGGTGGTCATTCCGTGAGCTTTCCGCATCCTCCGTATTTTGTGGTCACGGGCTCGAACCCCAGTCTAATCAAGAAGCGTGTGCTACGCACTGCTGCTCCTGCCCACCTGGCTACGGAGGCGCCGCACCCGTCATATCAACAAGGAACTGTTCAGGCAGGTGGACGGTCGGTAATGGTCTGGGGCGTGTTCAACTGGCACACGTTGGGACCTCTGGACAGTCCGGGTTACCTCTCAATCCTTGCAGACCATCTGCATCCCTTTATGGTCATTGTGCACCCACAGAGCAATGTGCCTCCCCACAGAGCCATGGTGACTAGAACATGGTTCGAAGAGCATTCCACAGATTTTACCACCATAGAATAGTTTCCCCGTTCACCAGACCCTGTGGAGCATCTTTGGGATGTTGTGGAAAGGTGTGTTCAAACTTTGGATTCTTCACCAGGAATGCAACGGAATTATGGACAGCCATGCAGCAAGCATGGATGGATATACCTGTGTAACGCTTTCACGAACTAATGGACTCAATGTCTCGCCATGCAACAGCTGCCCTTATCCGGGTGAAAGTGAGCCTACCCGTTACTAAATAGGTATCCCATGATTTCTGTCCAATCAGTGTAGTTAGCAGTACTTATTTTCTTTAAAGAAACAGCACGGAAACGGAAGGTTGGTTGTAGGGATTTAAGTGCATCAACAACTTAGGCTATATATTATGCCTGGATTGGTTGCATATAGGGTCCTAAAAATAGCAATTAAAGTTAAATGCTTCTAAATATAAGGTTATGCACCTGAGGAACAAAAATCCTGGAGTCACGTGTGAGCTAGAGGGATAGGAAATAAATGCGTTCAATATGAAAAAGACTTAGGTGTTAGGATTCAATCTAACATGAAAATTTCCTTGCAACGATGCCTTGTCTATGATTTATAAGGCCTTTGCTAGTAGGGAGAAGGATGTCATTATCCATCTTTAGAAGGAGATGGTTAGACCGCATTTGGAGTATTGCATTCAGGTCTGTGATCTCACCTAAAAAAAAAAAAAGACAGAACTTCTGGAGAAAGTTCAGAGAAGGGCAACCAAATTGGTGACGAGTGCAAAGCTTGACCACCACAAATCATTCAGCTTAACTGATACTAATAATTTTTCCTTTTTGCAACGAATCAGGAACGAATTCAGGAACGAGCTTCCGTCATTAAATGTTTTAAGTCCCCATAAAAAGAAGTAATGTCGTATTAGGAGCCACCCGAAAATTAATTCATCTGCCCACATGTCTTATGTCCATAAATTGTGCGTGTTCTCTGGTGGAGTTACTCGTTTTTCTGGATGAAAACCCCAAGTTTCCTGGGAGGGGGACCTTGCTGTCCATGCAAGAGACTGACTAACTCATCCACGAAGTTAAAAAAGCTCATAAAAGTTCCTCGCGTCACTGACGAGATTCGAACTCAGGCTTTCCATCCGGTGTGGGGAAGAGCGTCATTATAACCAGTTTGCTACGAGCCAGACCACTCAGCATAAAAACAAAAGAACTATTAACTAACGAACGTAACTATTAACCTAATCTTAGAAGTTTATAAAAATGAAAAGCGTGTTATATCCCGCCATGGAAAATTTTTGAGTTGGGGGAGAACTTTCTCCTTCCTTAAATGCCAGAAATTTGTAATATATGGTAAGTTGCCAGTATGGATCAAGCTCCATTTTAACGTTAACCTTGGATATATTCTTGATTATTATCTTGTCCAACCCAGGAGCAATCAACTATCCACTGGATATAGTAATCAGTCATATGAGAGAGAGAGAGAGAGAGAGAGAGAGAGAGAGAGAGAGAGAGAGAGAGAGAGAGAGAGAGAGAGAGAGACTTCTAATTCCATACATCTTTGAAGAAATCTTTAGTTCAGCAATCATAACTGTCACAACATTCAAAAGCAGCAATTAGACAGGCTTCATCATACGTCAGACATACTGATTCAAAGATCCTCGGTTCTCTGTGTTTCTATTTAAAGCGACTGCCTCTACTGGAGTATGCTGCTCCGATATGGAAACCTCACTGTACAACTTGGAAACAGCAAACAGAATCATTGCAAATCAAATTCATCCACTATCTTTCTAGGCGCAATCCTATGTTCTATCACCAAATCTTCTAACCTAATCTGTGGTCCTACTTCAAGCTGCAATCTTTGGAAGCACGGCGAACTGCCCTAGACCTTAAGCTGCTGTATCATATTTTCTCTGGATCAAATTATTTCCAGATTTATACTATTTTAACTTTCGTGCACCTTCCGCATCTACGAGACAGATTACCTTCCACATCGGTAGACCTAGATTACAGATATTCAAGAACTCTTTCGTTAATAGAGCAATTGTACTTATAAACCAACACGACTTTGATCTTTCTTTGGAGAGGAAAGTACTTCTCAGTGCTATATGGAACCAGTTATCTGGTTGATAGATTGCTTATCTGCGATATTTCTTATGACTTTCAAGGGATTATAGGAAAGCAGTGAACATTTTATATTCTTTTCCTATCCTTGGACTGAACTCCTGATCAAACTGTACCACCATTGTACACACACTATTTTTTATTTCATAATTTACTTTTAAATTATATATTTTTTTATTTACAACTTAATGCTTATAATCTTACGTATCTCCACGTACTGTATACTGCACTGTTGTACACTTTAACGGGACACATACCAATAAGTGTATATTTGATTTAATAATAATTATTATCTGTTCGTTTCTCGCTAAACCAAATCACTATCTGCTAGAAGTTGGTGTCGTTTGACTATGTTACCAAATTTTCAAGAAACAGTTTTGACCATTAACCACCAGCGTAAAAGAAATGCTCACTTTTTCGCTATTTTTTTTATTTTTTATTACTATCTTTATAGTTACATTTCTCTGAAAAAGAAAAGTATGTATCAAATTATTTTCACTTCCGTATTAAAATAAAATGAAACCCCTCCCGCATTAAAGTTGGAAAATTTTGTTTCTAGGAAGCCCAACATGAACCTTCAGAACATCCTTTAGTTAATTTGTCCGTCATGAAAAATTAATGTATCAAATATTTTTGCATGACGCAATATTATGCAGTTACACCGAAACTGACAGCTAAATTCATACAAAGGGATGCGCTACATATGCTATTATTTTCATGATCACAGTGTACCAAACGCATTCTTGATACATGCGGTGTTGACGAAACGCCTTCCGGCGGGTCTCCCGTTCGTGGATGAAGGACGTGAGTGATGAGGTAAGAAATAATGAATCATTCAAGAGTATATTCACCTATGCATTAACATCATTCGCAGGGGCAGTGAACTACAATATATAAGGCTATGTAACTATGAATATATACCATTGGTATCACTAAGCACCTGCAGGGACTGAATATCATGTACCCGCCTCCTGAAAAAACGTATATACCCTTCCATTTCTCCTACCCTATCCGTGGTATTAATCATGCCATTAGCTGTATCAACCTGGTCCGTCCATATCTAATTCGTCATTCCACTGCTCCCTTAAATATTTCTATCTAGTTCGGGTGTTTTTTTTTTTTTTTTTTGGAGATACCTATTGGGGAAAAGGAATTTTAGCCAAATGTACTTTCACTTCTTTATCAATATCTGAAAAAAATATTTTATTAATATTCTGAACTTGTTCATGCTATGAACAAGTTCACACAATGCTTGTTGGAAAAAAAAAAAAAAGTTCCAAAGCTCTAAGAAAGCGCACATAAAATAAAATAAACAAATAAATAAAACAAGTATATTTCGTTTATTAATTTATTCAATTTGAGATCAACGTCTCATTTTGAGCAGCTAGATGCTAGCGGAGTAAATATCAGTTATGTCAATTACGAGGTTACAATTCTGATGTTAAAATTCAAATGATAAGTAAATCACTTTATAACATATAAAAAATAGGAAGTTTTATTATAAAATAGGAAATTAGATATTATGGGAGCGAAGCTGAAAAAACATAATTAATGATGTTGAAATTTCGCATATTTAATGGGAAAACTTTCGAGCCTACAGGCCAGTAAGGCTCCTGGGGTTGATGGCATATACCCTATAATCTTAAGGGAGGCGACTAGTGAGTGCACTGAACCATTGAGGCTAATTATGAAAGCATCATTGGACTCGGGAGTGATTCTGTTGGGTTGGAAAAGTACCAATGTATCTCCAATACATAAGGGAGGTTCTAAGAGTGAAGTTGGGAAATTACCGGCCGGTTAGTCTAACTTTACTAGCAGGGAAAATCATGGAGGCAATGATCAAGGGTGGAATTCAGCTTCATTTAGATAGAAATGGATTTCTGAAGGATACGCAGCATGGTTTTGTAAAGGGAAAATCATGTTTAACTAATCTGATTAGCTATTTTGACAGGATCACTCAAGAGCTGGATTTAGGGAATAATTTCGACACTTTATTTGGATTTCAGCAAAGCATTTGACTCAGTCCCACATGAGCGATTACTTTATACGCTGGAAAAGGTTGGAATCTCGGGGGGAAATCCTTAATGGAAAGCTGGATGACTTCAAGGCAGGAGGCAAAGGGTTGTGATAAATAGTTGTTCCTCAGATTGGGTTGATGTAAGAAGTGGGTTCCCCAAGGATCAGTATTAGGACCACTATTGTTTTTGATTTTCATAAATGACATATATGAAGGGCGTGATGTCTAAATTTGCAAATGATGTAAAGATTGTTAGAGTAGTTAATGATCACCGCCAAGCAGAGCTTCTTCAGAGTGACCTAGATAGACTTCAGGGATGGTCAGAAAAATGGGCTAATCCGTAGCCAGGTGGGAAGGAGCAGCAGTGCGTAGTACACGCTTCTTGATTAGACTGGGATTCGAACCGTCACCACCAAATACGGAGGATGCGGAAAGGTCAGGGAATGACCACCGCATATCCCGGAGCAATATGGCCTTAGTTGCTAATGCTCCTAAAAACCAAATAACAAACAAACATCAGAAAAATGGCAGTTTTGCCATTTTTCTGTAAAGTGTAGTAATCCAGTAAAGTGTAAGGTATTACACCTGGGGAACAGTAACCCCAAAATAACTTATACACTTGGTGGAGTTGAACCCCAGGTGGAGTCAGTCCCCAGCAGCTTTCACTCTCCCTCTTACGGCAGCGAGAGGATCAGAGTGGAAGCAGAGAGAGTGCTAAGAATCTCTGGGTACGACCAGGCTGCCATGCACGGAAATTGAACTTGGCCTGTTATAACGTACGATCACTCATCGGTGAAGACAGGATATCAGAGCTGGAAAAGGAATTAGAAAATGTGAATTGGAATATCATCGGTTTGGCTGAAACAAGAAGAAGAAATGAATCACTTATAAGTTTATCAAGTGGAAATCTGCTGTACACCAATGGAAACAGTGAAAGGAGTGAAGGTGGAGTTGGGTTTCTGGTCCATAAAGATTTTAAAAACAACATTTTGGAATTCAAAAGTACATCACCAAGGGTGTCAAGACTAATACTCAAGATTTCTAAGAGGTACAAGCTAAAGATTATAATGATTTATGCACCAACATCGAGCCATGATGATGAAGAGGTTGAAGAAATGTACACTGAAATTGAGAGTCTTCTAGATGAGCAGAAAACCCACTACACTATTATTATGGGGGACTTCAATGCTAATGTTGGAAAAAGGCAAAACAGCGCAGAAAGAGGAACTATAGGAAATTTTGGAATTGGTGAAAGAAATAAAAGAGGTGAAAGACTTGTGGAATTTGCAGAATCTCAAGGAATGTCAGTAATGAACACTTTTTTCAAGAAAAGGGTGAACAGAAAGTGGACATGGAAGAGTCCAAATGGATTAACAACTAATGAAATCGACTTCATCCTCACTTACAGAAGATATATTGTGAATGATGTTACCGTCCTGAATAAGGTAAATGTTGGAAGTGATCACAGAATGGTAAGATGTACACTTGATATAGATGTAGGAAAGGAAAGGAAAAAACTGACTCGAGTAAATAACACAAAGGTCTTTGAAATAACAGAGGAGGAGAAAAAGCAGTATGTACTGGAACTTAAGAACAAGTTTGAGCTTCTGCAGACTGCTCAGGACCAAGATATCGACGAGGAATATTACAACTATCTGAAAGTGATAAAGCCCAAGAAACCTATAGGGAAACAGAAATCCAAAGAAGAAAAAATTAGTCAAGAAACACTTGTCATGATGAACCAAAGACGACAAATGAAGAGCAAGAAAAACACTGACAGGGAGAAAATTGAGTATACTGAGTTATGCAAAGCCATTAGAAAGAGACTCAGAGAGGACATAAGAAGATTTAACACAAGAAAAGTAGAACAAGCATTAAGGGAAAACAAAGGATTTAAATCAGCAGCCATGAGCAGTAATACAGAAAGACAAATGATACTGAAACTGAAGAATAGCGATGGTGTAATTATAAACAGCAGAGAAGGCATAATTCAAATAGCAGAAGACTACTATAGGGAATTATACAAGCAGCGAGGGAATGATACCAGCAGTGGGGAAGATGGATTGCAAAGTAGCAACACATACGACATACCCGATATTCTTCCTGATGAGGTAGAACATGCATTGAAGAAAATGAAGAATCGGAAAGCCCCGGGGGAAGATGAAGTTACTGTAGAGTTGTTAAAATTGGGAGGAAGAGACATAACACAAAAACTGGCAAGGCTCTTCAAAAAGTGCATTAGAAAAGGTGTGATGCCTAAGCAGTGGAATAATGCAATCATAGTTTTGCTGCATAAGAAAGGAGATAAATCAGAAATTGGAAATTATAGACCAATTAGCTTGTTATCCCATATCTACAAGTTGTTCACAAGGGTCATTACTAACAGATTAGAAAGAATACTTGATGAGAATCAACCGAAAGAGCAAGCTGGCTTTAGGACAGGATTCTCAACTATGGATCACCTTCACGTAATATCACAGCTAATGGAGAAAGCAAATGAATATAAAACACCATTATGCCTGGCATTTGTGGATTATGAAAAGGCATTTGACTCCATACAGCATAAGGCAATGTTTCGGGCACTGGAAAGACAAGGCATAGATACTCCATATATTATGATTTTGAAGAAAATATATGAGAGTACTACATCCTTTATTAGACTAGACAAAGACAGTAGCAAATTTAAAATCGAGAAAGGAGTTCGACAAGGAGACACAATATCTCCGAAGCTGTTTACTGCTGCCCTTGAGGAAGCTTTCAGAAGATTAGACTGGTCGCAGAAAGGAGTCAATGTGAACGGAGAGTACCTAAACCATTTACGATTTGCAGATGACATTGTGGTCATAAGCCCCGATCCCAAAGAATTAGAGGAAAATCTTAATCAGTTATGCACAGTTAGTAAGGATTTTGGACTAAAGATGAATATGGCTAAAACAAAAGTAATGATGAACAAGTATGCCACGGAAAGGGAAATAATGATTGAAGGAGCAGTAATTGAAAAGGTGGAGTCATATACTTATCTGGGACAAGTTATTAGCTGTAATAATGATAAATGGCTGGAAGTCAAGAGAAGAATAAATTTTGGATGGATAGCATTCCGGAAATATAGTCACATACTGAAGAGCAATATCCCAGTTTGTCTGAAACGTAAAATAATGAATCAATGTATACTCCCCACCATGACTTATGGAAGTGAAACTTGGGCACTCACCAAAAGAATGGAAGAGAAGCTAAGAACTACACAGCGAAGAATGGAACGAATTATATTGGGAATCAGACTGTTAGATAAGAAGAGAAACAGATGGATTAGGCAGCAAACTCAAGTAAAGGACATTCTTATCAAAACTAAAGAACTAAAATGGTCTTGGGCAGGACACATAGCTCGAAGACATGATGACAGATGGACTAAGAAAATAACAGAATGGTACCCAAGAGGAGCTAGAAGAAAACCTGGAAGACAAAGGCGGAGATGGATAGATGAAATTCATGAGTTTTTGAGTAGTAAATGGATGGCCAGTGCTCAAAACAGAAGGAACTGGAAAGTGGCTGGAGAGGCCTTCATCCTGCAATGGATTGAAAATGGCTGATGATGATGATGGAGTTGAACTAAAGCCAGCAGTGGAGGAAAGGGACTTGGGTGCTACGATACGGTCAGACATGAAGTTCTCCGAGCATTGTACACAGGTTGCAAGGAAGGCCCATGGTGTCCCATCGATGATTTATCGAACAATTGCTAGTACAGATAAGGACGTTATAATCCCATTTATATAAGGCTATTGTTAGACCACACTTGGAATACTGCGTTCAAGTATGGAGACCGCACCTAAAGAAAGACACTGTGCTTCTTGAAAGGGTCCAAAGACGGGTACTCGCCTGGTGAGATCGGTAAAAGGGCGTCCATATCAGGAAAGACTTCGAATATGTGGGTCGCAGAGCTTGGAAACTAGGCACCTTATAGGAGACTTGATTGAGGTGTTTAAGACTCTGAGAGGCAAAAGTAAAATGAACGAGAACGAAATTTTCACGGTTATAAATGATTCCAGAACTAGGGGACTTGAATTTAAGTTATGGGAGGGAGAAGATGTTTAGACTGGATTGCAGAAAGTGTTATTTTAGCCAGAGAGTTAAAAATTACTGGAATAAGTTACCTACGTGGGTGGTAGAGGCTGACAGTGGGAAAATTCAAAGGTCAGCTGGATAATTAGCTACGGAAGGAGGGAAACGCATAGGTTGTCTATTTCCTATTCTGTTATTAATTATTTTTTTAAAATTTTCTTCTTATTATTATTTTATTTTTTTATTTATTATTATTATTATTTTTTTTTTTTTGGTTGGTGCAGCATAAGCCATAGGCTTCCTTGCACCATGTAGACATTGCTAATACTAAGTTTAGTTTAAAGTTACAAAAGTGGGAAAAAAATAATAAAAATAACAGTAGTAAAATAAAACAAATAATATAAAATAAACAGTGCAGCAAGCAGGGAAACTATCCTCGTCCATTCTTGTTATGTTGTTGGCGCCTCCGTAGCCAGGTGGGAAGAAGCAGCAGTGCGTAACGCACGCTTCTTGATTAGACCGGGGTTCGATCCCGTCACCACCAAATACGGGGATGCGGAAAGATCAGGGAATGATCACCGCATATTCCCGGAGCAATATGGCCTTAGTTGCTAATGCTCCTAAAAACCAACAAACAAACAAACAATCTTGTTATGTTATCCACGACTGCATGAACGTGGAGTTTTCTCCTTGTTGCTAGGTAGATAGGTCAGTTCTTGGTGTGCCTTGCCATTTTAAAATTGGAGTTTGGTGACGATTTCTGCCAAGATTTATGTTCTATAATTCTTTTAAAAACAATTTGTTTAGGTCTATTTCTAGGGTGCATAAGTTGATGGTGACATGTTTGAAACATGATGGAAATATGTACGATTTTGAAGTGCGCTTCTATAAATGGTGGATATAGAAATGTAGTCTCCTCTTAAAATTTCCTGCAGCATACAACGATGTTTTCAACATCGGAAGCATCCGGTATGTGTGTTCAAACACTTCACTTAATGTGTTAAGTTATTCCATAGAACAATAAGGTGTCTCCAGGAGTGATTTCAATTTCGAGAAGAGCTTTAGAAATCGCTTAGAATTTCCGTGAAGCAAAGTAAAACAAAGTAATTACCATAATTTTAAGTCCAAGATGTGAGGACTGGCCTAATCACCAATGCATACACGATAACTGTGAAAGTCGAATAATTTATAACTTTCAAAACATTTAAGTTCTATTTAACTTTATTTCCCTTAAATTTATTTGTCTATAAAGGAAGAATACCAAAAAGTTCCATGATACATACCCCGATAGTTGCAAAAATGACTTTTAATTCAAAAATCTAATACACAGAAGGACAACCTCATCCCCCTGAAGTCGAGGCTGTTATACATTCAACCGGTAAATAGAATGTATAACAGCCTCCAGATTAGGGCTTACAATACAGGGATCCCGGGATCTCGAATACCGGGATACCGGTAATTAATTTTGAAATATGTACGATTTTGAAGTGCGCTTCTATAAATGGTGGATGTAGAAATGTAGTCTTCTCTTATAATTTCCTGCAGCATACAACGATGTTTTCAACATCGGAAGCATCCAGTATGTGTGTTCAAACACTTCACTTAATGTGTTAAGTTATTCCATAGAACAATAAGGTGTCTCCAGGAGTGATTTCAAAAAATACCGGTTTTTCGGTACTAATTAAAAAAAATAATTGTTTATAATTTAATCACAAAGATTATAAAATCACCTTTATGTGATTATGACGTCGTTATCTCTACTAGCAAATGTCCGATAGATGATCGATAGGACGCTATGCAACACTGCAACCTGTCCACAATTCTCGGACAACTTCATGTCTGACCGTATTGTAACTCCCAAGTCCCGTTCCTCCACTACTGACTTTAGTTCAACTGTACCAAGTGTATAAGTTATTTTGGGGTTGCTGTTCCCCAGGTGTAAGACCTTGCATTTTGCTGAATTAAAGCATAGCTGCCACTTTTCTGACCATCCCGGAAGTCTATCTAGGTCACTCTGAAGAAGCTCTGCTTGGCGGCGATCATTAACTACTCTACTGATCTTTACATCATCTGCAAGTCGCAAGACCTCAACGCACTCCATCCCTTCTTATATGTCATTTAAGATAATCAAAAACAACAGTGGTCCCAATGCTGATTGGGTTAATGTAAGTAGTATAACCCCACTACTCACATTAACTCAATCTGAGGAATAACCATTCATCACAACCCTCTGCCTGGTGCCCTCAAGCCATCGTGTTATCCATCTAAGGATTTTCCCTATGATTCCAGCCTGCTCCAACTTATAAAGTAACCACTCATGTGGGACTGAGTCAAATGCTTTGCTGAAATCTAAATAAACAATGTCGAAATTATTCCCTAAATCCAGCTCATGAGTGACCTGTCAAAATGGCTAACCAGATTTGTTAAACATGGTTTTCCCTTTACAGAACCATGCTGTGTATCCTACAGAATTTCATTTCCATCTAAATGATCCTGAATTCCACCCTTGATCATTGCCTCCATGATTTTCCCTACTACTGAAGTTAGGCTGCCCGGTCGGTAATTTCCTGTTACACTCGTAGAACCGCCTTTACGTTCCAATTTACACCAATCCAACGGAATCTCTCCTGTCCAGTGATGCTCTCATAACTAGCCTTAATGGTTCAATGCACTCAGTTGCCGCCTCTAAGATTATATGATATATGCCATCAACCACAGGAGTCTTACTCGACTACAGGAGCGAAATTTCTCATTAAATAATCATTTGAAATTTCAATATCATTAATTAAATTTTTTTTCAACTTCACTTCCATAATATCTCATTGACACAAAGGGTTTTTTTTTTATGTAAATATCAATGCAAAGTAACTGCTGAGTTCATCTGCAACTTCAGCTACGTTATCTAATACTATCTCACGTCCATTACATAAAGGTCCAATCTGATTTGTCCTTCTGTTCTTTGCATTTATATATGTGAAGAATTCCTTAACTGCACTCTTTGCTCTCTTCTTTATTCCTTATCCCCACCCTTTGCTCTCTCCCAGACTCAGTAAAGATACTATAGTGAAAATTATACTTCGCTGAATAAAACGTCTTTCTCCTTCAGAAAATGATGAACATAATTCAACCATGGAAGACCAACATGGAACAGAACATCAGTGTTCCACAAATTCTTTCCAAAATAATTGCCCGACTCCAATGAGATTTTAAAAGATGAACTTGAGTCGGAAATTAATGAAATACTTTTAACTATTTTTGTTAAAAAAGTTCAAAGCCTAGAAAATATGAACTGAGATCGTCTACGATTATCTCAATACCAGAATAGAATCCGAAAGGGAGTTTTCTGCCGCTAATCAAATATTGTATGTACCAAAATTAGATCCATTTTAAACGATCATACTATTGATTGCTTATGTTTCTTAAGAGCTCACTTTATTCGGACAGGTAGTGTGGATGCTTAAACATAACTAAACTTTGCAGTAACAATATGCATTTTTTTGTTTTTAGAATAACTGTATTTTAATGATTTCTTTCAGAATATTTATTAATGCAATAAAAGTTCATTTAAAACATGAATTCAAGTAATTACAGTACTTGTTTTTTCCTTACTTTATTGCACCTAATTGTCATCAAAATTTATCGGAAAAAACGTTTGTTTTTGGAATACCGGAATCCCGGTTTCATAAATTAAAAATACCGAAATACCGGTATTAAGATTTTGACCGGTATTGTAAGCCCTACTCCAGATACGTACTTTCAAGGCTTCCACACATTCTACGGGTAGGTGTTCGCCGCTTGCAAAGCAGCTAATAGATTTGAGTGTGGAATAAGGCTATCTTGGCCGCAGCTTAATCGGGCACTTAAATTCGTCCCACAGATTCCGTGGGGTTGGAGTGCATGCTCTGAGCTGGCCAGTCCAACTTTTCAACGTCATTATCGTATTCATAAACTAGTTTTGACAAAATACAAACAAGTAAAGTTCCATTAGAAAACAGGCCTTGTGCATCGGGTTGCATTATATCATCCAAGTTTCTTGCGACGACCGACTAACGGGTTAAAATAAATTTATTAAAATAAAAATGATATATACATAAGATAAAACAGAAATAAAATAAGATAAAAGCGTTAAAATACAATAAGATAAGTGTCAAAATATAATGTAATAAAAGTTAAAAAATAATATAATAAAAGCGTTAAAATACATAGTAGCTGATGAAGAGGCACTTCGCTTCGAAAGCTACTATGTATTTTAACGCTTTTATTATATTATTTTTTAACACTTTTATTACATTATATTTTGACACTTATCTTATTGTATTTTAACGCTTTTATCTTATTTTATTTCTGTTTTATCTTATGTATACATCATTTTTATTTTAATAAATTTATTTTAACCCGTTAGTCGATCGTCGCAAGAAACTTGGATGAAGTAAAGTTCCAAACCTGCCTGTAAAGTATTATAGTAACAGGCATGACGGGATTTACATCTCCATTTTATACCGGGTATCTTTTTTATACATCTTTTCTTTTTCTTTTTTTAGCAGCGCAGTACAAAATCCCATATGGGGTCAGGCCTGGTCTGCTACCAGCGGGTTACCATCAATGGATAAGTTACGGTTTCAGTTTTTGAATGTAAACACTGTAATTTCAAAAATTAATATACAGTATTAATATCAACTCACAAAGTGAATTCTTGATTTTATTATTATGTTTTTGCTTAAATATCTGGTGTATTGTTGTTGTTGTAATAGGGTTTTAAGAGCACCAGCGACTAAGGCCATATTTTCCCGTATACATTGTCTGTAAATTGCGTGTGTTCTGAGGTCGATTTCCGGTTTGCTGGACGAAAAACCCAGTTTCCGGAAAAAAAAAAAAAACCACGCTACCTCGCCTGAGACCGACTAATTAAGCTACGTTGTGATAGAAGGTCCATAAAAATTCCTCGGGACTCGAACTCAGGTCTTTTGCGGGTTTGGGAAGGACGACGATTCTACCAATTGTGCTATCCACGAGGGCAATATCTAGTGTGTGTGTGATATGCTTCATCTGTTTGGTTTTTGCTGAATTTCAAAACACTCATGAAGCTGTAAAATATGGAATATTCTACAAATTAATGGAATACGTCGAAAAGCTCAATATATACCCAATTCATTTAGCTATTTATGATTTATGTATATAATGAGTTTAAGTGGGCTTATATCTACTGCTCTCTCTCTCTCTCTCTGAATAAGCTGTTCGAGGAGTGTTGAGGGTAGACGGAAAACTTTAAAATGTCAAGGGGTGTTTCCAAGACCACGATCCAATGAACCCTCCTCTGTATTGACCTCAGGAGCAGGCTCCCAGTCAAGGTATTCCATGCTTATGGCTCACTGACAACTAGAAAAGAGAGAGAGAGAGAGAGAGAGATTGCCTTTTACAATGAATCACGTTTCCTGCTATGCCATATGAACCGTCTGCGCGGGTAGCACAGTGGTATCGTCACCGTCCTCCCCATACCGGGTGGAAAAGACCCGGGTTCGAATCCCATCGATGACGTGAGGAACTTTAAATGGGCTTTTTTCACTCCGTGGCTGAGTTAGTCGGTCTCATGAGTAGATAGCTAGGTTTCCCCCAGAAACTGGGGTTTTTTCGTCCAGCAAAACAGGCAAATCGACCAGAAAACACACGTAATTTACAGACGAAATATATATGTGGGTATATATTAGAAATAATGGGTGGCCCTAATATAATAATTTGATTATGCCACATGAACCGTAGGTGGAGGGTTACAAACTACGGAGAGAGGAATTACTCTGACGTACTGGTCACACAGAAACAGACAGGTGGCGGCAGTGTTTTGGTATGGGAGATGTTTCCCCCCAGAATCTCTTGGAGCCCCTTACCCACAGACCACACTCTAATCTTTCTCTCTTATTTATTTTTATCCCTCTGGAGTCGGCCCCAGAGAGGATAGGTTTTTTTTTTTTTTTTTTGTCTCATACTCTGAGACAAAAAAAAAGTGCAAAGAGTGCAGTTAAGAATTCCTTAACTGCACTCTTTGCTCTCTTCTTTATTCCTTATCCCCACCCTTTGCTCTCTCCCAGACTCAGTAAAGATACTATAGTGAAAATTATACTTCGCTGAATAAAACGTCTTTCTCCTTCAGAAAATGATGAACATAATTCAACCATGGAAGACCAACATGGAACAGAACATCAGTGTTCCACAAATTCTTTCCAAAATAATTGCCCGACTCCAATGAGATTTTAAAAGATGAACTTGAGTCGGAAATTAATGAAATACTTTTAACTATTTTTGTTAAAAAAGTTCAAAGCCTAGAAAATATGAACTGAGATCGTCTACGATTATCTCAATACCAGAATAGAATCCGAAAGGGAGTTTTCTGCCGCTAATCAAATATTGTATGTACCAAAATTAGATCCATTTTAAACGATCATACTATTGATTGCTTATGTTTCTTAAGAGCTCACTTTATTCGGACAGGTAGTGTGGATGCTTAAACATAACTAAACTTTGCAGTAACAATATGCATTTTTTTGTTTTTAGAATAACTGTATTTTAATGATTTCTTTCAGAATATTTATTAATGCAATAAAAGTTCATTTAAAACATGAATTCAAGTAATTACAGTACTTGTTTTTTCCTTACTTTATTGCACCTAATTGTCATCAAAATTTATCGGAAAAAACGTTTGTTTTTGGAATACCGGAATCCCGGTTTCATAAATTAAAAATACCGAAATACCGGTATTAAGATTTTGACCGGTATTGTAAGCCCTACTCCAGATACGTACTTTCAAGGCTTCCACACATTCTACGGGTAGGTGTTCGCCGCTTGCAAAGCAGCTAATAGATTTGAGTGTGGAATAAGGCTATCTTGGCCGCAGCTTAATCGGGCACTTAAATTCGTCCCACAGATTCCGTGGGGTTGGAGTGCATGCTCTGAGCTGGCCAGTCCAACTTTTCAACGTCATTATCGTATTCATAAACTAGTTTTGACAAAATACAAACAAGTAAAGTTCCATTAGAAAACAGGCCTTGTGCATCGGGTTGCATTATATCATCCAAGTTTCTTGCGACGACCGACTAACGGGTTAAAATAAATTTATTAAAATAAAAATGATATATACATAAGATAAAACAGAAATAAAATAAGATAAAAGCGTTAAAATACAATAAGATAAGTGTCAAAATATAATGTAATAAAAGTTAAAAAATAATATAATAAAAGCGTTAAAATACATAGTAGCTGATGAAGAGGCACTTCGCTTCGAAAGCTACTATGTATTTTAACGCTTTTATTATATTATTTTTTAACACTTTTATTACATTATATTTTGACACTTATCTTATTGTATTTTAACGCTTTTATCTTATTTTATTTCTGTTTTATCTTATGTATACATCATTTTTATTTTAATAAATTTATTTTAACCCGTTAGTCGATCGTCGCAAGAAACTTGGATGAAGTAAAGTTCCAAACCTGCCTGTAAAGTATTATAGTAACAGGCATGACGGGATTTACATCTCCATTTTATACCGGGTATCTTTTTTATACATCTTTTCTTTTTCTTTTTTTAGCAGCGCAGTACAAAATCCCATATGGGGTCAGGCCTGGTCTGCTACCAGCGGGTTACCATCAATGGATAAGTTACGGTTTCAGTTTTTGAATGTAAACACTGTAATTTCAAAAATTAATATACAGTATTAATATCAACTCACAAAGTGAATTCTTGATTTTATTATTATGTTTTTGCTTAAATATCTGGTGTATTGTTGTTGTTGTAATAGGGTTTTAAGAGCACCAGCGACTAAGGCCATATTTTCCCGTATACATTGTCTGTAAATTGCGTGTGTTCTGAGGTCGATTTCCGGTTTGCTGGACGAAAAACCCAGTTTCCGGAAAAAAAAAAAAAAACCACGCTACCTCGCCTGAGACCGACTAATTAAGCTACGTTGTGATAGAAGGTCCATAAAAATTCCTCGGGACTCGAACTCAGGTCTTTTGCGGGTTTGGGAAGGACGACGATTCTACCAATTGTGCTATCCACGAGGGCAATATCTAGTGTGTGTGTGATATGCTTCATCTGTTTGGTTTTTGCTGAATTTCAAAACACTCATGAAGCTGTAAAATATGGAATATTCTACAAATTAATGGAATACGTCGAAAAGCTCAATATATACCCAATTCATTTAGCTATTTATGATTTATGTATATAATGAGTTTAAGTGGGCTTATATCTACTGCTCTCTCTCTCTCTCTCTCTGAATAAGCTGTTCGAGGAGTGTTGAGGGTAGACGGAAAACTTTAAAATGTCAAGGGGTGTTTCCAAGACCACGATCCAATGAACCCTCCTCTGTATTGGCCTCAGGAGCAGGCTCCCAGTCAAGGTATTCCATGCTTATGGCTCACTGACAACTAGAAAAGAGAGAGAGAGAGAGAGATTGCCTTTTACAATGAATCACGTTTCCTGCTATGCCATATGAACCGTCTGCGCGGGTAGCACAGTGGTATCGTCACCGTCCTCCCCATACCGGGTGGAAAAGACCCGGGTTCGAATCCCATCGATGACGTGAGGAACTTTAAATGGGCTTTTTTCACTCCGTGGCTGAGTTAGTCGGTCTCATGAGTAGATAGCTAGGTTTCCCCCAGAAACTGGGGTTTTTTCGTCCAGCAAAACAGGCAAATCGACCAGAAAACACACGTAATTTACAGACGAAATATATATGTGGGTATATATTAGAAATAATGGGTGGCCCTAATATAATAATTTGATTATGCCACATGAACCGTAGGTGGAGGGTTACAAACTACGGAGAGAGGAATTACTCTGACGTACTGGTCACACAGAAACAGACAGGTGGCGGCAGTGTTTTGGTATGGGAGATGTTTCCCCCCAGAATCTCTTGGAGCCCCTTACCCACAGACCACACTCTAATCTTTCTCTCTTATTTATTTTTATCCCTCTGGAGTCGGCCCCAGAGAGGATAGGTTTTTTTTTTTTTTTTTTGTCTCATACTCTGAGACCATAGGTGTCCCCATCTACTGGAACTGGCCCACCTTCCCGTGGTGTGGACGAGTACCCAGAATCATCTGTCCAGGTTACTGATGCTTCTGGGTAGCCAAGCGGCCAGAACATTACAACAGAACACACATAATACGCACAAGCCTACACCAACACATTACTGGCCCTTTTACAGTGGTTCTGTTCTGCACAGATATACGAGGCGGAGTTGAAATGACGTTCTGGGAGCCGCCCTTACATAAACACACATGCCCACTGTGGCTAATCAGGCACATCCCCTTCATGGTGACTGTCTTCTCGAATAACACCAGTGTTTTCCAGCGGGATAACGTGCCTGTCACTTTTCCGATATTGTTAGAGAGTCGTTCGCCAAACACGAAAGTGACTTCCAGGTGCCCCTTGGCTGCCGAATTCGACGAATATGGTTCCCATTTTGTACCATATCCTGGCGATATGGTACAAAAAAAAAAAAAAAAAAAAAAAACTATTATATTTAGGCCACCCGAATAATTAAATTCATCTGCCGTGCTGCCTGTCTTATGTCTGTTAATTGCGTGTGTTCTATGGTCGATTTGTCTATTTTGCTGGACGAAAAACCCCAGTTTCTGGGAGGAAAACCTTGCTATCTACGCATGAGACCGACTAACTCAGCCACGGAGTGAAAAAAAGCCTATTTAAAGTTCCTTGCGTCATTGACGGGATTCGAACCCGGGCCTTTTCCACCCGGTGTGGGGAGGACGATGACGATACCACTGTGCTACCCGCGCAGATGGCGAAATGGTACAACATGCCTATATATACTTGCTGCAACGTTCAGAGGCCATGGCCTTATAGAAGCCATGCCTCGCCGCGTGGCAGCAAGAAGAGGACATTCTCTATTAGGCACGTTATGAAAAAAGCCCATAAAACAATTCTTCGCGTCATTGACGGGATTCGAACTCGGGCCTTTTCCAGACGGTGATTATAACCAGTGCTACCCACAAGGGCCGTTTTAGCTTGCTAATAAAATTTCTTAAATTGCTGAATTTCGTTCATATGCTGTCATTTGTCATCCTTGCACTAATACACACATGCTCTTATCTTCTTATCCTTCTTAGTAGAGCAGTGAACTATCACTTGCAATTCTGATATGCCATTCTGCAATATTTATTATTATAACATGATCTTACATAGCCTATATCCCAAAACTGAAATTTTTAAATAATAAGAAAATAAAATCAACGGTCATGGAGAGACGAAATATTTTGTCATTGCGAAGAATAGGAAAAAAAAAAAAAAAGACATGATTTTCTTTTCTTTTCATTCTCTTTTACACATTCTAGCAGTCACATATGCACGGTGGCTCCATTCTGCTCATGGCAAGTCTATATGTGGAAGAAGATTGTTCGTACGGCCTTCTGAATTTCGCTACCTTCTCATGTAACCTTGTAATGCGCACCGTCTCAATGAGTGGCACTATTATGTACGCGCTGTCTTCGTTATTCATTAAACCGCCGTTGAAGTAATACATGCTCTTCTTATTATACTGTATTTGTCTTCGTCCTTGCTGTTGTGATAACCTAGTTTGCTCTCATTTCTCTCTCTCTCTCTCCTACTTATATTCTCTTCGCTAGGACGTTTCCTTTTAATGCAGCGCGAAATGTTTGTCTATCTAAACTGAACCGAATAAATTAAACAAAAATTTCAGGGTACTTCCACCATCCAGCTACATATAACCTGGCCTACATTTATTATGCGTTTTTTTTTTTTTTTTTTCCTAGTTTCTCTGTCTCTAAGCAAGGGCTGGCTCATATTGAGATACACTATTTAAAATATCAATAGTTTATTTATATATATTTATCCCGATTAACTGGGAAGTATATGTCTTTCATAGGCAGTCACAATTATTGTTTTTTTATTATTATTCATATACGGAATTAGCAAGTAACACCTTTTGTGATGTGCATTATGTCTGTACACGTGGCGATTTGTATGTTAAAGCTGAAAAACCCGGAATAACTTACAGGAGGAACCCTACTTCTTCCATTTCAGATTGGGAAAGTACAGAGCCGATTAAAGAAGCCTTTAAGAATTCTCCCAGTCTCCAACGGGATTCGAACCCAAACCGAGTGGCAGGTAGTGAAACCACTATACTATCACGGAAGATAAGCAGTAACAAACTGTACAATCTTCCTCCTATTGCTAAAAAACGTTGCGAAGATCTCGTTATGTTGATAATCTCATCGGTCAATTTGTTGTGATAGATCAATGTTTTTTAATCCGTGTTCCGTCAAAAATTAAAAATGATCATTTCTCTCTCTACATTTCGATATTTTGATGCATTTTAAGGATGTAATTATTCTCGTGATGTAATTAATTTTAAATATATTCTAGTCATAAAGGTTTTACAGTACTGAAAGTGAATCAATGAAATAATGTTTATTATCTGTTTAGCAGAAACTTGATTGCAAAATAATGAGCAACTAAACATTCTAGTAAGCATAATGGTATACAATTTCTTCAGTACGGGAGAAGATAAAACTGAAGATGAAGACGAGAGAAAGGAGTGAGGATCCACAACAGAAAGCATTTATGTGCATCGAGACCAAAACACTTAACTCAGACAACTTCAACTATTTTCGTAACCTTTGTTAAAGATGAAGAAAAATTCCAAACTGTGTAATTTATTTGCTTCCAGATATCTCTCAGGAATCCAGAAACGTGCCGGCTTGTAACAAAATTCGAACACTCAGGTAGATTCTGATCCAGTGGCAGACGTGAATTTGCCAATATCCAAGCACGAGAAGTTAAGCTAGAATTAAATATAGCAATTAAACCTGAAACAACTGCAACTTCAACACCAAGATGAATGCAGCAGTTTGACCTAATATAATGGAACACACAGTTAACAGTCACTTAAAATTTTTACTATTTCACAGTTCTCTGATAGTGAAAGCCACTCTGAAAATAAATGAGAATCAGAGAATTTAACTACTCTCACTACAATAAATTAAACCAAATATCATTCTAAAGAATCTCTTCAAGTTTAACTGGCAAAGTTTGACTGCTAATTACGATTACTCAAGATTTATTGCAAACTCCTTTTACCTTGTGTCATGCTGGAGTATAAACAAGATGTTTTTTTTTTTTTTTTTTTTTGAAATCTACTGAAGAGGCTTTAGACACTATTTCACAAGAACTGTTCCATACTGCTTGTGAAGGAACCGCCAAGCAAGGAGATTAAAATATCAAGGAGAGCGAACCCATTCTTTAGCTATTAAATAAAAAAAAATTGTCGGAAGGAAATAGCAAAAAATACACATAAAATGGAAAACGCGGAACAACCAGCCGACCGATCCATTCGCCAGAATGAAAATACGAGCACACTATGAAGTGGTAGGCGCTAAACAGATTATAAGAACAATAGGAAGCAAAAATAGCAACACAGAACACAGAACATCATTTTGAAGAATGGGCTATCGTCAGGTTACGATCCTCCACCTACGAAGATATATGATTCTATCTAGTTTGTTTGTTTATTTGGTTTTTAGTAGCATTAGCAACGAAGGCCATATTGCTCCGGGATATGGGGTGGTCATTCCCTGACCTTTCCGCATCCTCCGTATTTGATGGTGACGGGCTCGATCCCCAGTCTAATAAAGAAACATGTGCTACGCACTGGTGCTCCTTCCCACCTGGCTACGGAGGCGCCTCATATATCTAGTAAAGACAACAATAGAATTTTCAATCTTATAGTAAAACCTGTCTCCAAGTGAACAAATTTAAAGATTACAGATCAATCAGGTGCACCCTACAGAAAGTGTTTCGGGGGCGTGCGGAAATTCCTAGCTAACACTAATAAACGCTTCTGTCGACACCACTCACCACATCTTCACTCTGTGATTCTTCTAAGATCAACAATAACAAATCTGATGAAAAACGCTACATAATACAAGCCATGAATAATACACTGATGAGCCAAAATATTATTACCACCTACCTAATACGATGTTGGTCCTCCACGTGAGCCAAAACAGCTCGTACCCGGCGAGGAATGGACGCTACAAGATTTCTAAATGTGTCTTGTGGTATCTGGTACAAACACGTAACCAACAGATCCTTTAACTGCGGTAAGGTCCATGGCTGAGACGCCGCAGATCGGAGTTGCTGTTCCAACACAAACCACAGATGCTCGATGGAATTTGGAGGCCAGGGCAATACCTGGAAGTCTTCCTCATGTTCCGCGAACCAGTCTCGAACATTCCGGGCGGTGTGGCATGGCGCATTATCCTGCTGAAAGACGGCACCACCCAGAGGGGAAGACCGTTCCCATGAAAAGGTGTACCTGGTCAGCAATGATGTTTAGGTAGTATAATCATCTAGGTGATTCCACTACTACTCCCTCTAGGTCAGGGGCGGGCAACAGCCGGCCCGCGACGATGTTGAATCCGGCCCCCTCGGTAAATGCATAAATATAGAAAATCCATACTTGACTACACTCGCCGTAAACGTTCGGCTTAATTCGGTTCAATCGAGAATCGCGGCCAGTACAACAGTAACCAAGTGATTCTACGCAGCGTCAAAGAGTTATTTCCTAATTATTATTGTAGCATCGATCGAACGAAGTTCCTTTGGGTTTGACTTCTTATTGAAAAAAATAATATTGGTGCGAGATATTTTATGTTTTATGCCTTTTCTAATTATTACAATTTTTAATTTAATATAATTTATAGCCCATAAAATGAGCCAATTAAAAAAAAAAAGAAAAATTGATGCCGAATGCCGCATTTTCAATGATAATTGGACATTCAGATATTTTTTTTAAAAATACATTAATAATTTGGTAATTCAAGTAATATAACATTTTTTAGGTTCTGATTTTTTTTTATTAAATCGTTCAATCTATTCCGGCCCGCATCATGATGCGAAAATTTCATTCGGCCCGCATCATGATGCGAAAATTTCATTCGGCCCGCTGACGAAAAAAAGTTGCCCACCCCTGCTCTAGGTGATTCTACTACTACTCCAGTGTGGACGCACGTTTTCCGCGCTCCTGGATTTTGTCTCTGAATATCTGGTTACAGTGCCTACTAGTTAATGAAAAGTGTACTAATTAGAAAAACTACTATAGAGGATCTCAGGGTGAGAAACTTTTGCTTATTTACTGGGAACTTTGCAAGTTATTTACGTTTTCTATCTATATCCTTTGTTGCCAGACCGTACTGGTCACCATGCGGCTGACAGCAAGGCTATATAGAAAGGCACCAATTATACTGTGGTTACCACGCAAATCACCTGCGGAAGATAAAACATTCCGGTTAATAACTCGGAAACCAAGCATTTGTCGTGCCGGAGAATAAAGAGAATTTAATTTTTTTTTTCTTTTCTAGCAATTCTCAACAGGGAAAAATGACGCCAATGTTAATATAAATGAACGCCAATCGTTCTTGTTCTGCAGAGCGTGGACTACTTAGATTAGATGGAACTATTACTTTAAAAATTAACAAAATTGAACTATGATAGTTCTTCTCCCCCCCCCCCCCCGAGCACTTCAATGTTGAAAACCTTTGTTATATGATGGGATCTATACTTTTTATACAGTACAAATATTTATCTGTAGATCCATATTTTGGATATGTTCTTCGACATATTAGAAGAGTTACTAATGACGATAAATGGTGACAGCCTCTTCTGCTGATCTGGTTCATATTACTTCTCTCCAATCTTCTACGATTCTCTATAGGGCCTATGATTATTGCCTACAAATACTTTAATCCGGCCCTGGGTATCCAAGGACGCGACATAACAGCAGCCGAAATGCTAATGACCTGTGCAGTTTGTTTTGTGTTGTGTACTTATAACTATGTGTCGACGTTCCAAATGAATGCATTTGAGAAACAGCAAAATACGCACAAGTTTACAAAATGTCATGCGTTTTGAAGCGCCTTTAGACTTACAGTTAAAACATTATGTATCAAACAGTATCATGTAATTCATACGAGAAAGAAGAAGAGAAAAAAAAAAAAAGAAAAAAAAAATATATACAGTTTCCAACTATTTCAAACGTTATTCAAATATATGTATAATTACACACACACACACACACACACACACACACACACACACACACACACACACACACACACACACACACACACACACACACACACACCTGTAAAAATAAAGAAAAGATAGGAGATAAAATAAAGAAAGGAAAATATATATTTGGCAAACATCAGCCAAAAGTAAACAAATTTTTGCACTAGCTTGGGACTATCCTTTTTTCACTTTAAATTTATGTGCCCTTATGTGTATTGTCTGAGGAGGAGTAAGGATGCCGTCAGAATTTAGTTTACTCAATCCATTTAAAGGTTGTAAACACTTCAAACATGTCTTCTCGAAGGTATCTAGTTTTTAGACGCTCCAATTTACAAAACTGAAGTCTTTCTTGATAATAGAAAGACTTCGGCACTGCACTTCCCTTTGTATCCATACTAATCTTGTTGCTCTTTTCTACACCTGTTCCAGCAGATCCACATCCTTCCTATAATGAAATTTCTAGGCTTGTATGCAGTACTCAAAATGCAGCCTAACCAGGATAATCACCTCCTTGACCCTGCTTTCAAAATTGCTGTATATCACTGACAGTTATCATGGGCTGTCCTAGCATTGCTGTGCTTTTCATGCTAGAACGCACACTTACCCCTAGGTCTTTTTGTTGAGATTACTTAGATTGACTACTCTTTGTAACTATACAAAAATTCTACCATCCTTATATAAAAAAAACTGAGCTTATTTCATACTGAAGAAGTCTTGCTAATTTTGTTACAACTGAGTATATTTCATTACAGTCAGCACATTTTCAAATAACCTATTAAGTATTGAATATTATTTGCGCTTATTCGTTAATTAGTATTCATCCTTAATCAGAAGATTACTTGACAAGTAAAATTAATGCATATACTTTTTCAAAACATTTTTTAGATATAAATGCAGTATAAGTTCTTTCAACTTCCAAATTTGATTCACAGTGATGCCCTATCCTCATTTCATTTTTTTCTCAATAGCATTTTAATAACCATTATTTCTGGATTCTAAGTCTTTGAGTTATGTAATTGTAATTAGAACTGTAAATAAAGAATGTTACTCTTAGTCTACCTAAACTCTATATACAAAACAAATACATGAAATGAAAAGCAACCGATATCTTTTTACTTCCCTTGCTGCTATGAATTTGGGGGGGGGGGGGAAGTATATCAAAATTAGTAAATGAAATTTCCGTATGCTGCTAAGCGGTAGGACCACACCGATCTTCATTACTTTACAATTCATGACTTTCCTCCCTCCAACTGAAAAACATGTGTATGGCGATTGTATCTTACAATCGCCATACACAATAAACTGAAAAATAAATAAATAAATAAAATAAATATATTTACCGTGAGTATTCGGCAACTACGGCACTAAAAACATGCCTTATTGCGATACAGCACTCCGTGGTACTAAAGGCGATACCGAAAACCAACTCGCATATCCCGACGAGAAGTTTTCATTTAAACCAACTGGTGTCCTCTAGATGCATTTCATGGGACACTAGGAAAACAATTAAAAAAAAAAAAAAAAAAACATCCTTGTGTCATCCCTATTTGCAAACTAATATCAGGTAATTTTCCTCGTGGCAGTTTAAAACAGCAGAGGCCCTGTGACCTGGCCAGTTGTGATCTTGGAATACAGGGGAAGCAAAAATCAGTCTCATCGTCCAGAATATTTGTATGGTCAGTTTTATTCATGCTGATTAGTATTTCAAGTAGGAAACCCATTTCATAATGGTCAAAATATTCCGAAAATTCAAAAACCACTGACCTACCGCCACCTTAGTACACCTTTCACAGTGATATTTTATACGCTTTATACTGTACACGCTTGGCTTTTTATACACAGCTGTTAACACTGATCGTGTTGGTGGACTGCACTCCAGATATCCATGTCATATAATTGTCTTTGCAGTGTTTTTTCTCTCTCTCTCTGAAATTGGCTGACAAGATCCTTCGTGGACTGTTTACAACAGTTCTTGTTTTGTTTGAAATCGTTTTCATTGATATTCGTTTCCGATCAAGACTGCTTAGCACAGATTTTCTACCACAATTCTGCCACTGATTTCTGGATGATTCCGACACACATCATTCCTTAAAAACTCTTATTACTGTTCTTAGACCAGGGAATTCGGATACTTCTAAAAGGGTAGAAGATACACACATTCATCTTTTATAAGTCCTAAATACCACAAGTGACTAAATAGTTATTTTGATTAATGAGATAAAAATGTTTTGCAATTAATAAAACTAATTTGAGGAAAAAAAAACAACAGGTTTCGAGTACTGTATATTTAAATTACTTTTAAATATTTTTTTGATTCTGTAATTCATATTGACCGTTAAAAACAAAATAAATTATATATATATATATATATATACAGTACTTCATTTCCATTATTTGAGCAAACCTGAAAAGTAACAAAACGCATGAAGGTGCATTTCATTATAAATAATGAGATACAATTTCATGAGGAATTCTGTAGGGAAATGGAGCACAGAAGCTTATTAAACTTTACCAGGAAACTAAATGATTTTGGAATAAAAATTGAGAGCAAAGTGGAGCAGAAATTGTTGAAGTTAAACATGAGAAAAGCACCTGGGGTGGACGGGATCTATCCACTTATATTAAAGAAGGCAGCAAAGAAAGTAAGCAAACCCTTAGCCATAATTATGAGAGCATCCTTGGACTAAGGGGAGGTCCCACGGACTGGAAATGAGCAGATGTATGCCCAATTCACAAACGGGGATCAAAGAATGACACGAGTAATTACAGACCTGTTAGTTTAACTTCTGTTTCAGGGAAAACAATGGAGTCACTGATTAAAGAAGCATTGCAGGATAATCTAGACAAGAGTGCAGTTATAGTTCAGACACAGCATGAGTTTAAGGGAAAATCTTTCCTGACCAATTTGATTGGATACTACGATGTGGTCACAAAGAAACTGGATGCAAAAAAAATAATTTTGATATCATATATATTTGGATTTCAGGAAAACTTTTGATACTGTTACACATAAAATGCAGCTGTACAAATTGGAGCATTATGGCATGAAGGGCAAGTTGCTACAATGGGTAAACGGATTGAGTGGGAGAAGACAGAGAGTGGTAATCAATGGACACTGCTCTTCGTGGACTAATGTTATTAATGGAGTCCCCCAGAGTTATTTGTTGGGCCCATTGTTGTTTTCTATATTTATCAATGATATTGATGAAGGTATGTCAGGCTTAATGTCCAAGTTTGCAGATGATACAAAGGTTGGCAGGGTTGTTAATGACAGTAACGACAGAACGCAACTGCAACAGGATCTAGAAAAGCTGGACAGATGGGCTGATAAGTGGAAACTGAAGTTTAACATTGACAAATACAGAGTACTGCATATGAGTAGCAGTAACTCTCTAGAAATGTACCACCTGTGCGGTACTACACTCAGGTAGTAGAGAATGAAAGAGACCTGAAGGTAACTGTGCAATCAGATATCAAGTTTTCTGAGCAGTGCAGACAGGTGCCAGAGCAGATCAAGGGGATCTTGTTAATGGTATACAGGAATTTTGCTAGCAGGAATAAGGAGGTTATTATCCCTTTATATAAGGCAATGGTCAGGCCACACTTTGAGTACTGTGTACAGGTCTGGAGGCCTCGTTTTAGGAAGGATGTAGAGTTGCTAGAACGAGTACAGAGAAGACAAAGGCAACAAGATTGGTGAGGGGAACAACGAAGTGCTCTTACCAAGAAAGGCTTAAATTCTGCAAATTGCAGCGTCTGAAGACTAAGCACCTGCGAAGTGATCTGATTGAGGTGTATATGGTCTTGAATGGTTTGAGCAGGCTCAATGCTGATGGAAGTCTTCCTCAGATTACGAACCTGAGGGAGCATGAATTCAAATTGAGAAAAGACAGTTGTAGAATACATGTGCGGAAATTTGCCTTAAGCCAGCGGGTAGCTGATTACTGGAACAAACTTCCATCTGTAGTTGTGGAAGTTGATAGCTTAAATAAATTCAAGAAAGAACTAGGCAAGCTTTTGGAGCGAATGGAAATGGGTGAAATTGGAAGGAATTTTTTTTTTTTTTTTTTTTTGGTTGAGGCTATAAGCTTGCTTTCCTGCATCGTGTGCTTCTACTAATGCTAACTTCGCATGTCCAAAACAGCAACACTAACCCTGTTTCTATTAAACAGCATTCATTATTATTAGTAATATTTTATAACACGTAAATGCACACCTATGATGTTAAGAGATACTTCATACACCTATGATGTTAAGAGATACTTCATACACCTATGATGTTAAGAATACGACACGTAAACAGATATTTTCCGTTAGCCAGTAGTGTGCTGGTTGGTGCATTGACTATATCAGTCACAGTGCATCAGTTCATACGGTTTATCCCATATTATTAAACTGTATTAAAATGCTATTTTAATGCAATTTAACTACTAGGTTCTATTTCCAATTTTATGCAATTCTGAAAATACATTCACCGTCTTCAAGAAAGGTTGCGCCGTTATGGAGGTCTCAAATTCTATCTTCATATTAGTTTCTGTGATCACCGTATTTCTATCATTTCTTATCACTACAGAGTTTAGTCGAGGTTAAATGTATTTCACAGATGTGAATTGTTTGAGGAAAACATACCTTGCAGGAAATCCAGCCTGGTATGGTTAGGCAGGAGAACCGGATGTTTTCCGTTCATGGCAGATCTCCTGAACTAAATGTGATCTACAAACTGTCATACGAGTACGTCTCTGGTGCGTCCAGTCGACGGGAAAGGAGTTGAGCAAAAATGAGAATGTTTCTTTCTGTTAGAATCTGTCTCCATGGGATGATGTTGAGTATTCCAAGGGAGAGTGACTTTGTGGTGATAAAGTGACTGTTGGTAACTCTAATAATCCATTTGAGGACCTAGCTCCACGGAAGGGAATTTCTTAATGTACAGTGGGGATCGTATGACCATATGACAGATCCATACAAAACAACTGGGCATCTTTACATATTGGACCATGAGTTTTGTATCTGTTACACCCAGCAGCTCTTGTCGAATATACCACATAATGCCGCAATGGCTTTTGTAGCACTGAAATGCCTTTGAAAGGCAATATTTTCGCTCCAGGTCGGTGCGTGCTGAACTTTCTCAATGAAAGTATTCCGTATGGGGGCCTTAATGCCATTCAAACTTTTTATAGTAACTGTCATTTGAGCAGATTTATCTATGTTGATCGCTAGCCGAATCACGCGTAGGTAGTTTTATAAATTAACTAGCTTTTTAATTACTCTCTTTCTTGATTGTAGGAATGCTGTCCGTACTATCTGATGATATAAAGTTTAATAACATCAGCACAGGATGGAAAGTCAGAATTAGTGAATAAGAATGATTTTAGTGTGACTGCGAAGAACAGTGTAGACAAACGCCTCCTTGTGGGACACCACTATGTATACATTGTCTAATTTGTATGTTGTGGTAACAAATAGTAATGAAGAATGGCTTTGATGATGTCTAGATTTCCTTTGATGTTGAAATACTGTTGTAGAATTTATAAAATTTCTGGAATGGAGATCCGATTCCTATCGAATGCATATTTCACATCAAGAAAAACAACATTCAGCTGCGCTCTCTCTCTCATGAAAGGCATGTAGAATTCTAAATAAGGTGTCGAGGAAGTGGAAGTTCGTAGACCTTTTACTGTAAGTAGATACTGAGGTCTGTGGCTTAAACAATGGTTCACAAGATAGGAATACACAATCTTTTCAAAAACTTTAAGTAATGAGCATAGAACAGAAACCGCTCACAGGTTTTTAAGATGCCTTAAGTGTTTAACCTTTGGAATTGGCTTTGATGTATATTTGCTCCAGATATTGGAGAATACGGTTGTCTCCATTATCTCTTGGAAGTTACAAAACAGAAAGTCTACTAAGGATGGGCCACAGATCTTTAGAATAAATAAAGGTAAGCCGTCGGGAACAACGGTTGATTTTTTGGCAGCTTATCCATAATTTCTATTATTTTTTCCCTCTTAATTCGATCTTTTTATTCTTGTAAATGACCGAAAGTCCCGAAAGTCTGAGTTGGCAGTGTTGCAAGCTTTTGTGCACTTTTCTTTGAGATTTCTCCAAAGGAAAGGAATCGCACAAATTTTGATCTCGTGATCTTTGAGGTTGAAAACTACAGTATGTAAAACTATACTAAATGAAAAACACTAAATGCCCATTTACACATCTTCCATAAAAACAACTGAGCTCCCTTCCCTCCTTTTTGAATAGAATATCTTGTCTCTCGTCCTTTTTTTTTTTTTTTTTTTTAAATATAAACCCCAAATTTGCTCTGGATGCTAAATATGGGAAGCCAATAAAAAAAAAAAAAAAACACGCGCGGGGGATGAAAGCTTCCAAGATTATGCCACTAGGAACAAATTAGCTTAAGTGTGAGGTACGTAGATCCCTTAAAGGTGAATTATGAGGTAAAAATTCCGTTGTTTCGCGCAGACGTGGGAGGCTCGTGGGTTTGAGAGAAGCGCCGCCGTACTCCACATACCCCGGTTGTTGCACCTCTGCTTAGATGTTAACTGTTTCTAAGAAAAACAACAGTTTCCACAATCATTTTTGTAGAAAAGGCAGCGCAATTCGCAAGGAAAAAATTTTTTTTTAAAAAAAAGTTCACTAAAACACAATCACAATCATTTTTGCAGAAAAGGCGGCGCAATTCGCAAGGAAAAATTTTTTTTAAAAAAAAGTTCACTAAAACAACTGCCATACATGCGAAAAGCAAGTGGTCACTACCGAAAAGAAAGTATCTGATCTAGCGGATGATATGCTTGATAAAGTGTTAATTTATATATAATTTTTAAAAGGGGGGGGGTGCACTCTGGCGGAAGATAAATGAACTAAAATATGCACCTGAAACTAGCGACAATACCAATCGCAATTACTCTACAAAACTGAATATCAACTATGATTTTACAACTGGGTTTATGTACCAATATTCTTTATGTCAGGTTACAAATGCCAAATGGCGAAGTCCCCAAAGCACTAGAAGAAACAGAGTAATACAAAAGAGTATTGTAACAAGAGAGGAAACTGACATACCCATGCCATACAAATTGTTTATGACCAATGAAAGTACAAGCAGAAATACTTGGATAAACGCCAATAGCAGGTGAATTCTCTACAACTGGAGGTGTGTTGTAAACAGTCTGGTCCGGTTCGCACGAACAGAATGTTAAAAATACGACTGGTTCGCGCACACTGTCAAAATCCACTGGTATGTGAACCAGTTGTTTTAAGTCGATCGGCTTAAAACTCATCACATTAAAGAATCTATCGACAGCGTACATACAGAAAGATATAATTAAATCCCTCATTAAATACAAAATTTTGAGTACTGATCTGTAATAAATTGTACAATAATAACGATACAAATGATTTTCGCTGATGGGCTCGGTGTTAATTTTTATGGTTAGCTAGCTATAATGATTTAACTAAGCATTCCTCGCAGAAATGAGGGGCTTTCTTGACATCTTTCTCCCATAGGCTTGTCAATAATCATGCCCAGTGACCTCCTCTACTTAGCATACTTAATTTGCAATCCTCTACTTAGCATACTTAATTTGGTCCGAAAGAGTTCCAGAACGAACAGTGGAAAATTCTCACTTTTTAGGAGGGCAATGAATGTTCATAATGTGGACAATTTAGGAAAGACCGGGCCGTACCTGCCTCCTCCTAGTCGTTGTTGTTGTTGTTATTTGGTTTTTAGGAGCATTAGCAACTAAGGCCATATTGCTCCGGGATATGCGGTGGTGATTTCCTGACCTTTCCGCATCCTCCGTATTTGGTGGTGACAGGCTCGAACCCCGGTCTAATCAAGAAGCGTGTGCTACGCACTGCTGCTCCTTCCCACCTGGCTACGGAGGCGCCTCCTCCTAGTCACAGCTAGTCGGTCGGTGGACTATCCAAGTCACTGGCATTATGCTTAAGCGCTTTAGGTTGACTACTCTAATAGCTCCCGTAAACTCTTTTAATCCAATCCTAAAAGCAAATGAATCTGACTACCCGCAACACTACTAGTGTCTATTTTTTTTTTTTTTTTTTTTTAAATTTAACTCAATATATTCATATCCGAATCTGAAACCTGTCTAGTATTATCTGGAGGCTGGCCATGATCCTGGAGCCATTAAGGCGCATGTTGTGCGATCGAATCTTCACGCTGTCACATAAAACGATAAAATACACGGCTCATTGTTATTGTTATGTGGGTTTATCGGCTGCCAGCTGACATCAGCAGTTACAATTAAGATGCAAACTCCTCTCAGTCCTGGAGGATGTTTCTATTTACCACAAAGATGTTGATGATTTGTAATTGTTGCTACACTTTCGATACATGGTAAAACAGGTCTTGTTACATGGAGGTTTTTTCGCTATATACTCTTTTTTTTTTTTTTTTTTATAAACTGAATTAAATTAGTTCATTTGCCCCAACTCATAATTTAAGCATTTAAATTTAATAATTCTAAGTTATACATCATGGTAGCATATATAGAGGGAGATGCTACCATATATACATTTAAATACTTTTTTCTTTTTTTTAAAGTAAAGTTCGGATCATGAGCCTTTTTGGAGAGAATTTACAACTTTGTCTCCGGCCCCAAAACGAATTCACAGATACACTGTTTACTAAACTATTATGAAAACATCTATTAACGCTGATGCATCTGCCAGGTGCAGCCTCCATAAATGTCTTTTTCCCAACTTCCTGAAAGATTTTTTAAGGTAGCTAGAAAAACGAGTGTGACGTTTTCCCAATAAGTTTACCATAACAAAGAGCAGTAAACATTCAATGAAGTGGGCATCGTAGCATTTAGAAGTACTTAATTTCAATTATAAAGAGGAGGAAACCAGAGATAACTTAAAGAGAAGACGCGTGCAAAGCATAAGGAAGAATTGTGTAAATGTAATAAACCAGAGGGAGGAGGAGGCTGTTTTGATGAGGTACTTCATTAAATTGAATTGAAAAGTTAAAACCAAGTTCATAAGGATTAATAACATTAGACAAGCATAAATAGCAACTATTTTGATAAATGTGGAATAAAAACAAACTCAGACTCAGCACGTGTCCTTAAGCTAAAGTCACAATTTTTCTTATATTATACATTAATTCTATTTATTTGAAGTTTAATATCTGAAAAGGTTCGTTTATACAGTTACCGGAACTCTCAAAATTAGCAAGTTGATCCACAATTATTACTACCGTACTTCGCCAAATGAATTAAAACTTTATGGCATTGCAACATGATAACAGCTGCTAGTGAATTCTCTCGCGTTGTGAATGACCACTATTTCTCTGCTTAATGAAGAACAGAGTCAATCTCTAGAATTTCATCTCCGATAACCATTATCAGATATTAACGTGCACTTAAATGTCCTTATAAACGTCATCATACATACTTGTGTCAGTAGTATTACCCGAGGATTAATGAAATTCTATACTATCAAAATGTTTATTATTCAAGTACTGCATTTCGAAATCGGTAAATTATACAATTTTCTACAAGTCCCTTAATTATACGGAGTAAATGGGAATACTGTTCCTCAAAACACATTCCATATCTTCCTTCTCGGGTAATTTTTATCTGTCCTACATGCGTGTACACCCGTGCATCATGAGTATCCAGAATTACACAAGATTATCTTTAAATTTTTAAATGCCAAAACCGAAGTGCCGTCTTCGGGACCCTCAAAAATGACGTACTCAAAACGTTAACCAATCGGGTCTTAACGCCCCTGGTTACTAAAGACAGTGACCTCGTTGCCTACATTTAACGTGACCTGGTGCTGGTGCGTCAGCGAGACGTGACGACATTGCAACAACGAAAGGGCCGGCGGACATTTAGATGTCGCTAAATATGATAAACGTAGTTAACGGCACCTAGCGGTAAGTTTATCAAATGACAAGAAACCTGTTGCATTCGTTTATCATTTTACTGTTCTTTGCTGAAAAAGGTATTTATTATAAAATATTAAACTAAAATGATTCCACACGAAGTTAACTAAAGGCTAACTACAGTATAATGCCATAACTGGGTCTACTTTATTCATTATTAATACTTGCAAGAAATCTACTGCACCGTATTGTTAGCTCTAACTACAAGGAATACAAAACGATATTAAATTCGCCTCAGCAGTGGACACTATTTTTACCAACTGTGTATTGATGTATTACTTTTTTTTTTTTTCTTTTTTTTTTTTTTTTTGAAGCAATACCGGACTTGAGCTAAGAAAAGTTACTTTCCTTCTCCTATTCCCACTGCGATATCTGACTACAGTACACTGAACTAGTTCAGTATACTGGAGGGTTAAGTATTCCCCTTAATTTCAATGGAAATCTGTTTATAGCAGCAAGCAAGTGTCAGTATCTATGAATAACTGCAACTGTAAACATGATAAAAAAAAAATTTAATGCACATTAATCAAAAATTACAATTCAGATATATTTATATACAATTATGTAAAAATTCATAAGACTTCACACAAATGATGGGGTTAAAGTTAGCCGACTATTAACGGCAATATGGCAGTAACTATGCCCTCATTAATTAGGTATTTATTATGAAATATTAAACTAAAATGATTCCGCACGAAATAACTAAAGGCCAGCTACAGTATAATGCCATAACTGGGTCTACTTTATTCATTATTATTGATACCTGCAAGGAATCTACTGCACCGTACTGGTAGCTCTAAACTACAAGGAATACAAAACGATAGAATACAAACTTTGTACTACAAGGAATACAAAACGATAGAATACAAACTTTGTACTACAAGGAATACAAAACGAGGAGATAAAAATACGGTTAAATTAACCTCAGCAGTGGACACTATTTTTACTAACTACTAGAGTACTAGTGTGCAACTCAGCTAATGACTTTTAAGTTAAACGATACACCAAGAAGTTAAATTCTTCAATTTCCATTATCACATTCCTGCTACTTTATCTTTTTTATGTCAAAACGATATTCACAAACTTCAAAAGAAAAAGAAAGCGATTAGCATTTTCTTAACTACATAAACGTATATTTTGGGACAAGCGACTGACTCAAACTTCCTACAGGTAATTATATTTTATCAAACAAACAAAAAATAATAATAATAATAACAACCTTTCGTTCTGCCATAACGAATTAAATTTCATTTTAAACTACGTTCAATATATGCGCGATAAGCCAGAAATATTAATGTAATATGGGTGTGTACTATACTCTAAAAAAGGGTGTGTTTAGTAAGAATACGCCACGCCTGGTTCGAGAGCACATATGAAAAGGCGAAAAATAAAATCGCCCGTACGGTAGAAGTAATGATTCTGTAAATGATTAAATTCTTTAGGGAAAGACATAAGCAAGCCTTTAAATACTTAAAACATTGAAATAAGTTGCGCCACCCTTCGAAGCGGAACCAATTAAAGTGAACGAAGGCCAGTGTATTTCTCTCTAGTTCAATCAAACTATAGTAATTCAATCCACAATCTAGTGCAATCCTCTTAGATACGCATGCTTGTAATGGTGATATCTGCTGACTTTTCATTCCGGGAACAATCTAGAAATCTATATTACTCCATCACTGTCGTTATCCTAACGGAGAGCATGTGACGTATCACTATTGATTGCCTCACCGGGTGTACGAATAGTACAGTACTCAAATAGCGGAACAAGGATAATGGGTGTGCAGATATTCACTTTATGACTTACTGAATCAAATTTAAGAAAGCTGGGCAGTAAACTTCGCTTCATGCGGAAGCGGCTGAAAAAACAGTGTTAGAACTTTCTACACAAGCACAATGAGAAAAGCAAAGTACAAAAAAAAAAAAAAAAAAAAAATATATATATATATATATATATATATATATATACACCGATGAGCCAAAACAGTATGACCAGCAAGTCGTTATGCAAATCGAAACAACTGCTTGTGAACTACGGCGAGTGCGCAGGTAGGGACACGATATAAAAACACCTGATACTGAGCCCGTTAATCAGTGTTACTCTTGTTCTTCAGATGAGAAAGGCAGCGGATTTAAGCGAGTTTGACAAAGGCCAAATTGTAATAGCCAGACGACTAGGTATGAACATATCCGAAACAGCACGGATGGTGGAATGCTCACAGTCAGCCGTGGTTAGTACCTAGCGAAAGTGGTCCAAGAAGGGGGAACCCACGAACCGCCTGCGAGGTTCGTGGGTTCGTGTTGGACGACCACGGCTCATCGATGCTCGAGGTGTGCGAAGGCTCTCCCGGATGGCACATTGCAACAGAAGGGCGACTGTGATTGGAATGCTGGTGACGGGAGTAATGTGTCACAACACACAGTACATGGAACCCTGCTGAAAATGCATAGCTGCAGGCCGCTCCGAGTGCCCATGCTAACCACTGTTCACCAGCGACAGCACCTACAATGGGCACGCGAGCATCGAAACTAGACCTTGAGTGATTGGAAGAAGGTGTCGTCTGGTCCGATGAATCACGTTTCCTGTTCCACCATGCCGTACGTTTCCTGTTCCACCATGCCACACGTACCCTGCCGTCCATGTGGACGGCAGGGTACGTGTGCATCGTTTACCTGGGGAAGTGATAGGGCCTGGATGCACCATGGGACGAAAACAAGCCGGCTTCGGGCGATGTCCTGCTGGGATACCCTGTGTCCAGTTATCCATGTGCCGGGCACTCTGACGTCTATTACCTACCTAAGAAAACTAGACGAAAGTCCTGGGGGTGATTATTGATCACAAGCTGAGCTTCCACCAAAATCTTATGCACTTAGGGACCAAGGCTAAAAGATTTTCAGTGGCCATCATTAGATTTTCCAGATGTGACTGGGGACTCTCAAATAAAACTCTGTCCTTATACTACAGAGCGGTCTTTTTGCCTATTGTGACATATGCGGCTGGAGCATGGTTTCATAGAGTGAAGCTAGTCAAAATGAGAGAAACTTAACTCCATCCAGCGAAGCGCGCTTTTGTCTACTCATAGAATTTGTCCACAGCTGCCATTCAAGTGATCGCCGGAACATTACCACTGGATTTGTACGTCATCTATCGAGGTGTAAACTTCAGGATCAAGAAGAAAATTCCAACTAAAATCCTTGAAATTGAACTGGATCTAAACAGCAACCCCAAAGCCAAAAGACTCAGGTGCTACAATTAACTAATAAACATTTGGCAGACCAGATGGGATACCTCTGTAACAGGCGCCGTCACTAGAAAATTCCTTCCAGAGGTCTCATTTACTGCAACGAAAACTGTTAAGTCCTGGCTGTCGCTGACCTTGGAATCCTCTTTCTTGGTCACTGGACATGGCTCCCTCAACGAGAAGTTTTTAAGCTAGGACTGTCTACAACAAATGGCTGTTTCTGTGGAGAAAAGAACAGGAAGCATCTGCTATTTGAGTGTCCGCTGTATGAAGACATAAAAAGAACTCTTACACAGGAAGAACATCACTGAGCATCAACCGGATCTCCTACTCGAAACACCAGAAAACCTCTAAGCGCTGCAGACTTATGTTGCACAAGTCTTCGAGCGTAGAAGGCAAACCCATGCTGAAGCAAGACGCATTAGAAATAGTCGTGCAACGAACTGAAAGTCCACAGTGAAAAACTTTTTTTTAAATTATTTATCTATTTATTTATTTCATTTTATTTTTTCCCTCAAACGCACCCATTTTTTTTTTTTTTCCTGCTTAATTTTCTATTTAGACCTTATTGAAATTTATTGTCTACTTATTTTCATTAATACTTTTTTTTTTTCTTATTTATTTATTTTTTCTCTTCTTTATTTATTTTTATTATTTATTATTTTTTTATTTTTTTCATAACCTACACCACGGGTGACTTTTCCTTTTCTCTCTCTCTCTCCCTTTCCCCCCTCTGTAATGGGCCCCCAGAGGATCCTGGCCCACCTTCTGGCAACACTAGGTGGATCAGCGTCTCTTTTGAGACAGTACGTGTTTTACTGGGACTGGCCCACCTTCCTGTGGTGTGGGCGAGTACCTAGACTCATCTGTCCAGGTGACTGATGCTTCTGGGTAGCCAAGCGGCCAGACACAACAACAGAACACATACATAATACACACAAACCTACGTCACACACATATCTGGCCCATTTGTAGTGATACTGTTCTTCACAGAGATACGAGGCGGAGTTGAACAAACGCTAGGTGCCGCCCATTACATATCCACATGTCCACTTAAGAAAACTGTGGAAGAAAAGAAAATGAACGGAAAAGAAAGGAATAAGGAAAAGAAGAAGGGAAAAAGAAGAAGAAAAGAAGGGAAAAGAGAATGAACGGAAAGAAAGGAATAAAGAAAAGAAGAAGAAAAAAAAAAAAAAAAAAGGATGGGGATTGCCCCATGAGTGTCCCAATCTGAATCAAGTGGACAAAAATAGAGACAACAAACTGCAGCCTAGCTCCCAAAGCCTTACGGCAGCCTGAAGAGGGCACTGTAGCCCCCTTCACCTTTAAACCCTACTCCCCGGGGAGACGATTCTCTCGTCCCCAACCCTCATTTCTACTCTGGTGGGGCATTGGCATGCCCCACTGAAACTTGAGGCTGTCTTCCCTATTGGCCCCATACGTCTGTATTTCTCGCCCCTCTCTATGTTCACGCTAGTGAAGCCCCACACACCTAAATTTAAACACATACAAAATATCTTCGCCCACGTCCCGACCTATCAACTCAAGCAACATCAACCTCACGATTGACGCTGTATGTGTATGCAAGTTGTGTGTATATATATGTACAGTACTTGTATACACACATATATACATACAATATAAATACAATATAAGAATTTTTTATTTTAATTTTATTTTATTTTTTTATTTAATTAATTAATTTATTTATTAATTATATATTTTTTTAGGTCCTAGCCACTGAAATCTCAGGAAATTAGGTGGCAGGACCTGCCAGAGTAACTTAAGTCTACTGGGTTCCTGGTCTGCCTTCACGGGGAAGAAGGTGGGGAAACGTTGGGCCTCAGCAGGGGTACAGCGGCTAAACGACCAGATGAACAACGGTACACGACACTACACATATACAATATCCATACACTTAAATCTCTGGCATTTCCAGTGAACTGGTACACCCACAATGAAAACTAAGCGGAGATGGGGGGAACCCCTGGTGCCTGGACACTAAATACACCTTACCTAAACATCATTGCTGATCAGGTACACCCTTTCATGGCAACGGTCTTCCCCTCTGGGTGGTGCCGTCTTTCAGCAGGATAACGCGCCATGCCACACCGCCCGGATTGTTCGAGACTGGTTCGCGGAACATGAGGAAGACTTCCAGGTATTGCCCTGGCCTCCAAATTCCATTGAGCATCTGTGGTTTGTGCTGAAACAGCAACTCCGATCTGCGGCGGAGTTGCTGTTAAAGGGAAACTCCTTGTTCCAATATTTATTTCCAGACTGCCCTGATATCTAAAATTGGAACTCAACGACCTAATGTCCTGTCTAACAACTGTCATACATACGAAATATCTGCATAGTATGAGTACTGTATACTGTGTAAGAAGGAAAAACTCTCAGATGAATACCTCATTAGCACAGCCCAAATAATTCAAATTTCGGCAATACGACGAAAATTTGATAGAAGTTTAACTATAACTTTATCCGCACTCCTTTTGTTCCGACAAAGGAAACTTGTCATCACAACGAAACTCGATTTTGATGGGGAAAATTTTAGTGACTCATCTTAGCCCCCAACTGACCTCTCGTAGGTACTTTTTCACTATCAAATGTTTGCATGCACCATTAGTGTGTTGAATTTACGGGTCGAAGGCTAGTTCTGTTCGGTACTGATTCAAATGATTCACAATCAGTAGCAGATGATTTTATTTCCTTGCACATCTATACTACACAGAGCAGTAGCACACAAACTGTGGTCTGCAAACCCTGGGAGTGATTCTGAGATAAGGCGGATTCTCTGCTCGTTTATCTGCACCACAAAGCAGTTACATAGCGCAAGAAAAGAAAAAATATACATATACTTCTCAAAATTAGTGTGATGGGTGAGCTGGTAAGCCGTTAGGCACTGACCTCTCAGAAGACATCATGGGAGCATCACGGAATTTAGAATTTACTAAGTCAAAATACATCGAGCGGACTGCGTAAAGACAGATATATGATTTTTAGTTTATTTATTTATTTATTTATTATTATTTTTTTTTTTTATGTGTGTGTACTTTGAAATGTGAGTGTGGGAGGGGCTAAAAATTGTTGCGTAACACTGCTATAACGTTGATAAAATGATAGACTGTAACATTCAACACATTAAATCAGTTATATAAATAATAATATTAAGAAAATAATTTATTTTATTGTATTACAGATATATATATGGGGGGGAAAGAAGGACAAATCAGAATCAAATCCATGAAATGAACGTAGCCACAGACTCAAAAATTCTAGTCTGGTGGCGCATGCAAGCATTTGTTAGTGAAAAGCAACTACCAAAGGTCAAGAACTGTCACACACACACAAAAAAAGAAAAAAGTCAAAATTGACTTCGTTATGATGACGGTCTTACCTTGTAAGTTAGTACGATCTTACAACGAAGAAATAAAGTTCCCCCCCCCCTCCTTTAAGTTTTCTCTGTTATGAGCTCACCATCCTCTATTAGTCTATTCTATTGTAGCAATACAATCTTTCGATGCGAAAGCGCTAGGTAATCTAATGCTATTTACACAGCAACAGGCTCTTAACCTGCCGCTAACCTGAGATTGGGGAAGGGGATATATGACAATATGGTTAATAGTATATGACACACTCAATTTATTTAAAGTTAAAGAGACCATGAAACGTGTCATAATAGTGGCCCTGAACTACTTTGGGCAACTTTAAGTAACTCATTACCTAACATCAAGATTATGAAGGTAACTGCAGCTAACGCAGTCTAATCCTTTTCAAATTAATTTCTGTACAAGATTGTGTAAAAAAGGAGCTGCACGCATATGACAGCTTTAACGCACAAACTTACAAATTACATAATATGAACACAAATGTGTGAAAGACTGTCTACTAGTAATTCAGATTTAGGGATATTTATGGTGTCTTAAAGCCATTTTAAATCAAGCATAACACAGCCATACTATTTAAAAACAGAGATCATGATTCTAAACAAAAGCAGATAATGAATTTAATTCAAAAATCCGCCTGCGACAGAATGCTGTTTTAATATGGTTGGGAAATGAGGTTACGAGATAAAGCCTACGTTACAGATAAATAAATATATATAAGAACGCTTTTGTACTATGTGAAATAGAAAACAAAATAGATTTTACTGAAATTTATATAAAATACTAGCTCGATATCTACAGTACATTATTACCAAATGACGTGTCAGGATTCTTAGTGAATCCTATCTTTAGACTAACAGGACTGCTCCGACTACATTTTTACTTTATCCCGACTACTTCTATAGGAAGGATTACTTCAAGAAAGCTTCCAATAGATGCAGTCGGAATAAAGCCGAAGCGGCCCTTTGAGAAAGCGATCCTTGAGCACTTTTGGTCTAAAGATGGATTCGGTAAGAATCCTGGAAGTTCACCTGCTAACAATCTAGCGTAGATATTGAGCTTGTATTTTATATATTTCAGTAAAACCTCTTTCGTTTCCCCATTTAATGAGGTAAAAAAAAAGTGTCCTTAATTATATATATTCACTTTTATATATAGAGAGAGTTTATCTTAAGAATACTATTTCCCAATCTGGAATGATAAACACAAATCCTCTCTAAAAATCAGCAAAATCCGCTCTATGACAGAAACACTGTTTCTGCTGCATGTCTTTTCGACTGATATTAATAGTTTGCTGTGACGCCATGAATGGTGACACTGATCGCTGGAGTAGCACAAACAAATAATGAGGTCTGACGAATCCCCGTCCACTAGCGATCAGTGGCGTCAGCTGCTCCGGGCTGGTCTTAGCTGGTCGGGGTTTCCAAGAGCAGTGTTCTTCCGAACTCGCATTCTAATTTCACCGCTTTGTTCTAAAATCTCCAAAAAAACCTCCCCATTTTCTAGGGTAAAAATATTTTGGTAGCCCTACTGGCCATGCTGTCCTTTTCACTGGAATACAGAAAGCTCGATTTCACAATCACCAATTTAACATATGCTTCTTATGGTACGAATCAAAGTTCCGCAAAAACAATGTTAATTTTTTCTCCTAAAATTGTTTTCGGATACTTTTTGTATGTCCTTACACAGGGCACTATTCTTTGATAATATACTTTATTTGCAAGTACAGTAGAACACGGATAAGAAGTTCCCCCGTACTAGGTTTGGATTCTTAATTCCCAATTTCAACTCTATATATATATATTGTATATATAATGTATAATTTTCCCGCGTAAGAACTTTTCTGGGTAAAAAGCTTTCCCGAATAAAAAGTACGTAATAAAGAATTAACAGTGTATTATTATAATGACGTTTTCCCACTTAATACGTTTTTTAAATATAGAAATGATTTATTTACCACCAGGTGGTGGTATCCGCCGAGAATATGCCACTTCACATACTTCGGTGGTTTACTACGGACTAAAATGATACTACGGGGGTCCAGCGGCTAAATGACCAGATGAACAACGGTACACCTTTAAATCTCTGTTTAGCCGACCGGGTTAGCCGAGTGGGTAAAGTACCTGCCCGGTAACCCAAAGGTCGCGGGTTCGATTCCCGCCTCGGGCTTGGATCAAAGTACTACAAAAAAACCTTAGGAGGTGCAATATGGCCACAGAAGCCGATGCGCCAACAACTACCAAATCAAAAAAAAAAAAAAATTAAATCTCTGGCTTTTCCAGTCAACTGGTTCACCCACAATGTAAACTACGCGGAGATGGGGGGAAAACCTCTGGTGCCGTTTGACCCTAAACACACTTTCACTTCGCACTAACTTGTTCAATTAGTGAATTTTCCGTAGTCAGAGACTTTCAGCGCTAAAACCTTTTTAGTATAAACATTTTGATATAATGGAAGTGACATATTGCAGTGTTGTCGATATCCATAATTGGATATGTCGACCACGTTAAGCGTTAAATTCTGATGGTTGTGAACAATTCTGAATTACTTAGTGGATTGTTGCTCTGTCTTATTGTAATTGTGACCTTTTAAGATATGTTGTTCTCCAAAGGAGCGCATTCTTTCAACTTGCTAATGAGTTTAATGAACAGAATGTTAAGCTTAAAATGTTAAGTTTAAAAATGTTTGCCATATGCAGAGTAAAATAATTATGAATTCTGAAATAGTACTTAAAAATGATCTTTAACTTATGTATGTGTATCTTATCATTTTTATTTGTGTAATTAATATGCCATACCCTTATCAGGTTTATGCAATTGGAGAAAACCCGTATGGAAGAAACTGTTGTTGCTGGAACAGTGTAAATTTCTGCACACATATTTCAACGCCAATTATCATAATTTTTTTTTTTTTACGTAACTATAATTTCATTCACTTATGACTTATCTAATCCTTTTCAAGAGAACTTTTTTAAATATGTTTTTTGCTAAACTAAACCAGCCGAAGCTTCTCTATCCTTCGAATTTCTAGTGAGCTTAACGATGATTTTTAACAAGTGATTATTTCGATTACTAATCATTCGATTAAGCATATCACTAGTAAATCCCTAAGTGGGGGTCTCCCTCATATGGCCTTTCTATTCCTGCGCTACAGGAAGGTGTCTCGGTCGCAACAGCCTCGTCCCGACTCTGTCCTGGAATATAGATAGAAAATTAATTTATTTATGTGCTGCAGTTGTCTCAAAGTTTTGCAGCCACATAAAGACTGATACAAACTAATTAAACGTTTTGTTTGTTGGCTAACCATCATCAGCTACGCTGGAGCAGCCCACTGTCGTCAGCAGCCAGCTTGCTTCTGGTGTGATTTAACAGTTTTGTATCAGTATCGGTTTGCTGTAAAAAATTTTGCTATGCTTCTTAACTTTTTTTTTTCTTGATTAAGACATATCACAAATTATCCGATTACCAAACATCCAACTTACTAGATAATTTTACTAGACTGGTCGGGAGACGCACCCAGCCATAACTCCTATTTGTAAAGTTCATCTAATTCACTTGGCTTCGAGCATGTTCTTATTTTTACTATACAGACATATCACAAATTATCCGATTACCAAATATCCAACTTACTAGATAATTTTACTAGACTGGTCGGGAGAGGCACCCAGCCATAACTCGTATTTGTAAAGTTCATCTAATTCACTTGGCTTCGAGCATGTTCTTATTTTTACTATACAGTATTTTTACATTTATTTATTGTATTAGGCGTTCCCAGACAAAGTTTGGCAACACCGCTGTCTAATCTACAAATAATTTACATAACTGTAATATACTCCCTCCTCTGTTTTTTGTCCAATTACAGGGTGGGATGACCCTCTAAAATGACACATTAAAGTAACACAAAAATAGATACATACAAAGGGTACTAGGAAAGTTTTGCAATATGACGCAACAATGAATCACAGGAAGCTGCTTGTTGCTGCATGTTGAGACATGTTCATACGTGCATAGTAGCCGCCGCGCCAAGTCGATGGGCTCAGTTATTCATTAGTAGTGAGAGTGTAAAGTGCTTGCGATGGCATCGTGGTCACGAAATGAGATAAGGACAGTTTTGTGGTATAATTTCGTGCGTGGTTTAACCATAGACCAGTGCTTAGAAGAAATGACTCTTGCACTAGATGATGATTGTCCACATCGTACAACGATATTCAGGTGGTATAGAGAATTCCAAAGGGGAAATTTCACTCTGGAGGATTCTGAGAGGCCGGGAAGGCCACGAACGTCAGTTACGGAGGAAAACGTTACTGTTGTGAGGAAAATGCTTGACGAAAACAGGCGAGTGACCTACCAACAGATAGAGGATACTTTGGGCCTAAATGCACCAGCAATTCGTTCGATTCTGCAAGATCATTTGCACGTGAAGAAACTTTGTTCTCTCTGGGTGCCGCATCAACTGACTGAAGAGCAGATGACACGACGTGTGACTTGGTGCCGGGAGATGTTAAAAAAGTTTGATAAGGGACAATCTCGGTATGTGAACAACATTGTGACAGGTGACGAGACTTGGCTGTACTATTACGATCTGCCGACCAAGGCTCAAAACAAAGTTTGGGTCTTTGATGATGACGACACACCAGTAATTGTCAGAAAATCCCGATCTGTAAAGAAGAAAATGATAGCTGTATTTTTCAAATCGAGTGGAATTGTGGAACGTATCGTTTTGGACACGCAGAAGACAGTCACAGCTAAGTGGTATACTGAACAATGCTTGCCTAAAGTCATTGGATCTATGAAGAACCTGCGGCCAAAGTCAAGAATGGACACCTGGTACCTCCATCACGAAAATGCTCCAGCTCACCGCGCCAAAGCCTGCACTGAATATTTGACCACGACAGGACTGAAACTTCTCGAGCACCCTCCCTACAGTCTAGACCTTGCTCCCTGTGACTTTGCACTGTTCCCGCATGTGAAAATGAAGCTAAAAGGGAGGCGGTTTTCCAGTGATGAGGACCTTCTACGGGCTTGGGACAACAAGTGTGCTTTACTCCCTAGTGAAACTTGGCAGAACTGGTTTAAAGATTGGTTTCGGAGGATGGAGAGGTGTATTGAATGTAGAGGAAATTACTTTGAAAAAATTAAATAAACAAAGCTGTATTGCAAAACTTTCCTAGTACCCTTTGTACAGAGTGTTTCAAAAGTGATGGTCAATAATTTAAAGGTGAACTGTACAGACTACAATACGCAAAAAAAGCCTAGTAAACATGGGTCCTTAAGTGAATCGTTTTCGAGATATTGCACATTTCTAGTTGGGATCCACCAGTGACAGGGTGAACTGTACAGAGTTTGGATCCACCATTGACAAGATGAACTGTACAGAGTTGGGATCCACCACTGACAAGGTGAACTGTACAGAGTTGGGATCCACAACTGATCATTTTTTGTACAGTTCACAATTCTGTATAGTTCACCTTGACCATCATCAAGGTGAACTGTACAGAGTTGGGATCCACCACTGACTTGTTTGTTTAGGTTAGGTTATGCTCATTCTCTCTCTTTCCCCTCTCTCAATGCTCTGAGACGTAGCAGGCATACTAGTACTCGTCAAAGGATAGTCAACGTGGAAAGAGGTTGCAGCAACGAAGAGTATGCGGACATGCACTTCATGTATGGTAAAGCCAACGGCAGTGCACGCGAGGCTGCACGTTTGTAACAAGAAGCATTTCCCCGCCGAACGCAGCCCAACAGGTGCACATTCATCAGGGTACATTAACGCCTTAGAGAACATGGGCGCTTCACACATGGAGTACGAGCAGGTAGGCCCAGAAGCATAACACCTGATGTTGAGGAAAGGGTGTTAGAAAGAACATCCTGTAACACGTAACATCTGTAAAATCCTGTGGTGTTGAAACCAAAAATTAAAAATGTACAGTATTATCTTATGTTTAATAAAACAACTCTTAGCAAAGGATTCACAGCTTTTTGCTAAACTAGTGCTCCCATAGTCAGCGGTGGAGCTTAACAGAAAATGTGCATTATCTCGAAAACGGTTCATTTGCGGCCCGATGTTCACTGAGACTTTTTTGCTTATTTTAGTTTGTGCTTTTCAACTTTAAATTATTGACCATCATTTTTGAAGCACCTTGTATAGAAAACAGTTCAAAGTCCAGGTTATTTGAATGGCCCAAACAATTATACACATGTTAAGAAAAAAGATTCAAGAGGGTGTACTTTTTCTGCCAAAATTTAACGTTGAGACTGTGCATATAATTCTCATTACAGTAATAAACTGTTTGCGTTAATAGGAGTTTTAACAGCCTATAATGCGTTACCTACGTTGTGGCATCACGTCGGGGAAAGCCCATACCTGTATCAGCAGGACAAGTCTCCATGTCATACTGCTCGCATTGTGACGGACTAGGATGAGGACATGAGCGTCGAAAAGTTGGACTGATCAGCCCAGAATTCTAGCTTCAATCATTCAGAGAATCTCTGGGATGAACTGGATTGTCTAAGTGCATGTGAAGAAATACGGCCTAAAACACAGAGTTGAACCCATCGCCGCTTTGTAAGCCGAATGATGAAAAATGTTATAAGACATTTACAAAACACTGGTGTAGAGTGTTCCACGGAGACTAGAGGCTGTCAAATGCTACAGGTTTCAGCACACGTTATTAATTTTCCTGTACATAAAGGTTTATAGATTAAGTGTCCGGATATTTATGATAAAGCAGTGCATGTCATCGAGTAAAGCTGCCATTGGTCAGGTGACGAAGTAGTCCTGTATTGTTTGCAACTAACCATTGAGAACCTTACTCGATTACGTATATTTGTTTATTTAGTTAATAAACAAATATATTGACGTATATTTGTTTATTAACTAAATACTTTGGAAACTACTAACTACATGAAGAACAGTAGGTTCTCCGTGTAGCTGGTAGTTTCTGGAACTTACTGTGTCACCTAGCCCTAAAGTTACGAACCAATAAGATATTTTTGTTCTATCAAAATAAAATTAATGAGACTTCGTTAACTTCATCTAACCATAGTGTTAACACTAAGAAACGCCGATAGTTCGTTTTTAGGCCTTTACATGTGGGTTGTATTAAGTTAATTTATACATTCGGCAATTCCTTCATTTTTTTTTCATTGCTCCTCAATTTAGAAGTCCCCCACACACGCCATTTCTAGCCCTCCACGCCGTATGACAGTTTCGCCACTGGACAAATAAGGTAATTAAGTGGGCAGTGGTTCTCAAACTTTTAGCGGTTCGGATGGCGATCGGAAAAAATGCATTCCCCAACAAGGCAGATAGCATACATGTGCGAGTTGGAGGTTAAATCAACACACGATAAATATGATAAGTTGTACGGAGTTCATTAAACTTCTCCCTATATCTCAGCAAAACTTGACATTTCGACTTTCAATTTAATACACATATAATAAGCACAAAAATAAACAAAATAGAAAGAATGCTTTGAAAACAACTTGCTGTATCCCCATCTTTCGCTGAATGTCCAGAGTGAAGTCATCTCTCCAGAACTATAAAAATTTGAGAAACGCTGTCTGAAGGCATTCTGGAATTCCGAATAACTTTGAAATTGTATGCTTAAAACGATCTCAAGATATTCTGAGGCCAAAACATCAATCTACCAATTGACAATACATGTATTCCCAATTTTAAACGTCTGGCAAAATCTCACGAACACCGCAGCAAGCGTGTGTCGAAAAAACTGCGAACATTGCATAACATTTACTAGCACCTATATTGGAAACATCTAAGCTAAACATTAAAAACATATTCAAAATGTAGATGTCTTATATAAAATGATGCACAAGTTGTTGAAGGCAAGCTCATGCCCAACTTTTGCGAACTACTCAGTATAATATGAACATAGGACACCATAAGCAATACCGTTTGCCATTTAAATCGGTGTCCTGGTTTTCACGCCGATAGGCGGCAGTATATCTATGCCAGCATGGCGACTAGTGGTAAGAAGCATGTATGCGGTAGACGGAATGATTGATTTCTTGCAGGATAAAGGAAGCAACCGTGGCGAACATTTATTATATGTGCTAGCTTCAAATAGAAATGAGCGCGTCTAAAGGCAGATAGAATACACATGTGGGTTGACGTATTCCTGAATGAAAAAACCAGCAATGAGCTGAAAAATTAGATTATTTGACTAGTTATGAATCCGAAAACGGATGTATTCAAAATAAATGTGTTTACCCAAGTCATTTGATGTATTATTGCATACTTTAACACAGACAAAGCTGGCTTGCTTAAAACGATTAAACGACGTAAGCACAACATTGAAGAGTTTAATATGCAGTGCCGTCTTAATTAATTATAAAAAATTGGGGGAATCTTTGGCCTCCTCCCTCTTTTAGGCATGTTCGCATATATCGCTCACTGGCTGCAATAGCGACATAACTCGAAATTCTTAATTTTTGAGTTAATACAGCTGATGAGGTTGGATAGTAGACTACATTTACGCAATAACAGTTAAAAGTTGGTTCAATATTTCTTCGCTCGCTAGCCCAAGTGTCGCTATGCCATTTGAGTTTTTACTGCATCGAGAAGCGTCAACAATGGCACTTCTTCAGTGTGCTCCCAACCTCAGGAGCACGGTCAGTATGCAAGTGACCTTTTTGAGTTGTGCCAGTATTGGAGTGTAATGCGACCTTCTTGTTTATAATATCAGCTGGCATTATTTTAGTTGAGCCGCTATTGCACTCAAAATTTATTATAACAACCGATTTGCATGCTGTGGTGAACTTTCGAATGAAAACCATTGCCACAAATTTCTTGTTGTAGATCATACGCAAAACGAGGGTGACTGTGCACACTCATTAATATGGAAAAATATTAAAATATCGCTAAAGTCTGGTCTTGTATTGGTCCCATCACAATACGTTACATTAGTTAGAACTGTCAGGACGAGAAACCCTTTGAGGATGCGAGAGATAAGACATTACAATTTTTACGACCTGAAAATTTGCCCGACGAACTTCTATGAAATTTAATGAAAATACTGAAGTGGAGTTCAACTTCAATGAGATCTTTAAAGAAGAAAATCAACATTTAGACTCTTTCTTTTATAAAACATTATACAAACAGGACGATTATAAATCACGATTAAATGTTAAATTAAATGTTAGGACGATTAAATGTTAAAGCTAGTAAAACAAGAAACCTTTGGAGTCATTTGTAGATTTCGAATTGAAAAAAAGCCTACAAGGGTTCGAATCCGATTTCCAAAAAGAAGAACAGTGATCACCAACAGAGGCGGATTTAACGGCGGTCGCACCGGGCGCGCGCCCTGGGCCCCGACTTCTGAAGGGCCCCTCAAAACCCCAACTTTACACTTTTTCTAATGACACCAAGTTAGCTAGAAAAATGAAACGACATCTATCAGGGGCTGAAAAAAGACGCGAATATAATATAATACATATATTATATTCCAGTTTTATTGGAAATAAAACATGAATAGTACATAATATTTTTTATTTATTTAAAAAAATGGTTAACATGTATTTTTATTTTCCCTATCTCTCTTTTTTTTAAGGGGCCCAATATTTTTTCTGCGCCCGGGGCCTCAATCGACCTTAATCCGCTTCTGATCACCAATGCTTGTTGAACAATAACAAACAATTCCCAAATGCCATGCCAGTTTTTATAACAGTCTAAAAGCTAATTTGCGGAAGGATTAAATTTTTCTAAGAATGACAATTCTTCCAAATTTTTGCTTGTTAGTACACCAATAATTTCGCACTAACTTCTTGTTCTTATTTATGCTTTACCACAATTATGTTCTCAAAGATTAAAATGTAGTTCATACATGTTCCTGAATTTATGAATATAAATAAAGTTCTTGTTTAATGTTTTTTTTTTTTTTTTTTTTTTGTTCTTCATCCTAATTACCTTCGATCTTTAGGAGGATCAAGTCACAAATTTTGAGTGTTTGTTGGTGCAATAGTGGCACAACTCAAAAAGGGAGTGATAAATTTTCGAAATTCAGGTTACCCATAAGGGAAAGTTGATCAAGCCAGCCTAATTTTGAGTACCACTAGGTATGTATGATGAGATAAATCACAATATATTTCAACAATCACATAATTTCTTCAATTCTAAAGAAACTTAATTTTTAAAGCCAAATTTTCTCATTGATTATCTCAGAATTTCGATTTTTGAGTTATGCCGCTATTGCACCAGTGAAGAGAGATATGCTTAGTGCCTATTGTCTTCATGTCCGTCCGTTCGCATGTAAGGGGAGGGGGCAGTAAACTCCTAGTGGATGGATGGGATTTTCATGAAATTTTGTATTTGGGCTTGTTAAAAATATTTGTCGAGCCGAATTTAACAAAATTCGGGATTATTATTTCTTTTTTCCATACAATTTTTATGGAAAAAAAGAAATTTATAGATTAAATGCACGAATTTATCTATGAATTTAATCTAAATTCATAGATTAAATTACTCGTAGTTGTAATACAATACTGTTAGCTTTAGACAGTAGCGCACTATGCCCATAGACGTCGATGCCCCAAAAAATCCCCAAACAAACAAGCTTTAGACAGTACGTGCACGCTTCGTATGTATTGTTATTCAAGGCTCATGAAAGTGGTGTCGCTTGTGAAAAGAAACAATATACGTACACATGTATAAAGAAAAGAGTAATACGGGAGGAGAGTAATAAATATTATACAGTTATAAAGTACATGGCTAAGTTTAGAGAACGTAAAGCTATAGAGTTTAATTAAGTGTTCTATAAAGTTATCATAATATTTACTTTTCATTTCTAGTTTATTATTTCTTTTCATTTCATCCCAGAAAAAGAACAAAAAAAAAATCATTTAAGAAAAAATATGGAACGCTTCTGAAATGTAACGAACTGCATACATTGACTAACTTGTTATAATTAAGATTTCTAACTTCATTTGTAGAGCTCTCTACTGTGTTATCGTGCATGCATTTTTCTTTAATTTCCAATAAAATATTCTTATTATAATTCTAATAATAATAATAGACAAAATTTGTGTATATAAAATATCCATAAAAGATCGAAGTAATTTCATTCAGAGGGATAGAGCCCAAGGATTCCCCTCCTCCAGAATCGACAGACTCGAATAATAATTAACTGAAACGCATGTAGCACTGTACTACCATGTTGACTAATCTGTTGAATCTCTCCCCCCACCCCAGAGCAAATTCTAGGATATGCTACTGATTTCAATGTGTCCAAATTGTTAAACTAAATGCGATATTAAAAAATAAAAAAATAAATAAAAAAAACGGTCGGGAGGATAAATTTTGAATCATAAAAATAAGTATCTTCTAAAATTTTCGGCTAAGTCACCCCTTGCTATGATCGCTTGACTAGCTAGCCTGCTAAATTGCCAATTACTATCCATCTACTTTTGATCCTCCTCCTCCTCCTCCTCATAATCGGGATACCCGGAATTTGCCTATGCAGAAAGACGGCACGGTGTGTGTGTGTGTGTGTGTGTGTGTGTGTGTGCAGTCATCATCATCAGCCATTTTCAATCCACTGCAGGATGAAGGCCTCTCCAGCAACTTTCCAGTTCCTTCTGTTTTGAGCACTGGCCATCCATTTACTACTCAAAAACTCATGAATTTCATCTATCCATCTCCGCCTTTGTCTTCCAGGTTTTCTTCTAGCTCCTCTTGGGTACCATTCTGTTATTTTCTTAGTCCATCTGTCATCATGTCTTCGAGCTATGTGTCCTGCCCAAGACCATTTTAGTTCTTTAGTTTTGATAAGAATGTCCTTTACTTGAGTTTGCTGCCTAATCCATGTGTTTCTCTTCTTATCTAACAGTCTGATTCCCAATATAATTCGTTCCATTCTTCGCTGTGTAGTTCTTAGCTTCTCTTCCATTCTTTTGGTGAGTGCCCAAGTTTCACTTCCATAAGTCATGGTGGGGAGTATACATTGATTCATTATTTTACGTTTCAGACAAACTGGGATATTGCTCTTCAGTATGTGACTATATTTTCTGAATGCTATCCATCCAAAATTTATTCTTCTCTTGACTTCCAGCCATTTATCATTATTACAGCTAATAACTTGTCCCAGATAAGTATATGACTCCACCTTTTCAATTACTGCTCCTTCAATCATTATTTCCCTTTCCGTGGCATACTTGTTCATCATTACTTTTGTTTTAGCCATATTCATCTTTAGTCCAAAATCCTTACTAACTGTGCACAACTGATTAAGATTTTCCTCTAATTCTTTGGGATCGTGGCTTATGACCACAATGTCATCTGCAAATCGTAAATGGTTTAGGTACTCTCCGTTCACATTGACTCCTTTCTGCGACCAGTCTAATCTTCTGAAAGCTTCCTCAAGGGCAGCAGTAAACAGCTTCGGAGATATTGTGTCTCCTTGTCGAACTCCTTTCTCGATTTTAAATTTGCTACTGTCTTTGTCTAGTCTAATAAAGGAGGTAGCACTCTCATATATTTTCTTCAAAATCATAATATATGGAGTATCTATGCCTTGTCTTTCCAGTGCCCGAAACATTGCCTTATGCTGTATGGAGTCAAATGCCTTTTCATAATCCACAAATGCCAAGCATAATGGTGTTTTATATTCATTTGCTTTCTCCATTAGCTGTGATATTACGTGAAGGTGATCCATAGTTGAGAATCCTGTCCTAAAGCCAGCTTGCTCTTTCGGTTGATTCTCATCAAGTATTCTTTCTAATCTGTTAGTAATGACCCTTGTGAACAACTTGTAGATATGGGATAACAAGCTAATTGGTCTATAATTTCCAATTTCTGATTTATCTCCTTTCTTATGCAGCAAAACTATGATTGCATTATTCCACTGCTTAGGCATCACACCTTTTCTAATGCACTTTGTGAAGAGCCTTGCCAGTTTTTGTGTTATGTCTCTTCCTCCCAATTTTAACAACTCTACAGTAACTTCATCTTCCCCCGGGGCTTTCCGATTCTTCATTTTCTTCAATGCATGTTCTACCTCATCAGGAAGAATATCGGGTATGTCGTATGTGTTGCTACTTTGCAATCCATCTTCCCTACTGCTGGTATCATTCCCTCGCTCCTTGTATAATTCTCTATAGTAGTCTTCTGCTATTTGAATTATGCCTTCTCTGCTGTTTATAAGTACACCATCGCTATTCTTCAGTTTCAGTATCATTTGTCTTCCTGTATTACTGCTCATGGCTGCTGATTTAAATCCTTTGTTTTCCCTTAATGCTTGTTCTACTTTTCTTGTGTTAAATCTTCTTATGTCCTCTCTGAGTCTCTTTCTAATGGCTTTGCATAACTCAGTATACTCAATTTTCTCCCTGTCAGTGTTTTTCTTGCTCTTCATTTGTCGTCTTCGGTTCATCATGACAAGTGTTTCTTGACTAATTTTTTCTTCATTGGATTTCTGTTTCCCTATAGGTTTCTTGGGCTTTATCACTTTCAGAAAGTTGTAATATTCCTCGTCGATATCTTGGTCCTGAGCAGTCTGCAAAAGCTCAAACTTGTTCTTAAGTTCCAGTACATACTGCTTTTTCTCCTCCTCTGTTATTTCAAAGACCTTTGTATTATTTACTCGAGTCAGTTTTTTCCTTTCCTTTCCTACATCTATATCAAGTGTACATCTTACCATTCTGTGATCACTTCCAACATTTACGTTATTCAGGACGGTAACATCATTCACAATATATCTTCTGTTAGTGAGGATGAAGTCGATTTCATTAGTTGTTAATCCATTTGGACTCTTCCATGTCCACTTTCTGTTCACCCTTTTCTTGAAAAAAGTGTTCATTACTGACATTCCTTGAGATTCTGCAAATTCCACAAGTCTTTCACCTCTTTTATTTCTTTCACCAATTCCAAAATTTCCTATAGTTCCTCTTTCTGCGCTGTTTTGCCTTTTTCCAACCTTAGCATTGAAGTCCCCCATAATAATAGTGTAGTGGGTTTTCTGCTCATCTAGAAGACTCTCAATTTCAGTGTACATTTCTTCAACCTCTTCATCATCATGGCTCGATGTTGGTGCATAAATCATTATAATCTTTAGCTTGTACTTCTTAGAAATCTTGAGTATTAGTCTTGACACCCTTGGTGATGTACTTTTGAATTCCAAAATGTTGTTTTTAAAATCTTTATGGACCAGAAACCCAACTCCACCTTCACTCCTTTCACTGTTTCCATTGGTGTACAGCAGATTTCCACTTGATAAACTTATAAGTGATTCATTTCTTCTTCCTGTTTCAGCTTGTTTGTTTGTTTGTTTGTTTTATGGCGCATTAGCATCTAAGGCTATAATGCGCCCTGTTTCAGCCAAACCAATGATATTCCAATTCACATTTTCTAATTCCTTTTCCAGCTCTAATATCCTGTCTTCACCGATGAGTGATCGTACGTTATAACAGGCCAAGTTCAATTTCCGTGCATGGCAGCCTGGTCGTACCCAGAGATTCTTAGCACCCTCTGCTTCCACTCTGATCCTCTCGCTGCCGTAAGAGGGAGAGTGAAAGCTGCTGGGGACTGAGGGCCATTTGTATTGTTGTGCTCTCATTGCTGGAGGGTTTGGTCTTTTCCTCTTCACGCTGACCAGGCGTCTTGAAGAGAACCACTCTACACGTTCGTTGCCACCTAAGTGACGTAACAGGGCTTACCATCGAGAAGGTGTGCATGAGTGGATTTTAGGGAGGCAGGCCAACCGGACTTCTCCTAAATCTTCTGTAATAGAGAGATATTGGATCCATCAGTGTTTTAGGCTGAGTGTCTGATAACACACAGGATACCTGTTCCCCTCTAAGCCCAGTAGCGACTGCTTATTATAATGTCATAACGAGGTATATTTCAAGTGGAAGTTACTTAGGGAGCAATAACGTACCTAGGGCCGATCCTGAAAACAGTTGAGAAATGACGTAGCCGAGTGGTCAGGAGCGAGAGTCAAATAGCACGCGCTGTTTGAGTATATCTGGGTTTCAAGACCGTGACTGCTGAATACAATTAATGTGTGTATTGATACTTTATTGTTAACTCCACTGACCTGGTGGTCGTGCCGGAGTATAAACAAGAAATATGCAGCCACTTGAGACTCCACAGCAGTCAGCTATTACATTTTCATAGTGCCTATACCTACGTGAAAACAGCGATATGTGATGATACATTGTTTAAAAATTCAGAAATTATATGAATCTTCATATATCACCTCTTTATCTTGTGCCATAACTGCTAAGGAAAATTTCTGCAATAGCAGCTTGAATGCCACAAAATATCTTACGTGATTCCTTATTTATTATTTATTTTTCTCTTCTATCACCAGTTTTCATAACACCTGGAAGCATTCTAATAATTTAGAATTGTTACTAAGTTGCATTCTAATCATTGATGCAGGCCATACAAGGCCTGCATCAATGAAGGGTTCTACTACATATATTAATGCTGCACATTAAAAGTCATACTGTATATAAAATTTATATACAGTATAACTTCAGTTTGCCTTTAATTAATGAATCACTTTTCTTGACAAAAACTAATACTGTTTTAACCAACTCAGGACCTTTCTCAATTTTACAACCTACTTTTATTAAAACATCACAACCTATATAATACATCAATTATAAATAAATAATAACAAATGTCTGTGGGGAACTCTCTCTCTCTCTCTCTCTCTCTCTCTCTCACACCACAATTTTGCATACACTACTTCTGAAAACACTTATTATGAATTCTGATGAAGCAAATCTATATAGCATTCCCTGTTTAAACAATAAAGCAATTACAAATAGAAAACCGACTAAGAAAGTTAAACCTGAAAAATGATGGCTAATGAAGCATCTAAGGTTGAACAAAGGAAAATATTTTACCAGCAATACGTTTTTGTTTGTTCTGTTTCGTTTGTTCTATTAAAGTACCTAGACCCGCATCAATTAAATAAATGCTTACATCAGAATCATCCGACCCACTCCGACTGCGGGCATAATAAAATAGACCCCATTTCTACCCTATTATTACAGGAAAGAAGTCACTGGTGCACAATATATGTAAAATAATAATAGAGAAACAACCACAAAAGAAAGCAATAAAAGTTTACAAATAGAGATAAGATAAAGTCAATATTTTCTGGAATCCCACTGCGACCCTCCTCCCAAACCAAAAAAAAAAAAAGTATAAACGCAAACATCACTACCACAAATATCAGAGTATTATCAAAAGTATTTAGACACCATACGATAATCACGTGATATGCTAAATATCCACGAAACTAATGATGAGAGGGCATTATAGCATCACTGCCTAATGACCTTAGTTTTCTGGAGCAAATTATCAACAACGCAACCTGCATACATCGCTTTGCCCGAATATAATTTTGAATATAAATATAATTTACCGGATTATTTTCCAAATTCGTAAGTGTTTTTCACTTCGGCGGGAACGTTCTAAGAGTCCTCCATTTTAGTGTATATTTTTTAATTGATATATTTAATATTACGAAATGACTATTTTAATTTTATATTTATCTTAACAAGCATTGTGTATTGAAGTGAAAATTAAATAACATAATTTACAAGAAAAGGGAAAAATAGTTATTCATAAAATATTCATTACGGTCAGTGATAACGCTTTCCTAATAATATGGGTAATGAAGAGGTAATGGACGTTTCTAGTAACATTAAAATGAAATTGCTTACAAATAATATGACCAAAATCCGTATCGTTTATTTTATTTTATTTAAATTTTTATTTATTTATTTATTTATTTATTTTATTTTTTTTTGTAGGATTCAGAAAAAAGTGTGGCCAGAAAGTTGTTTCAGGAATGAATACATAAATTAAAATTTCCCCCTTTGACAAATCATTCATGGGTAACAGCGGTTACAACCGCTATATTTCCACATTGTAGAAAAGGTTGATCAGCGAGCTTTGAGCGAAGTTGCACATCTCCCTTTCCCCAAGAAACTGGGATTTTTCACCCGGTAAAACAAGGCAACTGACCATAGAATAGACGCCAGAATATACTTGCTTCGTATTTTTTTTTTTTTTTTTTTTTTTTTATCAAAGTTGCTTTGATAAAAAAAAATAAAAATGCCCTAGCATAACTGTACATTGAGTGGCTAGTAAAGGTTCTGGAAATTGTCTGGGGAGAATTTTTACATATACAGTAGTAACCGTGTGCGGGTTGAATTACATTTCCTCCGATTATGCGATTTGCATACATTATCTTATGCAATTTCGTCCCGATTGTAGGAAAAACATTTGAAAAAGAGGTGGGATTTACGGCCATCCTACTTTTAAAATTCTATAGTGTCACGCATTGAGGTTTTGTAGTTCAGTATGTAGTTTCATTAGTTCGGTTCATTGATTAATAAAATATGGAAAACTTACCTATGTAGAAAAGTGTTAGTAAGCTGGGGAAAGTGCTATTAATTGTTAATAACTTTAACTATTACTTTACTGGGCTAGCTACGGCTAAAATAAATGGATATGGTAGCGCCTGGCTCAAATTTTACGAAAATATAAAATTGCAGTGTGCATCAAAGTCGCATCCTGAGTGTTAATGTTCAAAATGGAAAAAAAACATCTTAAGGATAAAATGAAATCAGTATGACAAAGAAATAACACTGTTAGAACAGGTAACATTAACTTCTCATTATTTTAGTTGTCTGATTTACATTTGATTTGTTTCTTAAATAAAAATATAGTTTTGTATTTTATTATTAAATGTTTGTAAATAAAAACCTTGATATTTAAAAAATATATGATATATATATATATATATATATATATATATATATATATATATATATATATATATATATATATATATATATTTTTTAAAAATTTCTTTGTTGCTTTTTGTACCAAATTGATACGGTACGTGATAAAATATACATTATATTTTATCACACGACCGAAAAGGATAATTGCTAATCGTCGTTTACCGGTCTCTTTTATTTTATTTTCTGCTGATTAAGCTGAATTTTTCCATCTTCTTCTTCTTAGGCTTTATTTCGTTATTACAATGGTTCTCCTCAACCTAACACCGAAAAATCATTCCCTTATTCTTTTTTTTTTCCCCCATTTTCTTCTATCTTCCCAATCTCCGTCCACCAGTCCTCTTCTATTCATGGCTGCTCTCACACCTTCTATCCACGTCCTTCTTGGTCTTCCTCTCTGTTTCCTTCTCCATGTCTTCTCTGGGCAATCTGTCGTCCTCCATTCTCTTCACATGGCCAAACCACTCCAATCTTTTCTCCTCTACTTTATTAATGATGGTTTTTTGGGGATTCATTATATTCCTTATCACGTCATTTCTAACTTTTTCAGTCCTAGACTTTCTTGCCGATCTTCGCCAAAAATCCACCTCAACGGCCAGTAGTTATTTATTTATTTATTTTATTTTTTTGTCTTTCAGTTAAGGGCCAAATCTCACATCCATATAATAAAATACTTTGAAATATTGCATTGTATATTTGACGTTTAGTTTTGTTAATATTTTTATTCCACAGAACAGAATTAAACATTCCTATGACCTTTCTACTTTCACCCAATCTTCTCTCAATTTCCTGCGCAGACGATCCATCAGCCTGGATAATTGCACCCAGGTATTTAAATTGCTATACAGTTTTCACCTGTATTCCATCTAAATACAGAATCTTCCCACTTCGATTCATGTACTCTGTCTTATTAAAATTAACTGTCAGTCCCCATGTTTTATATTCCTCTAGTAACTTTCTTCCCATGTAGTTTACATCATAATCGTCCGGTGCTACCACAACTTGATCATCTGCAAACAGTAGATTGTAAAGGTACTTATTTTGACCAAGGGGAACATCCACTGAACTGCACTTCTGTGACCATGGTCCTAGAACAACTTCCAGGTATAGCTTAAATAAAGTAGGTGACAAACAGTATCTTTGAAGTAGTCCTTTGGAAGTCTTAAATTTTCTTGCAGCATGTATTGTTCTTGTAGATTCTTCTAATGCTTTCAATTAATTGCTGGCTTATTGACATTTTTTTCATAGCCTTCCACAGAAGATTTCTTGGCACATTATCATACGCTTTCTCGAAGTCTATGAACAGCATACCTACATCTTGGTGTGTAGCCGCCTGACATTTTTCCAGAATTTTCCAGTGAATAATTAGTCTACACATGAGCGTCCAGTCGAAAAGCCACACTGTTCCTCAGAAATATCAATCTGTTCCAGTTTTGATTTTATCACTTTTCCAAATAGTTTAGCAATAGAGCTCATAACACAGATTCCTCTATAGTTGGAGCATCCTCTTCTGTAACCTTTCTTGAAAATTGATGTATCCGATTGTCATCTCATCTGGTATTTCTTCGCCATCGCATAATTGAAGAGGCCTCTCTTTCACTACAATAAAGCTCACACACTGGGAAAGCAATATAGCCAAACACATACAAGGAAACAATAAGAAATCAAACAAACAGGTTGTTAAAAATATGCAACAATATAAATAGCACAAAAGTCATTCAAAAACTCATATAAACACTTATGATAAATAAAATACCCACCAACAGATCATATAAAAGCAGCCATACACGCATACATAAGAACAAACCACCCTAATGTCAACCCACATACATTCATTGAAAATACACTAAAAATGCCAAAACAATAAATTATTTTATCCCCAAGTCTTTTGGTTTATTGCGCTCAGATGAGGCTCGTCGTCTGACTGCACTACAACCCGAATCCAAAAAATACCCTCCAGATTAAAATACCGGCATAACATCACCTAGTAAGAGACTGTAAATATGTAAATAGCCATACCATAGGACATATACGTGCTGTTATGCCTTAGAAAAGCAATACCGGCACAGTCCGAGGTATGGCAAAATGAAAAGAAAATGTAAATAGATTATGTATAAATTCCAATGTTGACAAATTGCATACAGAATTAACAGCATAGCAACCACCCAATCACCAAAATTTCACCCAAACACTTTAAAAATCCCCCCCCCTGTTCCCCACCATAAGCATTAGCAAAGGATAACGGGCCCGAAGCTAATACACCATCACACCATTCAATACAGTAAGTGCGTCTGCGCGGCAAAACTTTGCTACATATAAAACAGCCGTAACCTGGTGGTCAGGCGCGCGGGTGCATACGTACACGTGCCTTGAGTGACCGGGGTTCAAACCCGTGACTGCTGAATACGGTGCTGTTTCTTGTATTCTGTCTATCTTGTGAACTCCTCTGATCATTTGGTCGTCCCGGAGTATAAACAGAAAATTTATTTATTTAAATTTCATCACGTGGTGATGACCACGTGATGAAATGTATTAAATTAAATTGCATATTAATATTAAATTTGTATTGTAATTTAGAATAAGAATAGTTATAAGCATGATTATTAATTTTGACTAGATGTTAGCTGCAGGTAATGAAAAATCATCAGCCAATTGTAAGGAAATTTTCCTTACCATTAACTTAAATGGCTAGGCGTCTCCCTAGCCAGGTGGGAAGGAGCAGTAGTGCGTAGCACACGCTTCTTGATTAGACCGAGGTTCGAGCCCGTCACCACCAAATACGGAGGATGCGGAAAGGTCAGGGAATGACCACCGCATATCCCCGGAGCAATATTGCCTTAGTTGCTAATGCTCCTAAAAACCAAATAACAAACAAACAACTTAAATAGCTACATAAATATAATATGTTAATAGGCCCTACAGAATTAAGACAACCTTTAAGGGCTAACATGATCACCTGAACCCTAAGCACTCTAATACCTATAGGCATACACTATTTACCAAAAACATTCCACAATTAGTTGTACATTTAGATAATTATAATTACAGGCACGTATAACGTCCAATTGGTTTATATAAAAAAATATAAACCATTAACGGCGTTAACACGTTGCACTAAAGATCTCTTAAAAGAAATAAGTTAAAATCTAACTAAATTAGCATTAAATATAAGTAATACTATTATAATATCCAAAATGATTAACTTTATACATACAGGGTGTCTCAAAAATATTGGTACAAACGTTTAGGGAAGGTAGGTAACATCTAAAGGAATGTGAATCGCATAGGAACCATAAACGGAAACGTCACGGAAAAGTAGTAGCAGAGGCACAAGAAGCGGAAATGACACAAGACAGTAATTAGTGGCAAACATTTATTTGACATAATATTAACAATGGAGTACGAGATGGATGCATTTCATGATGTTACAACAGATGCTCGAAGGTTCCACCATGAGACGCGATGCATGCGTGACACGGTCGAACACACCTGGAATTTCTGTGACAGTAGCAGCAGTGCAGACGAGTTTCGCCACGAGATCCATTTCCGTCTCCACAGACGATTCATACACGATAGATTTGAGGCCCCCCCCCCCACAGAAAGAAATCGAGGCTCGATAAATCAGGTGAGCAACGGGTCCACCATGGCCAATCCATCGACGCCCAAAACTCCTGTTCGAATGGTCACGAACACACCTTCCATAATGGGCAGGCGCCCCGTCATGTTGAAACCAAATGTTGCGTCTCACATTTGCTGGAATATCGTCAAGTAACCCTGGTAGAACTTGTTCAAGAAAGATCCGATATTTAGCGGAGTTCATGCAAGATGGTAACAGGTATGGGCCGACTAAGTAGTCACCGTCCATACCTGCCCACACATTTATTGCGAAGCAATGTTGTGCCACATGGGGGCGCACACCGTTTGGGCCCTCTGCTAATCCATACACTAGGTGCATGTATGCGAGCTCACAGTTCGTATATCGATGCATGCTCTTCGTGCGGCAACTACTGCTTGAATGAGTAAACCAGAAATTTTCCCTCTCGCGAACTGATGAACAGCGCCGTGTACCGACTTACGGTGACGTTTCCGGTTATGGGTTCCTATGCGATTCACATTCCTTTAGATGTTACCTACTTTCCCTAAACGTTTGTACCAATATTTTTGAGACACCCTGTGTTTTATATATATATATAACTTTTTTCTTTGGGATTGGATTTTTTCGCCCAGTGATGGATACTGGTACCAAGTGCATGTCTGCCTGGGTGATCATCCTGTGGTGATGAGTTGGATTGTTTCTGGGGCTAGGTGGCATCGATGACATATGTCATCTGTTATTCCAGGGCCCTTGGCGATGTAGTTCCTGGTGCTGATTACCTATTTTGGATGACGAACATGAATCCGTCAATATAGCTTTCCTTTTGTGAGCCAAGTGTTAGAAGACATTATTTAGTCTTCATGGAGGTCACTGTAGTATCTGCCATGGCGTGTCTTCTTCGCCTATCTTTCTGTCTGTGTTAGTGTGGTCTCCTTGTTGAGTTTGAGTGTTGTGTGCCATTTGTCTAACTTTCTTATGGCTTGGTAGATTCGTGCCATTTTTATTGGAAGTAATCCTGCAGGTTCTTAATCACCTTCTCTTGTTCAATGAGGTGAGTCAATCTCCTTTCTTCTTTACGGGCTGTTGTCAATAATATACATCCAGACTACCGGAAGGCAAAGCACAGTTCTAAATTTTCGGTTCAACGAGGATTCCCTTCCTGTATTTTTTGTTGTTAACCAATTCTTGGAGGTCACCATCAATTGCTTGCAGTGAGGGCAGCATTTGCTTTGGCAGGAATCTGTCAGTAAGCACTAGCTGATTATGATCTGCTAGCAGCTGTGCTGAAGACCGGAGATAGTGTGGTCTCCTTGTTGAGTTTGAGTGTTGTGTGCCATTTGTCTAACTTTCTTATGGCTTGGTAGATTCGTGCCATTTTTATTGGAAGTAATCCTGCAGGTTCTTAATCACCTTCTCTTGTTCAATGAGGTGAGTCAATCTCCTTTCTTCTTTACGGGCTGTTGTCAATAATATACATCCAGACTACCGGAAGGCAAAGCACAGTTCTAAATTTTCGGTTCAACGAGGATTCCCTTCCTGTATTTTTTGTTGTTAACCAATTCTTGGAGGTCACCATCAATTGCTTGCAGTGAGGGCAGCATTTGCTTTGGCAGGAATCTGTCAGTAAGCACTAGCTGATTATGATCTGCTAGCAGCTGTGCTGAAGACCGGAGATAAGGGAGAGAAATGCACCAAGAGCAGTGATCACAGAAATTTGGCTCTGTAATTTTACCTGTGGCCAACTTTTTTTTTTATTTATTTATTTACTATCAGTTTATTAACACAAGGTTCACCACCTGTACAGCAAGTGGGCTAGAAGGGTTTTGATTGTGAACAGCAGCCTTCTTTCTCCAATGTAGGATGGGAGTCTGCGCAGTTGAAGAGCATCTGCTAACTATGTTGTTCTGAGAGCTGGGGGAAGGTGGAGTTTTGCATTAGCCCATTTTAGAAGTCAGAATTCGGCTGCAAATATCCTTTTAAAGTTAGATTTAGCAGCAGAGGCCCATATCTCTGAAGAATATATTACTGTCGGGTATAGGATTGATACGATACATCTTTTTACCAAGTGCAAGTCGTTAGTGTGGAGCAGCTGTTGCTTGGGTCCTCAGTGTAATGAAGTCAGCCTCGAATGTACAAGGTTAACGTGATCAGTGAAGGTCTGCTTGGAGTCGAAAACGACCGCCAGATCTTGGTGCGTTTGAACACTTGGAACACTGAGCACGGATCCAGCATTGTTGGACTGCCCTTTAGTGAGTTGTTGTTGTTAAGTTTAACGACACATAGGCTGCTGGGGCCATATTGTGGTCCTTTAGTGAGAAAATAATTTGTGGCGATTTCAGAGGATTAATTTGGAGATTGAATGCATTGAGGCAGTCGGCTATGTCCTGCAGTTTCCTGTATACTTTTACCTCTGCAGATGTTCTCTTTCGCGTTATTTGAAAGAAACACGATTCTAAAAACATCCAGTGCTGAGGAATTACTAAAATTAATCAAGCGCTAACAACAAAAATCGAGTAATTACAGACCAGTTAGTTTAACTTCTGTTCAGGGTAAAATAATGGAGTCGCTGGTTAAAGATGCATTGCAGGATCATCTAGACAAGACTGCAGCAATAATTCAGACACAGCATGGGTTTGTTAAGGGAAAGTCTTGTCTGACAAATGTGATAGGATATTATGATGTGGTTACAAAGGAACTGGATGCAAAAAATAATTTTGATATATATTTGGATTTCAGGAAAGCTTTTGACACTGTTGCGCATGGAAGACTATTGTACAAATTGGAGCAGAATGGTATTAAGGGTAAGTTGCTACAATGGATAAAAGGATGGTTAAGTGAGAGAAGACAGAGGGTGGTAATCAATGGGTGCTGCTCTTCTTGGACTAATGTTATTAGTGGAGTCCCACAGGGTTCGGTGTTAGGTCCACTGTTGTTTTGTATATTTATCAATGATATTGATGAAGGTATATCAGGCTTAATGTCGAAGTTTGCAGATGATACAAAGGTTGGCAGGGTTGTTAATGACAGTAATGGCAGTGTGCTACTGCAACAGGATCTAGATAATTTGGGCAGATGGGCTAAGAAGTGGCAACTGAAGTTTAACCTTGACAAATGCAAAGTACTGCATATGGGTAGAAGTAACCCCAGAGAAATGTACCAACTGTGTGGTACTACACTTAAGGTGGTCGAAAATGAAAAGGACCTGGGAGTAATTGTGCAGTCAGATATGAAGTTCTCTGAGCAATGCAGACAGGCTGCCAGGGCAGGTCATGGGGTTTTGTCAATGATATATAGGAATTTTGCTAGCAGGGAAAAGGAGGTGATTATCCCTCTGTATAAGGCAATGGTCAGGCCACGCCTTGAGTACTGCGTACAGGTCTGGAAGCCTCATTTTAGGAAGGATGTAGATTTACTTGAGCGTGTACAGAGAAGGGCAACAAGATTGGTGAGGGGAATGAAGGGATCCTCTTACCAAGAGAGGCTAAAGTCCTGCAAATTGCAGTGGCTGGAGACTAGGCACCTGCGCGGTGATCTGATTGAGGTATATAAAGCCTTGAATGGGTTAAGCACGCTGAATTCTGATGGGATCCTTCCACTTGTTCAGATTACGAACCTAAGGGGGCATAAATTCAAATTAAGAAAAGACAGATGTAGAATAGATGTGCGGAAATTTGCCTTTAGCCAGCGGGTGGTTAATTGCTGGAACAAACTTCCATCTGTCGCTGTGGAAGTTGATAGGTTGAATAAATTTAAGGAGGAACTGGACAGGCATTTGGAGGGAACGGTGTGATTTTTTTTTTTTTTTTTTTGGCTGATGCTGCATAAGCTCATACATTTGCTTTCTTGCATCACATGCTACTACTACTACGCCAACATATACAAAAAAGAATGTGTTTATGTAAGGAGATATGATGAAACTAATTTAAAAAAATGCGTACTTAGTGGTAAGGAACTGCTCCTGCGGCCCGCGGGATTCAGTGACCTTCGGCTTTTATTTATTTTGTCCCTTAGCCAAAAAAAAATAATAATAATAATAATAAATAAATAATAAATAAAATCATAAATGCTGAACACCTCTGCTCTAATTGATCAGCTGATAAAAAGCACAGTGCTACTTGCGGAAGTGACCAATGCGAGCTTTCATTAAACACGTATTTATTTATGTCAGGTTTAAAGCAAGAGCGAATAAATTAGTCATGCCATGAAATTTACTTCGCATATTGGCTGCATGCGGTATTTTCGAACTACGTGTTGTGTGTGTTGTCTCGTACAGGGATACACCATGTGCAGCTCGTCAACGTTTTTAGCGTGGTGCGTTACGTCTGCTGCACTGTTTATTTCTAATTTCACAGAATTTTCCACTTTTAAAATTAAAAGATCACGCATAAAATTTGAAATGGTATAGCATATGCAAGATGAGGAAGCACCTATATATATATATATATTGTATTCATGGAAAGGAGTCAGTGCACGTAAACAAAAGCACCTGAACACTGAGAAAAATCAGGATGAGGATTCAAACTGAGCCACTCTTCATGCATAACTCGTTGCCCAGTGCACGTAACGTTAATCCTAGTCTAATTGGTTTCCAATAAGTGAGCACGTTATAATCATGTGCTAGTGTTTATTTACTACTACTACTACATTTCGTGAATAGGCTATAGGTATTTAAAATTATAAAATAGTAGTTACCTTAACTCCCCCCCCTGGTTAAACATGCGACCCGCAAGGTAACATGCACCCGAAACCGACTAATTCGTCCACGGTCAAAAAAGGAAAGTGGCAACTACTGTGCCATCGTGAGGATTTTATCTTCAATATTACTTATGAAAACAAAGTTCCATTTATATGGATTTATTTTTCCACGCAAAACTGCCTTCACATTTCAAAGAGTTTAAAAAACCGCTTATTTCTGACTTCTTGATAAGCCCTCATGAAACAAACTTTTTCTTTCATTCATTCAGGTGAAAAGCACTTTAATCGAATTTAAAAGTAAACTGATTACATGAGTTTTAATAAATATTGTATTTACTTTATCTTGTCTTCCAAAATTCTACAATGAACTTAAAAGAAAGTTTGAAACTTTCAACATCTGTTTTATTTACGATAACACTTCACAGAATAACAGTCTATACGCAAATTATTAAACAGACAGATCACGGAAATTAGAAGTGGGAGTGGGGGGGAGAGTACGATTGATTTCGTGTTGTGTTAGTGAGTGAACGAGAATAACGTTCTGAGTTTATATGGGAAAATATTGGAAATCCAGCTGCCTAAATAACAGTCCCTTCTCTCTCTATATATATATTTTTTTTTTTAATGGGGGGGGATCATAGGATATACGCGGAAATTTAACTTCGAGAACTCTGCCTAATTAAATAAAAATCTGAGAGGGGGAGGGGAAACTAATATTTTCTCTCTCATAAAGCACAGGAAAATACAAATGATACAGATTTTAAAATAAATAAAAGGCATCATAATCCTACCAGCAAAATGATTACTGCTGCGAGACATTCCGAAATTCATGTAATGTTCTATTCTAAACCTTGCTAACATACGGCGTTACTTTCCCACGATGCCCCAATTACGAAACCGATAACTAGGCCGTATTACTGCTAATAGAAGAGGACGGGAAGACTAAACCGCCTTTATTCGCGCTGCCCTGACGACCAGAACCCACTGCTGGTTGTCCTACTTTACAGGGGTTTCTGTCGCAGAGCCAGCAAACCGGGTGTCGGTAAGCCCGACCCATTTTCTTTTATCATCCAGGTCCGTCTGCATTATACGTCATTACATCTTTCAATTTTAACGCTCTGTAATTTACCACAACGGTATAATGCTTGTTGCGAGAAAACATAATGAAACATTTTAAATTGACGTGAAACATAACATCGGAACCGTGATGTGATTGAAGCTGCGGGAGAAAAATCTAACTAGCTTGGTTTCATTAAAGCAGAGAAGCCAGTCACTTAAAACTCGAACATATTAAGAACCTCATTCACCCTTATTGAAACGAGGCTTGGAGATGAAAACTTTTCACTGTGCAACTTTACATTAAAAATAATTAATTGCAATAATAATATTTATCATCCTCTTCCACCTTTTTCAATACAGCAAAAAAGCTATTAAAAGAGTTCTGCTTCTCGTTAATACTTGGTTTCAAATAACGCTGCGCAATCAGGTCTTTCTCTTCACAATATTTATTTACAGGAACACTTGCAATACAGCAAAAAATATACTTGTTCTGATGCAAGTTGGTAGCCAATATAGTAAATTGCATCAAAAATTAACTCTAATTTTCATTACAGCACCACTTAAAATATACGTTACAGTAATGCATTTTCTAGTGGATGAAAGAGCAGATATTGAAAGAGCAAAGAGTTGATCAATCGACATACAAGATATCAGGGGAGAATAAAACAGATTACACAAGATCTCAAAAGTCTAATTAGATAATAAAAACGGACAAAAATCTGGTTTGAAGACGAAGAACAGAAAGAACTGATCTTAGTACATGTTCGCAGATCCATTAGAATATACAGTACATATGAGGATCAACAAAACTAAAGCAGCAGCTTGATTGACATGCCAACATATTAAAAACTGATTTCCCCATCAGTTTTTTTTTTTTTTTACTCTGTCAGTCTGTGATTAAGATACAGGCTTCTAGATTCCATTCAGAAGACGGCAGTTAGTTTAATTAATGACTCATCTCTAACAGTCTCTCCACTCGCTGTCTCAGACGTACTGTTTCTGCTGCATGCCTTTTCTACAGATACTTCCATAGGCACTAGTTCTTCTGAATTGGCTTTATAATTCCCGCTCTCTTTCAAGACAGTCCGAACACGTGCTGCCACCAGCCAACATCCATTTACTGTCCAACTTCAAACTCACAGAACCAACTTTTCATCTTCCTCGTTTATTCATTCAACTGCCGTTTTCTGGAACAACTTACATTCATACGTATGTCCTGAAAATTAGTCTACAGAAGTTCAAGTCTAATGTCAACAAATATCTTCTCTCGTCTTCTCAATCTCCAACCCAAGCACGGTACTAAGTACTATAGGCTCTAATACCTCTCGTGTTTGGGGTTTTCATAAAAAAAAAAAAAAAAAAAAAAGGGGGGGGGGGGTACGTCGCTAAAACTTCCGCTCTTTTTCTCTTTGCCATTACGAACTACCTGGATATTTTTACTTTTTTTTTTTTTTTAAATATTGCTGTATTGTACATGTTGTTACAGTATTTGTACATCTGTCATATGCACTGGGGTATCTGTACACAATCGAAGTCATGGAAGGGGGGGGGGGGAAACAAAACAAAATATATCGCATTCTGTATTACAACTTCTGTACGTAGAACTATCCAAGTGCAGCCTTTTACAAGAGAAAAGAGTAAATATAAGGTACACTTAAAAAAAAAAAAAAAAAAAAAATCACTCCCACAACATACCATACTACACATTGTATACTTTGGAACTGGTAAACTGAAAACTTTCACACTTCGAAAACTTTTTCACATTTTGAAAACTCAAATTTTCTTTACTGAGGTCCCAGTTTCGCGGGTTTTTGAGAATAGTACCCTTTCCACTACAGATATGGACCTGTACATGGGTTTCTAAAGGTAACTGTCTATGGGTTACTTAATTTTATTTTAGATAGTATTTGGGCAAATACAAGTCCTGAAATGTTGCTGTGTCGTTCTTTACAAATGCCAATCTAAAAGTGCTAAAATCATTCACGAAATGTGTGTAATGAACAGTTACCTCAGTCGAATGCTGCATGTGTGAATTATCAAACTCAGAATTGAATAATACATGGGTTATCAATGCGTCACTGATCATGTTTACGAATAGCAATTATACAATTCCATCACTACAAAAATTTATCGATACCGTTGGAGTAGAGCAAAAACTTGTTTATTTAAGATGAAATTTCAATTCTGTACAATTAGCTCTAACGCTGCTTTGACGAATGAGCAATCTGAAAAATAAATTTTCTAATTCCCGGGTGGTTACCGGATTCGCCAATTTTCCTGAACATAAACGGAAAATAGGTGGTGGTGAATAATGGATGTTGGATGCGGAGGTTCAAACAAGCGGTATGCTTTAACATCGGCAATGCCGTACGGGGTAGGGCTTTTTAAGCGTCACTTGTGCGAAGTTGGAGCACATCATGTTTGTAGCCTTCAATTCAAGATGGGTATCCAAATTCACATCATGCTGGCTGAACATGTAGGCTTGATGGAAAGTTGTTGTCCGGTAGGCTCTCGATACATACGTCCGTTCATAACCGACCCAGAGATGGTTGAAGAAGTCGAGCATATTGTATGGAAACAGCTTCTAGAGGAACTTCGGCCAGTTTCCATCTAGGTTGTTGTTGTCGTCGTCGTAAGATTTTAGGTGCACCAGCGACTACGACCATATTGCTCCGTATACACTGTCTGTAAATTACATACGTTCTGCGGTCGATTTTCTGCTTGCTGGTCGAAACACCAGAGTTTCCAAGAGAAAAACCATGCTACCCTCACCTGAGACTGATTAACTCAGCCACAGTATGAAAAATACCCTTAAAAAAATACCCTTTGGGGGGGATACAAGGACTAATAGATTAACAGTAGCCACTGGCAGAGGTGGAAGTGATTCTTGCACTGCTTCTATTCAAATGAGCAGAAGTCTGAAAAACCAGATGCAGGATATTTCAGAGACTGCTGGTAGTCATTGCGTTACAAGTAAACACATGGGTTGTGTTAGGGTAGCTAAGAATAGAAACAGGTGCATGTATACCTGCGTGTACACCAATGCTAGGAGTTTGGTAAATAAATTTGATGAATTTGAGGTATTGCTCAAAACATCAAAGGCAGATATTGTTGGGATATCAGAGACGTGGTGTCACACAGATATAAGTAATGCGGAACTGGAATTTGGGGAATACAATGTATATAGAAAGGATAGACAGGACAGGAGGGGTTATGCTATTAATTAAGAAACACATAAAGTCAAAGGAAGTGAAGCCAGTTGACATCGATGGACAGGGCAGTGTCGAGTCAGTTTGGTGTGACATAAGCATAGGGAAATCAAAATTGAGAGTAGGAGTGTGCTATAGGCCTAATGACTCTGATGAGTATAATAATATATTGTACAGGGAAATAGAGTGGGCCAGTAAATCAGAGAGTCTTATAATGGGGGATTTTAATTTCCCAGATATTGACTGGAATTTGTGGGTTGGTCACTCGCACACTAGCAAGGCTTTTGTGGATTTATTGGATGATTGTTTTCTACATCAGCATGTTCGTGAGGCAACAAGAGGGAGCAATACTCTTGATCTGATTATCAGTAGTGATTCTTCATGCATTAAGAACCTGCAGATAAATGAACCACTAGGTGGCAGTGATCACAGTGTGTTGAAGTGGGATTTACTCAAGGAGGTAACTACCATCAGAGGTAAAGGGAAGGATTTTTGTTTTCGTATAGGCGACTATGATGGTCTGAGACAGTATTTAAATTCTATACAGTGGGACCAACTGATGATGTTACCAACAGCAAACTCAAAATGGGAAGCATTCAAGGAACTAATCTTGGTGGCTACCAGGCTTTACATACCAACTAAGAAATATTGTTCAAGGTTTTGGCCTAAATGGTTGTCAGATGGACTAATGAGACATGTGGCAGAGAAGAAAAATGCATGGGATACATACAAATTAATGGGTGACATGGAAGCCTATGATAGATATAAGTTGGTCTGTAACCAAGTCACAAAGGAGATTAGGCAGGCAAAGGCAGACTACGAAAAATCCTTGGCAAAGGATGCAAAGAAAAACAGAAAGGAGTTCTATACATACTCGAACTCGAGAAGGAAAGGGATGAATCAGATTGGTCCACTGGATATTGATGGTTCAACAGTTGAGGATCCTGCTCAGGTGGCTAACAATCTAAACGAGTATTTTGCATCTACATTCACGCATGAGGAGTTATTCAGGAAGGAGAATGATGTAGGTAAAGTAAACATTGGCAGTGAGCTGGATGATTTTGTAATAACTGAGAGGAAAGTGGAGGAGAGATTGTTGAGGATAAACATAAAAAAGGCACCTGGGGTGGATGGGATCTATCCAGTTATATTAAAGGAGGCAGCAAAGGAAGTATGCAAACCCCTAGCCATAATTATGAGAGCTTCTTTGGACTCAGGGGAGGTACCCATAGACTGGAGATGTGCAAATGTAACCCCAATTCACAAAGGAGGATCAAAGGCTGACACAAGTAATTATAGACCTGTTAGTTTAACTTCTGTTCCAGGTAAATTAATGGAGGCACTGGTTAAAGAAGCACTGCAGGATCATCTAGACAAGAATTCAGTTATAGCTCAGACGCAGCATGGTTTTGTTAAGGGCAGGTCTTGCCTGACCAATTTGATTGGATACTATGATGTAGTCACAAAAGAACTGGATGCAGGGAATAACTTTGATATTATATATTTGGATCTTAGAAAGGCTTTTGATACTGTTGCACATGGAAGACAGCTGCACAAATTGGAGCAGTGTGGCATTGGAGGCAAATTGCTGCTATGGATAAGGAGATGGTTGAGTGGCAGAAGACAGAGAGTGGTAATCAATGGACACTGCTCAACGTGGACTAATGTTATTAGTGGAGTTCCGCAAGGTTCAGTGTTGGGTCCATTGTTGTTTTCGGTGTTTATGAATGATATTGATGATGGGATATCAAGTTTAATGTCTAAGTTTGCATATGATACAAAGGTTGGCAGGGTCGTTAAGGACACTACTGACGCTATGCTGCTGCAACAGGATCTGGAAAGGTTGAACAGATGGGCTGAGAGGTGGCAAATGAAGTTTAACATTGACAAATGTAAAGTACTACATATGGGTAACAGTAACCCCAGAGCAATGTATCAACTCTGCGGTACTACACTGACAGTGGTGGAGAATGAAAAGGACCTGGGGGTAATTGTGCAGGCAGATATGAAGTTCTCTGAGCAGTGCAGACGAGCTGCAAGAGTAGCTCATGGTGTCTTGTCAATGATATACAGGAATTTTTCTAGCAGGGATAAGGAGGTGATTATTCCCTTGTATAAGGCAATGGTTAGGCCACATCTTGAGTACTGTATACAGGTCTGGAGGCCTCATTTCAAGAAGGATGTAGAGCTGCTGGAACGGGTACAGAGAAGGGCAACAAGATTAGTAAATGGAACAAAGGGTTGCTCTTACGAAGAAAGGCTTAAGTTTTGCAAATTACAGAGTCTGGAGACTAGGCACCGGCGAGGTGATCTGATAGAGGTGTATAAGGCTTTGAATGGTTTGAGCATGCTCAATGCCAATGGGATTCTTCATCTTTCTCAGAATAATCACCTCAGAGGGCATAAATTCAAATTGAGGAAGGACGGATGTCGGATAGATGTGCGGAAATTTGCCTTTGGCCAGCGGGTGGTTGGTTGGTGGAACCGACTTCCATCACTTGTTGTTGAAGTTGATAGCCTAAACAAATTTAAAGCTCAACTGGACAGGTATTTCGAACGAACGGAGGGGTGAAATGGGAGAGGGGTTTTTTTTTTTTTTTTTTTTTTGGCTGATGCTGAATAAGCTTGCTTTCTTGCATCATATGCCTCTACTAATGCTAATGCTAATGCTAAAAAATTCCTCGTCATCGGCAGGAATCGAACTCGGGTCTTTTCCACCTGGTGTGGGAAGGACGGCGATTCTGCAAACTGTGATACCCACTACCTATGAGAGCGCCATCTAGGAAGTACAGCGAACTGTTCCACCATAGGGATTTGCATGGAGTAGAGGGCCAAATGGGGATTTCCACCATGGAGGATAGGTCTGTTGAGATAAGCTTCCATAGAGTGAGGATGTTGGTCTCAATGAGGAGAATTTCCCAAGGGGTCCATCGTATGGAAGTGCACAGGACAGTTTTTGAAATGAAGAAGGGCAGTTCAGCTAACGGGGAATCCAGTATTCAACCCCTAGGAGGCATTTAACCATATTGAACCACATACCTCAAAATGTATTGGGTGATGAGTGAATGACGGAAGATAGTTCTCCTATGATTTTCTCTCTTAGCAGTGGCAAGGTGCAATCCAAAATTGAAATGGTCATCCCAAACTATCCCAAAGTCAAGATGCTGTTCAACACTTCTGACGTTGTGCTCCATCTAAGGATATGATGTTATTATTTATTTATTTTTTATTGTACCAGACATTCGCTGCCAAATTCTGGCATCCTGTCATATTACAAGACCATACATACAATACTACAGATATAATTTGCAATATTACAAAAAATGAGGTACAGTCATATGCAGCAATGTCTGGCGTCCATCCGGCTCATTCTCACAAAGAAAAGAACTGTAATCCATTTGCAAATTTTGGCAGTCCAGAACTGAACAGCACAAGAAACTGCCCCTGGCAAGAACCACACCCAGCACCACAAGGAGATGCTTAGATTATAATAACTTTCCTCCTTCCAGATGTCATAACATCGCCAATAACTAACTTAAATAACATCATCAGAAATTATGTTATTTAAGAGTAACCAACCCACAGTTAATCAGAATGGTACTGCACATCCTATGCGTATTGTAATTAAGAATTCCGTTCCGATAGTTAGAGGCCAACTTATACACATTCCACCATTGATCTCTTAACGTCAGACCTATGACAGTCAGTCTCTTGGACTGACTGTTACTGATTAGCATCTTGACTAATCATTTCAATTGCAAAAGTACACATCTTCTTTAAAAAACTTTCAAAGCAAAGGATCTTCGACCTTTTCTTTGTGAATGGAATTGGTACTGCCTTTACTAGGTTTAGGACCAATATGATCATTTTGAGGAATTTGGTCAGAGCTGAGATCTGCATCCTCAGAAACCTTAAGTGCAGTTATACACTCTTTGGAGTAAACATTTTGAGATCATCTGCATAGGAAATGAAGTCATGCATAGACATGAAGGGGTTGAGTGCGGCAGCAAAGAGAAAAGATAGTACCCTAACCCTGGGAGACACCCTTGTCTATGGTAATGCTGTAGAAATTCTTGCCACTTGCAATCCTAATTGTCTGTTAGTAATGCCCTGAGGATACAAGAAGCAGAGAAGTTTTGCAGAAATAATTCTGAGGATTTTCAGAAAGCTAATGACTGAGAGTCAGTCATATACATCTTGGAAGTCAAGGTAGCCTACATCCAATTAACCTATATTGTTTAGTGCATGTTCCACATGTCCCAATGTCTCGAGCAAGTTGATGACTGACAACTCTTTTAAAGCTCAATGAGGGTAACCTTCTCTGTCCAAAACAGTGGTTGAGGTGATTAAGTATAACTTTCTCGAAATTTTAACATATGACACCAAATGGAGATAAGCCTGAATTCCTTCTAAGCGATTTGGATTGGTGATTTTGAGAGATTCTAGTTCACCAGAATCTCTAAAACCACCAGTCCACTAGAACTAGTGGTTCCATATCTCAGGAACACTAGCCAACTTTAGAATGTTATTGAAGGCTTGTAAGAGGGAGTATGACAATGAAGTTAGGGCTGTAGATTTTTAGGATGGACAGGGGAAATCCTTCTGAACCTATTGTAGATATTAAACAAGTTTATTGTTTGGATTGACTCCTGTTTGTTGTCTAAATCTAGGACAGTCAGAAATGCATTGCTAAAAAAATAGTACTGGAAAGCTCCTTCTACAGAAGACTATATGATAATGCCAGATTGACTGTACAGTAACTGAATCAGACTTCAGACTCACGGTACATAGAACAATGCAGCGTTCGCATGCATCACAGTATATCTAATTTATTGGATCTCTTTATCTAACACATTGTACTTTAGTAAGAGACGTTCAAGTTTCATTGCAAAATTTTGTTTTTAAATAAATTTTTAAAGAAATCTATTAATTTTAAAGATTACTATAATTATATATTTTTAGTAGCAACAGGTAAAATAGATATTTCTCCCTCCCCTTTGATTATGCCATTGTTTCATAATATTAGGTGTATGAATTTATTTTCTATTATGACATTTAGAAAAAAGTACCGGAACATTGTTCCGGTGTGTTCCAGCCCGAATACACCACTGAGGACAGTAGTTCCTAATATTTGAGCTAAATATCTAGCTGAAAGAATATTTATATTGAATTGAATACAAATTTAAGAGTATTTTAATAGTGTGTTCACAAATTTATGGTTTATCTGTCAAAAGAAAACGCATAATAATGTATGCTAATCTGAGAACTATTCGATATTCTATATAATCTATTTCCATTGAATGATTCACAAAGTTCATGGATATTACAATACATGTATGTTTATATCATAAGTACAGAATCTTTAGTAGATAGGAAAATATAAAAGTCTGAATTCAAATTTTTATTTGTGTATTTATCATTGAGGTATATAATAAGTTATTATGGCAGCAGCAAATAATGAAATATCAGAATGTCCATTTCATTATGTTCAGATAGATGATGTGATTGTACTGAAGAAAATTATGCATTGCCAAGTATTTTTGATGTTGCACAAGGAGTTTTACTTGGATTAGGTGTGGGTAACTATTTGGAAATTACTGTTTCCCTCTTTTAAGGCACACTGATGAGGAAGAAGAATACCAAATGAAAATGATGTTATGTCTTCGTCATGTGAATGTTAACCATCTTCATGTGGGATGGTATAAGAGTGCTCACTTTGGAAGCTTCTTTAACAGGCTTCTGTTAGATTTCCAGTATAACTGTCAGAGTTCCATTGAAATTAATGTTCAGTTGTATTAATTTATGATCCCTTTTGAACATCCAGATAATTTTACCCATTGAAAGTAATGCAGCAATGAAACTCTACAAAGAAGAATTTACTCTGAACAGCTTGAAGAATCTGCATAATTCATATGAAAATATGTTTGAAGAGGCACCTATTATCATATGAAGTTCACATCTTATCAATTCTTTACTCTCTAAATTAACAAATCTTATTCCAGAAGATGAAGGAAAACAATTCTTAGATATGGGACAGCATCTTTTCCAGAGAAGAATTTACAAGCTACGGTGGAATGTGTTGATACAATTAGTGAGGAAACTAATAAACTTACCAACATACAACTTCTCAAGCAACAACACACATAAAGCATCAGCACCTGCAGAAAAGGGCTCAAGAAAATGCTATGCGTGAAACAAAAAAAGAAAAACCATTTCCAGAAGATATTAGCACATTCCTCAAACCAATTCCTCCTCCTCCTAGACGTGATGCTCCCCTTAATATCTAGTCAAATTAATAGTTACTGCCAGCGTATCCCAGTTTTCTTCTTAGGCAAACTCTTTCAGCCTAAAATTATTCTTAAAGATGTTTCTTGAACCATTGTTTGAACATTGAACTGAACATGACAGGGAAATAAAACCATTAAAGGATCCTGATGACTTTTGTAAAAAAAATATACTATAAATTATTAAGAATTGTTTTGCAAATTAAGAATTGTTTCCACAATGATTAAGAATTGTTTCACAAAAGCAAGGTTTGTTAATTGGGGTTTTTGCAAGGTTTTGCAAAAACCCCAATTAACAGTGATGAGAGGGATGAACTGCTACAAAACATTGAGCAATCTTGGGAAGAACTCCAAGCGAGAGGTTTGATCAGTGGAGAAATTGTTCTTGAAGAATTTTTAGGAGTTGATAACGATGTCATAATAGCTGAATATCCGAATGATTCCAACATTTTGGAGTATTCAAAGAACTAGTGAGAACATTGATGATGAGTTGCATGAAACTGAGGGCAACAAAGGCAATATTAAACCTTCCAAACATGAAATGTTGGCAGCATTTGAAACTTTGAGTGAGGCCTTCAGTGTGAAGAAAATATGCCAGAAAATATATTTAAGTGCTTAAACAAATGCGAACATTTTTATGAAGGATGTATAGTAAAATCTAGTGTACAACAAAAAGTAACCAAATATTTGACGATATAATTCTTAAAAGTGTACTAATATATTGTGTGCATTGTGTAGTCATTTCTTAATATATGTGTATTAGTAAATTAATTGTTTTAAAATGTTAGAAAATTTTTTCATTACCACTTATTTCTGATTTATTTCTCATATTTTGCTGTATTTCTGAATACTATAAATGATTTCTTCTGAACACTATAATATCAATTAAACACAAGGAAATTATGGCCTAAAGGCAATAATTGATTTCCTAGCGGCAAAACTTTACCTACTAGCAATATGCATAACAGACAAACATGTGCAGATCAAAGACAGGCAAAATACTGATATATGTAAAGATAAAAGTCACATTCTCCCTTTCACATGGCTATTTCATTGACAAATTACAGGACATGAATTAATGCAGTCTGCTGGTAAATGTTTTGTAGCTTGAATATTATAAAAACTCTTGTGCAAATATGAAACCAAATAAATTAATTTCAAGTAATCCAAACATTAGAAATTGCAACATGACTGTTAAGATTAAAATGCACATGAAAACACAGGTTGACAATAATAATAAACACAGTACTGCATATAAAGAAAGATGAAATAAATTGAAAGGAAGATGAAATGCACACATCCTTTGATGTTATCCTATACACCTTTCCAAAATTTTGATGTTGTAAATTTCATATATTTCCTCCTCACTTGAAAAGCCTTTACTCACCACGAAGGGTTTGTTTGTTTGGGGATTTTTTAGGCGCATCGGCATCTATGGCCATAGTGCACCATACATATGGTAGTATGTATGCCATTTCTTTACAGATTAGCTAGTGAATCCAGTTTTCTGACTCTCAAAGGAGGTGGTATACATTACCACATCTTTCATCAGTAAAGATTGATGCAAAGTACCTATTCAATTCATCAACAACATCAGCTGGTTAACTAACACTTTCACACACCCATTACACAAGGGTCTGATCTGATTTGTTTTCTTCTTTGTATTCACATACATGAAAATACTTCTTGTCCCCATTCTTTGCTATTTTAGTCAATGCTTTCTTGTTCTCAGCCTTGGCCATTCTAACCTTTTCTGTAGTAAAACTGCAGATTAACTTGTAACTGTTGTTGGCTTCAGTACTTTTCGCAGCTCTGCAACTTTCCGTGCCATTTTTTCTTCTGTTAGACTTATCAGCTTAGCATTAATCCATCTTGGCATCCTCCTCATGCTATATTTTCTTAACGGGACATATGAATTCATGGCATCTGCAACTATTGCTTTAAGGGTATTCTGTTATATTCACCCTCCCTCTATAATCTGCCCAACTGATAGGTGCCATGTAGCATTTTATACTTTCATAGTCCTCTTTCCTGAAATCAAAACCCATACCTTTACCACCTGCAACATCTTTCTTCATTTTCCAACTAACAATTGTGTGATCACTTCCTACCAATGGTTCCTGTACTGTGAGCCCTATGATATCATCTGCTTCATGAGTAATGATCAAGTCTAGAATATTCTTATATCCCTAGTATTTTCTCTAACATGCTAGTACAAGAAGTAATCATCTAGTTCATTTAAAAATTTTATCCTATGGCAAGTTTCCCTTCCACTTACTCCAATCAATTAGGGGCAAATTGAAATCGCCCATACATTTACATTTGCTCACCCATTCCATCTGCATGTAGAAACTCTAATCATACTCTTCAATTAGCTGTAGATTACTTCCACCTTCATTATATCTTTGCTTCCAACTCACACCACACAATCTATACTATCAGGAGTACTCCTAAATCTGCTAAAGTTCTTTTCATGAAGAATGGCCCCACCACCCCTTCTATCTTTCCTAAATATGTTGTACTCATAGTTAAATTCATCATCTCTATTTCTGGGTGACACCCATTTTTAAGTTGATCCTATTATGTCATTTGTCCTAACCAAGAGTTCAATTCACTCGTTTTATTCAAAATTATAATAATAAATAAATTTTCTGTTTATACTCCAGGATGACCATAAAGTCAGAGGAGTTCAAAAGACAGAGAGAATACAAGAAACAGCACCATATTTAGCAGGCATTAATGGCTTGAACCCAACACTTCTGACATTACTATACATAGAATTAAGGCTAAGTACTCTTGTCTAGTTTACCACCCTGTCATACCTCCCTTTAAGTTATTTAAGCTTGTTTCCCTAGCACAAGCTTCCTATTCTTTTGAAAATTGCTACCCTTGTGACCTCTTACCCTGATCCCCCTAATTAGCAGTTTTGCTGAATCCCTAAGGTATACTCAATGATATCCTTGAGCCATCTGTTTACACAAGAATATAAAAGCAGGTGTTTCTCAACTTAAAATTTTGCGTGATTTTAACATAAAGAGGGGGTTCCCCATCTTGCACAGAAATAAAAATACATCTTTTAGATTAACTTTGGATGCAACAGCTGGAACTACCTTTTTTTTTTTTTTTTTTAATTTTAAGGTAGCTTTCACCTGTGATCACAACAGCAAAAAATAAAGGTCCAACAACATTTCTTGGCCAAATTCATAAAGTTTATTTCTAGTGCATTAAATTTCTTTGATACTGTTATGTGGATTAGATTCTCTAAGCCACCTGTTTACACAAGAATATAAAAGCAGGTGTATCTCAACTTAAAAACTTTGCATGATTTTAACATAAAGAGAGGGTTTCCCATCTTGCACAGAAATAAAAATACATCTTTTAGATTAACTTTGGATGCAACAGCTGGAACTACCTTTTTTTTTTTTTTTTTTTAATTTTAAGGTAACTTTCACCTGTGATCACAACAGCAAAAAATAAAGGTCCAACAACATTTCTTGGCCAAATTCATAAAGTTTATTTCTAGTGCATTAAATTTCTTTGATACTGTTATGTGGATTAGATTCTCTAAGGCAGGCGTTGGCAACCAGTGGTGTAACTATGCCAATGCAGTGCACTGGGGCCCACGACCAAAAGGCGGCCCACTGCCTGAAACAGAAAAAAAATTTCATTGAGTAAAAATGTAAGTTTTTTAGTTATGTTTATGATAAAATTTACTATATCTACGAACAATAATTTTAACTAACAATAAACACAAAGCATGTTTACTGTTAGTTAGCTGCACAACACAATTGAAATTGCTGTGAATAGAGGTGAAATGGTATTAGCATAGCTGCTGCTTCCAGGGCAATTTTTAAGGATTTGTGAATGCAGGGGCCAAAGGCAAATAGGATGGTTGAGTGGGAGAAGACAGAGTGGTAATCAATGGATGCTGCTCTTTGTGGACTAATGTTATTAGTGGTGTCCCCCAGGGTTCTATGTTGGGCCCATTGTTATTATGTATATTTATCAATGATATTGATGGAGGTATATCAAGCTTAATGTCAAAGTTTGCAGATGATACAAAGATTGGCAGGGTTGTTAATAACAGCAATGTTATTAACAACCAGTATGCTGCTGCAACAGGATCTGGAAAAGTTGGGCAGAAGGGCTGAGAAGTGGCAACTGAAGTTTAACATTGACAAATGCAAAGTACTCTGTATGGGTAGCAGTAACCCCAGAGAAATGTACCAATTGGGTAGTGTTACACTCAGGGTAGAGGAGAATGAAAGAGACCTGAAGTTTTCTGAGCAGTGCAGATAGGCTTCCAGAGTAGGTCATGGGGTCTTGTCAATGATATAGAGGAATTTTGCTAGCAGGGATAAGGTGATTCCTTGTATAAGGCAATGGTCAGGCCACACCTTGGGTACTGCATATAGATCTGGAAGCCTCATTTTAGGAAGGGTGTAGAGTTGCTATAACGAGTACAGAGAAGGGCAACAAGACTGATGAGGGGAACAAAGGGGTGCTCTTACCAAGAAAGGCTTAAGTTCTGCAAATTACAGCATCTGGAGACTAGGCACCTGCTAGGTGATCTGACCGAGGTGTATAAGGCATTGAATGGATTGATCAGGTTCAATGCTGATGGGATTCTTCCTCTTGCTCAGATTACAAACCCGAGGGAGCATAAACTGAAATTGAGGAAAGACAGTTGTCAAATAGATGTGTAGAAATTTGCCTATAGGTAGTTGATTGCTGGAAAAAACTTCCATCTGTCATTGTGGAACTTGATAGCTTAAATAAATTCAAGGAAGAAGTGAACAAACGTTTGGAGCAAATGAATGGGTGAAATATTTTTTTTTTTTTTTTTTTTTTTGGCTGATACTGTATAACTTGCTTTCTTACATTATATGCCTCTATTAATGCTAGTGCTAAAGATACCCACACCAAACTTTACATTGGGGCCCACCTTTTCTAGTTACGACACTGTTGGCAACCTGCCAAGGAAACATACTTTCTCTCTCTGCACGAAGTGTTTAACTGATAAGCCAAAATGCTGCTTGTCTATGAATTTAATAAATCAAAAATGCAAAACAACAACAAGGAAAGCTAATAGCATTTGATACACTTTTTCCTTTAACCAAACTGGTGAATGAGTGGAAATGAAAGACTTTAAATTCACAGTGAATTTTACTGATAATGGAGGGAGGGGGAATACATCAAAGAAGTAAACATAGGTTCTTAACATGAATGTAGAGGAAAGCACAACAATCTTAAAATAATCTGCAAATAATCGACTACAAGAAGTAAATAAATAAACATGAAGAGCTTTAATCTGGTGTACAAACAAGAATTCTGAAAAAGAAAAAAAAAAAAATCCTCAAATAATTGTAGAAATTCAAAAATAATACAGAAGAATGTACAAGGAAGCAGGCCCTTTTACAAGTTTGTATAAATCTGTGTTTAGAAGTGATCATGTAACTCTAAAAAGGTGGTTACTTATCTTTTGCCTTGTGAGTGATATAAAGTGGATATATTTTCCCAATTCATGGCATCAAGGAATTAGAGTTAAGAATTACAGTAAAAGTTTTCAAAGAAAACTGGATTAGTGAATATTTTTTATTGAAAGAAAAAGTAAACCTGTTTGTCTTATCTACCAAAAAACTGCTTCTGTTTATAAAGGAATGCAATTTTCTTTGTTTCCTTTAAAAGTTTACTTTCTTTTTTGCCTCTAAAAAATGTCACAATTATTAAAATTCTATTCCCAAATTTAATAATTGTAAAATTCATATCATGAGATCAAATAAAATGTAACAATTACCTATATATATAATAAATGTACCCATGCATTTTTTTTTTTTTTTTTTTTTTAAATCAGCTGGTCTAGCATCCCACATTATGAAAGTGGAAATCGAATACAGCCTGCTAGTGCCAAAAGGTTGCCAATCCCCAATCTAAGACATAATAAACACTATTCACCTGCCCATTTAATTTTTGATCACTTGGATATTTTATTTCAGTTGCTAGCTTAGATTTGGAAGTTACTGTTGCCAGATAACCAAAAACAAACAAACTATTAGCACACAAAACCGATAAATATTTCCTTGAAATATTTCCATTTTTAAGCCTAAAATGTGTTTTCTGAAATTTGGTTCACCTGGTGTAGAGATTTTTTGTATAAGAGAGAACTAATGAGCTATAGAATCACAATCAGCCATAGAAGTGAACTGTAAGGTCCCAATCTTACAACTCCAGAAAAATAAATTATCTTTTGAAATTAATTATTATTATTTTTATTTATTTATTTATTTTTTTCTTGCTTGCACCATGTGGCCATTACTATTACTAATAATCATCGACACATGGTGCAAGAAAGGCTATCAAAAAAAGAAAGCATACCAAAGGAACCTCATGAGGTACAGAAATGAAGGAAACAACACCGACACAAAAACAGAAACAAACCGGTACAGAGGGACTTTATTCAAAAATGGCAACATAGCACTGGCTGCCATGATACAGATGCATCACTGCCAAAGATGGAACAAAGGGAAAAGGTGGTCCTTGGTAGAAGATATGGCCACCCCTAATGTCAATGCATGTTTTACAGAGTAAAAGTTTGTTGATAAGTTCTTGTGGTAACATCGTCCATTCCTCTCTCAGCGCCATCTTCAGCTGGTGAACATTTTCTAGTGGGTGTGGACATGCCGCTAGGTGTTCCCCAGAGCATCCCATATATGTTCGATGGGATTTAGATCGGTCGAGGGAACAGGCAGGCCAATCCATACGAGCAATGTCCTCACTTTCCAAAAGCACATCAACAGCTGCAATGCGATGGGATGTGGCGTTATCATCCATAAACACAAACTTGGGGCCAATGGCACCTCGGAACAGACGCACATGGGGAAGGATTCCCTCAGTACAGTACAGCCCTCCAGTATCTGGAGTTGTGTACGTCCATCCAAGATAACACCTCGACTACCATAACCTCAGGGACTCGCATCTGGGCTTGGTACACCCAGGGTCCTCAGCTGGATATCATCATTCTTCTTTTTCTTGGTGATTCTCTCTCTCTCTCTCTCTCTCTCTCTCTCTCTCTCTCTCTCTCTCTCTCTCTCTCTCTCTCTCTCTCTCTCTCTCTCTCTGTAATTCAGAAAATTTTTTTTTTTTTTGGCTGGTGCAGCATAAGCTTCAGGCTTCCTTGCACCATATGGCTAATAATAATAATATTTTTAAACAGAGAGGGTAAGCTAAGTGCTTTTGCATCTGAATCTGCATAGATATTCATCTGAAGAAGATTGCTGATTAATTGTGCCAATGTGAGCAAGTACAGAACAATTGGAAAGTGACAATGGATAGCAAGTTTGATTTCTAAAAATAATGGTTCGTAATGCAGGCAATGGCAGGAAAGATATGTTGGGGAAGCAATAAAGTCACTGTCCCAAATTATCCATTAATCGTGGTATGTTCATGAGTAGAGTAATAGACTGTGAACCTAGTAATGGAAGATAACTTAAGTTTCAGGTACATACAACGAAACTGACCCTAGAATGCATTTGGGAAACAAAAGTGTGTCTGTTTCTGACTATGAGTGGAACAAACCGGATTAAGGGAATTAGGGGAAAGTTCCAGAAGGAAGTGGCTCTGTAACCTTTGCACTTCTGGGGAAGGATGCCCAACCATACAGCACACGGCTGAAACAAATATTTGAGATGAAGGGCAAATTAGAGTAGAGATGCTGGAAGAGAAGGTGATGGGTTAATAAGAAGGTGGAAGAATGGAAACAAAAAGCAGGAGCACGAGGAGAAAGGGTATCTCCTGAAGGGGACACACATTTCATCATAATAAGGTAAAAGCCCACAGAATTCCAGCTATCGGTATTATCACAAATGCAATAAGATAGAGTTTACTACCCGTTTATAATTAGATGCACTAACAGAAAAGCCCAATAACCAGGAAAGTGCAAATTGTTTTATGGCAGTAACCTCCAGAAATGTGCTTTAGTAACTCGCGTGGGGTGATAATAGTGAGTTTTCGCCTTAACCTTGAGAAGTTCTTTTCAGAAAATTTCATTTTAACCGTTACCATGGTGCCAACTAAGGGAATAAGCGACAGTGGTACTAGTAAATCTATCAAGAAAAGGAAAGTGATCGAGTTGGATCAGAAAATTAAAATCATAAGGATGTATGAAAATGGCCAAACATTAACAAGTATTGCACGGAATTCAGATTTGTCAGTGGCAACGGTGAACACAATCAAAAAGGAGAAAGACAGAATGCCAAAAGTGGTGAAGCGATCGGCACCAATGAAGCCAACTATAATAACCAATTTTTTATAGTTTTTACAGTAGAATAACATGCGTTTTTTCTTCCTTTTATGTTTTCTTTTCTTATGTGCCACTCTGGCTACTTCACCGCTGTCCCCAGATAAAGTTTTTCATTGAACTAATTAAAAATATATAACTATTCTTCTTCATTCTTCTGAGGGTATTATGTGGTTTTTGTAATTTTGGCATATCAGGGAGCCCCAGGAGCTCACATCTGGTGAATACAGGCTTGACACACCCAGAGAACCCCAGGGACTCACATCTGGAGTATGGGCTTGGCACACCCAGGGTCCTGAGCTGGATATCATCATTCTTCTCTTTCTTGGTCTCTCTCTCTCTCAGTAATTTGTAATTTTTTTTTTTTTTTTTTTTGGCTGGTGCAGCATAAGCCTTAGGCTTCCTTGCACTATATGACTAATAATAATAGTAGCAATATTTTTATTATTCGTTCCCAAGTTACGTAAAAAAAAAAAAAAAAAAAAAAAAAAAAAACTCTACTTATGTAAGAAGTCCTGGAACATATCTCTATGTATGTCGGGGCCTTACCATTTGGATTAACCGGGAAATTTTTTTTTTGCCATCCATCCTCGAAAATCGAGTCTACTGTATAACATTTTACTGTGAGCAAAGGCTATAGAACTATTTACAAAACACATTAACAATGACTACAACTTTCATCTTTGATGCTGAAAATTAACTCTTTGGCAAAGAATTAACTAAAAAAAAGTTCTGTAGAAAGGTTTATCAGGGTTTACTGATTAAAAAAAAAAAAAAAAAAAAAAAAAAACTTATAATCCTTGAAACAAATGCATTAATGATATTGACAGCTTACAAATGATGGCTGACCAAATATTTCCACCACACCTATTCTGGTGGCCACACATCACATAATTTATGATTTTAAACCAATTAACTTTTTTTCTTTTTCTTTTTTTTGCTTTGTGAAATGGTACACTATCTTAGTGAAACAATCAACACAACCCTCTCTTGTTTCACAGCAATAAAGAATATCCTTAATACTGTCAATACAGCCATCAGCTATTAGTTTTATTCAGAGCAAATGATGCAAGGAAGCAAACTTATTCTGCTTAATTCAGTCACAATCCAATTCTGCCTTGAACCTTGTCTACTTCAACTACTTTGTGAGGGAACTTATTTTAGTAATCAAAAACATGCTGCCCAAGGGTGAACTCCATGAGATCTAATAGTCTGGGGTTTCCGAAAACTTTTATATTTGTGACCTCCTGTTCTTGTTTCTCTTGCCAACATGAAAATACCACTGCAATTCATTCTGCTTTTTCCTTTAACAACCTTAAACACCTCTATCAGGTCATTCCTGAGATGGCTATACAATCCACATCTAAAGTGTTCCTCATAGGGACAACCTTTAGCACTCCCAACCAATCTAGATGCCCTTCTTTTAACTCATTTGCAAAGTTAAGTCCTTTTTGTAGGTGAGGCTTCTAGATCTCAATACAATATTTCAAATCAGGTTTCACCACTGTTTTATTAAGAGGACAATAATAATACTTCTTCTGGCTGGTAAAGGTCCTATTGATCATTGATAGTACAGATTGAAACTTCTTGGCTGCTTGCTTACACTGAAAGGAAAACTTCATTCTCTTGTTTCATAACTACTAAATTTTTTTCATCCTGAACCAACTTTTAATTCCATGTCACACCCTCCCCAGATTTCCTTTTCCCAAATGCAAAACTTTACATTTATCAGGATTTAAAAATCAGTTGCCACTTTTCACACCATACGTGTAACCGATCTAAGTCATTCAGAAGCAATATAGCCTGAGGTCCAGACTGTCAACAATCCTGCCTACTTTTAAATCATCAAAAATTTTAGAGCTTTCCTGTATAACCTTATCAATATCACTAAGGAAAGTCAGAAATAACAGAGGCCCCAATGCTGAAATCTGAAGGGCCATGTTTGCTTTATTAATTCATTCCAAAGCATGCCCATTAATTACCACCCTCTATCCCCTTTCACTTAGCCAGCCCCGATCCAATTGAAAGTTTTACCAGTAATCCCAGCACACTCCAGTTTGTAGGGTAGCCTCTTATGGCAAACAATCAAAAGCTTTACCAAAATCTAGATGTATAATATCAATATTGTTTCAAGCATCTAAATGCTTTATGACTTCATCAGTAATTAACCAGGTTTATCAAGCAAGGCTTTCCCTTCACAAAGCCATGCAGTGATCCCTTTAGGACTTCAGTTTTATAAAGATGTTTTTTGTATTGCATTCTTAATCACAGATTCCATTGTTTTACCAACTACAGAAGTCAAATTTATTGGTCTCTAATTACTCATTTCCAACTCTTCCCTTATGAATGGGTAAGACATTTGCACTTCTCCAGTCCAAAGGAATCATCCCAGAGTCTATTAATGATCTCAGTAGCAGTCCTAATGCCGATACACTCCTTTGTTTAATATAACTGAATGCACCCTATCTGCCTCAAGAGCCTTACTCTCTTTCAACTTCTATAGTTTTTTTGCCTAGGTGCTTCTCACAGATCATTATATCACTAATCTTACTGCAGTCAGACTCCCTTCCACTGCTCTTCCCTTCCCCTTCTTCAAGTGCATTATGGCCACAGAAGCTGATGCACCAACAACTAACAAACAAACCCTTCTTCAATTATAAAAATGATTACAAAATACCTATTCAACTCATCACCAATTGTGGCTGGATTATCCAGGACTTCATTATTTCAGCCCTCTTGATCCAATGATTTACTGCCTTCTTTTTTTGTACTGACAATGAGAAAAAAACTTTTATTCCATTTTTAAGCTATTTTTGCTAGTGATTTCTCATACCTAGCTTTTGCTTTTATCTAATCTGTACTGTTGTTACATATCTGCCTATAGTTCTCATATGTAGCAATGTCATGCAATATTCTTTAACTACCCCAAGCTTCTGTCTTTAGCTGTATAAGAACTGTCAAATCTCCTGTCATCCATTTTGGCACCTTCCTATTTACCGCTGGAGAAAATATTAGTATTAGTAGTGGAAAATGATGCAAGAAAGCAAGCTTATAAAACATCAATAAAAAAAAAAAAAATTCTGCATCACCACCAATAATTTTTCTAGTTCTTCACTGAATTTATTCAAACTACCCACTTCCACAACAACAGATGGAAGTTTGTTCCAACAATCAACCACCTGCTGGCTGAAGGAAAACTTCTGCACTTCTATCCTGCAACCATCCTTTCTGAATTTCTCACGTGTGTAGTCTGAGCAAGAGGAAGAATGCCATCAGCACTGAGCTTGCTCAATCCATTCAAAGCTTTAAATATCTCAATCAGATCACCTTGCAGATGCCTAGTCTCCAAATGCTACAATTTTCAGAACTGAAGCCATGTTTGCAGTTAAAACATTTAATCAGAGCATTCATATCCAGCAATCTGAAATTATCACCCCAAGTGATAGAACCTAAAAAGACTCTCAACCCACTACAGCCCCTCTCCTTTGCCTCTGACCACTAAAATATAATGAAAAGTTGATAGTACTGTCGTCGCTAACTGGTATGGTTCATGACTGTGAAATCTTTGATAACAGTTGGATCCTTAGTGAACACCAACTCAAGGGACTTTCTTTGACATTTTAAAGTAAGTGGCAGTCAATCAGGCAGTTCCAAAAATTCCTGCTAAGTGTAATGTTTAAACATGAATTCCAATTCATGAGAGATAAGTTAAAGTAAACTAAAATGTATTAGCATCAGCTGAGGCATATGATGCAAGAAAGCAAGCCCATTTCACCCATTCGGTCACTCCAAATGTTTGTCTAGTTCAGCCTTCAATTTATTTAAGCTATCAACTTCCACAACAAGAGATGGAAGTCTCTTCCAGCAATCAAATACCTGCTGGCTAAAGGCAAACTGCTGCACATCTATTCTTCAACTGTCTTTCCTCAATCTGAATCTATGCCTCCTCAGGTTCTTAATCTGAGCAAGTGGAAGTATCCCATCAGCACTGAGCCTGCTCAAACCATTCAAAGCCTCATACACCTCAATCAGATCACCTCTTAGGTGCCTAGTCTCCAGACTGCAACTTGCAGAACTTAAGCCTCTCTTGGTAAGAGTATCCCTTTGTTCCTCTCACCAATCTCGTAGCCCTTCTCTGTACTCATTCTAGCAACTCTACATCCTTCCTAAAATGAGGCCTCCGGACCTGTACACAGTACTCAAGGTGTGGCCTGACCATTGCCTTATACAAGGGGATAATCACCTCCTTGTCTCTGCTAACAAAATTCCTATATATCATTGACAAACTCCATGACTTGCTCTTGCAGCCCATCTGCACTGCTCAAAGAACTTCATATTTGACTGCACAATTACCCCCAGGTCTTTTTCATTCTCCACCTCCCTGAGTGTAGTACCACCCAGTTGGTATATTTCTCTTGGGTTATTGCTACCCGTATGCAATACTTTGCATTTGTCAATGGTAAACTTCAGTTGCCACTTCTCAGCTCATCTGCCCAACTTTTCCAGATCCTGTTGCAGCATCATACTGTCATTTCTGTCATTAATAACCCTGCCAACCTTTGTATTATCTACAAACTTGGACATTACGCCTAATATACTTTCATTGATATCATTGATAAATAGACAAAAACAACAATGGGTCCGGCACCAAACCCTGGGGGACTCCACTAATAACATTAGTCCACATAGATCAGTGTCCATTTATTACCACTCTCTGCCATCTCCCACTCAACGATCCCTTTATCCATTGCAGCAACCTGACCTTAATGTCATAACACTCCAATCACACTGGTCTGTTCATTCAAGTTGCCTAAAAAGATTTTTATCATATTCCCCACAATCACTAGGCCTGTAGCATATAAACTATCAACTTTACATCATCACTAATCAGTAGCAGAGATGGAGGAAACCCCTGGTACCATCAGACAACTAACACACTATCACTAATCAACTCATACTATACTGATTCTTCGTGCACCTAGGCTTAATGAAACTTTGGGAAAAAGTCTGTTTTCAATTCACTTTTAACAATAAATATTCTCCCATTCCCTATGCCCCTCTCTGTCACTCCCAAACACATAAGCAGCATATGAAATTCTTCATCACCAATTTCAGGATGACATCTTTCCAATTCTTTATTCAAACTTTCCACTTCCTCAATACACGGTAGAAGATTACTTCAACAATTAAAATCAGATCAATTACAACAAGAAAATTTTTTGCACATTTATCATGCAACCATCCTGTCATCACACCGTCAATGAACTGTTGATGTTTCCATAAGACAAACCCCCTCACACATTGATTTCTCCACTTCCTTGGAAATGATTTTTGAAATCGAATTAACCATTTTCCTCACACAACTTGTGCCATAAACTTTCTGATTTTACTGTTAGTTATTCAAAATGCAACACATCACTCTAAATTACTTTTCATCATCATTCAGTATCCCAATATTTAATGCACCTTGCTGGCATAGTTTATCTTGCCCAGAATTTTGAAAAGGTTTATTTTTCTACATGTAGCTTTTCACATGCTGTGATAAACTTGACAAAATATTGATGGTATTACATTTTTTCCAACAGTTTACAACCATTCTTGAGCAAATTAACAGCTACCATATGTTCAGCTACTTGTACAAGATAGTAACTTTCATCAAGAGAGAGAGATAAAGATATGTTTTATAATGCCAACCCTGGTCTGCTAAATTGCCTAAATACTTGCGATACACTGCAAATAAACTACTTTAACATATTTTTAAAAACAAATTGATTCCCTGCTCATGAGAGCATATGAACAACACACTAGAGGCAAAATTACAGGTTCTAGACCCCATCCCCAGCACTCCAATAGTCTCCCTTTGGGGTCCCCCAATTCTTTGGCCATCCCACAGCAGCAGACCTGGCAGTATGGTAATAACTACATAAGTGAGAACACTGATATAAATAATTAAACTACAAACAAGTGGATATTTAAATATATAATATTTATTCAATCAATTAATTTTAATACATTTTTAATACAGCATAAAGCTGAGAGGTACTGGATACTCCATAATTTTACCTACTGTTTCTGTTGGGAGTGGGAACTGGAGTGTGACTAAGTAACAAACTGGATCTGAAATCCTACCAGGAACCAACAGAATGCATGCTGAAAATGTGATGTCAATCTGGCTTTTCCTTATAGAGAAATGCTATAAGATTCAAAATATTCCACTAACACTGAGGTTGATCTCAATTATTATTCTAATCACCCAAGGCCAGATTATTCATTGTAGGCCTTGGGTACAGTGCCCAAGGCCCATGAAGCTCCCAAGAGCCTACAAAAAGGATACGAATTACTTACAATACTTTTTAATTATAAACAATATATGTACAAAGGTTGAAGTTTATATACACATGCACACTTATTTAATTAATCTTTAGTCATTAAATACACAAACATTTCCCCCCCACCCAAAAGCACATGTAATTGAAAATATGTCCATCAGACATTTTCAATCGAACGATACTCTGAAAGAAATATACATAAACAAAGCCAATTCAAAGTATCATGGTCGAGGGATTAAAGTATCAAAGTTTTTATCTATAATACTGAATAAGTATTATACACAAAAATATCACAGTCATTTATTATACAGATCTATGTTTATATTTATGGGACCTATAGATTTTATACAATGCAAGTATTTATCTACAGATCTACCTCATGGGCTTGTGATTATGACAGTACCCAAGGCCAACAAACACTTTATTGCCTGATTAATGACTCAGTAAATGTTATGTCCAGAATAGTGAAGGATATCACTCTGAGGTCTTACAAAGAAGACCTTCATCCTCAGATGCAGCACTCTTCCAAATTGAAAAATCCAATCTATCAACATTCTTCTTTCTTTTCAAAAGAACACACAAGAAAAACCATACAAGTTCAACAATATCCCCCCCTTCATACAATTCCCCAACTCATACATTACTGCCCTATGTTGCTCAGGTTTAGGATTAATTAGCAACAAGAGAGCAAAAAAAATAATGCAGAGGTCTTTACTGAAAAAAAAAAAAAAAAAAAAAAAAAAAACTGAAATTCTTATATATCCTCTAACTTAAAAGTCCACAAAGTCACTTGTTCAAATCCACTGCTGGTCACCAGCACAGCACCAATGCCAAACACAAAAGCTTGAGGTAGTCAGAAGGCACTGCAGCACACAGGTCACATTGCCAACCAACAGGCACCATCCCCTACTAGTGAAGCCATGCTGCCTAGTACTATTTTGAGCTATGTCTTGCATTGGTCTTGAACTTCACATTCTTTCAGTAGTTGCATATAATATACGTATTAACTATTGAAAATACAAAGGGTACTAGGAAAGTTTTGCAATATGACGCAACAATGAATCACAGGAAGCTGCTTGTTGCTGCATGTTGAGACATGTTCATATGTGCATAGTAGCCGCCGCACCAAGTCGATGGGCTCAGTTATTCATTAGTAGTGAGAGTGTAAAGTGCTTGCGATGGCATCGTGGTCACGAAATGAGATAAGGACAGTTTTGCGGTATAATTTCGTGCGTGGTTTAACCATAGACCAGTGCTTAGAAGAAATGACTCTTGCACTAGATGATGATTGTCCACATTGTACAACGATATTAAGCTGGTATAGAGAATTCCAAAGGGGAAATTTCACGCTGGAGGATTCTGAGAGGCCGGGAAGGCCACGAACGTCAGTTACGGAGGAAAACGTTACTGCTGTGAGGAGAATGCTTGACGAAAACAGGCGAGTGACCTACCAACAGATAGAGGATACTTTGGGCCTAAATGCACCAGCAATTCGTTCGATTCTGCAAGATCATTTGCACGTGAAGAAACTTTGTTCTCTCTGGGTGCCGCATCAACTGACTGAAGAGCAGATGACACGACGTGTGACTTGGTGCCGGGAGATGTTAAAAAAGTTTGATAAGGGACAATCTCGGTATGTGAACAACATCGTGACAGGTGACGAGACTTGGCTGTACTATTACGATCTGCCGACCAAGGCTCGAAACAAAGTTTGGGTCTTTGATGATGACGACACACCCGTAATTGTCAGAAAATCCCGATCTGTAAAGAAGAAAATGATAGCTGTATTTTTCAAATCGAGTGGAATTGTGGAACGTGTCGTTTTGGACATGCAGAAGACAGTCACAGCTAAGTGGTATACTGAACAATGCCTGCCTAAAGTCATTGGATCTATGAAGAACCTGCAGCCAAAGTCAAGAATGGACACCTGGTACCTCCATCACGATAATGCTGCAGCTCACCGCGCCAAAGCCTGCACCGAATATTTGACCACGACAGGACTGAAACTTCTCGAGCACCCTCCCTACAGTCCAGACTTTGCTCCCTCCGACTTTGCACTGTTCCCGCATGTGAAAATGAAGCTAAAAGGGAGGCGGTTTTCCAGTGATGAGGACCTTCTACGGGCTTGGGACAACGAGTGTGCTTTACTCCCTAGTGAAACTTGGCAGAACTGGTTTAAAGATTGGTTTCGGAGGATGGAGAGGTGTATTGAATGTAGAGGAAATTACTTTGAAAAAATTAAATAAACAAAGCTGTATTGCAAAACTTTCCTAGTACCCTTTGTATATAAGATAAGTTTTTTTTCTTTTATTATGAAGGATAACCAATGACATTTCAGTGTACCCATAATTACTGAAATGTAAATTAAATACAGTCAAACTTGGTTATAACGAGCATCAAGAGACCGACAAAATTTCCCCATTATAACCGTTACTCGCTATATCAGTGATGGGGAAACTCCTGGGGCCTTTAAACATTGAACACTATATCAGTGATGAGTTAAATCTACCTCCTATTTTTTTTTTAAATTCTCAATAACTTGATAAAAAGATAGTTTCAAAAAACAAAAGAAATATTGTAGAGAAAAAAATAAGTATATACCAACGTATTATTTGTATTAATATGCTTGTATAAACTACAATACACTTAATATTAAAAACAATTTTTCTCTGTAATTAAAAACAATACCATTTAATAATAAACACGAATTCGATTAGTCTTTATTTATGAATCTTAAAATCCATGTTTTTTAAAGATTTCACTTTGATATTTCTTATGTTTCCCCTTAAAACACAACACATTAAAAGTGTCATTACTCGCCTCACTTCCTTCAAGAAAATTGACTAATGTGTCCATTGCACCTTGAACTTGTGAGATTGTCGGCACTGAATTTGATTCACTTTCAATTGTCATCATAATCGTCATCTTTACCATCATCATTACCGTCTTTGTTGAGCACAGCATCTACAATGTCACTCTGTAAGAAGACCACTAGTTAATAAGTTGTCATCAACGCATACAAATTCATCAATGTTATCTGTATTAAAACGTACAACGTTGTTACGTAGCAACCATTCGGATAATGGCAAGTTGTTTTCATTGTTTCCATCTTCACCTACAACTGAAATTTCATTTGAATTTAATTTCGATTTCTTGTAGAAATTCAATATGGTTGTTGAAGTAACGTTGTTCCACGCATCATTCAATAAATTTATAGCATCCAATAGCGATATAGACTCGGTAAGTTTCTGTTCTCTTTAACTGATCAGATGTAGAACTAGAAATCTTTTATAAAATCCTTTCAAACTCTTGATTACACCTATATCCATTGGTTGTAAAATTAATGTCTCATTGGGAGGCAGAAACACTAGCTTAATGTTGGACAAATTTTGAATCTGGGGATGTGCAGGACAGTTATCAACTAACAATAAAATATTTTTCTTCTTTTTTGAATAGCTCCTTATTCCAATCATTTATGCATTGCCGAAAAATATCCAAAGTCATCCAAGCTTTCTTGTTTGCAGTGTAATCCACAGGAAGTTTCCTTACGTTTTTGAAACGCCGAGAAATTACACAATTTCTCGGTGTTTCACATCTTTAGAAGATGTAATTTTCATAAAAATTATGCATCTTTATGAAATGGAATACACATGGTATTTTGCAGATATCTGAAACAGAATCCTAGAGTTCATCATTTCTGGGGTATGAGACTTGGTATTTTCGTTATGACACACAAAACAAAGCATGAATCATCGATTTGAAAACTGCATCGCAGACATTATTCTATATTTTGGTTCTACTTAATCATAAATTATTCAGCTTACAACCAAAGTAAATTCTCATTTAAATTTAAGTTGAAAAAAGTATGCACATTATAATTTCAAAAAGATATTATTAAAATGATAATAAATTTTTTAAAGTGAGTTTTTTAAATCTTCACCTACAGGTACAATGGATTATATGAAAATTTAACCAAAAATAATAATAAGAGACATTCAAATGAACCAGTAGCCAGCACAAGCAAAAACGACTTAGATTAATTAGAGCATTTGCAGAAAAATACCTTGCTAAAACTTCAGTGAAGAAAAAAGGGTGTTACTATTGAGTGGTAAGAAAAATATTTAATAATCAAACAATTTAACAACTTAATAGTCAAACAAATCCTTTGGGCATTGTTGCTATTTGTGCTGCTGTAATTAATCAAATAAAATCTTTTGCTATAAAAAACCATTATAAAATTCATGGACGGTATAGTACAAAATACGTATGGTAATCAGATTCTTCATAAGAAACTCCTAAATAAGTTTAAGATCAAGTTGTCTTTGCAACATAAGAGACATTAAAGGATCTTTATTTCAAGGTCAGAAGAATTGTGTTTGGCAACTCTAAAGGAATGTTATGTAATTGGATGGAATTGGAAACCATTTTCAGATGGAGAATTTAAGCCATTGGTATTAGCTGTTGAACAAGAAGATAAAAAGTTTATTTTCTGTGGAACCAGAAAATAAACTTTTTGGAGCCCTTCTTAGTAAAGATACTGCACAATGTAGAATACATGAACTAGGGAAATTTAGAGGAATGGAAGTGACAGAAAGTGTCAATTAAAGTCCTTTCTTCACCTTATACCTAGATGAAAGCAAAAGATTTAACAAAAATCAGAAAAATACATATATGCACATTATTTTGATATTGATCAAGATCATTTTTATGAAGAACTACTGTACTTAATTTCTCTAAAAAAAAAAACTTGCATGGCAGAAATATTTATAATGCAGTAAAAGAAACTTGAATCTTCTTGGCATTTCACTGAAAAATCTTTGTGTTGTAACTGCAAATGGTACTGCCATGATGAATAACCAAAAGCAGCAGTGTATTGAACCTTCTTAACAATGACTATCAAAGTTCTATATTTCGTCTACACTGTTTTGTCCATCAAAAAGTGCTTGTTTGCAAATTAATGGATAAATAAAATCAATGGTAAAGAAGGTTATTAATGTGATAAATACTAACAACATTCTTAGAAATAATTTTTGATTGTTATGTGACACTACTAATGAAAGGCATCAAGTACTTCTTAACAACAATTATATCCACTGGTTAAGTTTTGATTCAAGTGTGCAGAGACTGTGTGAGCTTTATGATAATGTAGTAACTGCCTAGATACCAAAATATAATGATTTAGGACTAGAATTACAACAGAACTTCCATTTGTGGTTAGATCCTATTTTTAAGACTTTTTTTACCAAAGTTTAGTTCCATAAATCGTTAACTTCAAAATAGACATTTGACAATTACTGATGCACTTTTCATAATCAAGAAATTCAAAAATACTACTGCTGATAATAGTAATTCAGGTAAAAATAGATGATGATCTCTACATTTTTTCAAGCGTTAATAGGTTCTTTTCAGATAAATCACTAGCTGCTAAGACTGAAATTAACGTTGTGTGATGAATTGGAAGATAGATAAGCATTAGTTTTTCAGAAATAGGTGAATCATTTATATTGTCACCATTTCAAGAGCTCAATCAACAATTTCCTAAATGGAAAAGACTTTCATCCTTTCACAGGATGGAAACTAACTGGAGCAAGGTGCCTCCGTAGCCAGGTGGGCAGGAGCAGCAGTGCGTAGCACATGCTTCTTGATTAGACCGGGGTTCGAGCTCGTGACCACCAAATACGGAGGATGCGGAAAGGTCAGGGAATGACCACTGCATATCCCCGGAGCAATATGGCCTTAGTTGCTAATGCTCCTAAAATCCAAATAACAAACATAACAAACAACTGGAGCAAGATAAAGTTTGCACTGATGAAATTTTGCAGAGATGAGCAAATGTATGCTTTTTTTCCCATGGTAAAAATACAACAGCAGAAAAAGTTTTTGGTGTGATCTGTATCAAGACCAAAAACCTTTTTTTTGTTTCTTCTTTTTTTTGTGTTGTATTTCTTGTATGATTAAATACTGTAATTTTTAAATATTTTCAATTGTGTTTAAAATCTTTGCTTATTTTGTACTTATTAAATAAGAAATATAAATGTGAAAAAATATTACAGCATCGTTACAATATATTCAGTTATTTTGTGAAATCCTTTTAGAATAATTTTACAAAATTTAAATTACAACACAAATGCAAACAGAGGAATTATATGTTACTGCTTGAGAAGCATGTACTATAAGGTATAAATGGTTGCTTTTGCTACACTTTTTTGTTAAGTTTATGAATCAATATTAATTATCTATTACACAGGTTTATCATCAAAAGAATTCAGTTTTAAAAATAACTATGGGTTCATTTACAGTAAAATTAAAGAAATATGAATGACTGCAGCCATAAAAACATTTCTTGTGAAAACTACTGTTCTAAACCATTCGAGTGAGGTTCATACAAACTCTAAAATATCTAATGTATTTCACTATTTACTTCAGTGGTAGTTTAATGTTATCCCATAGGCAAAAATCAATGGCATTCAGGTCTGGTGACAGGCATGTCACTTCACTTGAACATTGTTACCATGATCCATCTGAAATCCTGCGTAATGGATGAAATGTGCAGGTGTACCATTATACATGATCTATATACACCAATGTATGTAACAAGGTAAAGTCTGCCAAAAACACAGCATCAAGACGAGCTGATAACACGCACACCACTATTTGTCCTCCTACTATTCTGGCTCAAACACCAAAGATACACTATTGGTGGTATCTAATAAGCACAGTATATAAGAAAAATAGCTCCCCCCCCAACCCGACCCAAGGAGATATTTTATTAAACACGTTCATAAAAAAGCTTCGTTGCCCTGTAAATTTTTTCCATGGTATCTGAAAAATATTATTACCAGAGATTGTGAACCCTGATTCATTTATCAAGTTACAATAGGTTAATAAATAATATGATGATATGCAGTAATGAATCAAGATATTCATTAAGAAATCAAAGTTGGTTAGTTTTCCTACCCAAATTTACTAATCAGTAAATTAATTTAAGCTAACCTAACTAATCAGAACAACTTTCCTAATAAGAGATTAAACAACGCTGCACCCCATATAAATTTTAAAGTAAAAAAATAATCAAAAATTTATTGAAACACACTGGATAGAAAACTTTACAGAAAATATTCCAATAACCCAACCATTTAAAGACCAATTCTGAAGATGTTTTGAAATCCTTGTAGATATCATTTTCAAGTCTAAATACGAAGCCGAATGCCCATTGTCAGTCCACGTAGTACAGTGGAACTGATGGCAATTCTGGGGTATCACAAGAGTTCGCAGCAAAGACCCACTGCACTTAAAATCAAAAGACTAATGCTTTATATCATTCTGCTTTATTCTTGAAAATAATATTTCTTGCTTTTTTCACCTGACCCTGTTGTTTGCATATGATTTGATTTGATTTTTGTGGCGCAAAAACAGCAGGGTTATAGTGTGCCGTTTGCATATGAAATAATAACAATAACTTCTCTTTTCACAAATACAAAAAAAAGTATCAATAATGAGAAATTTATAGAGCATTAAGTGGGAAAGAATGCTTTAACAAAAAAATTATTCTCCACATGGAAGAATTTTTTTTCCTGAGTAGGTGTCTGACACTCAATAAATATTTTGACAGAAAATTCATCAAACTTCAAATAAGCCACACCATCCCAACAGTACAAATCCTAGATCAACTGGTGCCTCAGGAAAGAAGCATCCTGAGACAGCCTACACTTCTCTTGCCTGCTCTCGCTTAGTTTTTGATTACCTTGTATGATGTATGGTTTGAATGGACAATTACCTCTGTCACAAAATCTAATACATTTGTACTTGAGAATCTGTGAATATACACTTATATCACTTATTGGCAACCAAATCAAATTTGTTTCTTCTAAGACTTTAACTTTACCTAAATGTTGCTATAAATGACAGCTTTAAAATATTAATTGTATTCTCTGACTTAAAAGGGCTGCTTTTCTTGATACACAATGAGAATGAACACACTTGAAGCTCAACATTCCCCAGATAACCTGGGATGCCTTCCCCAGAGGGCATCCCTGATTCACAATATCATTGTCTAGGACAAATAATTAGAAGAATTATCCTAAAACATTTCAGAAAACTCACACAAATATATGAGTGCACAAATCACAAAAAAAAAAAAAAAAAAAAAAAAAAAATGCAATATTGCTATTGTCAAATAGACTAGAACAAAACCATGACCATATAGATGATTTGCTCAGCATAAACTGTACTCTCTGCACTACAATAAGATGAGCCACACGAGTAATTACAGACCAGTTAGTTTAACTTCTGTTCTGGGTAAAATAATGGAGTCGCTGGTTAAAGATGCATTGCAGGATCATCTAGACAAGACTGCAACAATAATTCAAACACAGCATGGGTTTGTTAAGGGAAAGTCTTGTCTGACAAATTTGATTGGTTATTATGATGTGGTCACAAAGGAACTGGATGCAAAAAATAATTTTGATATCATATACTTGGATTTCAGGAAAGCTTTTGACACTGTTGAGCATGGAAGACTACTGTACAAATTGGAGCAGAATGGTATTAAGGGTAAGTTGCTACAATGGATAAAAGGATGGTTAAGTGGGAGAAGACAGAGGGTGGTAATCAATGGGTGCTGCTCTTCGTGGACTAATGTTATTAGTGGAGTCCCACAGGGTTCGGTGTTGGGTCCACTGTTGTTTTGTGTATTTATCAATGATATTGATGAAGGTAAATCAGGCTTAATGTCGAAGTTTGCAGATGACACAAAGGTTGGCAGGGTTGTTAATGACAGTAATGGCAGTGTGCTACTGCAACAGGATCTAGATAATTTGGGCAGATGGGCTAAGAAGTGGCAACTGAAGTTCAACCTTGACAAATGCAAAAGTACTGCATATGGGTAGAAGTAACCCCAGAGAAACGTACCAACTGTGTGGTACTACACTTAAGGTGGTAGAAAATGAAAGACCTGGGAGTAATTGTGCAGTCAGATATGAAGTTTTCTGAGCAGTGCAGACAGGCTGCTAGGGCGGGTCATGGGGTTTTGTCAATGATATATAGGAATTTTGCTAGCAGGGAAAAGGAGGTGATTGTCCCTCTGTATAAGGCATGGTCAGGCCACGCCTTGAGTACTGCGTACAGGTCTGGAGGCCTCATTTTAGGAAGGATGAGGATTTGCTTGAGCATGTACAGAGAAGGGCAACACGATTGGTGAGGGGAATGAAGGGATTCTCTTACCAAGAGAGGCTTAAGTTCTGCAAATTGCAGTGGCTGGAGACTAGGCACCTGCGCGGTGATCTGATTGAGGTCTATAAGGCCTTGAATGGGTTGAGCACGCTGAATTCTGATGGGATCCTTCCACTTGTTCAGATTACCAACCTACGGGGACATAAGTTCAAATTAAGAAAGGACAGATGTAGAATAGATGTGCGGAAATTTGCCTTTAGCCAGCGGGTGGTTAATTGCTGGAACAAACTTCCATCTGTCGTTGTGGAAGTTGATAGGTTAAATAAATTTAAGGAGGAACTGGACAGGCATTTGGAGGGAATGGTGTGATTTTTTTTTTGGCTGATGCTGCATAAGCTCCTACACTTGCTTTCTTGCATCATGTGCCACTACTACTACTACTACTAATAGCAACTTTGAAGTCCACATTAATAAATTCAATAGATATATATTGAAAAACATAACCCGAACTATACAGAAATCTGGAAGAAAGTAAAACCTTTCCATAAATCCGTAAAAGACACTTTTCTGGAAATTATTCACATCTTTCAAAGTGTGGTCAACCACATTTCGATCCCAGGTTGCAGTTAAAATCACACTTGACTATTCTATAGCCTTCTTATGCAAAATGTTGGAAACTGATAGTGAACAGTAGCTGTTCTGCATCTAGACTTCACAAAAAAGCAGTTTATTACTGAGGTACATTTATTTGTAATAAATGTATTGCATTTTTTAGTTTCATCATTTTTATATTATTACAGATAACAGGGTATACACATATATATGTAAACATGTCCTGAGTTGGATCTCTCTCTCTCTCTCTCTCTCTCTCTCTCTCTCTCTCTCTCTCTCTCTCTCTCAATAATAATAATTTAAAGCATGCTCATTTTGGATCCCTGTTTGATGAAAGATTTTGAATATATAATTTAAGTAATACTTTTGAAGTAATACCCAATCTGAAAGAGCCAGAAAGTTCCTTATTGGAGGAATCTCCTTTACTACCATAATACATTCTTTAAGGGCTGATTACTATAAGCAAATTGCAGTAAATACTAAAAGCAAAAAATTATTTTTACATAATACATCAAAATATTTTACTGTTTTCAACTCACCAAGAAACAGATAACTGCACAAATCACTTTAAATTTCTCATTCTGATATCCATCATTCTGAACTAAAATGAAACAAATCTGCCATTAATCATGCTAAACAATAACTAACCACTACAAAATATTAAGATAAAAAGTAAATAATATTTTTGCATGTTTTTTTTACTTTATCATTTTCCTTTTTTTTTTCTTTTTTTTTTGCATGACAAAGTTAGTTTACTATATTAAACTCTGAAAATTAAAAGCATCTGGATTTTTAGTAAAATGTGAAATGTCTCCAAACCTTTTACTATGTTAATTTACAGTAAATAAATGAATACATTAAAAAAAAAAAAAAAAAAATTACAGAAATAAATTTAACATCTAATAAACGTTTTTTATTTTTTAAATTCAATGCTTTTTCTCAAGTAATCACACCATTAATACTGAGTAATACATCCACCAGAAAAATACACTTGATCATGTTTTGATACCTTAGCAGCCACGAGTATCACAAATTTCACTAAAAGTCTGTATTATGAGGGCTACCAGTGATTCACATATCTTGAAAGATATAGGCATTAATTCCAAATAGCCAATTTTTCCTGATAAAATGTGCCCTTCTATGGTAAATATGCAAAAGTAACAGTCAGAAATGAAATTAACTCACTTTTATTATGCTGCAATGTAGTATTTTATATATTAATATTTATAATAGCAATCAGAAAAGATTTTCTAAATTTAATTGGATTTTTTCAAAATTAATGAACAAAAAAAAAAAAAAAAAAGTTTAAATGCCACTTTGAAATTAACATTTTTCATGTCATGTTTCAAACACCCATTTCTGCCACGAAATTCAAATCTGTGAGAGAATACTACAAACAACTAGTAACATGCTTCAAACAGAAATAATGCTTTATATTTGTACAGATGCAGCTCCTATTCACAAGGGGTAGTTTGTGGATAGTTTGTGCCATGGAAAACAATGGAGTCGATAGTTAAAGAAGTAACGTAAGATCATCTCAATAGGAGTGAAGTTAAGGTAATCACAGCACAGATTTCTTGAAGAGAGATAATGCCAAACCAATGGTTCACTACTATGAGATCATCACAAAGGAATTAGAAGCTGAGAATAATCCTGACATTGTATACTAACATTTCAGTAAAGCCTTGGATACCAAACAGGTACAATTGTTGAATATATCAGAACAATATGGCATTAGGGACAAGTTACTATCTAGATAAAGGGATGGTTTAGTGGTAGGAGACAAAGAATGGTTATAAATGGCCACTGCTGCTCCTGGACTAATAGGATGAGTGAGGTATCAGAGGGGTCAGTGTTTGCCCGATTACTACTTTTAACATTTATTAATGATATTGAAGTGCTACTCCAAGTTTGTTGGTTGATGATGCAAAAGTGGGCAGAGTGGTTAATGAGAGCAATATACTTCAAGAAGATGGGCCAAAGGTTAGCATTAGCATTAGTAGAGGCATTTGATGCAAGAAAGCAAGCTTATGCAGCATCAGCCAAAAAAAAAAAAAAAAAAAAACCACTTCCACTTCACCCCTCTGTTCATTCGAAATACCTGTCCAGCTGAGCCTTAAACTTATTTAGGCTATCAACTTCCACGGCAAGGGATGGAAGTCTGTTCCACCAACCAACCACCCGCTGGCTAAAGGCAAATTTCCGCAAGTCTATCCTACATCTGTCTTTCCTCAATTTGAATTTATGCCCTCTCCGGTGATTATTCTGAGCAAGAGTAAAAATCCCATCAGCATTGAGCACGCTGAAACCATTCAAGGCTTTATACACCTCTATCAGATCACCTCGCTGGTGCCTAGTCTCCACACACTGTAATTTGCAAAACTTAAGCCTTTCTTTGTAAGAGCACCCCTTTGTTCCATTCAGTAATCTCGTTGCCCTTCTCTGTACTCGTTCCAGCAGCTCTACATCCTTCTTGAAATGAGGCCTCCAGACCTCTATACAGTACTCTAGGTGTGGCCTGACCATTGCCTTATACAAGGGAATAATCACCTCCCTATCCCTGCTAGAAAAATTCCTATATATTATTGACAATACACCTTGAGCTACTCTTGCAGCCCATCTGCACTGCTCAGAGAACTTCATATCTGCCTGCACAACCACCCCCAGGTCCCTTTCATTCTCTACCACTGTCAGTGTAGTACCACAGAGTTGATACATTGCTCTGGGATTGCTGTTTCCCATATGTAGTACTTTACATTTGTCAATGTTAAACTTCATTTGCAACCTCTCAGCCCATCTGCTCAACCTCTCCAGATCCTGTTGCAGCAGCATAGTGTCAGTAGTGTCCTTGACAACCCTGCCAACCTTTGTATCGCCTGGAAACATGGACATTAAGCTTGATATACCATCATCAATATCATTTATAAACACAGAAAATAATGGACCCAACACTGAACCCTGAGGACTCCACTGATAGCATTAGTCCACAATGAGCAGTGTCCATTGATTACCACTCTCTGCCTTCTACCCCTCAACCACCCCTTTATCCATAGCAGCAATTTGCCTCCAATGCCACACTGCTCCAATTTGTGCAGCAGTCTTCCATGTGCAACAGTATCAAAAGCCTTTCTAAGATCCAAGTATATAATATCAAAGTTATTCCCTGCATCCAGTTCTTTTGTGACTGCATCATAGTACCCAATCAAATTGGTCAGGCAAGACTTCCCCTTAACAAAACCATGCTGTGTCCGAGCTATAACTGAAGTCTTGTCTAGATGATCCTGCAGTGCTTCTTTAACTAGTGCCTCCAATAATTTTCCTGGAACAGAAGTTAAACTCACAGGTCTATAATTACTTGTGTCAGCCTTTGATCCTCCTTTGTGAATTGGGGTCACATTTGCACATCTCCAGTCTGTGGGTACCTCCCCTGAGTGCAAGGAAGCTCTCATAATTATGGCTAAAGGTTTGCTTACTTCCCTTGCTGCCTCCTTTAATATAACTGGATAGATCCCATCCACCCCGGGTGCCTTTCTTGTGTTTATCTTCAACAGTTTCTCCTCCACTTTACTCCCAGTTATTTCAAGATTCTGTAGCTTACTGCTAGAGTTGAATACACCTCTGGCATTCCCCTCGCTGAATAACTCCTCATGTGTGAATGCCGATGCAAAATATTCATTTAGTTTGTTAGCTACCTGAGCAGGATCATCAACAGTTGACCCATCGATATCAAGTCGACCAATCTGATTCATCCCCTTCTAGAGTTTACATAAGTAAAGAACTCTTTGCTGTTTTTCTTTGCATCCCTTGCCAAAGATTTCTCGTAATCTGCCTTCGCCTGCCTAACCTCCTTTGTAACTTGGTTACAGATCAACTTGTATCTATCATAGGCTTCTGTGTCACGTGTTGATTTGTATGTATCCCATGCATTTTTCTTCTCTGCCATATGTCTCATTAGTTCATCTGACATCCATTAGGCCTTGAACAATATTTCAAGAACAACAAGGTTTAGGCCATTTAGGCCTAAACCTTGAACAATATTTCTTAGTTGGTAAGTAAAGACTAGTAGCTTCCAAGATAAGTTCTTTGAATGCTTCCCATTTTGAATTTGCTGTTGGTAACATCATCAGTTGGTCCCACTGTATAGAATTTAAATATGATCTCAGTCCATCGTAGTTGCCTTTACGAAAGCAATAACCTTTCCCTTTACCCCTAATGGTAGTTACCTCTTTGAGTAAATCCCACTTCAGCACACTCTGATCACTTCCACCTAGTGGTTCATTTATCTGCAGATTCTTAATGCATGAAGAATATCTACTGATAATCAAATCAAGGGTATTACTCCCTCTAGTTGCCTCCCGAACATGCTGATGTAGAAAACAATCATCCAATAAATCCACAAAAGCCTTGCTAGTGTGTGAGTGACCAGCCCCCAAATTCCAGTCAATATCTGGGAAATTAAAATCCCCCATTATAAGATTTTCCCTGTACAGTTTCTTATTATACTCATCAGAGTCATTAGGCCTGTAGCACACTCCTACTCTCAATTTTGATCTCCCAATGGTTATGTCACACCAAACTGACTCGACACTGCACTGTCCAGCGATGTCGACTGGCTTCGCTTCCTTGGATTTTACGTGTTTCTTAACTAATAGCACAACCCCTCCTCCCTTCCTGTCTGTAAATGTTGTACTCCCCAAATTCCAGTTCTGCTTGTTTGTTTGTTATTTGGTTTTTAGGAGCATTAGCAACTAAGGCCATATTGCTCCGGGATATGCGGTGGTCATTCCCTGACCTTTCTGCATCCTCCGTATTTGGTGGTGACAGGCTCGAACCCCGGTCTAATCAAGAAGCGTGTGCTACACACTGCTGCTCCTTCCCACCTGGCTACGGACGCGCCTTCCAGTTCTGCATTCCTTATATCTGTGTGACACCATGTCTCTGATATCCCAACAATATCTGCCTTTGATGTTTTGAGCAATACCTCAAATTCATTTACTAAACTCCTAGCATTGGTCTACATGGAAGTATACATAAACCTGTTTCTATACTTAGCTACCCTAACACAACCCATGTGTTTACTTGTACTGCAATGACTCCCAGCAGTCTCTGAAATATCCTGCATCTTGTTTTTCAGGCTTCTGTTCATTCCAATAGAAACAGTGCAAGAATCACTTTCACCTCTGCCAGTGGCTACTGTTAATCTATTAGTCTTTGTCTCCCCACAAGCTAGCAGTTTTCCGACCCACCTAACACTGCCTCGATAGCATCAGCAAATATTCTTGCACCCATTCTATTTAAGTGTATCCCACCCCTGTAGAAGCAGTCTCTCCTGTTAACGAGTACAGTCCAGGGTGAAAAAAAATTCTACCCCTTGAGCCTTGCACAATCTTTCCAGGGCCGAATTGATCGACATGGCTCTCATCATATACTCCCTCCTATCGTGTCTGTGCAGAATTGCAGACACTTTCAAATTCAACCCTAATTCACTGCTTTTTTTCAACAGTGACCTGTACTTGTTAAGTAATTCTGCCGGTCTCCTACTCTTGATATCATTATTGCCAACGTGTACAACTATATCACCTTTTGTGCCCTTAAAAGATGATATCCGCTTATTTGTACAGTATAGGTTTGTACAGTAGAACCTGGATATGAAATTCCAGCATAAGGAATTTTTGCGGTCTGCAAAACTCTATGTAAGTCGGAATTTCCATAAATGCTTATGCAGCACTCACAAATTTGATTGGATTTGATTGAAGCAAAAAAGAAATGTTCAATGAACATGTAAATAGAATTAATTTATTCAATTTTTTTTTTTTTTTTTTTATCTCATGCACAGGAAAAATTACAAAATTAAAAAAAAGAGAGAGAAGACTGGCATAACGTCAGCAAGTTTTACCTTTCGAGCATTGTTTCCAGAATTAACTCTCCAGCTGATAAAGCACACTGCTGCAGAAATTGAGGGCTATGGAGATTAGAAGGGGTTTTTTCCAACACATCACAAAATTTCTCTGCAGCTGCAGAATCGGTAATGGCAACTTCACCACATACTTTAATGTTTTGGAAACCAGCACGATTCTTGAACCTATTAAACCACCCGTTGCTTACCACGAACTTGGTTTGGGGTTTGCCGTACTTACCCTTAATATCTTCATAAATACTTGCTGCTTTTGCTTGAATGGCCATTGGACTCAGGGGCATTTGCTTCTGAATCTGATTTTCCATTCATATTATTAATAGCTTTTCCATCTTCGATATAGCAACTCTAAATCAATTTTGTTTTGTTTCCTAGCACTACCAGCACTTGCTCTTTCCGTTGGTCCCTTTCCCTTCACCATTATAATAAGTAAATAGGAATGAAGAGAAGATTCTGAAAATTTATGTTTTTTTATATGATTAAAGATTTCAGTGAATGGGAACTCATTTCACCATAATACCCAAACATAAAACCCCACACAATTCCAGTTATCGGTATTATTGCAAATGCAATAAGATAGAGTTTACTACCAGTTTATAATACATTGCACTAACAGAAAAGCCCAATAAACAGGAAAGTGCAAATTGTTTTTATTGTTTTATGATAGTGACCTCCAGAAATGTGGGCGCCTCCGTAGCCAGGTGGGAAGGAGCAGCAGTGCGTAGCACATGCTTCTTGATTAGACCGGGGTTCGAGCCCCGTCACCACCAAATACGGAGTATGCGGAAAGGTCAAGGAATGACCACCGCATATCCCGGAGCAATATGGCCTTAGTTGCTAATGCTCCTAAAAACCAAATAACAAACAACAATCCAGAAATGTTTTGGAAAAATATCACAAAGGCGTTCAGAATTGATTCTTATAACGGAACATATGACAACGATGAAAGTGTAGTGAAATTTCTATTATAAAAATGGACCTTTCAGAGAGATCATAGCTTAGTTATATAGCAAAAATTTCAACTTCTAAGTTCTTGGAATGAATTACCAAAAAAAAAAAAAAACACAATGTGTTATTCTCACAATACCTCCATTTATTCCGACAAAATACCTTTTCCACAATTTTTTTAAGTTTGCACCAGCCAGCAAAAACTTACATACATAAATAAAATTTCCGTAAGTCAAGGATTACATAAGCCAGGGAGTGGCTGTATATATAATGTATAATTTTGCCGCGTAAGAACTTTCTTGGGTAAAAAGCTTTCCCACATAAAAAGTACATAATAAAGAATACACAGTGTATTATTATAATGACATTTTTCCACTTAATACATTTTTTAAATAGAGAAATTCTTTATTTTTATATTAAAAAAATATAAACATTTTGGTAATCAAACAAGTTAGTACATAGGATCATTTTAGTCCGCAGTAAATCAATGAAGTAGATGAAATGGCATCATTTTTTCCATCTCATATTATGAATGCCTTCAAAACGATTTGCCCTGAAATTGCACTACCTTCAATAAGCAACGCTTCGCCACTGCAGGATACTAATGTTACTTAATCTCGGCAGATATTACCACCACCCCTGGGTGGTGGTAGTATCCGCCGAGAATCCACTGCAGAAGTGTTGCCTATTCAAGAATCCACTGTCAAAGGTGGGTTCAACATCAGAGCAACTAGTTGTGAAGGCATTCACAATATGAGATATAACAAAAACTATGCCTTTTCACCTACTTCGGTGATTTACTAAGAATTAAAATGATACTACGCACTAACTTGTTCGATTAGTAAATTTTCCATAGTCTTTCAGGGCTAAAGCCTTTTTTAGTATAAACATTTTGATATATAATGGAAATGACATATTGCAATTGTTTTCATCAATATCCATAACTGGATACCATCAACCACGTTAAGCGTTAAGTTCTGATGATTGTGAACAGTTCTGAATTACTTAGTGGATTGTTGCTCTGTCTTATTGTAATTGTGACCTTTTCAGGTATGTTGAAACTCCAAAGGAGCTCATTCTTCCAACTTGGTGATGAGTTTATTGAATAGAATCTGAAGCAATTAGAAATCCTCAGTTTAAAAATGTTTCCCACAGGCACAGTAAAATATTTATAAATTCTGAAATAGTACTTAAAAATGATCTTTAAGTTATGTATGTGTATCTTTTCATTTTTAAATAATAAAAGGAAAAGAAATGTGTAGTTAACATTTCATATCCTTAGGTCATTTTCCCTTCTAAGAAGTTTCCCTCATAAGGAGTTCTAAACCTTCACTCCCTTGGAAAACGTCTTATATAGATTCTATTGTAATTAAGGAATAACAAACCATTTGAGCTGTACTAAACTCAAGATAGCAGAGCATAGCAAAAAAGATCTAAGTGTTATTGTATACAGTCATGAAATTCTCTGAAAGTACAAACAAGCTGTTAGAATGGCTCGTGAGATTCTGTCAATGATATACAGAAACTGTGCAAACAGGAACCCTTTTATAAGGGTGACTACAGTGGCCTCAGCCAGTTTTTAAATTCTATGCATTGGAACCAACTAATGATGTTACCAACAATAAATTCTAAATGGAAAGCATTCAGAGAAATAATCACAGAAGCTACTAGGCTTTTCAACAAAGAAATACTGTTCAAGGCTCAGACCTAATTGGATGTCAAGTGAACCATTGAGACACATGGAAGAGAGGAAAAATGAATGGGATGCATATAAATTATCAGGTGATATAGAAGCATATGGTACATATAAATTATGTCTGTAATCAAGTCAAAAAGGAAATTAGTTAAGCTATGAGTAGTCTCTGGCAAAGAATAGCAACAAAGACTTTATGCTTATATTAACAGTAGAAGGAAGGTGCCGAATCACACTGGTCTACTTGACATCAATGGTTTAACTGCTGATAACCCTGCTCAGTTGCTGAGAAAATCTAACCCCGGGGGCTCACATCTGGTGAGTATGGGCTTGGCAAACCCAGGGTCCTGAGCTGGATATCATCATTCTTCTCTTTCTTGGTGATGCCTTTCTACTTCTTTCTTTCTTTCTTTCTCTCTCTCTCTCTCTCTCTCTCTCTCACACACACACACAGGGGGGGGGTAACTCAGGAATTTTTTTTTTTTGGATGGTGCAGCATAATCCTCAGGCTTCCTTGTACCATATGGCTAATAATAATAATAATAATAATAACTGAATAGGTATTTTGAATCTACATTCACACATGAGGAATTCTTTAGGGAAGGGAATAACAGAAGTTTATCAAACTCTAACAGGGAGCTAAATGGTTTTGTGATAACTGCAAGGAAAGTGGAAGAGAAATTGTTGAAGCTAAACATAAAAAAAAAAAAAAGGTGTCTGGGATAGATAGAACCTATCCAATTATATTAAGGCAGGCAGCAAAGGAGGTAAGCAAACCTTCAGCCATAATTACGAGAGCATCCTTGGATTCAAGGGCAGTTCCTAACGACTGGAGATGTGCAAATGCATCTGAAGTTCATAAAGGGGGATCATCAAAAAGTGTCACGAGTAATTAGACTTGTTAGCTTAATACCTGTTCTAGGAAAAATAATGGAATCACTTGTTAAAGAAGCAATGCAAGAGCATCTAGAGGAACACAATTATACTGCAGTCACAGCATGGATTTCTTAAGGGACAGTCTTGCCTAACCAATCTGATAGGTTACTATGATACAGTGACCAAGGAATTGAATGTAAAAAATAATTTTCATATACCTGAATTTCAGGAATGCTTTTGATACTGCTGTACATATAAAACTACTGTACAAACTGGAGCAATGTGGCATTAAGGGCAAGTTACTGCCACGGATAAATGGATGGTTGAGTGGAAGAGGAGTGGTTATCAATGAGTATTGCTCTTCATGGGCTAATGTTATTAATGGAGTACTCCACGGTTCAGTGCTGTTTTAAATATTTATTAATGAAGGTATAATAGGCTTGATGTCAATTTGCAGGGTGGTTAATGACAGTAATCAGGGTTACCTACTGCAACAAGATCTAGGAAAATTGGGCCAATGGGCTGAGAAATGGCAGTAATCTCAAAGTAACATATCAACTGTAGTACTACATAAGGTATAAGGTATAAGGTATGTTCGTGTCAGACGGCACCTGGGATTTCTCCCATCTCCGCGTGCGTTTCACTGTATCGAGGACAGTACACTGTCAAGCCAGAGACTTGAAAGTGTGTGGGTCGTGTCTGTGCAGTGTGATATGTTGTGCCCATTGTTTATCCGGCTAATTGGCCGCCAGGCCCCTAGTGGGGCCCGACGTTGCCCATACCCTGCCACGTGGAGGCTAGCCGGGTGTATCCAGTATAACAACAATTTGCTCTGGCAGGTCCTGCCACCTAGTTTCCTGGGATTTCAGTGGCTAGGGCCTATTTAAAAAAAAAAAAAAAAAAAAAATTTTATGCATTTGACATTAATGCTTAATGGGATTGCTGTTAGGAAATCGCTGGTTAGGGTTGAACACTAAAGAGATGTGTTAAAGGCCAAATAGGTCGGGCAAAATTTTGATGTTATTAAATTTAGACATGTAACGCTAGATAAAAGCTGATAGTGTTAGATATCTTAGAGATTTGCACAAAACCGGTAGAATTTAGACGTTGGTTATAATTTGGCGGAATTGTTAAGGGGTGTACTAGGTCGATTTAGTGAGAGAGAGAGAGAGAGAGAGAGAGGGGGGGGGAGATTGAAGACTGGGGAGGAAACAGATAGAAGAATAGGGACGGATAGAGTAGACATCCCCAAAGAGGTCAGTGGAGACGAGCCCCACCAGGCGAAATATGGGGGGTAGGCAGGGAGGAGAGGAGACAGAGATCCGTCTCCTCCATTCCCTGCCTGGGGATGGGGTTTTAAAGGGAACCAGGTTAGAGTACCCAGTTCGGATCGCCAATGGCGTGTTGGCAGCAAAGCCGCAGAATGTCTTCGTCGGTGTCATGTCCAAGGAGTGTCGAATCCGGTATGAAGGTCCAGCTGCCCATCCCGCTCTGGGGGTGGGATATGTTAGCTGGCAGTGGGGAACCTACCAGGTGAAGGGGGGGGGGGACACACACATTTACTTCATTCGTAATGTGCATTCTCACTCTACTTGCATTCTTTTTTTTTTTTTTTATACTTTTTTCTTATTTTATAATTTTTTTATATATATATATATATATTTTTTTTTTTTTTTTTTTTTATTTATTTATTTATTTATTTTTTTTTTTTTTATTATTTCACTCAACTCATTCATCTTTTTCTCACACACCAGGAGGGGATGCAATGATGGGTAGCGTAAATTTAAATACTAATTAAAACCAGGGTTAGTGTGTACTTAACTTAGCATTTGTGGTTTGTGTTCTTTTCTCTCACGCTTGCACTTTTATTCATTCTTCTAGCTCTCATCTCATTTATTCGACTCTTTCTTTCTGCACTGCACTCTCTGGGCACCGCAACTTACTGTTATTCTTCAGTTGTGGTGCAGGCCTAGCTGCAAGGTTTTTTTTTTTTTTTTGCAGGCCAGGGGAGAATGCAGTGATAGTGTTTATGTGGTTTGTAAATGTTTGTTGGTACAATATATATAAAGTAATGTAAGTTATTTTTAACTTTGTATTCTTTTGGCCAATTACATTTGCTCTTCTGCTCATTCCCATTCACTTTCTCTGCATGCATTCCCATCCCCCTCCCCTACACTGGTTTGGGGCCCCAGGTTCCTACACATGGCATGGTAGTCATGGGGAGTTTTGTTATGTCAAGTTTCTGTCAGGGTGCAGAATTCTGCTACCCTAACAGTTTTTAAGTCAACTGTAGTACTACACTCAAGGTAGTTGAGAATGAAAAAGATCTGGGGGTAATTGTGCTGTTGTTTGTTTGTTTGGTTTTTAAGAGCATTAGCAACTAAGGCCATATTGCTCCGGGATATGTGGTGGTCATTCCCTGACCTTTCCACATCCTCCGTATTTGGTGGTGAAGGGCTCGAACCCCGGTCTAATCAAGAAGCGTGTGCTATGCACTGCTGCTCCTTCCCACCTGGCTACGGAGGTGCCTAAGGGTAATTGTGCAATCAGATACAAAATTCTCTGAGCAGTGCAGACAAGCTGTCAGGATAGCTCATGGGGTTTTGTCAGCAGGGATAAGGAGGTGATTATCACTCATACAAGGCCATAGTTAGGCTGCATCTTGAGTATTGTATACAGATCTGAAGCGCTCACTTTAGGATGGATGTAGGTCTGCTGGAACATGTGCAGAGAAGGGCAACCAGATTGATGATGGGAACAAAGGTATGCTCTTACCAAGAAAGGCTTTAGTTCTGCAAATTGCAGCATCTAGAGACTAGGTACCTGCATGGAGTTGTTTAAGACCTTGAATGGATTGAGAAAGCTAAATGTTGATGACATTCTTCCTCTTGGTGAAACTACACACATGGGGGAGGAGTACAAATTCAAGATGAAAGATGGTTGCAGGATAGATGTATGGAAGTGTACCTTCGGCCAACAGGTGACTGATTGCTGGAACAGGCTTGCATCTGTTGTGGGGGTGGATAGTTTGAATGAATTCAAGGAGGAACTAAACGAATTCTTGTAGGATATGGATGGGTTAAGTGTGTAGTTTATTATTATTTATTTTTGGCTGACGCTATATAAGCATGCTTTCCTGCATCATTTGCCACTACTGCTACTACTATTATTCCTCCCAACTTCACTAATCACTGGAACTCTTTTTAACTTCCTTTCTTTGAAACTTGACCTTCTTCTAATGGAATATTAACTGAGTAATATTTCTTTCTTTTTTTTTTTATTATTTATTTATTTATTTTAAAAGCCAGTACCAGCCATCTTTTCACAACTCTACCATTAACTAAGTGATAGTAATTAAATAAGCTACTTTTCTCCAGTCTAACTTTCCTTATTGATTTTAATGTTAACAACTCCAGTTGACTTCAACTTTCTAATTACATGCACCCAACTGATCAAGATTCTGAGGTTTTTGCAATTACTAATGATTTCACTCAGCTTCTTCATTTAACTAACAGAATATCCTAACCACCTCAGGGGAGATCCCCATGGACTGGAGATGTGCAAATGTATCCCCAATTCACAAAGGGTGGTTCAAAAGGTGACAAAAATAATTACAGGCCTGTTAGTTTGACTTCTGTTCTGGGAAAAATAATGGAGTCAATGGTTGAAGAGATGATACAGGATCATCTAGATGAGACTCCAGTAATAGTTCAGACACATCATAGGTTTGTTAAGGGGAAGTCTTGTCTGACCAATTTGATTGGATACTATGATGTGGTCACAAAGGAACTGGATGAAAAAAATAATTTTAATATCATATACTTGGATTTCAGGAAAGCTTTTGATACTGTTGCACATGGAAAACTGCTATACAAATTGAAACAGTATGGCATTAAGTGCAAGTTGCTGCAATGGATAAAGGGATGGTTGAGTGGGAGATGGCAGAGAATAGTAATAAATGGATGCTCCTCTACGCGGACTAATGTCATTAGTGTAGTCCCCCAGGGTTCGGTACCGGACCCATTGTTATTTTGTGTATTTATCAATGATATTGATGAAGGTATATCAGGCTTAATGTCCAAATTTGCAGATGATAAAGGTTGGCAGGGTTGTTAATGACAGTGTGCTACTGCAACAGGATGTATAAAATTTGGGAAGATGGGCTGAGAAGTGACAACTGAAGTTTAAAATTGACAAATGCATATCGGTAGAAGTAACCCCAGAGGAACGAACGTACCAACTGTGTGGTACTACACTTAGGGTGGTAGAAAATGAAAGAGATCTGGGAGTAATTGTGCAGTTAGATATGAAGTTCTCTGAAGTTCTAGCAGACAGGCTGCTAGAGCAGCTCATGGAGTCTTATCAATGATATATATAGGAATTTTGCTAGCAGAGACAAGGAGGTGGGCGCCTCCATAGCCTGGTGGGCAGGGGCAGCAGTGCATAACACACACTTCTTGATTAGGCTGGGGTTCGAGCCCATGACCAAAATACGGAGGATGCGGAAAGGTCAGGGAATGACCACCGCATATCCCTGCAGCAATATGGCCTTAATTGCTAATGCTCCTAAAAAAACAAATAACAACAAGGAGGTGATTATCCCTTTGTATAAGTGTGCTTACGAAGAATGGCTTAAGTTCTGCAAGTTGCAGCACCTGGAGACTAGTCACCTGAGAAGTGATCTGAATAAGGTGTATAAGGCCTTGGATGGTTTGAGCAGGCTCAATGCTGATGGGATACTTCCGCTTGCTCAAACTAAGAACCTGAGGGGGCATAGTTTCAAATTGAGGAAAGACAGTTCTAGAACAGATGTTCAAAAGTTTACCTTTAGCCAGCAGGTAGTTGATTGCTGGAACAGACTTTCATCCGTTGTTGTGGAAGTTGATAGCTTAAATAAATTTAAGGCTGAACTAGACAAGCATTTGGAGTGACTGGATGGGCAAAAAGGGAAGATTTTTTGGCGTTAAAAACATTTTTACAAGTGTTATTTGGAAAAAAGCGTTACATCACCTAGAAATAATCAAAGAAATAATCTTGGAAGCTACTAGGCTTTTCATACCAACTAAGAAATATTGTTCAAGATTTAGGCCTAAATGGATGTCAGAGGAACTAATTAGACATGTGGCAAAGAAGTAAAATGCATGGGATACATACAAATTAACAGGTGACACAGAAGCCAATGACAGACAGATATAAGCTGGTCTGTAACCAAGTCACAAAGGAGGTTAGGCAGGTAAAGGCAGATTACGAGAAATTTTTGGCAAAGGTTGCAAAGAAAAACAGCAAAGAGTTCTTTACTTATGTAAACTCTAGAAGGAAGGGGATGAATCACGTTGGTCCACTTGATATCGATAGTTCAACTGATGATCCTGCTCAGGTAGCTAACAAACTAAATGAATATTTTGCATCTACATTCACACATGAGTTATTCAGGGAGGGTAATGCCAGAGGTGTATTCAACTCTGGCAGTAAGCTAGATAATCTTGTAATAACTGAGAGTAAAGCAGATGAGAAATTGTTGAAGATAAACATAAGAAAGGCACCTGGGGTGAATGGGATCTATCCAGTTATATTAAAGGAGGCAGCAAAGGAAGTAAGCAAACCCTTAGCCATAATTATGAGAGCTTCCTTGAACTCAGGGGATGTAACCACAGACTGAAGATGTGCAAATATGACCCCAATTCACAAAGGAGGATCAAAGGGAGACACAGGTAATTACAGACCTGTTAGTTTAACAGATTCAACAAGATCAGTCACAAGGGAACTGGATCCAAAGAATAATTTTGATATCATATATTTGGATCTTAGAAAGGCTTTTGATACTGTTGCACATGGAAGACTGCTGCACAAATTGGAGCATTGTGGCATTGGAGGCAAATTGCTGCTATGGATTAAGGGATGGTTGAGTGGGAGAAGGCAGAGTGGTAATCAATGGACACTGCTCTTCGTGGACTAATGTTATTAGTGAAGTCCCCCAGGGTTCAGTGTTGGGTCCATTGTTGTTTTCTGTATTCATTAATGATATTGATGATGGTATATCAGACACTTAGTGTCCAAGTTTGCAAATGATACGAAGGTCGGCAGGGTTGTTAATGACACTAATGACAGTACGCTGCTGCAACAGGATCTAGAAAAGTTGAGCAGATGGGCTGAGAGGTGGCAACTGAAGTTTAACATTGACAAATGTAAAGTATTGCATATGGGAAGCAGTAACCCCAGATTAACATATCAATTGTGTGGTACTACACTGACGGTGGAAGATAGTGAAAAGGACTTGAGGGTAATCGTGCACGCAGATATGAAGTTTTCTGAGCAGTGCAAGAGGAATTTTCCTAGCAGGGATAAGGAGGTGATTATCCCCTTGTATAAGGGAATGGTTAGGCCACACCTTGAGTACTGTATACAGGTCTGGCAACAAGATTAGCGAATGGAACAAAGGGTTGCTGTTATGAAGAAAGGCTTAAGTTTTACAAATGACAGTGTCTGGAGACTAGGTACCTGCGAGGTGATCTGATTGAGGTGTATAAAGCCTTGAATGGTTTGAGCATGCTCAATGCTGATAGGATTCTTCCTCTTGCTCAGAATAATCGGCTGAGAGGGTATAAATTCAAATTGAGGAAAGACAGTTGCAGGAGGATAGATGTGCGGAAGTTTGCCTTTAGCCAGAGGGTGGTTTATTGCTAGAACAAACTTCCATCCGTCATTATAGAAGTTGATAGCTTAAACAGATTCAAGGCAGAAACACTGAGCGAGTGGATGGGTGAAATGAGAAGGAGGGGGGTTTGTTTTTTTTTTTTTGGCTGATGCTATATAAGCTTGCTTTTTTGCATCATGTGCTAATGCTAATAAATCATCACATCTACAAGGATGTGTGCAGAAGAAAATATGGTTATGGTATTTGATAAATTCACCTTTGTATAAATTCTATGGTGTAAAAGTGAGTGACGATTTCTTGGGGACAAATGATGATAGTGAACAGGAACGTTCAGATGAAATTGTGGAACGTGTCAACAATGATGATGAACTATTGTTAATTCAACAACAAACATTATTATTGTCTGAAGATAAATATTTATGTATAGCACATGTACAGAAAATTATGTACAGAAATTATCTCCGACAAGTTTCATATTTGATATACATGCAGACGAACTTTCTTTTCCAGCTATATATTTGGGATATGCATGAAAATTTGAAAATGGATTGAAAATTACTCCCTTTATGATGCCATCAAGTGAAATTCGTAGATCTGATCATCGTGGAGTAATTCCCCAATTTGCTATATATATGGCAATGGAAATTATGTGAATGCATACCGCAGGAAATTTGCAAATCGTATTTAAATCTACAAATTTTTTTAGTTACAGATGAAACCCGTGAAGTGGTTGCACAAGATTTATACCACGATGTCATTCTGAAGAACAATTAGCAAGTATGCGAAATAAAATTCACAAAATGTCAGTGACTGAAACTGCAGGACTTCCATACATTTTACCATTATTGAAAGGAAAACCGTACATGATTACTATAAATATAGATGTGGTTGATGGATTGGTAAATGGTGCAATCGGTACTTTAGTATATTTAGAATTTGAGGACGACAAAACAATTAAACGAGTATGGATTAAATTTCCTGAGTCAAAAATAGGACAATCTTCAATCTAGTTATATAAACAATATGTGAAAGATAAACATTTACCTAGTCAATCCATACCTATTATAAAACAATCAATTACGATTCTATTCAAGAACAATAGGAAATTAACATGTAGACGTACACAATTTCCTTTAGTGTGTGCTTGTGCCTTGACTATAGATAAATCTCAAGGAGGGACCTTCGACAAAGTTGTATATAATGATGAGAAAGATCATCAACAGCAACTTGTATACATGGCATTATCTCGAGTGACGTCATTGCAAGGTTTATATATTATAAATCCCCATGACGATTTCACATTTCACGACGGCAAAGCTACTAGTAATATACAACTTCGTGCTGACCAAATCGCTTGAAAAATAATACGCTACCGTCTTTACAGGATGAACTGCAAGATTTCATACAAAGTGGTATATCTATATTGTCAATGAACGTACAAAGTTTACAGGCCCATATTCAAGATATTGAAACGGACACGATCTCACAGCAATCCAAAATATTAATATTAAGTGAAACATGGTTGGATAATGATGAACATATATTACTTAAACCATTCCAATGTGTGACTCAATTTAAAAGGTCGGATGTTCATAGTGGTGGTTTTACGATATATCAACGTGAAGGTTCAACTATCATCAATACACTACATATATTTGCATAATATAATAGCAGCAAGACAACAGTGGTATCAGATGAAATTGGAGACATTTGCAGATCTATGTGCAAATTCAATAGTGAATCTATTTTCATCATTGCCATATTCCATCGAAGGTGCAAAATTATTGAAAGAGCCACTGGATCGTATACCTATAGTTCTCACTGGTGATTTCAATCTAGAATTAAATCCTGAGGCTGGAAAGAAGTTTTGTAAATTTATGAAAGATGTCTTCAATTTAGATATTAAGTCAAATACTTTAGTAAATACTACACGTAATGGAACGACAACTGATGGAGTATTCACTCGGGAATTAAAATCATTTGAGTGTCAAAATTATATCTTATTTCAGTTACCATGGACCAATAATTTTAGTGTTGTTATAATATATTTTAAACAACTTATTTCATTGTACACTAGTACAATGAAAAATTCCATTCATTGTATTTCATTGTACTGAAATTATTTTTTCAATAAAAATAATGCAGCAATACTTTTGTTTATTTTACTGTACCAGTTTCATAATGAGTTCCTGCAGTTAAGACGTTTTTAATGGCTGCCGCTGTGACATTATCAGTCTCAGAGTAGAGTGGCAGCAACTCATCATGTACCTGGTACATAATTGACACTCAAATGTTTTTTTTTTTTTTTTTTTTTGACCGATGCTGTATAAGCTTGCTTCCTTGCATCATATGCCTCAATTAATGCTAACATGCCCAACACTTAATCTTGATATTCTTCTTAAGCTACAAGGCTTAAGAAAAATATCAAGGTCAATTTTGCATGTCCTCCAGGCACCTTAGATCACCCCTTGGTGATGGTTTCTTCTCCAATGGTCTCACTCACTCACTCTCGTCATTTGACATTATATGATGTGAAACGGAATATTAACCTACCCACTGTTGTAATGCAAAATGGGATATTAACCGAGAGATCAACATGATTATTATTCTTTTCTTTGGTTCAATTACTGTTTTAAATCTTCCAATCACAATGTTTGCATAGATCATGTCAGCCAAGCTATTCTTGTAGAGATGAAATCCTTTATCCCATCCACCCTAAAACCTTGTCTTTTATCTAAACCTTGGTTTCCAATAAATGTGCTAAAGCTGGTCAAGTTAAGAATGCAGCATATCACAGTTGGCATGTATCCAAAACCTCAACTTCTCTTTCTCGTGTATCCAAAACCTCAACTTCTCTTTACAATTATTACTAATGCTTGTGATAATTGTAAAACAGTTATTAATCAATCCAAACTTGATTTTGAAGAAGCTTAGAACATAAAACTTGCTTCTTGTCTAAACGATAACCAGCCATTCTGTCTCTCGCCAAACCTACCTATTGCTCATAACCTCTGTCCATCCAACTTCTATTACAACCTAATAGTTATAATCACCCTCAGATAAAGAAAAAGCCAATTTACTAGCAACCTACTTTTCTTCTAACTCATGACAACCTTGGTAAATCACCTCCTACAACATGCAGTAAATTTCACTTAAATGCTTCTCATAGCCTTCTGACAGAAGGATGTTAGAAGAACACTGAAAAACCTCAATGCCAAGGATGCTCCAGGACCTGATGGCATTTCTCCAATTGTTCTCAAAACCTGCAATCCTGAGTTTGATCCTGTTTAGTGTTGCCTTTTATGACTTCCTTGTTCTACTTGAAAATTTGCTCATATACAGCCAGTTCCTAAAAAAGGTGACAAAATCTCTCCCATCCAGTTATCACCCCACTTTCCAAATGTAATCGGGAAATCCATGAACTACCAAATCAATCTTTCACTTGATCAATGATATGGATTCCATATCACTGATCAATTTTTCTTTAGTGTCACAATATATTAGCTAATGTTACTCATGTTTGGACAAATTTAATGGAAAAGTCTGATGAAACTTAAGCGGTTGTTCTTGATATGGCCAGCGGGTGGTTGGTTGGTGGAACCGACTTCCATCACTGGTTGTTGAAGTTGATAGCCTAAACAAATTTAAAGCTCAACTGGACAGGTATTTCGAACGAACGGAGGGGTGAAATGGGAGTGGGTTTTTTTTTTTTTTTTTGTTTTTTTTGGCTGATGCTGAATAAGCTTGCTTTCTTGCATCATATGCCTCTGCTAATGCTAATATTCATAGAACTTTTGATCATGTTTGGCATAAACATATTCTAAACAAGTGTCCATCTTATGGACTACTGACTGCTTTTTGGATATCCAGTATTCTTAGTGCTCACTGCAGATGGAATACTGTCTTTTAAATTCTCCATTAATGTTGGTGTTCAAGGTTCAGTTCTGTCTCCCACTCTTTTCCTCTTGTATATTAATAACCTTTCTCCACTGACTGTAAATCCTATCCACAGTTTTGCTGATTATAGCAGTTTCAGGAACCCTACCTGCATTGCCCTTAAAATAAATCTTCAACTTTTGCAATATCCATCACCAGGTTTTTAATTGCCAATCTCCAGGTAATACTCCACTGAGACAAAGAAAACTTAGTTAACTTGCAATTTTTCTACAGCTCAGTCATATGATTTCTCACAAAAAAGAGTTTACTGCTCTTATTCTCATCTTCAATGACAATCAGATTTCTAGACAAGATCACATATCTCTATTCAGGATTATCCAGACTTTTACTCTTTCTTCGCATATGCATGTCACAAATATTACTTCCTCTGTATCCACAAAACTGGATTTTCCTTTTCATTTTCAGCATCATTTTCTTCTAAACAACTACTCTGTCTCTGTACAAATTTCAAATCTGCCCTATCATGGAATATTGTTTCCATATCTAGGGATCAAAACCTCCCTCAAGCTTCTAGACTCCATTCAAAAGGGGGCAGTCAAGTGAATCAATGATCTATCTCTTACCAAGTGTTTCCACTCTTTGTTTCTGCTATATGCAGGAACTGAGTGGAAACACTTATATAAATACTTGTGTGGGCAGTGTTCTTCCAAATTGCTATCTGTAATTTCCTCACTCTTTCAAACCAGTCAGAATCTATTTGCTGTCCAACGTTTCCTCATTTATCCCTTCTACTTCTGTTTTTCAGATCAACACTCCATTGTATGGCATCTTGGTCGCACATACACAAGTTTATTTTTATCTGTCATTTATGATAATTTCATACTTAAAATGTTGCTCTCACTCTTGCAATCAGCCTCAGATATTAAAGAAATGATTGTCGAGTTCAGTAAAAAGCTTTATCACGCATTTGACAATGATGCCATGAGCAGAAGATCTTGCACATCAACAAATATTAACCTATTTCCCCATGTTAGAGGTATTACTCTCGCAGATCATCAAGTAAGAAATGAATAGACTCGAGCTGAAATATCACGTGGTCATTGCAAATCATACCTGCTAATTTAACTTGCCGCCATTAGTTGCACCCTTCAAAGAACACATCTAGTCACACAACATTTGTAAGACACTTTTTCCTTATTCTTTTTTAAAGGGTGAAGCAAATTTCAGGGAAAACGATGGAGCCACCAATTAAAGAAATAATGCTGGGCCATCTACACAGGAGTGCAATTATAAGATGTGCAATTATAAGAATTATAAGGCAGTGATAAGATGGATTTTTTAAAAGGCAATCTTGTCTGACCAATCTGATAGGATACTATACCACAGCAACAAAGGAAACAGATGCATAAAGTAATTTTGACATCATATACGTAGATCTCACTAAACTTTTGATACTGTTCCACATAAAAGACTGTTATACAAACTGGAGCAATATATCAATAGTGGCAGGTTACTGCTATGGATAAAGGGATTGAAATAATTAGCATTAGTAGAGGCCCCCCAGGGGGTTATTAGTAGGGTTCCCCAGGGTTCAGTGCTGGGCCCTTTGTTATTTGCAATATTTATTAATGATAGTGATGAAGGCAAAATATGCTTAATGATGTCTTAAGATTTCAGATAATACAATGGTTGGCAGTATGGATGATAACAATAATCAGGGTATGCTACTGCAATAAGGATCTAGAAAAATTAGACAGATGGGCTTAGAAGGTGCAACTGAAGTTTAGCACTGACAAATGCAAGGTACTACAACATACCAGTTGAGTGACAGAATAGTGGAGAACAAAAAAAAAAAAAAAAAACAAAAAAAAAAAAGCAATTAAAATTATAAAAAAAAAAAAAAAGTTAATTATGAAATCAAAAATGAAGTTCTCTGAACAGTGCAGAAGGCTGCTGGGGAAGCTCATAGGGTTTTGTAAATGATATACAGTAATATTGCCAGCCAGGATAAGGTGGTGATTATCCCAATGTATAAAGCAATGATTAGGCCACAACTTGAGTGCTGCATACAAATCTGGAAGCCTTATTTTAGGAAGGATCTGCTGGAACAGATGAAGGGAAAGTAACAAGTTTATTCAGAGACACAAAACAATACTTTTACTATAAAAGATTTCAATTCTGCAAACTGCAATGCCTGGAAACTAGGCACCTACAAGGAGATCTGATTGCAGCATTTAAGGCCTTAAATGTATTGAGTATATTAAATACTGAGAGCATCCTAACTGTTACTCTGATCATACACATCAATTTAAAGTGTCCCCTTTGTTTAAATTGATTTCATCAATTTAAACAAAGGGGGCATCAATTTAAACTGAGAAAAGGGTATAGAAAATTAGCATTAGCATTAGTAGAGGCATATGATGCAAGAAAGCAAGCTTATGCAGCATCAGCCAAAAAAAAAAAAAAACCCACTCCCATTTCACCCCTCCGTTCGTTCGAAATACCTATCCAGCTGAGCCTTAAATTTATTTAGGCTATCAACTTCCACAACAAGGGATGGAAGTCTGTTCCACCAACCAACTATCCGCTGGCTAAAGGCAAATTTCCGCACATCTATCCTACATCTGTCTTTCCTCAATTTGAATTTATGCCCTCTCGGGTGATTATTCCGAGCAAGAAGAAGAATCCCATTGGCACTGAGCATGCTCAAACCATTCAAGGCTTTATACACCTCTATCAGATCACCTCGCCGGTGCCTAGTCTCCAGACACTAATTTGCAAAACTTAAGCCTTTCTTCGTAAGAGCAACCCTTTGTTTCATTCACTAATCTTGTTTCCCTTCTCTGTACTCGTTCCAGCAACTCTACATCCTTCTTGAAATGAGGCCTCCAGAACTGCATACAGTACTCAAGGTGTGGCCTGACCATTGCTTTATACAAGAGAATAATCACCTCCTTATCCCTGCTAGAAAAATTCCCATATATCATTGACAAGACACCATGAGCTACTCTTGCAGCCAGTCTGCACTGCTCAGAGAACTTCATATCTGCCTGCACAATTACCCCCAAGTCCTTTTCATTCTCTACCACTGTCAGTGTAGTACCACAGAGTTGATACGTTGCTTTTGGGTTACTGTTTCCCATATGTAGTACTTTACATTTGTTGTTGTTAAACTGCATTTTCCACCTCTCAGCCCATCTGCTCAACCTTTCCAGAGTTTGCAGCAGCATAGCATCAGTAGTGTCCTTAACAACCCTGCCAACCTTTGTATCATCTGCAAACTTGGACATTAAGCTTGATATACCATCAATATCATTTATAAATACAGAAAACAATAATGGACCCAACACTGAACCCCGAGGGACTCCACTAATAACATTAGTCCACAATGAGCAGTGTCCATTGATTACCACTCTCTGTCTTCTCCCCCTCAACCATCCCTTTATCCATAGCAGCAATTTGCCTCCAATGCCACACCAAAGAAACATCATTTGACTCTGATCATGTCCCAATACATGTGACTGCATATCTGCCAGCCCCCAAATTAGAAGCCAGAAGGGCAACAAAAAAAGTTGACATCACTAGTCCCAACTTACTTGATGTAGATAAGTGCATCAGAGCCGCCTCTCTCATTCCCTGGGTGACCTTAGAGACTTGTGACTTGTGACCCAGAGCTAGCTGTGAACATTCTCACAAACTGGATCAACACTGTTGCCAAATATGCTGCCTCTAAAAAAAATCACAATCAGTCCATATACAAGACTTTGGTGGAATTCAGAACTTAAAATGAGTTTCCAGCTGAAGCAACAGCTCCATCGCACATGGAAACAGTCGCAAAATGTCAATGATCGCATTGTTTATTCAAGGGCACGGGCTCAATTTAATCGCCTGAAATCTGAGACAATCAAATTATACGTTAACGGAGATCTGGCTAAAGGAAAAATTCCATACAAGAAAGTGAACCTTCATTTTCCTTTGCAACTTGATCCTGAATTGTGGCTCGATTTCGTCACAAGATTTAATCGTAATCCTATGCCAAACTCAGATCTAGCTCTACTAACAGAGCCCACCCAGCAAGAAGTGTTGAACACCATTCAGATCACAAAACAACAATTGATCATCGCTATCAATTCTCTACCTGCCTCGTCAACCACTGGTGATGATGGAGTTCCCCAATTCATGCTCAAATGCCTAAGTCCGTACATTATTCAGCCACTTTTAATTATCTTCAACCAGTTACTCTCGAACCAGATTTTCCCACAGCAATGGGAAAACTATCTCATCAAACCTTTAGCCAAAGTTCAGTCGCCATCGAAACCTAAACACTTCCGACCGATCTCCAACTCCTCCAGCCTGCTGAAGCTCCTGGAGAAGACCTTACTCCCCATCCTCACCAAGCAGATCTTGCCCAGTAATCCAGCCCAAATTCGCTATTCCCTTCCAAACAGATCAACGATCACCAATCTGCTAGCCACCACGAATACTATCTTGTCAGCATTCGAGAAAAGGCACGAAGTAGCTGTTACTTACTTAGACATTGAGGCTGCATTTGATGCCGTCCAAGTAAACCAACTACTCACTCTCCTGGAATGCCACTTCCAGATCACAGGGAACATATTATGCTTTCTCTCCTCTCTTCTGAATAACAGAGTTATAAAGCTTCATACAGGAGACCGACAAGGAGGGGTCCTTTCCGGCCTTCTGTTCTCATCTATTATCTTCCCACTGGTTGCACATTCTCGAACAAACAGAAATTAACAACACTCTCACTGCAGTCACATCTTACCTCTGCCAGTTTGGGCTCAAGATCAATCCTGCTAAGTCCGAATTCATGGTGTATTCATTGAAGCAAACTCCTCTCCAGCCTTCGGTTGGCAACACCCTCATCCCAATTGTGTCCAGCCATCGTGATCTGGACGTTGTATTAGACTCCAAACTTCGATTCGACACCCACATAGACATGCTCCTCACACGTGCTTCAAGACTCCGGTGGATAGCAAAACAGCATCTCCTTCATATCAGAGATAAAAAGACAACCGTGAGGTACATAAGAACAGTTATCTTTCCACCTTTACTCTATGCTGCTGAAATTTGGGCGTCAGCGGCACCGTCAATAGAGAAGCCACTCTTGGCCACAGAATTCTGGCTCCTAAGGTGGGCCAACAGGAAGCACAACCTTCCAGCTCTGATTCGTACCACGCAGCTTGCCAACTCTCTCGGGATTCCACAGCTTCCCACCTTAGTCGACGACCAACACCTCCTAGCAACAGTCAAGATGATAACAGGCATATTCACAACACCTTCATTCTGGGATACCTGTGGCTGCAGGATTCCCCCTGCTGCCCTTAGGGCCAATCCCGAGCTCTACTCGCATTCAGCACAACTCCATCTCTCGGACAGGTTCCTCCCCCAGCAGATGTTCAAGCAAACCCAGGCACTTGACGCCGACCTGAACAAATTCGCTGTTGACCGGACTTACAGGAAAAAAATTATGACTAGTAGGAGTAATCAGCAATGACATGTGTACCTTGCATCTGTTCCTGTCTGACTGAGCTGGTGCTCTTATCTCGATGTTAAGCCAGCTCAATCAGACCTAACTCTTGTAAGGAGTTCTCTCCTTTGTATCAAAATATGTTTTCATTTGTAAAATTACCTGTTTTTGTAAATTAATTGTTCGATTTTCCCGGAAGTTTCGGGAGGCTTTAAAAATGTAAACCCCTGGCTTTTTGGCCCGTGAAGGGCATAAAGATTTTCTCTCTCTCTCTCACACTGCTCCAATTTGTGCAGCAGTCTTCCATGTACAACAGTATCAAAAGCCTTTCTAAGATCCAAATATATAATATCAAAGTTATTCCCTGCATCCAGTTCTTTTGTGACTGTATCATAGTATCCAATCAAATTAGTCAGACAAAACCATGCTGTGTCCGAGCTATAACTGAAGCCTTGTCTAAATGATCATGCAGTGCTTCTTTAACCAGTGCCTCCATTAATTTTCCTGGAACAGAAGTTAAACTCACAGATCTATAATTACTTGTGTCAGCCTTTGATCCTCCTTTGTGAATTGGAGTCACATTTGCACATCTCCAGTCTATGGGTACCTCCCCTGTGTCCAAAGAAGCTCTCATAGTTATGGCTAATGGTTTTACTTGTGTCAGCCTTTGATCCTCCTTTGTGAATTGGAGTCACATTTGCACATCTCCAGTCTATGGGTACCTCCCCTGTGTCCAAAGAAGCTCTCATAATTATGGCTAAGGGTTTGCTTACTTCCTTTGCTGCCTCCTTTAATATAACTGGATAGATCCTATCCACCCCGGGTGCCTTTTTTAAGTTTATCCTCAACAATTTCTCCTCCACTTTCCTCTCAAATTGGTGTAGATGATGTGAGAAAATTTGCTTTCAGCCAGAGGGACTGTGGGAACAAACTTCCATCTGGTGTTGTGAAGGTAGTAGTTTGAATAAATTTAAGAATTACACAAATCATTACAAGGGATGAAAAATGAAATGGGTCGTGTTTTTTTGCTGATATTACATAAGCTTGCTTCCTTGCATCATTTGCCACTAGTAATACTATTACAGAGTTGGGCTTAAAGAACTGCAGATTTTCAACATTAAATTTTTATTAAAGTTTAATAATATATATATCAAAGCATTTATGTTACACTCCCTGGTGTTTGAAAATGACATCCCTTAAATGGCCGCCACCACCACCACTGTGAACACAATCCTCTACTCACATTCTCACTTTATATCCATTGCTTTGTGTAATGTTTCTGGTTGTATGCTTTCAATTCCATTCAAAATCTTTTGTTTCAATTGGCTCCTGGTCAAGTGTCCTGGGATGTGTTACATAATCTTTGGATTTTAAGAAACCCAATAAAAAGGAAAAAAATTGCAAACAGATGAGATTTGGAAACATTTTCTTTAAAGTGTCCATGGAAAGTTTTGTAGTATGTGCTGAAGAACCATCCTGTTGCAACTAGACATTTTGAGTTGGCACTTTTTGGTGAAGATCCTCTCTTACAAATTCTTGCAGAATGTTTACATATAGGGGTGAAATTACTGATAGCTTAACCGTTAGCATTTTCATAAAAGTATAGACTGATGATGCCTAAAGCAGACACTCTACCCCAAACAGTAACCATTTAGCAGTGAAGTGGTTGTCACGACATGGATTTTTGGCTACCTAACATTTAAACTTTTATTTATTTACATACCCTTTCAAACAAAAGTGAACCTAGTCACTCATGATAAAACAACTCTTTAAATCTGGATCATCATTCACCTGTAGGAATAGACTGGAGAAATTCAAACATATATCCAAATCACAAACACATAACTGTTGAACCATTTGCATTTAATACAGATGGAACTTTAACTTGATATTCAATATATGGAGTATGATAAATTCCAATATGTTAAATTCTCTTGATTGACGACTAACAGATGTTCAAGGACTGCGCTGTAACGTTATTTTAATTCTTTTGTTTTCTGAAGTACATGCTGTATGCATTCGACTTGGAGGTTTCATATCTGTCACAAACGCTATTGTTCTGAATGTGCAAATCCAATGTGTTATGGCCTTTCAACTTGGAACATAACCATTTCTTCTGATGGTGAAGTGGCATCTAAATCCATGCTTAATACTAACAACAGTCACCTGATTTAAAAAAGTGTTTTGACAGCAATTGCATTACGTTTATTGAACTACCTTTCCATTTTACTGAATGCTTTAGTGTACTTTACTCCAAGACAACTGCAACAGCCCCACTGCAACTGCTATGAAATGGTAGCACTTTTAAAATAGGTACTGTATTTCCCCATGTATAAGATGCCTCCTTTTTTGAAAAATTTGGGGTCTAAAAAATGGGTGTGTCTTATACAGTGGTGGTAGATTTTTTTACTTGCATTTCCTGCTTTTTCGCACTTGTTGTCTTTGCACTCATTGTTTCGCACTTGTTACTGGTATATTAGGTTACGTTTTGCCACGTTCTGCCCAGAAATGGCTCAGAAAAGATTTTCGTACAGTGCTGAATTCAAGTTAAAAGTGATCCAGTTTGCAAAAGTGAATGGAAATCGTGCTGCTGAACATAAGTTTAGTCCTCCTCCAACTGAGAAAACAATCCAAGACTGGCTACGGGAAGAAGAAACCCTACTGAAAACGCCACGGCAGAAGAAGGCCATGAGAGGCAAGTCAGCAAAATGGCCTGATTTAGAGAGGGAACTGAAGATATGGATTGAAGAGCAAAGGGCAATTGGAATTCCTGTGTCCACAAAGATGGTTCAGCATGAGGCAAGAAGAATTGCTGATGAAAAAGAAGTTACTGATTTCAAAGGAGGACACAACTGGTGCTTCACTTTCATGAAACGGAATGGACTAAGCATGCGTACACGCACCAAACTTGCCCAAAAGATGGCTGAAAGCTATGAGCAGAAGGTCCTTGAATTTCATTGTTTTGTCATTCAATGTCGGAAGACATCAGTTTGAGTTGGGACAGATTGCAAATATGGACAAAGTCCCCCTTCAATTTGATGTCCCAAGAAACAGAACTATTGATAAGAAGGGGGTGAAAACTGTAACCGTGAAGACAAGTGGACATGAAAAGAGCCATTGTACAGTTGTTCTAGCTTGTTGTGCCGACGGAACCAAGCTGCCTCCTATGCTGATTTTCAAACGCAAAACAATGCCAAAAGAAGACATTCCTCGAGGAGTGATTGTCCACGTTCATGACAAGGGTTGGATGGATCAGGATGGGATGAAGATCTGGTTTGAGAAAGTTTGGAGCAGGAGACCAGGTGGACTCTTACGCAAACCTGCCCTATTGGTGCTTGATCAGTTCAGGGCAAACGTAACAAAAAACATGAAGATTGCTGCAGAGCAAAAAACAAAACTTGCCATCATACCTGGAGGCTTGACATCCCAGCTCCAAACCCTTCAAAGATGCCATGAGAGATGAATGGAACCAATGGATGAAGTCTTCTGGAGACAATTTGACACCAGCAGGAAGAATGAAGAAACCAACTATAGGAGAAGTTTGTACCTGGGTGAAAAGATCCTGGGATAATATCAAGATTGAGATCGTTGTCAAGTCATTTAAGAAGTGTGGCATTCAAATGCCATAGATGGAACTGAGGACGAGGCAATATATGAAGACAGTGATTCGTCATCAGACACAGATGAGGACAAGCTAATGGATGGGAGTTTTGACAGTGATGAGGAGTTGTATGAATTTTATAATGAATAAAACTTGAGTTCAATAACTTTATATAATACATTTGTTTTCAAATTTCGGGCCCCAAAATTAAGGTGTGTCTTATACATGGGGAAAATACGGTAATTGATTTTGCCTGACCTTGTACTTTCCTATTCCTAACTAGTAAACTGAAACAAACAAAAAATATATCATGTTAGAAAAAATTGGTGGGGAAACATATGGAAAAAACTGGTTTTTATTCCAAAATTTAAACTAACTAAAGTTAGTGCTTTGCATCGTATAATGCTAAATTATATAAAGAAATGAAGTTTGCACAAAGTGGCATCATTATACAGCATCTCATATTGTGGAAACCCTTCACAATGAGTGACTACTCTTACACTTATGCTTAGTAATGCTTCCCCCAATAAAGAAGTCTATTGTTACTCATTCACTGGGTATTCATGAATCTTGGGGTGGGAGAGGCAGTATTTATAGTTTTACCAGGAACATGTTAGAAATATTGTGCCAGATATGCTATCTGCAACGTATTTTCTTGTGGTGGTGTTATTTGGAAACTTTTTCTGGTGATTTTCTCTTTCCCATCTTCATATTACAAAATGCATATTCCAAGATTTCATTATTCCCTGAGAAACCATTCCGTTGACAAACCATTATGCTCCCAGTACATCCTGATGTGACTCAGGAAACTCAAGGTGACTTCTTTACTCTTCACTGTGTATGTGATTGTGCTTTTTGTTAAAATTCATTTCATTCTAGTTTCTGAATATGATTGTTTATATTTATCTGACTAACCACATCAACAACTGTTCTATTGAGAGATAGTTCTCAACATCTGTACAGATCAAAAATATATTCAGACCTAATATGGTACAAGATGTTTAAATTTATTAGTTACTGACTACTGAAAATGATGTAACAACCAGCACTGATTATGATTATCTAAATAAACCAATTCACTTCTTTAATAGCTAGGAATATCTTAACTTCAGTTTTCCACAGTGAACTGAGCAACTGATCTGTACTGCAAAAAAACTGGTGGAAAGAAATCAGATTTGAAGTTGTTAGTGTGCTGACCACCATCATAACATAGTAATTATTTTTTTTATTCAAAAGTCAATGGACTGCCAATGCACAAGAACTTTGAGTCACTGATTGATGTTAGTTATTTTTATCACACTAGATTTTAATTTCAATAGTATTTCTTGTTTTATTTTTGTCTTACTTAGGTTTAAATAACATAGTATTCCAGTTACTTCAATTTTCTGTACTTTGCACATTATAGTTTCATTTTAATGAGTATAAAAATGAAATATCTTTGATGTTTCTAAAGTCAAAGTTAAGTAAAAATTAAAACATGATAGAAGTATATAATTTTTAAAATTCTTTTTAAAAATTTTAATTCTGAATTAATTCTTTAAGTATTTTTTAAATTTACTGCAATCATTAAATTTTTATTTAATTAATATTAATATATTTAATTAGTAAATTTAATTAATAATTAATTTATTTATTATTTCACTTTATTTTAATTACTAAATTAAATAAAACTTTTTAAATTCTGCTTTCACTAATGCTAACTGGTAAAATAAGTTGCCGCTTGCTACTTTCCTTATGCTAAAAATTATTTTAGAAATAAAAAAAAATTCACTTTTTCACAAAATTCAACAAGATTTTTATATGTAAAAATTCCAAAGATTGTGGGAGAGGTGGCAGCAGCAGCAGTAACACAGAAAGGCACAGAGCATAAACAAGGGCAGTCCAGAAATACTAGGCACCTCCGTAGCCAGGTGGGCAGGAGCAGCAGTACGTAGCACACGCTTCTTGATTAGACCGGGGTTCGAGCCTGTGACCACCAAATATGGAGGATGCGGAAAGGTCAGGGCAATATGGCCTTAGTTGCTAATGCTCCTAAAAAAAAAAAAAAAAAAAAACAACCAGAAATACTTAGCCACACTGAGCACTTCTGAGAGGAGGAAAAATACCAAAAATAATGCAACCATTACAGAAGGTTTTCATAGGTTTCAACATTGACGTGGCATGAGGACCTGTAGTTGCAATCCATGGTTTGTGATATAAATTGGGAAAGAAGTAACCACATTTACCCAACATTTTATCACACAATATTTTAATTTCTTGTGTGATAAGATCCCCTAAAAGGCGCAACGAACACATATAAACAATAACAATAATTCTTTATATGCCATTTGCAGAATAGTAGTAGTGACATGTGATGCAAGAAAGCAAGTGTATGAGCTTATGCAGCATCAGCCAAAAAAAAAAAAAAACACACCATTCCCTCCAAATGCCTGTCCAGTTCCTCAAATTTATTTAACCTGTCAATTTCCACAACGACAGATGGAAGTTTGTTCCAGCAATTAACCACCAGCTGGCTAAAGGCAAATTTCTGCACATCTATTCTACATCTGTCTTTTCTTAATTTGAATTTATGCCCCCTTAGGTTCGTAATCTGAACAAGTGGAAGGATCCCATCAGAATTCAGCGTGCTCAACCCATTCAAGTCCTTATACACCTCGATCAGATCACGGCACAGGTGCCTAGTCTCCAGCCACTGCAATTTGCAGAACTTAAGCCTCTCTTGGTAAGAGGATCCCTTCATTCCCCTCACAAATCTTGTTGCCCTTCTCTGTACACGCTCAAGTAAATCTACATCCTTCCTAAAATGAGGCCTCCAGACCTGTACGCAGTACTCAAGGTGTGGCCTGACCATTCCCTTATACAGAGGGACAATCACCTCCTTCTCCCTGCTAGCAAAATTCCTATATATCATTGACAAAACCCCATGACCTGCCCTGGCAGCGTGTCTGCACTGTTCAGAAAACTTCATATCTGGCTGCACAATTACTCCCAGGTCTTTTTCATTTTCTACCACCTTAAGTGTAGTACCACACAGTTTGTACGTTTCTCTGGGGTTACTTCTACCCATATGCAGTACTTTGCATTTGTCAAGGTTAAACTTCAGTTGCCACTTCTTAGCCCATCTACCCAAATTATCTAGATCCTGTTGCAGTAGCACACTGCCATTACTGTCATTAACAACCCTGCCAACCTTTGTATCACTGCAAACTTCGACATTAAGCCTGATATACCTTCATCAATATCATTGATAAATATACAAAACAACAGTGGACCTAACACCAAACCCTGTGGGACTCCACTAATACCATTAGTGCACGAAGAGCAGCACCCATTGATTACCACCCTCTGTCTTCTCCCACTTAACCATCCTTTTATCCATTGTAGCAACTTACCCTTAATACCATTCTGCTCCAATTTGTACAATTGTCTTCCATGCGCAACAGTGTCAAAAGCTTTCCTGAAATCCAAATATATGATATCAAAATTATTTTTTGCATACAGTTCTTTTGTAATCACATCATAATATCCTATTAAATTTGTCAGACAAGACTTTCCCTTAACAAACCCATGCTGTGTCTGAATTATTGCTGCAGTCTTGTCTAGATAATCCTGCAATGCATCTTTAACCAGTGACTCCATTATTTTACCCGAACAGAAGTTAAACTAACTGGTCTGTAATTACTCATGTCACCCTTCGATCCCCCTTTATGAATTGGGATTACATTTGCACATCTCCAGTCGGTGGGAACCTCCCCTGAGTCCAAGGATGCTCTCATAATAATGGCTAAGGGTTTGCTTAGTTGCTTTGCCGCCTCCTTTAATATAACTGGATAGATCCCATCCACCCCGGGTGCTTTTCTTATGTTTAATTTCAACAATTTCTCCTCCACATGCTTTCAGTTATTACAAAATCATTAAGTATCCTGCTACAATTTAATAACCTTCTGCCATTTTCAAACCTTAATAATTCCTCATGTGTGAATGTAGATGCAAAATACTCATTCAGTTTGTTTGCTATCTGAGCAGAATCATCAACAGTCGAACCATCGATGTCAAGTGGACCAATCAGATTCATCTCCTTCCTTTTAGAGTTTATATAAGTAAAGAAATCCTTGCTGTTTTTCTTAGCATCTTTTGCCAAGGATTTCTCGTAATCTGCCTTCGCCTGCCTAACCTCCTTTGTGACCTGATTACAGACTAGCTTATATCTGCCATAGGCTTCTGAGTCGCTTGATAATTTATATGCATCCCATGCATTTTTCTTCTGTTACGAGTCTCATTAGCTAACCATTTAGGCCTAAACCTTGAACAATATTTCTTAATATGTATGAAACTTTTAGTAGCATCCACGATTAATTCCTTGAATGCTTCCCACCTAGAATTTACTGTTGGTAACATCGTCAGTTGACCCACTGTACAGAATTTAAAAACTGTCGGAGACCACTGTACTCCCCCTTACGGAAGCAAAAACCCTTTCCTTTACCCCTGATGGTAATTAAATCTTTAAGTAAATCCCACATCAGTACACCTGTGATCACTGCCACCTAGTGGTTCCTTTATCTGCAAATTCTTAATACACGAATGATCAAGAGTATTACTTTCTCTGGTTGCCTCTCGAATATGCTGCTGCAGAAAACAATCATCCAATAAATCCACAATGCAGTGGACATGGTGTAATTCCTAAGGTTGTTTCCTGTAGTATTAAGTATCCACTATTTCAAGTTTAAGGTAAGTCAATGAAGAAAACAGAAGTTTTTCAAAGGCTATGCAGATTTTAGTTCTTCTGGGCTGGTGTGGTCTTGGGTTAATGTATGCAGATGCAAGTTTGCACATTATGTTTACAACCTCATTGTGCCAGTTTTATTGAAACTGACATAGCAGTGCCATAGCTAACAATGGGCTAAGCACTTTTTGTGGCAGTGCTTACAGGCTCAATCTCAGAAAGTAATAGAAGCATATGATTCAAGAAAGCAAGTTTATGTAGCATCAGCCAAAAAAAAAAAAAATCATTTTGCACGTCAATTCCTTCAAAGTTTGTCCAGTTTCTCCTTCAATTTAGTTAAGCTATCAATTTCCACAATGACAGATGGACGTTTGTTCCAGCAATCAACTACCTGCCAGCTAAAGACAAATTCCCACACATCTTTCTACAACTGTCTTTCCTCAATTTGAATTTATGCCATCCCCCCCTCAGGTTCGTAATCTGAGCAAGTGGAAGAATCCCATCAGAATTGAACCTGCTCAACCCATTCAAGGCTTTATACCCCTAAATCAGATCACCTAACAGGTGCATAGTCTCCAGACAGTGCAATCTGCAGAAATTCAGCCTTTCTTGGTAAGAGGACCCCTTCTTTCCCCTCAACAATCTTGCAGCCCTTCTCTGTACTCGCTCAAGCAACTCTACATCTTTCCTAAAATGAGGCCTCCAGACCTGTACATAGCACTCAAAGGTATGGCCTGACCATGCTCTTATACAAAGGGATAACCACCTCCATTTACCTACTAGCAAAATTCCTGTATATCATTGACAACACCCCATGACCTGCTCTAGCAGCCTGTCTGCACTGCTCAGAAAACTTCATATCTGACTGCATAATTACCCCCAGGTCTTTTTCATTTTCTATCACCTTAAGTGTAGTACCACATAGTTAGTATGTTTCTCTTCAGTTATTGCTACCCATATGCAGTACTTTGCATTTGTCAATGTTAAACTTCAGTTGCCACTTTTCAGCCCATTTGTCCAACTTATCTAGATGCAGTTGGAGTAGCATACTGTCTTTAACAACCCTGCCAACCTTTGTATCATCTGCAAAATTGGATATTAAGCTTGATATACCTTCATCAATATCATTGATAAATATACAAAACAGTGGGCCCAACAAATCCAGGGGGCTCCACTAATAACATTATTCCACAAAAAGCAGCATCCATTGATTACCACTCTGTCTTTTCCCACTCAACCACCCTTTTATCCATTGTAGCAACTTGCCCTTAATGCCATTCCACTCCAATTTTGCACATCACAGTATCCAATCAAATTTGTCAGGCAGGACTTTCCCTTAATAAATCCATGCTGTGTCTGAACTATAACTGCAGTATTGTCTTGATGATCCTGCATTGCTTCTTTAACCAATGACTCCAATATTTTCTCTGGAAAAGAAGTTAAACTAACAAGTCTGTAATTACTCATGTCACCCTATGATCCCTCTTTGCAAACTGGGGATACATTTGCACATCTCCAGTCCATGGGGACCTCCCCTGAGTCCAGAGAAGCTTTCATAATTATGGCTAAGGGTTTGCTTACTTTCTTTGCTGCTTCCTATAATATAATTGGATAGATCCCATCCACGCCATGTGCCTTTCTTATGTTTAACTTCAACAATTTCTCCTACACTTTGCTCACAAAGTATAAATGGACATTTATTTTTTTATTTGACAGTCAATAATATACATACATTTTTATCTTAACAACATATCCTCATAACAACATTAAAAAATCCTTCTTAACTATGATCTTTAAATATTTAACAAGTGATAATGTTATGCCATGAAGAAATATGACTAAGAATAAAAATATGACAGTGAAGCAAAAGTTTCATATTATTCAAAGGTCTAAGGTCAGTAAACATGTAATGGGCATAATGTGATTTTTCAATACTATCAGCCACAGTGAGATATAGCTGGAAAAAGGAACAGTAATATTTTGAAAACAGGATTGTTTTGCTTTGCGCTGTGCCACATTTTTATGTGCTAGAAAAAAATGTTACTTTCAGTACAGAAAAGCAAAGCAATCCTGTTCACAACTTCTGAAAAGTTGTAAAATAGTATTATGAGAGCAATAATCTCCAATAATTTTTTTTATCCAAAAAAAAAAAAAAAAGCACTGATACTTCTTGGCAATATCCCTGGTTTCCCAATCAGCTCTGAACCAGTGGTAACTATTATTAAAACTGAAGTTGCATTCCACCCAACATAACCATATCAGATTCCATGGTTCAGGGCGTGACTACCATCTTCAAGGCAAACATGCTACTTGCAGTGCATATTTTTGCAGATCATCATTCTGTCTTCCTATCATTCTGATAGGAAGACAAAATATCCAACAAAGAATTTTGGATCTGTTATATCATAAAGACGGCAAACAATATATCAACAGAATCATAATGAGGAAGTGACTGTCACCTATATAAACAGTATGTGAAAACACTATAGCCCAGGTGTACATGATTTCCTTAATCATGTACCAGAACTAGATCTGATGGTTAGGTTCATACTCTTCTCAAAATTTAAAAAAATAAAGTTTCCCAGATCATTTTGGAAAATGGAATTACATTTCTAAGAAACTGCAATCTGGAAACATAATAAACAGATTAATGCAATTCAATTTACAAATAGAAAAAGAAATTGGAATAATGTTCTTAAAAACAGCTTTTCAATATCAACATCTATCATTCTGTGATCTGAGCAAATATACTTGAGATATGATGGAATTTTTTAAACACTGTTGAATTACTTGCCGATTACAATGTTAAAATGAAGAATCACTTGGAGGGGATTCAAAGAAAAAGATAAATTATCATTATCTTGCAAAAAAAAAAAAAAAAAAATTTAAAGGTTTTTGAAAATGCAATAAAAGAATACACACAGAAAACAATTAGAGAGCAAATATATACTTTTCCATCATGACAGACTGCCTGCTCTCCAGACAAAAAAAAAAGCACACACACCTTACAAGTGAATCTGCCATATAATTACAACAGAAAGAAGGAGCAGCAGTGCGTAGCACACGCTTCTTGATTAGACCGGGGTTCGAGCCCGTCACCACCAAATACAGAGGATGCGGAAAGGTCAGGGAATGACCACCGCATATTTCCGGAGCATTATGGCCTTAGTTGCTAATGCTCCAAAAAACCAAATAACAACAACAACAAAAAGATCAACTGAGAAAACAGCAATGATTAAAACTGAAAACAAAAATAAAAAACAAAAAAATTCATTCATATAAATAATACCACAGCAGCTAAAATAAGTGATGCAACTGCATAACGCATAATTCTTGTTACCCCTTACTAAAATTCACAAAAAATTATTTACAACTTGTTCAAAGATAAATAAATTAAACTTTGAGTGAAAAAGAGTACAATTTCCCAATTTTTGGGCTTGGGTCAGCCTTGCTCAAGTGCCATTCACAACACTGCACAGCTATAGAACATGCTACTTTTAATGAGAGAGGTAAGAGGAATTGCTAAATTTCCATGATGAAACTTTAACAAATGAAGACTTTACAAAGGTAGACCAGCAAACAGAAGATATAACTGCAAGTGATGTAGCTGAAGATGCTCCGGCAGAGTTTACCTGCAGACATCTGATTTATGAATTTACAGATGTAAATGCATAAATCTGATGCATTTTCATATGTTTATGCATATTGTGGTTGATGAAATCCCAAACAATATTTCACAGAAGCCTCAGGCTTCCTTGCCCCATATGGCTAATAATAATAATAAAATTCCGTTAATTATCACACAATTAAGAAAATTCAAAAATTATGTTAAACCTAATTACATGTACATGTTATGTGGCATCTTGTCACATACAATTACTGACAGTGAGCTGACTTTACTGATGTACACCTTCCTCCAATCAGTAACACTATCTGACTTCATAATATTAAAGCATCATCTGGAATCAAACTAACGATGTGCACACGTCGTGTTTCACTGAGCAGTGCTCCTGTTAGTGACAGACTGGCACCTAATTGCATGCATTAGTTGAAGCACAGAAGTTTTGCAATTTGCTTGCCGACAGGTCTAAAGGGAGTTTTAATTTCAAGAATTAATTTAAAATGTTTTTAATATAAAAAGTCAATTTTTCACAATTGTGTTATATGAAAAAATATGCAAATGGAAAATATAAGAAAATATGAAAAATAAAGCTGGCAACAAAAAAAGCATACAATTTAATTTTTTGCTTATTTTTCAAATGCATGTGGCGAGGATTGAAGTGACTCCATACACATAGAGGAAGAACATTCCTTTGCATGATGACTCGTACATATTTCATTAATATAATCAGTTTTCAGAAATTAAACTAGAAAATGTGATTTCAATATTGAAAACATCAGAATAATAACAGAACTGTGGGAAAAGATTTCAGTTAACTTTGGAAAACTTGTCAATGGCTTAATTCTCATTAATCCCATTCTCCATCAATGATACTGTATGGGAGTATATTCTATGAATGCATAACAATTCAGTTTTTCTATAAAAAAAAAAAAAAAAAAAATACAAAATAAGCTTGTTGTTGTTGTTTTGGTTTTTAGGAGCATTAGCAACTAAGGCCATATTTGCTCCAGAGATATGCGGTGGTCATTCCCTGACCTTTCCGCATCCTCCGTATTTGGTGGTTACAGGCTCGAACCCCGGTCTAATCAAGAAGCGTGTGCTATGCACTGCTGCTCCTACCCACCTGGCTACAGAGGCACCACAAAATAAGCAGTTCAAGAAGTCAAAAATCAAATCTGCTAAACTTACGGAATCACATAAAATATACATCAAAACATTCCATATGAATCACCTTGAGGAAGGAAACTCATGAAATCCTTCAAGATATTGGAGAAAACTGCATCTGAATGTCCACCAATGAAATGGCTGATGCTTATGGCCACTGTATTGCACATCTGAAATGTGTGAAATTAAATGGAGAGCCTTCTTGTCTGCATCTGCTTGTTTGTACAGTTCTCAAAAACTGTCTACGTGGGGAGCAGCACAGTGGTACCGTAATCGTCCTCCCCACTTTGAGTGGAAAAGGCCTGGGTTCGAATCCCGCCAATGATGCGAAGAACTTTAATGGGCATTTTTCACTCTGTAGCTGAGTTAGTCAGTCTCAGGCATAGATAGCATGGTTTTTTCCCCCTGCAGAAATGGGGTTTTTTTTGTCCAGCAAGACAAGCAAAGAACATGCACAATTTATAGACATATTACATATATGGGCATATATAAGAAATTATGGGCAGTCCTATATAACAGTTTTAGTTTGAATTCTCAAAAACTGTGAATGACTCCACAGTTGCAAGATTCGTGAATGATTCTTTGCAGTTATTATGGCCAGAACAGGAATCAACCTATGGCAAAAAAAGTCTTTTTTGTTGATGACATTATTACTATGTATATAATACAAAAAAAAGTTTCTCCATTACAAGTTTTCTATCCAAACCTAATCCACATTACTTGCTTGGTCCATTGCTTACGCAGGCATACAGAAACAATCCAAGATAATTTTGACAAAGTTTATAAAGTTATTTCATGTGTTAAAAAAAGGTCTTTGCAAAAGTCTCTATACGCAGGCATACAGAAACAATCCAAGATAATTTTGACAAAGTTTATAAAGTTATTTCATGCGTTAAAAAAGGTCTTTGCAAAAGTCTCTATATGAATAGTTATTTACAGAGTTGCACAACCTGGTCTTTCTCTTCCACCAGAGCCTATTTTGACGAAGTAAGAAACATAGTTATGTATGCCAAAAACTGATTCTATATATATATATATATATATATATATATATATATAAAAGAAAAAAAAAAAAAAAAGTTAATGCTTTTGATGCTGCAGCAACTGCCATTGCTAAGACAATTATGTCCAGTTCCTTGATTAGAAAACATTTGCTTGCTTGGTTATCTAATTCTGTAACAGAAGTTAAACAGTACAACCTTCCATGGGAGAGAAAATAAGAAATATATTTGATGTTAATAAAAAAAAAAAAAAAACACTTATGGATTTTATATTCGCATTGGTAGAGGCACAGAATGCAAGAAAGCAAGCTTATACAGCATCAGCCAAAAAAAAAAAACCACCATTAGTCCACGAAGAGCAGTGTCCATTGATTACCACTTTGTCTTCTCCCACTCAACCATCCTTTTATCCATTGTAGCAACTTGCTCTTAATGCCATACTGCTCCAATTTGTATAGTAGTCTTCCATGTGCAACAGTATCAAATGTTCCCTGAAATCAAAATATATGGTATCAGAATTATTTTTTGCATCCAGTTCCTTTGTGACCACATCGTAGCATCCAATCAAATTGATCAGACAGGACTTTCCCTTAACAAACCCAAGCTGTGTCTGAATTATTACTGCAGCCTTGTCTAGATGACCCTGCAATGCTTCTTTAACCAGTGACTCCATTATTTTCCCCGGAACAGAAGTTAAACTACCAGGTCTGTAATTACTCATGTCACCCTTTGACCCCCTTTGTGAATTGGAGATACGTTTGCATATCTCCAGTCCATGGGATCTCCCCAAGTCCAACAATGCTCTCATAATTACGGCTAATGGTCTGCTTACTTCCTTTGCTGCCTCCTTTAATATAACTGGATAGATCCCATCCACCCCAAGTGCCTTTTTTATGTTTAACCTCAACAATTTCTCTTCCACTTTACTTTCAGTTATTGCAAAATCAATTAGTTCCTTGTTAGAGTTTAATAAGCTTCTGTTCTCCACTTCCCTACAGAATTCCTCATGTGTGAATGTAGATGCAAAATACTCATTCTAGTTTGTCAGCTATCTGAGCGGAATCATCAGCAGTCAAAACATCGATATCAAGTAAACTGATCTGATTCATCTCCTTCCTTCCAAAGTTTATATAAGTAAAGAAGTCTTTGCTGTTTTTCTTTGCATCCTTTGCCAAAGATTTCTTGTAATCTGCCTTTGCTTGCCTAGCCTCCTTTGTGACTTGATTACTGACTAGCTTATATTTACCATAGACTTCTGTGTCATTTGATAATTTATATGCATCCATATAAATTTTAAGGAAATATATATAAAAGGAAAACAGGTGACTTTCTTAATAGAATTGAGCAGGAACTTTCCTTTCAAGTAGAGGCTTTGAAGACTCAAATTTATCTCAGTATATTAAGTTTATCTCAGTCACTTCTATCAATGTTAAATGATTTTCTCTGCTTTTAAAATGATTTTGAAATGACAAAACACCAAAATTAATGATAGGCCACATTGAAAAATATTTACTGCAACAAAAGTTATTCTAAAACTTTTCATTTAACAGCATGTTACTTTTAAATTCTGAATACAGAGAAATTTAATTCAATTAATAAATAAATGCATAATAAAATATAAATGTATAATAAAGATAATAAATGAGAAAAAATGTTACTGCATATAACAGCATTTTAGTGCATATTTGCAGGAATATTTTGCCTATTTTTAGTGCATATTATCTGATATCTATTTAAAACCAGATAACTACTTATGGGAGCATACAGGTATATATGTCAACAATGGCACAAATTTATAATTTTGAATGAAAACAAAGAGAATAAAAACAAGAAAATAATTTTGATCACAACTTAGGAAGTTCATGCATTGCCAGCTACTGCTCCTCTAACTCTTTGTCAGTGGAAGAGAAATATGTAATAAAGGGGTCAGGAAGATTTTACATGGTATCCATGTGCTTTGTAAAACTGCACTACAGAGTTCAATCATAAAATTTTGTCATACATGTGCTGTTTCTTAGAAACATCTTGTTTTTTTTTTTTTTTTTTTTTGTTATCAGAACATATCCTCCATGTAATACATGGAAGTCAATGGACCCACTGATTGTTGTTCACTGCAGCCCTCAGAAATGCATCCACCACAAATAAAATAAAATAAAAAAAACTCATAAAACATCTCAATGTCTCAAAACCATAACTCCATGCACTCTCAGTTCTAATAATAAAACTGATTACTATTCAATGATAAAATATGGTGGTATAATTTGTAAAAATTTCAATTAAATATTCAAAATTTATAGCTGAGGTGACAGTTTTGAACCAGGACAAAAAAAAAAAAAAAACACCCAGAAAAACCAAACAAACAAAAATAACAAAAAAGGCTATCAATATATCTCAGTGTAAGTCCCCTGTAAGAGTGAATTACTTTCATGGGAAAATAATACAGAAGAATAAGCTAACCTAAACATGCACTTCTTAAAGGGGTTATATAGCACACCTATACAACTGCGCACCCTTTTTTTTTTTTTTTTTTTTTTTTCAATTCAGTACTCCCGATGCTTGTTCGGCCAGAACACCAGCTGTAGAGCACCCAGATATGCATGTAAACATATACTTTCAATAAGGAGGGGGGGGAGGGTAGCAAAGTACACTTCATTCGTTCATTGCGTTTAAATTCAACTACATGCCGAAACTGTAGTTCAGGTCAAGCTGATAATACTTGTTTTAAAGTTCATCTTCATAAACAGAAGTTTAGACAGTTTTTCAAAAGTATAAAACATATGATTACCGAATCAAAACCCAAAATGCAGTATGTCAAAATTTTAATATGCAGTGATACATAAAAAAACAAAATATATGACACCTAAATGCGACGTTTCACTACATGTCTACACATAAGGCTACCAAGTAACGTGCCAACAATGCGTCATACCGCCACAAAGGGCAATTGATCAACAGATAATTGGCTCGCTTTAACAAACTCAGAGCATAATCCATTTACTAATTTCGAAAGTAGGAGTCAAAATTGCTAACCAAATTTCATCTCCTTGATACTTACCAATAAAACTGAAAAATCACATACACAACATGGACGATCTTCCGACCTTATGTAATCTACACAAAGTCACATGCGTTTGTTGACCCGAATGACAGTGCTGTGCATCGCTTTAGTGCTTCCACCTACAGGATGGACATCTAAAAACATGACAATTAATCATTAGCTATATGTAACTACCAGGACTTCAGTCCATCTACTACAACAAACACCGCTTAGAGAGCCAAAGTTAAGAAAGAAAAGAAAGTTTTGTAATGGCTTCGTCTTCTCAAACTTTGCAATGCTATCAGAATTGGTTGCTTAGCAATGAACTACCAATACGTGGTACCTTCTGTTTTCAGAAATATTATTGCTACTTATTGAAAATGAGGGTCCTGTAGCTGTCCTGTAGTCCTGTCTCAATATTGTTCTAATCTCTTTAGGGAAAACATAACAATCCGGTGCCGACAACGCACGACTATAATATAAATAACAGATCCAAACTAGTATAAAAAATTTAATTTGATAGAAAAGAGCTCACATCCGGTGAGTTTGGGCTTAGTACACCCAGGATCCTGAGCTGGATGTCATCATCCTTATCTTTCTTAGTGATTCCCTCCTACTTCTCCTCCCTCCCTCCCTCCCTCTCTCTCTCTCTCTCTCTCTCTCTCTAAGGGTAACTCGGGAATTTTTTTTTTTTTTTTTTTTTGGCTGGTGCAGCATAAGCCTCAAGCTTCCTTGTACCATATAGCTAATAATAATAATAATAAAAAAGCAATAGCTCGGCTTTGCAGCTTGAGGGGCCCAAGGCAGCACACCAACATCGAAGCCCCACTGTAGGGGTACTGTAATTTAAGGCAAACCAGTTTACTCCCTCCTTCCCACACAGACATACACACTCATCAGCTGTGTAAACAGGCGGCTACGAAGGCACATGTTACACTGTCCATGACTTACAGGATCTTTCCTCATTTTAGACCAAAAGTTTGATTTAAAAAGCCAAAACAGAATTTTTAAAAGTAGCAACAAGCTATTAAAAAAATAAAAATATTTATTAAGCAATAATTAAAAACTTAAAACGGAAGCTGATAGCCAATGTGGGCCCTGGTGCCAGTTAAGGTCCCAGTTGGGCCCCTTGAAAAATTGCAGGCTCAGATACTGTAAAGCCCACTAGTCCATCCCTCTCGTTGGGCCTGCTGGTAAGTATAAAAATTTGCATTGCTGATATTCTAAGATAATATCTTACAAACAAATCTTGTGAATTTTAATGCCAAGTTGGCTATAATTTCATCATAATCCAATTTGTTGGTACTGTCGGTTTCACACTTAAAATTAGCCAAGTTGTTATTCTATTCCTGAAGTATTGTTAATCCCATGTAAATTTTTATAAATTTAATTTAGAAAAACTCTTTCCCCCAGATGCTACAAGGATAGTACCAGTCAGGATAATTCTCAAAGCAACATTAGTAATGGTAAACAATTTATGGGCAACAAGGGGTGAGGGGGAGTTGGGATGCATTATACCCTCATGAAATCCATATATTTTACTATTAATATTTATTTTATTATTGCTTTTGTGATTATTTGTACTACTGTTTTATTCCAGTGGATTTGAGGTGTTGCTCTTCCAATACCTGAATACTCTCATCCTTTATTCAGTTTACCATAGAACCGGAAGTGGACCACGTGCTTCCTTTTTTAGGTGTCCTGATGCGACGAAAGAGTAGCCGTCTGGTGACACCGGTTTATTGGAAGCCCATATGCAAAAAAAAAAAAAAAATCAAATTACTATATTAGGGTTACCCGTAAATGATTACATTAACCCGTATTCGTGTCTGTAAATTGCGTGTTCTCTGGTCGATTTGCCTGTTTTGCTGGACGAAAAAACCTCAGTTTCTGAGAGAAAAAACCTTGCTATCTACGCCTGAGACCGACTAACTCAGCCACGGAGTGAAAAAAGGCCCACTAAAGTTCCTCGCGTCATCGACGGGATTCGAACCCGAGCCTTTATCCACCCGGTGTGGGGAGGACGGTGACGATACCACTGTGCTACCCACGCAGACAGCCCATATGCAAAGGGCAGTTTACAAACTACGGATCAGAACATCTCCCTGAGCATTTCCACAGTACTTGGTGTGAACTATTTAGTAGGACACAGTCCCGCTAAAATTTTGTGGAGGAGAGAAATAATGAAATTTCCAGGGTTACAATGCATTTGCAAAAATGTGGGTGCCCTCCTCATATTCTTTAGAAAATTCAAATGAAGATTCAGTGTCCCAGTCGAAAAATGAAAAAAGTTAGAAATTAAACTATTTCTACTGCACATTATTTGGGTATTCTCGATTGTATCGCTAGGATGCGATCGCATATTGGTTACATCCAGCTTCCTGATTACTCTATTATTTATTTGGTTATAGCAAGCGCCAGAATCTGTGCAGTTAATTTGACATACGTATCCATTCCGTTGTAATACAGGAATTACCTCTATTACAAATGGGAATTCCAACAGGGAGACCTGCCTACAATTTTCATGGAGTAACTTGTTCCCCAGCACGATGAGCGTTGGCGATCTGCTTATTTAACAACTAATGCACGCCATTCTGTTTCTGCAGATCTAATGAGTATAATACTCATTAGATCTGGAAAAACCAGATCTAATCATTTTATCGTTTTTACATTACATTCTATGCTTTAATCGTTTTCAAGCCATTTCATCGCTTTTTCCTATTCTTTATGTTTTATCGATTCTCTATTAATTTTTATTTTAATTAAATAATTTATTTGTACATTTATTAAAGTTTTATTTCTACAATTTGTTGGTGGCAACAAGATCTGTCCATAATATATTTATCACCAATGTCTAAGGCCTTTCTTTCCTATGCATTTCCTTTACGAAACATATGACGTTGTTAAATAGAGAAGGGTGGATTAAAACAACCATTAAAACATGAGGCTTAGAAAGGGCAATAAATAGGGTATGCGGTAGCGGCCGTTGGTGATTTCAAATGGTGGTGGCGAAGTATCCTCATGGGTCGCACAGCGGTTATAATCACCGTCATCCCACACAATAAATCAGGTGACAAAGATCAACTTTGACAAGAAACGATGATGTTTGTGAATCAGTTCAACTGCATATACTTAATGAAAATGCGGAGCACATCAGCATAAAGGAAGCCAGGGACGGCGAATCTGAAGGTTCTAAGCCTTCAGATTCGCTCACATCATTCAAAGAGGGATTGGCGACGCCAAGTTGGGGGAAAAAATTATATATCAGAAATTTTAAGCTACTTAGGGTTCTATAATTTAATAATCTGGTATCTGATTATCCGAGGAATCCAGTAAGCCAGCATCTTAATGGACCAGCCAACACCAACATAGCATTTCTCTCTCTCTCCCTCCCTCCCATGAATGCATGGAGATTTCAACGCATAGAACATGAAATATTTTACAACACTCGAAACTTGAAGTGAACACAGTAACGTACAATACATAGCTGTTTTAGAATTTAAGCGTGCTGTAATTAACTTAGAATTTATTAATTAATGTAGAATTTGCGTGCTGTCATTAATTTATGGCATGAAGAATTTGTTAGAAGACTAGGATTGTTCTATTGCTATTTGTGGAAAAAAATATGCTCACATACAGCAACTGACTCACTCACTAATAACACTACCGACAAAATTTTATTTTCGTCATACCTCTGGAAAGAAAGTTGGTTATTCTGAACAAAATTAATGTACTGATTATGAAAATATCAATCTTTTACTTCTGTCACATCTACATCAAAAGATATACGCATTTTTTTAAATTCCTTGTTTTTATACAATATCAGCATACATGGTTGTAATTATTACACACAATATATGTTACTTAGACATGTTTCCCACTCAATGATTTCCTTTTATACTCCAGATTGATTTCCCGTGTAAGGAACAAACAGTAATCTCCCATCATGGCAGAATCCCAGCGACCTTGGTATCGTTTTTCCATTGCAGATATGTCCTGGTGGAAGCACTCTCCTTGTTCATCACTGAAATCTGCTAAGTTTTCAGGAAAGAAATCGAGATGGGAATGAAGGAAATGCATTTTGAATGGCATTCGGCACCCCATGTTCTTGTAACATTTCAGCAAGTTTGTCACCAGTTGCTCATAGTTCTCTTCTTTTCTCTTTCCGAGGAATCCGTGTATCACAGCCTGGAAAGATCTCCATGCAGCCAGTTCAACATCATTTAGGTTTCTTTGAACTTCTTCATCTTTTAGGAGCTTTCTTATTTGAGGACCTATGAAAATTCCTTCCTTCAGCTTTGCATGAGATAAATTTAGAAATATTTTCAGTAAATATGCGAATCCTCTGCTTTCTTTATCCAGTGCCATAGTGAAATTCTTAATCAGTCCAAGTTTGGTGTGTAAAGGGGAAGAAAAACCTTTTGTGGATCGACCAATGGAACATATTTTACATTGCTTTTGGCGGGAATATATTCATCTCTCTTGGCTTAGTGTTGACTGTTTCATGACTATCCCACAATCACAGGAAACAACAGTATTTAGTGAAACCACCTTGCAACCCAGCAAGCAATACAATAATTTTGAGATCACCACAAATGTTCCAAACATAGGCATTGTAACGTATAGCAGCAAGAATCTGGGACATACTATCGTAAGTTTCTTTCAGGCCAACAGCATGAACAAGAGGAATTGATGGTAAAGTATTTCCATTATGAAGCAATACTGCTTTCAAACTTAGCTTTGACGCATCAATGAACAAACGCCATTCAGAGGTATTGTAATCAATGTTCAGTTCGTGCATAAGACCAAAGAGGTCTTTGCAGACACACATGTTGTTTTCCATTGCAAAATATCTTGAAAACTCTTCATTTCGCTTACGATATATTGTAATGTTTGTACCTTTGGCGAGTAAGTTCCACCGTTGTAGTCTGGATCCGAGTAACAGTCTTCTCTTTGGGTAAGCCCAAGCCTCTGATCAAGTCGCTTAATTCTTCTTGTTCAATGTAGTGAACGATTTCTTCGTGTTACTTCCAATACCCCAAGATTTTGGTGGCACAGGTACTGGCAGTTCTTTACCATGTGGCACTGGCCTAATTGCTGATGGGATATTTGGATATTTAATACCTTTTCTTTTTGTCGTGCAGAAATAGCAGTCGTCGAAATGATTCTTGGGATCGCGCCACACCATAGGGACGGCAAAAAAAATAAATAAATTTTCTGTTTATACTCCGGGAAGACCAAACGGTCGGAGGAGTTTACAAGATAGACAGAATACAAGAAACAGCACCGTATTCAGCAGTCACGGGCTTGAACCCCGGCCATTCGAGACACGTATACTTATGCACCCGCGCGCCTGACCACTAGGCTACGGCGGCCTTTAAAATGTAGTGCTCTCAGCTTGCCATATAATCATAGCCTTAAGTTCGTTGTATAAGTAATACAACAGATATGTGGAGCCCAATTTTTTTCTTGGTCACTGATCTTGCAGCCGAAGTACAATGTATATGCAACTTTTGTGATGTATATTTTCTTACTCTGAGTTTTTGGGTTGTGCCCACAAACGTAGCGGAAGTTGTCTGGGTGATTGACGCAAGTTCTGTGCTTTGTCTTCTCCATTTTAACAATGCATTAACCTAAAAACAATTACAGCAATTCGTAAATTTGAACAGAAAGTGAATTCTTGTAGCGTAGTTTATCATACATATTGAACAGTGTAACAAAATTAATAAAAATACTCACTTGTCTGGAAAAGTGCATCAAAATCAAAATATACTATATTGTAAAAACAGTAATGATGTACTTGCTTAACTTTTAGCCCAATAAACAAAACCAACCAAAAGTTAATAAGTTTAAAAATTGTATTTCAAATAGTACTGGTATCTTTGTACAGAATCCAGTTATCTATCTATATCTTAAAACTGAGACGTGATAGGAAATTTTTATGATTGTTCGCTAATTATAATAAGCGATCGGGAAATCAAAATGAGTTCTTAGTCCAATTGTTAAAGCATTAGCTTGACATAATGCATTTTAATTCTAGATTGTAAACCGCATCGACACAGCAACCACTGTCTTTGATCAGAGCGAAAAAAATAAATATTCGAAAATCATGCGTGGATGGCAACATGATGTTGTCTATCTTATGTAGCTCGATTAGGTTGTAAGATGTTTGTAAGCAGGCATATACTAGCTAGGAGCGTGGCGCTAGGAGCTGAGGTATCTTGTGTCCTTATCTACGCCTCACCAGGTTTCCACAAATCGTTAGGCATCAGTTTAGACGCTACTCTACACCAATGATTTTAAACCAAACTAAAGAACAGGTAATTTCAAATCGCAGCTAATTACCCCATGCTATGCATGCCGGCCCATGAACATACACATGAACAGATATTAGCATTAGTTGAGGTATATGATGCAAGAAAGCAACCTTATACAGCATCAGCAAAAAAAAAAAAAAAAAACCTTCCCATTTCACCATCCGGTCACTCCAAGTGTTTGTCTAGTTCAGCCTTAAATTTATTTAAGCTATCAACTTCCACAACAACAAATGGAAGTCTGTTCCAGCAATCAACTACCCGCTGGCTAAAGGCAAACTTCCGCACATTTTTTCTACGATTATCGTCTTTCCTCAAATTGAGGAAAGACGATAATCTGAGCAAGCAGGAGTATCCCGTCAGCACTGAGCCTACTCAAACTATTCAAGGCACTATACACTTCGATCAGATCACCTCGCAGGCGCCTAGTCTCCAGATACTGCAACCTGCAGAAGTTAAGCCTTTCTTCGTACGCCCCTCTCACCAACCTCGTTGCCCTTCTCTGTACTCGTTCTAGCAACTCTACATCCTTCCTAAAATGAGACCTCCACACCTGTATACAGTACTCAAGGTGTGTACTGTATACAAGGTCTGGAGGCCTCGTTTTAGGAATATAATACACACGACGCAATATGGACTTAGATACTATTGCGTTATGTGGGCTCCAAACATAAAGGTAATTACTATTTTAGCCGGGAGGTCATGTACAGACCATATCTCAACAGTATGACAGATCCTTGAAAAATGTCAATCGAAAGGAAAAGAAATCTTCATTCACCTTCATTATTACAAGGCATGTTACTAACACTTCAAAATTATATCGACATCTACCTAAGATCCTGGTCAAAAAAATGCAATAAAATGTGATTGCCGATCAGTAAGAACATCTAGAGGCCGCCGTAGCCTAGTGGTCAGGCGCGCGGGTGCATAAGTACACGTGCTTAGTGACCGGGGTTCAAGTTGCGTGACCGAGGTTCAAGCACCGTGACTGCTAAATACGGTGCTGTTTCTTGTATTCTGTGTATCTTATAAACTCCTCTGACCGTTTGGTCGTCCCTGAGTATAAACAGAAAATTTATTTTTTTATACTCACAATTTACTTTTTGCATACGATCAGGTGGTGATAGTACAAAACTTAGAAGATGCAGACTGCATGTCGTAAATTGTTTGAGGAATATAAACGATGGTGTCTAAAAATCAATTTTAGCAAGAATGAAATGTCTCCAGGATCGGGACACATTGTAAATATTGAAGGTTTTAAAATCAAACAAGTTGATAAATTCAAATATTTGGGATCATCCCAAGCAGAGATCAATAAGAGAATTGCAGACGGCAGAAAGGGATGATCGTTAAGAAAGGGATAATCGTTAGAAACTTATATTTCAAACGATTGTACAAAGTCTTTTATTGTATGGAGCAGAAATCTGAACGTTGAATAGGCGAGGGGAAAACAAATTGCTCTCCACAGAAATGGATTTTTGGAGACGCTCAGCAAGAACGTCTAGAAGAGACAGAAAACGGAATAAAGACATAAGAGAGAAAATGGAAATGAAAAAAAATATATTATTGGTACTATCAAAGAAAAGTGTTTAACATGGTATGGACATGTAAAACGGATGCAAGAAACCAGATATCCAAAGGCTTCCTGGAATGGATGCCTCCAGGAAGAAGGAGAAGAGGAAGACCTAGGAGGACATAGATGAATGGAGTACGGGAGTGCATGACAGCCCGAGGTTTAACTGACCAAGATACCTTGAACCGCCCTTTATGGCGGGAAAAAATTCCTACGTCACCTTCCTCCCCACACTGGGCGCAAAAGGCCCGGGTTCGAATCCCATCGATGACGCGAGGAACTTTAATTGGCTTTTTTCACTCCGTGGCTGAGTTAGTCGGTGTCAGGCGTAGATAGCAAGGTTACCCCTCCCCAGAAACTGGGGTTTTTCATCAAGCAAAACAGACAAATCGACCATAGAACACACGCAATTGACATAAGACACACAGCACTGCAGATGAACTTAATTATTTGAGTCACCTAAAAATAATAGTTTGTTTGATATTTATTTTTACAGCGCGTTCTCTGAAATCCAAGGGTAAATGAATTCATGGGCATTTAAGCAGTGGTGCTCACAAAATTGCACCACCTGCAAAATTTGGCAATATATCATATGTTTCGTGACATCATTGCCCTATTGCATCATTCATCTCTAGCAAGCTTTCTTTGATGGCACGTGCCATATATGATTGCATTGCTCTAACGGAAGGATAAATACAACGAAAATGCTACCAGCCCAGTATTCGGTGCTATTGCAATAGCTAAGTTTTCATTGTTGCTGCTACGTTGAATGCAGAGGGTGATTCGGGTGCATGAAATAGCTAAAAGGATTCACTGAAATCAGTCAATAATGGCACATTTATTACGAAAATTATCAGAAACTGACAGTTTCTGATAATTTTCTGTGTGTCAGAAATAGAATATCCTCATCGATAAATCTCAAAACAGTATGAGTGGAGGACAGAAGCGGATTAAGGTCGATTGAGGCCCCGGGCGCAGAAAAAATATTGGGCCCCTTAAAAAAAAGAGAGATAGGGAAAATAAAAATACATGTTAACCATTTTTTTAAATAAATAAAAAATATTATGTACTATTCATGTTTTATTTCCAATAAAACTGGAATATAATATATGTATTATATTATATTCGCGTCTTTTTTCAGCCCCTGATAGATGTCGTTTCATTTTTCTAGCTAACTTGGTGTCATTAGAAAAAGTGTAAAGTTGGGGTTTTGAGGGGCCCTTCAGAAGTCGGGGCCCAGGGCGCGCGCCCGGTGCGACCGCCGTTAAATCCGCCTCTGGTGGAGGATATAGAATAAAGGCAAGCAATGCACGTAGACGCCTTTTCTTATCGGGATTACTGCATGTCGCCCAAGAAAACAATCACTTTTGACGCAAAAAATAAAAGCCAATGAGCACGCTAGTTGGTCTGGCGATTAGTGGAGATGTGTTATTTCAATGATGAATCGAAATTCAACTAGATTGGGTCAGACAGTCAGCAGACTGTTATGCGAAGAGGAGGAGAAGAATTTCATCCTGATTGTATCGTCAATTACATGGGGCTGTATTTCAGATAGTTAGTTGTCTTGAATTTGTGAATGATACAGTGAATGCTGAGGTATACTACAAGGACATTATTGAGACAAAATTACTTCCCTCAATTATCCATAAGGCCATAAAAGTAAATTTTTCTGTAATTAATAGTGTCATATTCTATTGTTATTACTTATTTATGATCTTTCAGATTTTTTTTTAAATATTAGCTGCCAGTATAAGGAAAAACAACCTAAAAAATGAGATGATGCAATTTTTTGAGCACTACTGTATAATATCGGTTTGAAATTTTTTAGCCGCCAGCTCCCAGGCCTTCGTAAACTCCCCCACGTCCTTCGCGGCCACTGGGTAGTACCAACATAAACAGAATTACAGTACAAGCAACCAAACGTTGTGGTTGGTTGTCGAGCAGGTGGCGAACGGCACCTTGGTGAACACAGTAAAATTTATGGTCGGCTGTACTGTGCTGTGCTGTGAGTTAGACATGGGGGTATTGGCTGAAAGGTAGAGGACAGTTAACGTCCCTTCACAGCCCAAATGTGTTCTAAAGGCGAATTTTCTCACATCTGTCCTTCCACAGATGTCTCCATATGTGTGTGTTCTCCAAGAAAGAGTAAGGAGGAAGATTTAAGAAGTGTTTAAGGCTTTAAAATCTTTAAAGCATTAAAAACTCAATCAGGTTTCCTCACGGGTGCTTAGTTTCCAAGTTCTGCAACTTACAGAACTGAAGCCTTTCGTGGTAAGAGTATCCTTTTGTGGCCTTGACTAATCTGATTGCTATTCCCTTGTCGTTGTAGGGTTTTTAGGAGCATCAGCGACCAAGGCTTTATTACTCTGTATACTGTCTGTAAATTGGGCGGGTTCTGTAGTAAATTTTCTGTTTGTTGGACGAAAAACCCGAGTTTCCAGGAGAAAAAAACCATGCTACCCTGCCTGAGACCGATTAACTCAGCCACGTGTGAAAAATGCTCATAAAAATTCCTCACTTCATCGACGGGATTCGAACTCATGTCTTCTACACCTGGTGTGAGAAGGCGGCAATTCTACCAATTATGCTATCCACGGGGTCGATGCTCTTCTCTGCACTTGTTCCAAAAGTTTCACATCCTCCCTAAAATGATGCGTCCAGACCTGTACGTCTGGAAGCCTGTACATTAGGAATATGCGGCCTATTACGTTATATAAATGGTCAATCACTTCCTCGTTCCTGCTAACAAAATTCTTGTATATCATTGACAGAATCCCATGAGCTGTACTAGCAGCCTTCATATTGGACTATGCTATTCTTTTTCATTCTCTATTTCCTCGAGTGTGGTATCACCAAATTCTTATGTTATTGTGGGATTATTGCTGCCCAAACGAGCCTTGTATTTATCAATTTATCAATGTCAATTTCCTTTCCACTTTTCGGCTGATCTACCTAATTTATCCAGGTCTTGTTGAAACAGCATATGCCGATTACTGTCAATCTTTGCATCATCAGCAAACTTAGATATTAAACTTGATATGCCCGCCTCAATATTGCTAATAACAGTAAGGAGGATCCCACACTAAACCCTAAGAGTCTGGAATCATAACATAACCTAACCTAATAACTGTAGAGGCCGGAACACGTTGGAATTACGGGTAAACTTATAGGAGGATCACAGGGTAGTTTCAGGGCAGAAGGCCGATGGTTGGAACCACTGGTTACTCTTCAAATTGATCTCACATGTGAGGTTCCAGGACCACTGTTGTTACTGATTTTCATAAAAAACATCGACTAAGGAACAGAGGACATGATATCAAAATTTATAAATGATGAAGACTGGATGGGTAGTTAATGATCAGCTTAAGGAACAACGATTAAGCAATTCACGATGGACAGGCTCCAAGAATGATCAAAAAATTGGCGACTATGTATTAATGAAGCAAAATGCAGTCTTTCTTGAGAAATAGCAACCCAAAAATAACTTATAAACCTGGTGGTGTTGAATTTAAAATGGTACAGGAACGAAGGCAATCGTAAAACTGCACTTAGAACACTGTGTCCAAGTAAGGAGATCCCACCTAAAAGAGAGACATCGAGCTTCGTGAAAGGATCAGAGGACAGGTGAAATCTGCAAAAGGTCCCCCGTATAAAGAAAGAATTCGAATATGTGGGCTGTAGTGTGGTAGCCATGCACCTTTGAAGGGACTTCACTAAGGTCTATAAAGCTCTGGAGGAGGGGGATGAAATTTCACTATCATAAGTGACTCCACAACTAGGGGCGCTGTTCTGGAATAAAAGGTGAGCTCGACAGTAACGCATGTGAACACGTAGTGTTTAAAGCGCATCGGCGACTTAACCATTGTGTGGTGTATATTATGCCTGTGAATTGCGTGTGTGTGTGTATTCTGTGCTCAATTTTCTGGACGAAAACTCGAGTTTCGGGGAGAAAAACCATGCTAACCTCGTATAAGATCAACTAACTCAGCCACATTGTCAAAAAAGGTCCATAAAAATTCCTCTCGTCTTTGACGTATTCGAACTCAGGCCTTTTTCATCCGTGTGAGGAGGGACGATTATGTGCTACCTCGAGGTAGTATGTAAGGAGGAAAACACATGTAGTTTTTCTTTTTATTGTGATAATTATTATTTCATTTCTTTATTTTTATTTGATATATATATATATATATATATATATATATATATAAAAGCATAACCTCCTATCTTTGATTTATTTATAGTCGTTGGGTGCCTATATATATATATATATATATATATATATTATTTATTATTTTTTTTTTTTGCTGTTTGCAATGAAGGTCTGTAACCTTGCACTACTGTATAATAGCTAATACTAAAATCAGTATTTGAAAGGGGACATTAATAACTGCTTTCTGTTTCCTATCCCTTCACGAATGAGGCGGTCTCCTAACGGGCCAATCCGAGAGAAGAAAAACAACCAAAGTTCTAAAATATTAAAATGAAAAGGGTGAAAAAAAAAAAAATGAGAAATAAAATAAGAATGGCATTAATTTCACATGTTTCAATTCCCGTGGCATGCAGAGAGAATATAATTTAATTTCGCTTCATTTCTGAGAATTTTTATATCAAATCTTTCACTTACTGCGATAATAAATAATATTTTTTACGAAATACTGTTTTAATTTGTGCCGATTGGTCGAAGTGATTCACTCCGAAATTTTAAAATAAATTACTCAACACCAATGCATCATTTACTCAGCAAAATGTTTCCCAACTTACAGCCTATATAGCGCTAGTTGCAGGTATATAGTCTAGGTTCGTCCGTGTCTATTATTATACTTTGCCATAATATACAGTAGAAATAATTATAAAAAATGTTTTTCAATTTAATTAAAACTTGTTAAAATAATCAGCCTCTCTCGTAATAATGAAGCTGAACAGTTATTACCCAGAAAACATTACTTACAATTTGTCAATAAGTATTGTTAATACACACTACTAGATGGAGCCACAAAAAAGACTTCATTTTAAACGACACTCTTATTTTAACAAGACAGAACTTTTAAGATAAAAACATGGTACCTAATTTTAATCACTATATATATATAATAAAAAACAAACAAAAAAAAATATAATTTCTGAAATCACAATTTAATAATCCCTAAAGAATAAGTTAAATTTTAAGTCGAGAGGATTCTCTGCAATAGCGACACTCAACCCGTTAACTACAGGCTATAAAAATACAATAAATTGCTGAAACAAAACAAAAAAATAACAAAATAAATAAATAACATCAATCCGTAACATTAAGATGCAGTTTTAACAACACAAATATTAAAACGAGTGTTGCATATCAAAAATATTAATTCAGCCCTCAATAGTTTAACCATTACCTGTATTGTCTAAGTGACAACGCAGCCATAAATGAATCAATTTTGATCACCACAGATGAAAATTATATAAAAACAAAAATAACAAATTTCAAAATGCAAGTCCCTGCAACAGAACGTTGAAAAACAGGGTGGTTTCACTGACGGACTTTGTTTTCCTTAACCGGTGCTTGTATAGGATTGAGCAATATTATGCTAGAACATGAAGAAGCCCAAATCCATAGAACTGCTGGAGTACATGCATTTTTCAATTGTCAGTGTACAACACAGCATTTACGGTTTCTGGCACTATAATCAACGGTCCAAGTCAGAACTATAAGAAGTAAACCCCGTACTACAATTCTCTCCCAGAATTACGCTGGGGTATAACGCATTGCGATAGATGACGTTCCTCAAACGTTCTCCACACCTATACATATTCTACTCTCTGGTCTTAAACAGCGCATAACAAGACTCGTCACTCCACAGAATCTGATATGGTCCAGTAAACAGTATACAGATGGGTATGGTTCTATATTAGTGGATTGAAATGGGTTTCACTCTGCAATGAAGCTCATGATGAGCAGCTCCCGACAGACGCTCCTGTGTACAATTGAACCTCAACGTATGTTACCTTTTCCAAGGACGTCGCTTGATTCGCTTTCACTACTTTCTTCAGGGCCGAGCAATACCTAACCGTAAGATTTTTTATTTTTTTATATTTTTTCTGGGCTCCCTGGCCATTTGTGCCCATCTACATCACCTTACTTCTTTCACATTAAACCGCCGCGGTTTGATGTTGTGAGATTCAAACGTGTGACTCTCGCAAGCAACAAAAAACACTACTATGGCATCGAATGAGTAACCCTCTTTGAAACTCTCCGCGACTAATTTTATATATTTATCATAACTCTGCTATTTTATGCACATTTCTGAACCTGTTCCTGCTTTGCATGTATTTAGTTGGCACTGCTGACTATATATGTAATATGTGGCCACTTTATTAAGTACATTTACCTTTTCATGAAATGAAGAGCTACTTGAGTAACATCATCAGTACAAAAAAGAAGGTGGACAGATATGTAGGGATGCTCTCTGTGCGAAATTCAGTATGAGAATAAGCAAGATGAAAAATTTAGTGACTTTGAACGTGGCATGGTAGTCGCTGTTAGACACGCCGGCATGATATATCGGAAACTGCAACTCTGCTGGAGTTTACACATATGACTGTGTCTCGGGTGTATCGAGATTTTTCGTGGCTGAGTTAGTTGGTCTCAGGCGAGGGTAGTATGGTTCTTCTCCGGGAAACGGGTTTTTCGTCCAGAAAACAGAAAATCGACCACAGAACACACACAATTTACTGACAGTACACAAGCAATATGATCTTAGTCGCTGGTGTTCCTAAAACTGGACTGCAGAGGATTACAAACACATTGCCTGGTTTAACGAACCAAGTCCACGTACTCATTCTGCCATTTGGCAACAATGCATTGTTGATAACTGGCAGTGTAACGATGTGGGGAGTGTTTTGTTGGTGCACATTTTGCACACTGATACCACCGGTGTATCATCTGGATGCCACAGGTTATCTGTAATTTTTTTTTCAAACCAAGCACATCCCTCATGGCTACAGCGTGTCCATCTGCAAATAGGTCCAATAGAACAATGTGCCATTTCACGAGGTCGGAACTGTGCAGAATAGGTTCCAGGAAAAGGCGAGAGTGAATTCAGTCTACGTGCAACGGCTACTCTAGTAACCAAATCTCATTTCAATCCAATTGAGCAGAATACGAAATAAGCTCTTCGTAGTAGAAATCCGCAAGCATTCAATTTATTTACAGCAACTGTGGAAAGCAATTGGGTCAACATGTACCAGCATCCCTGTAACACATTTGGAACACCTTAATGAGTCCATTCCACGGCGAATCCAGGCTGTTTTGAGGGCTAAAGGGAGACATATTCACCATCAGGTAGGTCTACTTAATACAGCACTCAGCGTATATACAGTATATGAGTGTACAGGTCTGCGTGGGTAGCACAGTGGTATCGTCACCATCCTCCCCACACCGGGCGGAAAAGGCCCGGGTTCGAATCCCGTCGATGACGCGAGGAACTTTAGTGGGCTTTTTTCACTCCGTGGCTGAGTTAGTCGGTCTCAGGCGTAGATAGCAAGGTTTTTTCTCTCAGAAACTGGGGTTTTTTTCGTCCAGCAAAACAGGCAAATCGACCAGAGAACACACGCAATTTACAGACACGAATACGGGTTAATGTAATCATTTACGGGTAATCCTAATATAGTAATTAATATGAGTGTAAATGACACCACACGCATGGAAAGTATAAATAGAACTGCAAAATGCAACTTGCCCAGTTTAAAACGAAATTCCACATGGAACGAAGCTATGAGAATACGAGAGCTCAGAAAGCTGGATGCCACATTGTAGGGCACTGAATTAGTCGAATTTCAGAGGTTTTTGAAGTTTCCAGGGACTCACCATACGGGACATCAAGTGGAAGAGAAAGATGAATGGAGATGGAAAAGCTGCACTACGAAGCAGCCGACAGTGTATTTTGACAGGAGACCTTTGAACTATCAAACCTTAATAAAAATATCACTGAGGAAGTCCAGGAGCTAGACACAAGAGGCCGACACTGTAATTACCATACGGAAGTGAGTGTATTTGGATGGTTTCATGGGCGAGCTGCAAAAACTCATGATTTCAAAGACATTGCTCGGTGACGATTAATGAGTGCAATGCACTCAGAAACTGGCCTCTGTGGAAGTAGAACTTCCACTGGGGATCGTTCGTAGCAAACGAAGTTACAAACTGATGGAACAATTTTTATCCAGCGTGGGGCAACGCTTCCATACGTATTTTTTAATTTTAACTCTCAATTACAGTGATAGAAGTGTATTAGTAGCCTAGTGGTCAAGCACGAGAGTGCAACAGTACATGGCTTTGAGCACACCATAATAGAAGATTGCGTGACTGCTAAACAAGATTAAAGGTTACATTCACTATCGAAGCGATTAACTGTAAGCTCTTCTAACCTAATGGTCGTGTTGGATTATAAACAGAGCATTTTGAAGGCAAGGAAGCAAAGTGTAAACAGTATCTGCCAAAAAAAAACTTTTTATCTACTTCATTTGTAAATTCCTTTTAAGAATTTGCCCAGTAGTTTAAATTTATTCAATACCTTGTTTCTAGACCCTAAACCCCAGCCTTTCTTGATAAGAAAATCTTTTGTGCCTCCAACTAATCTTGTTGCTCTTCATTGCACCCGTTACAACAGATATCTGATATTCCTAAAAGGAGGTTTCCAAACCTATACAGTATTCTAGATGGCCTAGCCACTACTTTATGCAATGGTATAATCACTTCTTTGTTCCAACTGGCAACGATCCAATATTATCAATGACAGAACCTCATGAGCAGTTCAAGCAATCTGCATTGTTCAAAGAACAGGTCAGATTGAACAGTTCTAAGTCTTTTTCCTTATCAACTACCTTGAGTCTAGTGCTACCTAAACAGTATGTCATCCTGGTAATTACCGATATCCAAATGTGGGACACTGTATTTATCAAATTCCTTTGATAAAATGTAACATTGATAAATACAGTAATTAATAATAGTAATTATTAATTACTGTATTTAAACAGTAATTAATAATAGTAATTATTAATTACTGTATTTAAACAGTAATTAATAATAGTAATTAATGTTATTAATTACTATTTTTGCTATTTACTTTCAATTACAATTACTATTTTTCAGTCCATCTGCCTAGTTTATCTAGCCCTTAGTGAAGCAGCATACCAGGATTACTATCAATAACCACTGTGCCTACTGTTGTAGCACCAGTAAACTTAGACATCAAATCTCAGAATAAATCCCCATAAATGTGGACATCGTATCTCAAACTTGAAATACCTGTATCATTATTATTAATAAATATTAAAAACACTAACGGGGCCAGACTCCGAATACTATAGTCCCCCTCTTCCCCACCACTCACAACATTAGTCCACTAAGAATAGTGGTTATTAATGCCATTTAATCGTCCATTCATCTACAGTAGCAACTTTCCAGCAATGCCACATTGCTCTCCTTTTTACAATTGTTCATGTGAAGCAGTGTCAAAAGCTTTACTGAAATCTAAGTATGATGTCAAAATTATTCTTGGAATTCAGATCCTTTGTGATGGCCTCATAGGTAATAAAAATTAGTCGAACATGATCTCCCTTTAACAAATACATGCTGTGAAGCCCTACAGATTGGAAAGTTCTGTCATTTTTACAGACGTTTCCAATCTGTAGGGGCTTCCACTGAATCCAAGAATGCTTTCAATATTATAACTAGAGGTATGATTACCTCATCTGCTGCTGCTTTTAATATAATTGAATGGATGCCATCAGTTGCCATCTCTTCACGTAGGTCTGAAGAGGTGCCAACTGCCACCGTCATCCAAGCGAAAATTACAAAATAAAACAACCAAATAAAATGAATAAATTAATTAAAAATACAGAATATATAAGTAGGGGCCCCTAATCACGTAGGCAAGCGCAGCGGCACGGTTTCTTGCTTAAGAATGGCCTAACTACAACCGAAAATAAGAAAGGAACCCCTCCCGCACTGCGCATAACTCAATGGGTGAACCCACAGCGACCATTTCTTCAAATGGGCACATCGGCCTGTGGAAATTCCCAAAACGCTCGCACATTTGCAGTGGCCTGCTAACATCAAAAGAACTACGGCTAACCATCGCGAGCGATCGAGATAGGCATAAAAGAAAAGTCTTACATATAATTAGCCCAATAACTGGGAAGCAACTCAAACAAACCGAATTTCCATGTTGACCGAAGCCAATAGGGGGGGGGGAAATTACAACATTAATTAAAAAAACAAACGTCGTATGCAGATATTTAAAAACATAACACTGAAGTAACTAATACTTAAGAATTAGGGTTGAATGTGAAAGTGTCTGTAATTCTGCCCAGACACGATAGGATACTGATGGGTGAGTTACTTAAAGATGTAACTACCATCAAGGCTAAAGGGAAGGGCTATTGTTTTCGTAAAGGTGACTACAGTGATCTTACAGTTTTTAAATTCTGTATAGTGGGATCAACTGATGATGTTACCAACGTTGAATTCTAAATGGGAAGCCTTCAGGGACTTAATTTCCGAGGCTACTAGGCTCTTCATTCCAACTAAGAAATACTGTTCAAGGTTTAGGCCTAAATTTATGTCAGATGAACTAATGAGACTCGCGGCAGAGAAGAAAAATGTATCGGATGCATATAAATTATCAGTTGACACAGAAGCCTATGGCAGATATAAACTAGTCTGTAATCAAGTCACAAAGGAGGTTAGGCAGGCGAAGGCAGATTACCAGAAATCCTTGGAAAAGGATGCAAAGAAAAACATCAAAGAGTTCTTTACTTATGAGGAAAGTGATGAATCACATTGGACCACTTAATATAGATGGGTTGACTATTGATGATCATGCTGAGGTAGCTGATCTGAATGAGTATTTTGCATCAACATTCACACATAAGGAGTCATTTAATGAGGGAAGTGCCAGAAGTTTATCAAACTCTAATAGGGAGCTAAGTGATTTTCTAATAACTGGGAGCAAAGTGGAGGAAAAATTGTTGAAGTTAAACATAAAAAAGGCACCTGTGGCGGAGGCAGCAAAGGAGGTAAGCAAACCCTTAGCCATAATTATGAGAGCTTCCTTGGACTCAGGGGAGGTCTCTATGGACTGCAGGTGTGCAAATGTATTACCAATTCACAAAGCGGGTTCAAAAGATGACACAAGTAACTATAGACTTGTTAGTTTAACTTGGGTTCCGGGGAAATTAATGGAATCACTGGTTAAAGGACTATTGCAGGATCATCTAGACAAGACTGCAGTAATAGTTAAGACACAGCATTGGTTTGTTAAAGGGAGGTCTTGGCTGACCAATTTGATTGGATACTATGATGTGGTCACAAAGGAACTGAATGCCAAAAATAATTTTCATATCATATACTTGGAATTCAGGAAAGCTTTTGATACTGTTGCACAGGGCAGACTGCTGTACAAATTGGAGAGATATGGCATTAAGGGTAAGTTGCTAAAATGGATAAACGGATAGTTGAGCGGGAGACAACAGAGGGTGGTAATCAATGGACACTGCTCTTCGTGGACAAATGTTATTAGTGGAGATCCCCAGGGTTCGGTGTTGGGCCCATTGTTGTTTTGTATATTTATCAATGATACTGATGAAGGTATATCAGGTTTAATAACGATATGCAGTACTTTGCATTTGCCAATGTTAAACTTCAGTTGCCACTGCTCAGACTATTTGCCCAACTTATCTAGATCCAGTTGGGCTAGCATACTGTCTTTAACAACCCTGCCAACCTTTGTATCATCTGCAAACTTGGACATTAAACCTGATATACCTCCATTAATATCACTGACAAATATACAAAATAACAATGGGCCCAACACCGAACCTTGGGGAACTCCACTGTGTGGTACTACACGCAGGGAAGTGGAAAGTGAAAAAGACCTGGGGGTAATTGTGCAGTCGAATAAGAAGTTCGCTGACCAGTGCAGACGGGCTGCCAGGGCAGGCCTTGGAGTTTTGTCAATGATATATAGGAATTTTGCTAGCAGGGACAGAGAGGTGATTATCCCGTTATACAAGGCAATGGTCATGGCACATCTAGAGTAATGTGTACAGGTCTGGAGGCTTCATTTTAGGAAGGATGTAGAGTTGCTAGAACGAGTAAAAAGAAGGGTAACAAGATTGGTGAGGGGAACAAAGAGGTGCTCTTACCAAGAAAGGCTTAAGTTCTGCAAATTGCAGCGCCTGGAGAGTAGGCACCTGCGAAGCTGACTGCTGATGGGATTCTTCCTCTTGCTTAGATTAAGAACCTGAGGGGGGCACAGTTCCAAATTGAGGAAAGACAGTTGTAGAATAGATATGCGGAAATTTGTTTTTAGCTAGCGGGTAGTTGATTGGCGGAACATACCTCCATCTTTTATTGTGGAAGTTGATAGCCTAAATAAAGTTAAGGCTGAGCTGGATAGGCATTTGGAACGAAGGAGGGGGTGTAATGAGAGGGTTTTTTTTTTTTTTTTTTTTGGGTTGATGCTGCATAAGCTTGCTTTCTTGCATCGTATGCCTCTACTAATGCTAATGCGCATTTTATTCCTCGCACTGTCTAGCTTCCATTTATCATGAAAATACTAAGAGAAAAGAATTCATCAAACATTTGAAAAAAAATACTAATTTTTGGTTCAAAGTTTTCTAATATAGTCAGGAGGTACAGTGCTGTCCTGATCATTCAGCTAAATCAGCAATAGCCCAGAAGTCTTTCATAATAAAAAATAAAAAAAGGTAAAGCCAAACATCAGAGGCAGCAAAAAGCATATTCCTCTACATGATGCTTGAAATATAAAAATAAATTGGATGAAGATAAAAAAAAAAAAACAAAAATAATTCCAGCAGCATGGCAAGACAGAAGAGCGAAAATAGTCAAAATTAAACATAACGATCAAACCAACAATTCAAGTCCTCTGCACTGGCGGTTCGATCTGGGGATCGGTTGGCGGACTGATCTTTCGATCAACTCGCCTTTGCGGCGATTTGTCTAGCGATCGAAGTGCAGCGATTCCCTGACCATTATTGGCCTTGTAGTCCCCTGTTGAGATGGGGCGTAATGGTCAGTCCATTTTTCGTTTATTTTTGTTTTATTTTATTGTAGTTGGTTTACATCGCTGTTGGCGATATTTCACATAAATTTGGACTTATTGCCCGTCAGAGGGGACGCCATTAAATTTCTATTTAATTGGCATTCAAAATTGAATTGATCATTATTTTATTATCTTTGCATTTAGATTTTCGAAATTATCTTGGAGAGTTTCTGCTGCAATATTCTTACTCTTGTTACCCTTCTCTTCCCTCCCTGTTGGTTTGATCGTTATGTTTAATTTTGACTATTTTCGCTCTTCTGTCTTGCCATGCTGCTGGCTTTATTTTTATTTTTTTAATCCTCATTCTAATATATATATATACTGTATATAATCTGATAATTAAATAGAGTAGTAAAAAGTAAAAGTAGTAAAATACACACACACACACACACACACACACGGTGTTTCAAAAGTGATGATCAATAATTTAAAGGTGAACTGTACAGACTACTATATGCAAAAAAAGCCTTGTAAACATGGGTCCTTAAGTGAATCGTTTTCGAGATATTGCATATTTCTAGTTGGGATCCATCACTGACAAGGTGAACTGTACAGAATTTGGATCCACCACTGACTTGTTTGTTTAGGTTAGGTTATGCTCATTCTCTCTCTTTCCCCTCTCTCAATGCTCTGGATGTAGCAGGCATACTAGTACTTGTCAAAGGATAGTCAACATGGAAAGAGGTTACAGCAACGAAGAATAAGCGGACATGCACTTCATGTATGGTAAAGCCAACGGCAGTGCACTCGAGGCTACACGTTTTATACCAATAAGCATTTCCCCGCCGAAGGCAGCCCAACAGGTGCACATTCATCAGGGTACATCAACATCAGGGTGCGCCTTAGAGAACATAGGCGCCTCGCACATGGAATACGAGCAGGTAGGCCCAGAAGCAAAACACCTAATGTTGAGGAAAGAGTGTTAGAAAGAATCGAACAAAATCCAAGAATTTCGACAAGGAGGGTTGCTCTGCAAGAGTATGTACTGAATAATAGCAGTGTGTGGCGAATTTTACATCGCCAATTACCGTACCCCTACCATATCCAGCGTATACAAGGTCTCAGCAATACAGACTACCCTCTCAGAGTGAACTTCTGCCAGTGGATGCAACAACAGTGTGTCTGAAGCCCCAATTTTTAAACAACATTTTGTTCACTGACGAAGCTGGGTTTACTCTTGATGGTATTTTTAAATTTTCATAACTGTAACGTTTGGCCCGACAAAAATCCTAATGCAATTCACAAGTCACGACATCAGCAGCGTTTCTCGTTGAATGTCTGGGCAGGACTACTAGGACCCCATCTAATTGGACCAAGCTTTCTGCCAAAGAGGCTAACAGGAGAGTTCTACCTTCAGTTCCTGCAGAATGTTCTTCCAGACCTCCTGATGATGATAACGTTCCACTTCAGCAACGCCAGAACATGTGGTTCTGCACGATGGTGCACCGGCACATTTTGCTCGAGTTGTGACTCGGTATCTAACTAGAAGGTATGGTCAACGGTGGATAGGTATAATGTGGCCTCTCAGATCACCAGACTTAAATCCTATGGATTTTTGTATCTGGGGTCATGTAAAAAGCTTGGTGTACACATCTGACATTTACACAGTTGAGGAATGCAACGTCGGTTTGAAGGAGCCTTTCAGCAAATCAGAAATGACCCAGGAATGCCTGAGAGGATTCGCAACACAATGCAGAGAAGACTACAAAGCTGCGTACGGATGAAAGGACAGCATTTTGAACACCTTTTGCAACATCCTGTAACATATAACATCTGTAAAATTCTGCGGTGTTGAAAACAAAAATTAAAAAATGTATTATCTTATGTTTAATAAAACCACTCTTAGCAAAGGATTCACAGCTTTTTGCTAAACTAGTGCTCCCATAGTCAGCGGTGGAGCTTAACAGAAAATTTGCATTATCTCGTAAACGGTTCATTTGCGGCCCGATCCATTTTTGAAACACCCTGTACATATATATATATATATATTTTTTTTTTTTTTAATTTATTATTATTATATATATATTTTTTTTCATTTTAGTGCTTATAAGAATTTCTCAATTTTTTTTATTTAAGAACAATAAAATCAACATTTACTTTGAAAATAAATATTCGGTTTTACTGGTTAAAAATATCTATTTCGCCGACTATACAAGGGTGCGTCATGTTATTTAGCGCAGGAAGTTCAAATTTCTTAAGAAGGCCTTCGGGGGGAATAGGATTTTTAAATTATTTTTAGGACATTAAATATTTCAATAGGCATCCGGAAAATCAAAAATGGCCTGTTGTTACTGATCGAGTACACTGCCTTGAAGAAACATTCAATCAACCTTTCGCATTTAATGGTTCTCGTAATTCTTTCAGAATTACGAGAACGATTTGAATTCTGATAATTTCAGTTGTTTTGTCGATTAGTTGCTATGGCGTATTCACTAAGGATTTGTATGCAAAAAATAAATTCTGATATCATATATTTAAATTTTAATAAAGCTTTTGATACCGTTCCACATGAACGACTGTAATCATTCTGTAAAACGGTACAGCATTTAAAATTACTGCTATAGATAAAGGGATGGTTCAGTGAGAAGAGATAGAGAATGCTTATTAATGCCACATGGAGTAATGTTATAAGAAGAGTCCCCCAGGGTTTGGTGTTGGGCTCCTTACTACTTTTAATATTTATCAAAGATATTGATGTAAGTAATCAAGTTTAATGTCTGTTGTTTCGTCAAGTTTTCTGACGATACAAAGGCGGCGCGGAGATTAATGACAGTACAGTAAGAGAGCCACTTTATAATAGTTAAAAGATCCCAAAGAATCACTGCTCCACCAAGAGCCAGTATAACATCTTGCACACAACCTGAATGATACGCACCATTACTGCTTGAACTCGGTGCCTTGCATCAATAGAGATATCAATAGATGTCTCTATTGATGCGGTGCCTTGCATCAATAGAGACAAAAATCTACATTCGTTAGATCACATTTCAGCTTTCCAATCATTAACAGTCCAGTTTTTATGCTTTTAGTCCATATTAGCCGGGTTTTTTTACGCGCAGCTATTAACACTGGTCTTTTTCGGGGAATTCCACTGCAGATATCCATGTTATACAGCTCCCTTGGCAATGTTCTTCCAGAAATTGGCTGAATTGGGTTCTTCGTTAACTCAGCAGTTCTTGAAGTTGGTTGAAATCGTTTTTCATTGATATTCGTTGCCGATCACGTTCATTTAGCACAAACTTTCTACCACAATCCTACCACTAATTTCTGGTCGATTTCGACTCACATTATTCCTTAAAAACTCTTATTACTATTCTTTATGAAACACCAGCAAATTCTGATACAGTACTTCTTTAATAGTATTAGTATTAGTAACGGCCGCATGGTGCAAGAAAGCCTATGGCTTATGCTGCACCAGCCAAAAAAAAAAAAAAAATAATAAAAAAAAAAAATAAATAAAAAATAAAAAAATAAATAAAAATAAAAAATATATAAATCCGAACAAAACAATGATAAAAAAAAAAAAATAAAAAAATAAATAAATAAATAATAATAATTAATAAAATAAAAATAAATAAAAAGGAAATTAAACCTATCATCCTATGTGCTTCCCTTACCCGAAAGTACTATCCAGATGACCTTTGAATTTCCCCAAACTGTCGGCCTCTACCACCCATGAAGGCAACTTATTCCAGTAATTTATAACTCGCTAGCTAAAATAGAACTTCCTGCAATCCAATCTAAACATTTCCCCCCGTAACTTGAATTTATGTCCCCTAGTTCTAGCATCATTTGTAATCTTGAAAATTTTGTCCTCATTCATTTTACTGATGCCTCTCAGAGCCTTAAACACCTCAATCAAATCTCCTCTAAGGTGTCTAGTTTCCAAACTCTGCAACCCACATATTCGAAGTCTTTCTTCATAAGGACGCCCTTTTGCCGATCTCACCAGGCGAGTTACCCTTCTTTGCACCCTTTCAAGAAGCTCGATGTCTTTCTTCAGGTGCGGTCTCCATACTTGAACACAGTATTCCAAGTGTGGTCTAACATAAGCCTTATATAATGGGATTATCACGTCCCTATCTCTACTTGCAAAAGTTCGATAGATCATTGATAGGACACCATGGGCCTTCCTTGCAACCTGTTTACAATGCTCAGAGAATTTCATGTCTGACCGTATCGTAACACCCAAGTCCCTTTCCTCCAGTACTGGCTTTAGTTGAACTCCACCAAGTGAATAAGTTATTTTGGGATTACTGTTTCCCAGGTGTAATACCTTACACTTTGTTGGATTAAAGCACAGCTGCCATTTTTCTGACCATTCCTGAAGTCTATCTAGGTCTCTCTGAAGAAGCTCAGCTTGACAGTGATCATTAACTACTCTACCAATTTTAACATCATCTGCAAATTTGGACATCACGCCCTCTATCCCTTCATCAATGTCGTTTATGAAAATTAAAAACAACAGTGGTCCTAATACTGATCCTTGGGGAACCCCACTTCTTACATCAACCCAATCTGAGGAATAGCCATTTATCACAACCCTCTGCCTCCTGCCCTGAAGCCATCCTTCTATCCATCTAAGGATTTTCCCAGTGATTCCAACCTGTTCCAGCTTATAAAGCAACCGCTCATGTGGGACTGAGTCAAAAGCTTTGCTGAAATCTAAATAAACAATGTCGAAATTATTCCCTAAATCCAGCTCGTGAGTGACCCTTTCGAAATAGCGAACCAGATTTGTTAAACATGATTTTCCCTTTACGAAACCATGCTGAGTATCCTTGAGAATTTCAATTCGATCCAAATGATCCTGAATTCCACCCTTGATCATTGCCTCCATGATTTTCCCTACTACTGAAGTCAGACTGACAGGTCGATAATTTCCAACTTCACTTTTAGAGCCACCCTTATGTATGGGAGATACATTTGCACTTTTCCAATCCAAGGGAATCTCCCCAGAGTCTAATGATGCTCGCATAATTAGCCTCAATGGTTCAATGCACTCGCTTGCCGCCTCTCTTAAGATTATAGGGTATATTCCATCAACTCCAGGAGCCTTACTGGTCTGTAGGCTCGAAAGTTTTTTCATTAAATAATCTTGCGAAATTTCAATATCATTAATTACATATTTTTTAACTTCGCTCCCACAATTTCCCTTTGCCACAAAAGGCTTTTCATTTGTAAATATCGATGCAAAATAACTGTTGAGTTCATCTGCAACGGCAGCTGGTGTATTTATTACTATCCCCTTTCCCTTACATAAAGGTCCGATCTGGTTTGTCCTGCTCTTCTTGGCATTTATATATGTGAAGAATTCTTTATCCCCCCTCTTTGCTCTGTTTGCTAGTGATTTCTCATAAACTGCCTTTGCCTGTCGAACCTTTTCTGTGGCTCTATTACACATCACCTTGTAGCTGTTATAGGCTTCAGTACTTTTTATTGCTCTGTAACTTTTCCATGCCACCTTTTTCTGCTCAAGTAATGTGGCAACTTCACTATTCATCCAACTTGGAACCCTTCTCGTGGAGTATTTTTTTAATGGTATATACGCATTCAAGGCATCTGTGATTAATGTTTTAAAAGCGTACCACAGTTCAATTGTATTCATTCTCTGCGCGATATCTACCCAGTTAATAGAGGCCATGTAGTACCTTAAGGCATCGTAATTTCCTTTTCTGAAATTAAAACCCATTCCTTTGCCTTTTACTTCTGCTTCCTCTCTCGTCATCATCCACCGTAGAACTCCGTGATCACTTCCTGCTACTGGTTCCTCTACTGTCAGCCCTGTTATGTCATCTGATTCATGAGTGATGATGAGGTCTAGGATATTCTTTTCTCTAGTACTTTCCCTGACATGTTGATACAAATAACAGTCATCTAGTTGATTTAAAAATTTTGTTCCCCATGTCGAGTTTCCTTCCCATTTACTCCAATCAATTAGAGGCAGATTGAAATCACCCATAATAAGGCATTGACGCTTACTTGCCCATTCCATTTGCATGTAGAGGCTTTTGTCATAATCTTCACAATCACCTGGTCTGTAGATTACTCCTACTCGCATTATACCTTTGTTTCCAACTATCTCACACCATACAGACTCTGTACTAGCATGTGAAACGTCTGAATCCGGGAAAGCTATCGTCGCACTCAGGCTGCTTCTGATAAGAAGCATTACCCCACCACCCCTTCTATCTAACCTATCCTTCCTAAATACATTATACAAGCCGTACTGAAACTCATCATCGACAATTTCCGGGTGGCACCACGTCTCTGTAAGCCCTATTATGTCCGCGTTACTTGTTTTAACCAGCAGTTCGAATTCGCCCATTTTATTGACGACACTTCTAACGTTACTGTATAAACAATTAAGATTTACTGTTCTTGTATATTTAACAACCCTAACACAACCCTTGAAGTTTTTTAGGCTCTCTTCCCTGGCATTAGCTACCCGCCCACGTGAAACGTTTGTGCCCCCAGAACATCTAGATAATACGTCCAGTTGGGGTAACAGATAAGAACTCTTGAGGTATGTGCAAGAGTTACTTTGACCAATATTATCAGATAAACGCGTGTCAGTATTACCCACATCCCCCCTAACTAGCAGTTTCCCTGAACCTTTAAGGTATCCTCAATAATACTGGCAAAAACTTTTGCACCACCTTTGTTTAAGTGTATCCCGTCTCTACAAAACAAATTCCTTCTACCTACAAGTGTGGGCCATGCTGATAGAAATTTACCCCCTAAAGCCTTGCAGATTCCTTCAAGTCTTGAGTTAATCCACAAGGCTCTTAACATATAATCCCTCCTATCGTGTCTGGGCAGAATTGCAGACACATAGACATTATGGCCTAGCTCGCGACATTTCCTCAGCATGGTCCTGTATTTTTCCAACAAATCGTCAGATCGTGTACGTTTAATATCGTTTGTCCCCACATGAATAATAATATTTTCTTTACCCCCTTTAAAATCTGACAGTCTGTTGGTGACATCATCAATTTGTTGCTCCCGGCAGACATACCCTGGTTCTGCTCCACCTATCTTTATTACAAAAAATATTCCCCGTTTCCCTGACAATGGAGTCTCCTAATAAAACAATGTCCTTTCTAACCAGGGTAGTTTGCACTTGGTTTTTCTGTTTTGAGGCTCGAATCGGGTGTGCATCACTTGGTAAATTGCTGGAGTTTTGAGTCCCTGACGAGCTCCCAGAAGCATTATTTTCGAGGGCAAGCACTCGTTTTTTCAGGGACTCAAATTGTTCCATCAGTGCACCAAATTGTAATTTAAGATCGGTGCACTCCTTACATCGATCACAAAGAAAAGAATCCCCAGGTGAGGTAGGATTAGTCACCAGGTCGACCTTGGAAAACATTCCACAGGTTCCACAACGGATTAAATCATGACTCACCCGTAAATCGCCATCTGCTATTTCCGTGTGACTCACGATACCCTGTGACGTGTTTAAGGCAGATCTCGTAACAACCATTATAAAATTAAATAAATATCAATGAAAGTAACTTTAAAAAATTATATCTATAATATTATTAAAATCAAACAGTTACAGGAAAACCTATAACAAAATAATCCAACAATATCTAAATAAATCAAATATTTAAAAGCACTATCCAAAAGTAAACCACTTAACTGAGGAGCCCTGTCTAAGCGCGTCCGCTCACCTCGAATGCCAACCTCGAATGATGACATAAGTGGACATAAGTGTCTGTCTATTAGGACATAAGTGTCTGTCTATTATATATATAATAAATAGTAAAAGGAAATAAATTAGATTATAAATAGAAATAAGCCATAAGCATTCATTACAAAGTACAGTATATAAACATTGTATAAAACATGATTTAAGCGTCAGTCATCAGCGGCAATGAAGAAACAGGAGCACAGAGAATCTCAAATTAGTGAGCTCACTCCTGGCGATCCGGGAACCTGTGTGATGCAAATATTTTTTTCAGTTTTGGAGTAGGTGTAACAGCATACAAGTCGGAGGTGTCGTTTAGCAGCCGTCCTCGAAGCATCAGTGGCCATCGCTAGTAGGACGCACTGTTATGAAGATGATGTAGCCTAGCCCTGATTTGATAACCGACGGCTTGCGTTGGAGAAGCAAGATGGGCCTTAAGAGCAGGAGATAACAGGCTCAGTGGAAAGTATGTATATACAGTATATAACAGGATTATTTTCTAAAACAGCAGTCAAGCCGTTCTAGAGAATGATCTTGTTATAATTCTGAATAATCGTGAAAAGCGGTTCAAGAGTTTTTTGGCCCTTGAAAAGTGGTCCCGTTGAAACTCCAACACTGCCTACCCAAATAATATATGTGAGCCCTCGCTGCTCTGAAGCAGCGCCATAGTTATGGCCGATACTAGGGAAAGGCTCAGTCTCTCCCTAGAAAAATTTAAGCCTCACCTAAACCCAACACGAAATGGAGTTGTTCGCCGTATCGCATGGATGCGAAAACATGTATCGTTACTAAAGGAATTTAGTAAACATAGTCGCTTATTGTTCAGCATATAACAGATTTTTTCTATTTATTTTCACGCGATGTTCTCATATGTCTAGTAATTTCTGATAACTTTCTTTGAAAACCGGCCCGTGAATACACACTTCTACGGACATAAAGATATAAGTTACGCTTGGAAGTAGTTAACATAATTTCATACAATAAAACTTACTGGTAACCTCGAAAACATTTGGCTGCAGTAAGTGATACTTGTGAATCCACGTTCGCAGTTTTTTTTTTTTTTTTTTTCTAGAATAAATCATCCAAGTTTCTGTTAGTGTGATACAATGTTACTTGCATTTGAGCAGGAAAGTACAAAAACAATCAGTACGTAAATTTTTTTTAATGAACCGAAAAACAGGTGGTTGCAATTATTTTGAAATACTGTATATATTTTGTATTCTGTATTATTGTACTAATGACTGTAGTTCTGTAGCCTGCATATATATCCATTTATTATGGAAGTGTTTTGTTTACGTAAAAGCTAAAATTTTATTATTATAAAGATTGGTGGTAATCATAATTATATTTTTCGAATATTTTATAGTTAAAAAAATAATGTTTAAGAAAAAGTAGAAATTTTACTTTTAAAATGCTAAATTTCTATTATTTCCTAAACTGCCCAAATTTCTATCAGCCTCACCTAATATTTGTATTTAGCTATGTATGTCAGTGCCCTTAAAATCTTGACGTATTGAAATTTCGAGATGAATATATGAAAAATATAAGCAGAATTTATTGATTTTGTTAAGGCGGGAAAGCTGTAGAAAACAGTAAAAATAAATTGATTTTGTACGAGATACTAGCAAAACCACCAGCGACCGCCGAGAGTGCCGTTTTTTAAGACGGCATTGACAGCAGAAGTGGTAGAGTTGGAAAACGTACACTAACCATAACATGTTTAATTAAAAAATTACAAACTTAATGGGAAAATTCAAACTTTAAAGCAAGTATTTTGAATTAAGGTGTGTAAAGTAATATGAAAAGCAAAGTCAAAGTTCAAATGCCCGGTTTGCTTACATAAAGATGTTATTCCTAGAGCTTCTATGTGCAAAATTATTTCATTATATTCTTATAATATTCTTATAAGAATAAATAAAATATTATTATATTCTTATAATCTCTCTGGGCACTATTTATGACGTGTTGATTGGAAATATCCTATGCAGACAGTCAGGTTTGACTAGGTTAAAATATAGGTGACCGTGTGACCCCCCCCCCCCCCCCCGTGACTACGTTGGGTGTGATCGGGGAAACAAATGTTTACAAGGTCTGTTGTTAGTAATTTTTCTCAGTGTAATAATAATATTCTTCTGTACTCCATCTCTGTGGCTTTCAATCAAGACTGATGTAAAGGATGCCTCTTGAGATGATTAGGGACTTACTCATTTCTGTTGAGCCATCTAAGTATCCATTTAAATAGCTAGCTTTTCAGACATGTGTTTGGAAAGAATGACTAGATGGGAGAGGCACTGAGCTTGATTGGGACGACGCATCTCAAAATACAGTATATTTTTTAGCAGTTTTGGCTCGTGGGCTACGAGGCGTTCCTATTTTGCTCTGCACAAGGGTGACGGGCATAAACTGTATTGTATTATTATTATTTATCCCGAGAATTGCTGGATAAAAAAGAGGTGGTCATCCTAAAAGAAAACTCCCAGAACTTCTGGTACCTTACTTTGTTTACAACAAAGTAAAGTTCCATTCATGTAAGATGTTGAATGCGTTTTTCTATCTTTTGTTTGTGAAAGTGATATTAATTGTTTTGGAGACACTGAAGGAAAGACCAATCTTCTGAAGATAAAGTTCATTGAGGTGCTGAGTGGAATAGTATCACCTGGTTTGGGGCATCTTCGCCATAGTGGAAGGAGATGAATATTTTTAGGTCATGTGCATATGGTAAGAATTCACTATGCGATGACAGAAAAGGATCACCAAATATGTTTTGACAATTCAACTATAGTGTCAGCCTAAGTACGAGAGGAACTCATTCAGAAAATCAGTGGCAGACCGAGATGGAAGACAATACGTCACCATTTTTTCAAGTTTTAATGCCGCGCTTGCACTGCAGTTGCAGCTCTGAACTACTGCACGACCAGGGGCAGACTGGCCAACCGAGACACTGGGAAATTTCCCGGTAGGCCCTCCCCACTCCTTTCCATGGGGCTACAAGAAGCAACACTTAACGAATATATAATTGGACAAATTTTAAACTTCGTACCTTCTTATTCTTAAATTTATGAAAAAAAAATTCTGGTAAAAAGATTTTAATTTATTATGGTTGTTCTAGTTTTGGGGATTTTTGGTGCATCGACTGTTTTTGGTCATGGTACACCGCTTTATATGGTTTATCGTGTTATGTCTGTACGTGTTCAGAGGTCTGTTTTCATGCTGTGAGAATTAAAAAAACGGAAGTTGTTGTTATACCTGCCAAAGAACTTTATAAAGATTTTAAAAACAAAGATAGATTAACAGCTTTTAATCAACAATTCTTGAAGTCGGATTTCTACCTCCAACGTATCAAGCTCCATTACGTCTACCTCCACTGCTTTTAGCTCTTCCATCAACAACTCACCCCATATACAAGTCAAGCCTCGTATATGGTCTTTGTTTGGATCACTGGCAAGTTAAAATCTTAGTTTACATATTTTTATTCCTATAATTTAGATTACTATTTTTCCAATTTAATTGTTTAAAAATTCAATTATCTTCCAACACATCTGGAAAGCAACCCCCGCCTCGTCTTTTCCACAATTTTAAGTATTCGACGTTCGAGATTTTGCGGAACGCGAGGGAATGTCGGTAAGCGATCAGTGGGATATCTGTAGTTAAAAAAGGGTGAGAAGCCCTTCCCTCAAAACATTTCCTGAGCCCCTTTAAAATTATGAATCCGAGCATGACTAAATCTTCATGACGAGTGATGATGTGCAGAACACAAGGAGAATGAATTCGGAGCCAAGCGTGCAATGCGAGCGTAAAAAAGTTCCATTTCCCTTCTTCTGGTTAAGGTCTAGACTCTAGAGAATAAATGAAAATTTATTTTATTTATTCTTCATAGCGGATCCTTTTAATCAAGCTGTAATGTACTGAATGACTTTCCAGTTAACATATGATTATGGTGTGGTTTATATGCTCATATGAGTTTAAAAAAAAAACCTGTTAACCCTTTGGAATCGCTAATATAGCAGAATAAACTTCGTAAAACTGAGTGTATAGGTTTATTATAAAATTTCAATGGAGTGGTCGATGATGGCTCCTTTTTCAAAAAGACCCTGCTACTGAAGAAAACCATTAACTCTCGATTGATACAAGAGTTTGAGAACGATCGCTGTGTCTATAAAGGAGAAAAGTATGAGCACACCTTCTAGGAGTGAACGATACTTTGAAAATATTAGAGAGCAGAAAGCCTAAACATGAGCGATTTTATGCTTCGATTTGAATTGTGTAGATCCAATAGCGAGGGCAAATCTTTCTTTTAGTGCAAAACAACAGACAGCTTTATCCGAGAACGGAAGGGGTGCAGAAATACCTGCAAGTGAAATCGCACGGTAGTCTGCATTAATGGACAAAACTAGGTAGTTCTGACAAGAACAACCTACAGCGGCTAACGTGCAGTTTTGCCACTCTGAAGTAGACAAAATTAAAATATCTAAAGAATATGTAACGCATTTTAGAAAAAAAAACTGTATAGATGACATCCAAGGTCTGTGGAAGGCGAAATTTCGGAATAAAAGGTTGGAAACCAAAGCATATAAAAAATTAACTGAATCCGCAAAATCTGCTTAACCGAAAGCCAATTTGCAATCGAAGAAATGTTGATAACTTATTTTATTCATTTTTAAATAATTGTTAAAGTCACTATTATTAAATAATTGTTAAAGGCCGAAATTTTAAATGTTATCGATAGTTAATGGAGGTGTCCTGAGGAAACCTACATCGCGAGATATAACCTGTACGCTGCCGCAAGAAATGCGCAGTTCATTGACTCCTCTAGCTGTGGTGGCCGTATAGGATACAAAAAATTATTTAAATTAATTTAATATTTGTAAAATAATAAGAGAAGTTTACCTCAATATAGTACGTAGAACACTTCCGTATGATACTCTCCAGAAATTAAAACGAAAAAATTGAAAACTTACATTACAGTAAAAAATAAATAATTAAAAACCAATTTAACACAATTCAAATCAATTTAACAAAATTAAAAATCAATTTAACGCAATTAAAAATTAAAAAGAATCTAACGAAAATATTCAAAAATTTTCGTTTTGAATATAAATTGGTTTTTAATTATTTATTTTTTACTCTAATGTAAGTTTTCGATTTTTTCGTTTTAATTTCTGGAGAGTATCATACGGAAGTGTTCTACGTACTATATTGAGGTAAACTCCTCTTATTATTTTACAAATATTAATATCAACCTAGACCGTATTGAATATTACAGCGCTGATTCATACTATTTAATTTATTTAATGCATTTCAAACCCCATCCCCAATTCATATTGTGTGCATTCGTGTTTAAAAAATAATAGCACTTGCATTGCAATAATAAGTCATGTACAGTGCTATTTACTTGCAATATACTGCAACCCCCATAGAATAAGTACTTGTTTAATTACGTGAAATGCAAGCACTTCACTTGTGTAGGTGCAGAATCAGTTAATACTAAAAGAATTTATTTATTATTAAAAAGGTCTAACAATCATATGTTTCGCGGATATTTTCCCGTCCGCTTCTTAAGTGATCGTAATCATTCAGTTGCACCGTTACAGAAACACAAAAGGACCAAACAACAAACAGCTTGTCAATGGATTAAGTCCAGTGAAGAAGCGGAAGAAAAAACATCCGCGAAACGAACGGCTGTTAAACTTTATTAGTAATAAATCTATTATAAACTCTACACAGGTAAAGTGTTTGCATTTCAAGCAATTACCGTAGATAATGTTCGTCTTACCTACGGAAGAAGTACTATCCGACAGCTTAATAGGAATGAAAAGTCCGCTGAGTTTGTTAGTTTGGTCCTTTTTTTTTTTTTTCTGCACAACTGCAGGATTACAATCACTGAAAAAGCGGAGGAGAAAACATCCGTGAAAAGTGTGAATATTAGGCTCTATTAGCAATAAATACATTTTAAATCCAAAAAAGTGAACTGTTTTCATTTTAAATAATTTGATCAAGATAACCTGCGCAACATGCCATTTAATCATTATATAAGTACTTGCTTCCATGATGAAGTGATGTAACCAACAAAATGGCTGTACAGTGTAATGAACACCGCATTAAAATAAAGGCGTCATACTTTTCCCATTAGAAATGCTGTTTATTTGTAATATAATAATGAGACAACTCGCAGCGATAGCCTCGCAAAATGAGAGATCGATATCGTTGTGAAGCAACATCTTTTCTACAGCCTAGTGCGCAAAAACTGATTTTTGAAACAGTATTACTCGAAAGCATATTTAAAAGGGTGCTTCTGCCTTCTAAAGCGTGTTGAAAAATTCTGTTGTCACATTTAATAGATTCTTTGCGATTACACTTTGAAACTTTTCTAAACGATGAGGCCACAGAAACCTACCATAGTAGCAAACCAACCCCAACATGAATGGTTAAGCAATTCAGCGCTTTGATAACACATTTTACAAAGAGGGGGTGTCAGATGTTCTCGCTGTCGACATTTTTCCCGTTCCATCGAGCTATTTGTACAGAGGTTTAGGAGAAAGGAAAGTAATTTTTTTTCTGCTAACATAAAAAAGCATAAATATTTCCTTATAGGCAGTGGTGCCCTACTTTCTAAGGTGTAAGCTTCGATCGTTCATAGCCGGAAGCTCAGGGTCGCTATTGAAGACGTGCTCCAATTTCTACTGAATAGAGAATCTTCGACAGTTACTGGTAGCGCGTCTGTAGGAAATAGCTCCTATCCTAATTAAAAGCAAGGTTAAGAAAAAAAAAAAAAATTCCACAGAAGGCTGACATGTAATTCCCGGACGTTCCTTCCTGAAACACGAAATTATCAGCCTCAGGATGGAAAAGCCACACTGCCACATAGGTTTTCCTATTTTAGTCTTCTTCAGTGGCACACAAACAAATAATGACAGGGTGCAGTGATTTGACCTTCCAGGAGATTTCACTAAATCGGGTTGCATTAGCTGACTTTCAGGAACAGTCAGCTAATGCAACCCGAATGAACAAACAGTCGAAAATGGTATTTATGGAAGTACGCCGATTAGACGGAGAGAGGAAAAAAGAAATAGCATACAGTACTCAGCACTGCTTCTGAAAGGAATAATGTCCTGCAGTTGCATTGATAAATTAACGCAGTGGTTTTCAACCGGGGTGCCGCAACAACATTCCAGGGGTGCCACGTAATTTGGGTTTAAGTTACTTAAACTTATCTTTTTTTAAATTTATATATTTATTTCCTTATATAAAGGTGTACAGTACCTTTTTAATTTTGTGGTGATCTATAATTGATGTTTACTTATTACCTCTATATAAAGGATAAAATTATTATATACTGTATATATATAATTTGTATTATGAAATGTAATTTTTATAATTATATTATTGTAATAACTATCATATAATATATATATTTTTAATATTATATATATATATATATATATATATATATATATATATATATAGGCAGAAAATTGAGTAAGGGTGCCGCAAAATTAAATAAATTACTTAGGGGTGCCGTTATTAAAAAAAAAAAAAAAAAAGGTTAAAAACCACTGAAATAACGTTTATTTCTTTTCCTACTGTAACGAGCAATCTAAACAACCAACTTTAATGAAAAACGGGGGAACCGACTTAAGCTTTCACAAGGAGGAATTAGATCAGTATCGTTACGCGCCTCCGTAGCCAGGTGGGCAGGAGCAGCAATGCGTAGCACACGCTTCTTGATTAGACCGGGGTTCGAGCCTGCGACCACCAAATACGGCGGATATGGAAAGGTCAGGGAATGACCACCGCATATCCCCGGAGCAATACGACCTTGTTGCTAATGCTCCTAAAAACCAAATAACTAACATAGCAAGTATCGTTACGCCTCCGTCAAATAAGTGACAGATAGCTTAGCATTGTGCACATTATACGTGAACTTCAGAGAAGGCCGCCGTAGCCGAATGGTCAGACGCGCGGATGCATAAGTACACTGCCTTGGGTGACCGTGGTTCAAGCCCGTGACTGCTGAATATGGTGCTGTTTCTTGTATTCTGTCTATCTGGTAACTCCCCTGACCGTTTAGCCGCCCCGGAGTATAAACAGAAAATTTATTTATTATTAGCAAAATATTTTTGTCTGATAATCAGTGGCAGATTTGACCATTTTGAGGGCCTCTAGGGTCATCCTAAAATTTTGGCCCCTGTGTTATTATCGGTATTCGGAACCTTACGAAAAATGGATGGAATGTAAGCAAAGGCCCTGACGCAGAGGAGGAGGTAGAGATGACTTAAACATTTGTTAAATCACTATAATAAAAGGTAGCGGGGCGTAAAAAAACTAACCATGCACATGAGCCACTCAATACAATTGCTCAATACTTTTAGTAATGACATGATATCAATCAGATATAAATCGCTGAAATCAGTATTTGTAAATAATAAATTCTTTATGTAACTCACAATTAATATACAGGGGTGTTTTTGGAAGGTCTCGTCAAAATTTGGGAGCGTGTTCTACTAAGCACAGGAATGAAAAACTTCATATGAACACTGGTCCGGAAAAGCTTTCCTTCCGAGTTATAGACCGATTTCTATTTTTCAGAGAGAGAAAAAATAAAAACAGAGCAAAGACGCCTGTAAACTGTAAAATTTTATTAATGTAATTAATGCATACAAGTAAAAGACGAGAAATTTCCTTTCGGTCCATTTTGAGCAGAGTAACTGCTCGAAATGGCCTTCTTAGTAGTACACGCCTCAGGACGCGTCTCATAAGATACCACATACATTCCAAACTTCCTCGAGTGCTCCGAATTGTTTGATAACCATCCACAATCCCTTCTCGAGAACTGTTGCATTACGAAACGAAGTAGCTTGAATAAAAGCCTTGATGTGTCCCCATAATAATATTTGAAGTATAGTACTTGAAAACTGATAGTGTCAAGGCTACTTACATTATGACCTGCTGATTTTGAGAAAGTGAAGAGGAACTCTAAACGTTTTTCAATTCTCGTAACTTATATGAACGCTCGTCGCCCTCGTACAAGTCAAAATGGCATTTAAATTCTCATGAAAAGAATAATTATTATAAATATTCAGTTTAGAAAAAGAAATTAAGACGCAAAACACATCAGTATAAAATTTTGAATATTTATTTTATATTTAATTATACTAAGGAATAATTCAGTGATAGGGATTTTATATAAAGAAAACTGCATTTAAATATGTTGTCTTTGTGACCCCTACACACAGGTGTCACAAAGTCAATTGAAAAAGGTTGTTCCTAATGAAGCTTACAGCTATTGAATCACTGTGGCTTTTTAAGTGTTTATTACTTTCATTCCAAAAATTAATATTTTTGTTGCCATTTATTTACAACTGACACTTCAAAAAATCCGAAAGTTGCCTCTACAACAGTACTATCTAAATACCTATAGAGTTTTCGTGATATTACCATGATTATTTTGTAGTCTAAATATTCTAATCAAATTATAGTTTTACTTTTTATAAATTTATAATAAATTAATTTATAATTAATTTATTATAAATTAGTAATTTATAATTTATAATAAACTCCTTTTGTTTGGATTTGGGGCCATTTTCAATTGGGAGCCCCTGAGCATTGCATCAGCTGCAATCGCCCTAAGGATCGGCCCTGATATAAAGTATTACCTGTAAATGGTCTTTACACGAATCTTTGACAGTAAGTAACGGTCACATAGACTATGCTCTGCAGAGCAATACGATTCAATGGTATTCAAACTGATATGGTGAAGAATTTAAGCACAAGCGGAATAAGCGGCAGCGTAGGGCCCAAAATTATTACTGCACAATGTATCTAAGATACTTTTAGTATGATATCAACTAACACTCTCGACATTTGTTTGTAATGTATTTTAAAGTGAATTAATCTATTTAAAAAAACATTTCCGTTATGTTTTGTACTAACAGTTGCATAAAATACAAATCGCAATAAACGTTGAACGTGAAATTTTCACATAAATGGATTCCAAAAGATGCTAAATCTGCTACTGAACTGGTATCTGATGAAATGTCTCTCATCACTGCGCAGCGCTATGGCCCATTTTTCGATATTCTTACTAGTCCTGTTCAAGCAATCAGTAAGACAAAGGGATCGATGAAATAAATTATCTGCATTCATCTTACCCCCAGCTCACTTGGTCATTGTAAAGTTCGTTGCAGAATAAGTAAAGGCAGTAGTCATTAGCAGTACTGTTTTCCGAGGGGATTATGAAATCGCAATGAACCTGCGGGACTTTCTGTTCAAAATTACAGAAAATTCGGCTGCCCGGAGATATCCTATTATACTTTACGTACTTTCATTCATTTACTTCATAATAATTTTAGAGACTGTGGATTTCGGATGTAGTACATGTAGTACAAATTTCAGAGATGTGTTACCGTAGACTTTGCACTGTGTGAGCATGGTATTTCTTTCCAGGAGACATTTCTTGAAATATTTTCATACACGCACGCTACTGTTAACCGTTCTCTATATATATGAAGAATTACATCCGGATCCTTTTGGAATGGCAGTATACCTCAGTCTATTACATACCATGAGGCATGGCGCCCATACCACACGGAGAAATGCCGCCCCTCTGTGTTACCAAGAAATACTAGCTTGTAGATAACTTGTATAATTAAACTCTTATCAACCGGTGCAATACCACCACTTTGCTTACTGGCGGCTTGAAGTGGTGGAACCCATGTTTAGTCTCCAGAGCAAAGCTCTGGCAACCCTCCCCCATCTCTTCCATCATGCAATAGGATTGTTGTCGTTTGAGGTAATGATGGACATCATGGCAAGATCCAATCGTCCTTACATTTCAATGGTATAGCTATAAAACGGTATTCGCAGACAGGCCGCTAAATAGACCACCGGACCGGACCGAACCTACTGGTACTCTCTAGGAGGCTTCCGGATCAGCTAGTGTATAATCTCGCTGCCTCTACTTTGTCAGATGGTGACTGGAGGGAGCCCGAGTAGTGTGTATGCATTGGAGCATTGTCGAGGCTACGTTATGTCAAGGAGCTGGGCATATTCTTGCCATGTATATGCATCGTATCCAAAAATTGCATTACTTCATACAATTTGTCCTCGCCACTTTTTCTTACCACTGAATACATGGTGAATTGTCAAACTAACAGAACAAATTTATCTGAGAAAAGATCTACACCTCCCAAACACTTCCTCATTTATTTCATAAATATACGAGGTCTCAGTTCTAATCTCAATGATATCCATTTGAATTACTTTTTCTGACAGAATTTCAATTACCCATTGAGTCAACCGCTGCTCATATCAGTTGTCCGAATTATTCGCCTTTCGCATCAAGGCTGGTACTTGTGCATATGCCCGTTCTGATATTCCCTATTAGAGACTTAGTAATTTGAAATCTCCTCCTTTTAATCTTCTCTGGCTTAAAATCTCTCTACCATGTCAAATTCATCTGTTGCCTCTATCGTTCACCAAACTCCACTGAGAACTCTTCGACTTCCTCTCTTTGAAACTTGACTTTCTACAATCCAACTTTCCTAACAGTGAGGTAATTTTCCTTGGTGATTTTATTGTTTACAACTCCCGCTGGCTTACATTTTCTAGTCACATGACCCAGCGGGTCGAGACGCTGAATTCCCAGTAACTTGTATAATTCAATGCCTCTTGTGGTCTTCCATCAAAAGGATGGCAGAAGGATTTTGACTAATCTTGATGCTAAGAAAGCTCCAGGTCCTGATGGTATTTCTCCACTTGTTCTCAAAACCTGTGCTTCTGAAATTACTACTGTTCTGTGTCGCCTTTTTTCACTTTCTTATTCCAAAGGTGTTTTCCCTTCTGTTTGAAAATATGCTCATATCCAGCCAGTTCCAAAAAAGGATGACAAATCTCTTCCATCCAATTATCGTCCCAATGCAATTCCTTCTGCTTTTTCTAAAGTAAAGGCGAAATCAATTAACCGCCAATTCTTAAACTATATAGAAACCTTCCATCTGTCAACGCCAGTATGGATTCCGTCAATGTTGATCCACTGGTGATATTCTGGCTTATATTACTCACCTATGGATAAATTCAATGAAAACGTTTGGTGAAACTCAAGCAGTTGCTTGTGACATTTCAAACGCTTTTGATCGTGTTTGGCATAAAGTCTTCTAAATAAGCCTCCATCTTATGGTTTGCCAACTGTTTTTTGTAATTGGGTATCCAGTTTTCTCTCTGACCGATCACTGCCGGTGAAGACTCTGTCTTCTAACTTCTCCACTAATTCTGGTGTTCCCAAAGATTCAGTTCTTTCTCTCACTCTTCTACTCTTGTATATTAACGACCTTCTTCTATTGACCAGAAATGCTATGCCACAGTTTTACTGATGATAGTACCTTGCATTACACTTTCTAGTTTGAGAAATCTTGCCCTACATAAACGGCTTCTACTTCTCGAATATCCACTACCAATTCTTTAAATGCTGATCTCCAGTGGGGCAAAGATAACTTAGGTGATTTCAATCCTACTAAAACTCAGTCTGTCTTATATCTCGCAAAAAAGGATTCTTCTATTCTTATGATTATCTTCGATGACACCCTGATTTCTAGGCAAGATCACATATCTCTATTGGGGATTACCCTGACTTCTAATTTCTCTTGGCATAAGCACCTTACAAATATTGCTTCCTCTGCATCTAAAAAACTGGGTTTTCTCTTTCGCTCTCGACATTACTTTTCTTCCAAACAGCTGTTCACTCTGTACAAATCACAAATCTGCCCTACCATGGAATTGTTCCCACATCTAGGGCGGTGGCCCCAAAACCTCTCTCAGGCTTCTAGATTCCATTCAAAAAGAGGGCAGTTATGTTAATTAATGACTCATCTCTAACAGAGTTGCCCCACTCTCTGTCTCACAGACGTTCTGTTTCTGCTGCATGGCTTTTCTACAGATACTTCTGTGGGCACTCTTCTTCTGAATTGGCTTCTATAATTCTCGCCTTCTCTTCCAAAGCAGTCCTAACACTTGCCCAGTCAACATCCTTTTACTGTCCAGCTTCAAACTCACAGAACAAACGTTTCTTCTTCCTCATTTATTCATTCAATTTCCGTTTTCTGGAACAACCGCCCTTTATACATTTCCTGAAAATTACAATCTACTTAAGTTCAAGTCTAATGTCAACAAGTATCTTCTTTCATCTTCTCAACCTTCAAACCATGCATGGTACTAAGTACTATAGCTTCTAATATCTGTCGTGTTTGGGGTTTTCATTAAAAAATATCAATTAACGCATACTGATCCAATGACTGCATATAAATTTTATTTTTATCTACTTCGTTTTTGCTGTTTCTTCACTTAGAGTGTGTGTCTTTTGTGCAACAATATACTGGTCCTTTTTAGTTATTTATTTATTTATTTTTCCTCAGATGCCAGGAAGATTAAAATATGCATCATTAGCTACACACCCGAAGCGAAAAATAGCATTAATACTGTTTCACATTATAGGTGTGATACGCAGACCCAGAATTTTCAATGATGTCATCCAGAAAAACTAGTATCAAAGCACCAAATGATCGGAAAAATTTTAAAGAGGTTAAAGGAAGCAGACTGTAGTAGACAACGTAATGGGCGTTGCCGTACAAATGCAACAGAAGACCACGCATAGGGGTGGTGGATTGGGAAACAAATTCTTACCAGGAAGTTTTTCTGGCAGTCCCTTAACAAATCAATAATCTCTTACCAAACAGAAAGTGAAACAATTTTTACAATTCCAGTTAGCAAAATAAATATAAGAATGTAATGAAACAATACCATAATAAGCTAAGTGAGATATTAATTAATTGAATATTCTTAAAGAAAAGAGCGTAAGCACAAACACATAAAAAAGACAGAAAATAAATGGTCTACAGTATAATATAACTGCATTTCGAACATCACAGCAACGCATTATACCAGATGATTTTTATAGTGGTTTCTTTATACAATATTATATATTAAAAATAATAAATTAAAAAAAGTAAGAGATTACCTCAATCTTTTTCATCGAATGCTTCCAGACAATTCTCTCCAAGTGTAACGAATAAAATAAGATGAAAAAACGAATTAATGAATTCCCTCACTCATAGAGATACGACCAAATTAGACAAGCAAACGGAATCAAAAGCCGAGAGCCCCAACCCGACCCCGAAACACATCAAACCCAACCAGCAAGACCATGAGTGTGAGAAGACATTGTGTCAGAATAAATAATTAAAACCGCTTCTGATAATAAATAATTAAAACCGCTTCCGATAATAAATAATTAAAATCACTATTAAAATTACGATTAAAAAAAGATTAAAATCACGATCAAAATTTGGATGAACACTCACATTAAACGAATGCACAGCTGTTTCCCTTCCTTAAGCAGACCACGCTTTTCAGCTGATCGCCGTGTTCACAGGATGGGATTATCGCGAGGTGTTTGTGTGTGGCTCTTAAAATTCTTTTACTAATTCTTATATTTAAAAAAAAAAAAAATATATATATATATATACACACACACACACTACAAGGTGTGGCAATAAAGTTCTCATGGTGCTGTTGCGGTCATGTGTGATGAGTTTGAAAATAAATGGAAGTGGTATTTGTAATTCAAACTTTCTCCAACAGATGGTGGTATCCAGAAATTGTCCAGTCTTAACGTTCCGTGACACGATCAAATTTTTGGTTTAAACTGGATTTTATCTAGTTTTCTAATTTTAACTATCTAATTTTATCTAGTTATCTAGGTTAAATCTAGATTACGATATAGTTTACTAAAGCCTCAGAGTTTAACTAGAGTTGAACTAATATACAAGTTAGTGCAATTGCATCATTTCCGTACATAGCCAACTACTTAAGTAATTATAATTTTTTTTTTTTTTTATGTAAACCCCAAACACGAGAAGTATCAGAACCTATAGTACAGTGCTTGGGTTGGAGGTTGAGAAGACGAAAGAAGATATTCTCCAACGCGTCACAGCTAAAAAAATGTGCAACTTGTGAAATGTTTGCCGAACTCTCTGGAACGGAACATGATATTGCCATGGGGGATGTCTTTGTGTGTGCGCGATGTAAGGAGTGTAAGGAAATCAGGCGACAACTCAGCGTTGTTATGGGCCTATATGAGAGTTTGAAGGACAGGGTGGATGCCCTCGAAGGAAATAAATTGAGGGGCCCATCAAGCTCTCAGTTGCCCACATCAACGCCAGAGCTTGCACTTGGTCATCACGCAACACAGCGGCAACCCCCAAGGCAGAATGCGCTGGTCCCACAGGAACTAGTAGTTGTTGGTGACTCTATTGTCAGGGAAACGGGGAACATGCTATGTAAAAAGGATAGGTGGAACAGGACCAGGGTATGTCTGCCAGGGGCAAAGGTTGATGACGTTGTAGAGCGGATATCATCTTTCAAGGGCACAAAAGGTGATATAGTTGTACACGTTGGCACTAATGATATTAAGAGTAGGAGACCGGCAGAATTACTCAACAAGTACAGGTCACTGTTGAAAAAAAGCCGAGAATTAGGGTTGAATTTAAAAGTGTCTGCAATTCTGCCCAGACACGATAGGAGGGAGTATATGATGAGAGCCTTGTCGATCAATTCGGCCCTGGAAAGTTGTGCAAGGCTCAAGGGGTAGAATTTTTTTCAGCCTGGACTGTACTTGTTAACAGGAGAGATTGCTTCTACAGGGATGGGATACACTTAAATAGAAAGGGTGCAAGAATGTTTGCTGATGTTTCAAGGCAGTGTTAGGTGGGTCGGAAAACTGCTAGCTTGGGGGGATTCAAAGACTAATAGTTTAACAGTAACCGCAGGCAGAGGTGAAGGTGATTCTTGCACAACGTCTATTAGAATAAGTAGCGACCTGGAGCGAGGGGTGTTGGGGGTTTCAGGGACGGATGGCAGTCATCCTGGAATAGTTGGGTATATGGGATGTGTTAGGGTAACAAGGAATAGGCATAGGAGCATGTATGCTTGCATGTATACCAATGCTAGAAGTATAGTAAATAAATTTGATGAATTTGAAGTGTTGGTCAAGACATCAAAGGCGGATATTGTTGGGATAGCAGAGACGTGGTGTCACAAAGATATAAGGAATGCAGAACTGGAATTTGGGGAGTACAATGTGTACAGAAAGGATAGACAGGACAGAAAGGGAGGAGGTGTTATGCTGTTAATTAAGAAAAACATAAAATCAAAAGAAGTGCATCCAGTTGATATAGATGGACAGTGCACTGTTGAGTCAGTTTGGTGTGACATAAGCACTGCAAAAGCAAAAATAAGAGTAGGAGTGTGTTATAGGCCTAATGACTCGAATGAGTACAATGAACAATTGTACAGAGAAATAGAGTGGGCCAGTAAATCAGAATGTCTTATAATGGGGGATTTTAACTTCCCAGATATTGACTGGAACTTGTGGGTTGGTCACTCACACACTAGTCAGACTTTTGTGGATTTATTGGATGATTGTTTTCTGCAGCAGCATGTTCGAGAGGCAACCAGAGAAAGTAATACTCTTGATCTGGTTATCAGCAGTGATCATTCGTGTATTAAGAATTTGCAGATAAAGGAACCACTAGGAGGCAGTGATCACAGTGTGCTGAAGTGGGATTTACTCAAAGAGGTAACTACCGTCAGGGGTAAAGGAAAGGGTTTTTGCTTCCGTAAAGGGGAGTACAGTGGTCTCAGACAGTTTTTAAATTCTGTACAGTGGGATCGACTGACGATGTTACAAACAGTAAATTCTAAGTGGGACGCACTCAAAGAATTAATCGTGGAAGCTACTAGACTTTTCATACCGATGAAGAAATATTGTTCAAGGTTTAGGCCTAAATGGTTATCAAATGAACTAATGAGACTCGTGACAGAGAAGAAAAATGCATGGGATGCATATAAATTATCAGGCGACGCAGAAGCCTGTAGCAGATATAAGCTAGTCTGTAATCAGGTCACAAAGGAGGTTCGGCAGGCAAAGGCGGATTACGAGAAATCTTTGGCAAAAGATGCTAAGAAAAACAGCAAGGATTTCTTTACTTATATAAACTCTAAAAGGAAGGGGCTAAATATGATTGGTCCACTTGACATCGATGGTTCGACTGTTGATGATCCTGCTCAGATAGCAAACAAACTGAATGAGTATTTTGCATCTACATTCACACGTGAGGAATCATTACAGTTTGAAAATGGAAGAAGGTTATCAAATTGTAGCAGTGTGCTTAATGATTTTGTAATAACTGAGAGCAAAGTGGAGGAGAAATTGTTGAAGTTAAACATAAGAAAGGCACCTGGGGCGGATGGGATCTATCCAGTTATATTAAAGGAGGCGGCAAAGCAACTAAGCAAACCCTTAGCCATAATTATGAGAGCATCCTTGGATTCAGGGGAGGTTCCCACGGACTGGAGATGTGCAAATGTATCCCCAATTCACAAAGGAGGTTCGAAGGGTGACACGAATAATTACAGACCAGTTAGTTTAACTTCTGTTCCGGGTAAAATAATGGAGTCACTGGTTAAAGATGCAGTGCAGGATCATCTAGACAAGACTGCAGCAATAATTCAGACACAGCATGGGTTTGTTAAGGGAAAGTCTTGTCTGACAAATTTGATTGGTTATTATGATGTGGTCACAAAGGAACTGGATGCAAAAAATAATTTTGATATCATATACTTGGATTTCAGGTAAGCTTTTGACACTGTTGCGCATGGAAGACTACTGTACAAATTGGAGCAGAATGGTATTAAGGGTAAGTTGCTATAATGGATAAAAGGATGGTTAAGTGGGAGAAGACAGAGGGTGGTAATCAATGGGTGCTGCTCTTCGTGGACTAATGTTATTAGTGGAGTCCCACAGGGTTCGGTGTTGGGTCCACTGTTGTTTTGTATATTTATCAATGATATTGATGAAGGTATATCAGGCTTAATGTCGAAGTTTGCAGATGACACGAAGGTTGGCAGGGTTGTTAATGACAGTAATGGCAGTGTGCTACTGCAACAGGATCTAGATAATTTGGGCAGATGGGCTAAGAAGTGGCAACTGAAGTTTAACCTTGACAAATGCAAAGTACTGCATATGGGCAGAAGTAATCCCAGAGAAACGTACCAACTGTGTGGTACTACACTTAAGGTGGTAGAAAATGAAAAAGACCTGGGAGTAATTGTGCAGTCAGATATGAAGTTTTCTGAGCAATGTAGACAGGCTGCTAGGGCAGGTCATGGGGTTTTGTCAATGATATATAGGAATTTTGCTAGCAGGGAAAAGGAGGTGATTGTCCCTCTGTATAAGGCAATGGTCAGGCCACGCCTTGAGTACTGCGTACAGGTCTGGAGGCCTCATTTTAGGAAGGATGTAGATTTGCTTGAGCGTGTACAGAGAAGAGCAACACGATCGGTGAGGGGAATGAAGGGATCCTCTTACCAGGAGAGGCTTAAGTTCTGCAAATTGCAGTGGCTGGAGACTAGGCACCTGCGCGGTGATCTGATTGAGGTCTATAAGCCCTTGAATGGGTTGAGCACGCTGAATTCTGATGGGATCCTCCCACTTGTTCAGAATACGAACCTACGGGGACATAAGTTCAAATTAAGAAAGGATAGATGTAGAATAGATGTGCGGAAATTTGCCTTTAGCCAGCGGGTGGTTAATTGCTGGAACAAACTTCCATCTGTCGTTGTGGAAGTTGATAGGTTAAATAAATTTAAGGAGGAACTGGACAGGCAATTGGAGGGTATGGTGTGATTTTTTTTTTTTTTTTTTGGCTGATGCTGCATAAGCTCCTACACTTGCTTTCTTGCATCAAGTGCCACTACTACTACTACTACTACTACTACTACTACTAACTTCTGTAGACTGTAATTTTCAGGAAATACGTATGAAGGAAGGTTGCTCCAGAAAACGGCAGTTGAATGAATAAACGAGGAAGATGAAAAGTTGGTTCGGTGAGTTTGAAGTTGGACAGTAAACGGATGTTGGCTGGTGGCGGCACGTGTTCGGACCGTTTTGAAAGAGAGAGCGGGAAGTATAGAAGCCAATTCAGAAGAACAGTGCCCATGAAAGTATCTGTAGAAGAGGCATGCAGCAAAAAATGTACGTCTATGAGAGAGCGAGTGGAGAGACTCTGTTAGAGATGAATCATTAATTAATCTAACTGCCCTCTTCTGAATGGAATCAAGAAGCCTGAGAGAGGTTTTGGGGGCACCACCCCAGTTGTGGGAATAATATTCCATGGCAGGGCGGATTTGCGATTTATACAGAGTGAACAGCTTTTTGGAAGAAAAGTAACGCCAAGAGCGAAAGAGAAAACCAAGTTTTTTAGATGCAGAGGAAGCAATATTTGTAAGGTGCTTGTGCCTAGAGAGATTATAAGTCAGGGTAATCCCCAAAGCGATATATCATTTTGGCTAGAAATCGGAGTGTCACTAAAGATAAGCATAGGAGCAGAAGAATCCTTTTTGCGAGATATAAGACAAGACTGAGTTTTAGAAGGGTTGAAATCAACTAAGTTGTCTTTGCCCCACTGGAGAATTACTTGAAGATAGGCATTTAAGGAATTGGTAGAATTTTTCGAGAAATTGAAGCTGATTGAGCAGGACAAGGTTTCTCAAAATGGAAAGTGGAATGCAATGTGCTATAATCGGCAAAACTATATAAATTGGCATCATTAAGTATATCTCATATTGTGAATACCTTCACAACGAGTTGCCTTGATATTGCACTACCTCGAATAAGTAACACTTCACCATAGGAGAAGACTATTCTTACTTATTCTCAGCGGATACAATCACCATAAGCTCCGAAAGGGTGCCTTATGGGTGATGATATCCGCTGAGAATAAGTAACAATAGTCTTCTCCTATGGTGAAGTGTTACTTATTCGAGGTAGTGCAATATCACGGCAACTCGTTGTGAAGGTATTCACAATATGAGATATACTTAATGATGCCGATTTATAACTGCTTAAGTAGTTGGCTATGTACTGAAATGATGCAATTGCACTAACTTGTACACTGGATAAATCTTTAACAGAAACGTGTGAAAAGTTAAAAACTGTTTATGGAGATGAAACGTTAAGTTGACCAGTGTGTCTGAACAGTATAAGCAGAGTAGTTGAGACTAGCGTCTAAACGAAGTATGGCTCTATGAATTTTCAGGCGGTTTCCGTTCAGTTGCTGTCGCCGAGGTCACCTGTTTTTGCGGCATTGGTTTTTGAGCGAGTGCCGGCGAGGCTTAGCTGTTGAGTCAAGGGAGGAAAAAATTATTTTTAGTTATTTCGCTCGCTATATGGTGCCACGTATTTTCTATATTTAAATTTTATTTTTCAGAGGCTTGAATCCATGTCATCGTCACTGGTGGTCTGGTGTTCATCCCCACAGCTACCATTTCAGTTGTAAGAATATGTGTAAATGTGCCTGTTATAGTCAAGAGTGTGTGTGTGTGATGTCAAGAGATTTGTATTTTGCATACGAGCTTTGTTCTGATTGGTGGGGGATATGAAAGAGTGTGCTGATTGGTTGAGGAGTCTAAACGAAGTACGGCTCTGTGAATTTGTCGGCGTTTCTGCTCGGTTGCTGCCGTAGAAATCATCTGTTTTTGCCACGTTGGTTTTCATGAGATCATCGGTGATATGAAAGAGGACTGCTGATTGATTGAGGATATGAAAGAGCACTCTTTTAATTTTATGAGGATTAAATGTATATTTTGGCCGATGGGGATGGCGCCATCTATCAGTCTTTTCTGTACGTTGAAAAGTGAGAACCTGAAATTAATGATTTTATTTTATTTTGTGTGTTTTGATGGTTAAATGTATATATATTTCCCACTAACTAACCATGGTATGGTGGCTCCATCTGTTGGTCCTATCTGCAAGTTGAAAAGTGAGAATCTGAAATTAATGATTTTATTTTATGTGTTTTGATGATTAAATAAATATATATTTTTTATCCATAGATATGTATGATGTCTCCATATATCTGTCCTTTCTGCAAGTTGAATTTGTTTCCCAATGTTTAGACACACAGTTTGTCTTTGAAAAAGTAAATGCTCTGATGTGTATATTTATTTATTTACTGTCATCGTCAAACAATGGCACCATCTATTGGTCCAATCTGCAACTTGAATTTTTACTCTATATTTGAAATAATTTAATGCCTTTTACATTTCTAAAAGTAACTTCCCAAAAAAAATTTTAAGGTTATTGATTAAAGGAAAAATTAAAAATTTATTTTCTAGTATCTAGGAAAAAAAGACAGGCACAATATTTTACAAATAGATAGATATATTTTTTATTGATAAGTTTTTACAGAACTAGCTACAAATCACAAAAAAATTAACACAAACACTTGCCTAGGTACATTGCTTTTATCTAAACGGATACGTCCTATGTTTCAATGTGTAGGCAGTTTAAAGTTCTTCGATCATCGAAATTACAGCATTGTACAAACCATAAACGTTGAAATCTGTGGTTACTCCTTTCAAACACTTAGCAGAAAAAAATTTTTAACACTTGTATATGGTTCAGCAGTTCTGACATAATAAGCACACACGTCGTTAAATGCAACATTGAAAGAAGTTAAAAACAAATTGTTCTTTATACGTTCTCTAACACTGTCAAGGTGCTCCATTATAACTGTTTGAATTAACAGAAACGCAGGCTTTTCGTTTTCTAGGCATTGAAGAAAAGAATCTATGGCTATGATACTAGTAGACAAAACTTAAAGTTCAGAGAGATGTAGGGTTAAGCGTACCTCAGGTTCTAGCGATAAGTGTTTCCAATAGAAGTCGCAAGTACCGTCTTCCATATTGATTCGCAGTTGATGCAGTTGGATTTCAACTTTAGCTTTAGCTCTAATGGAAAGCAAGATATCAGACATTTTGTCTTTGAATTCAGTCCACTGTCTTCTTGATAACCGCATGTGTGCATTTGTTGTCTCAACCATAACATGTGGTTCGAATTCGTAACAAGAAACACGCACTGTGGTGCTATGGCTCAAACGTCTATAGAAAACAATGTTCTGATTTCTTACTTCGTCAAACTTTTCAGACCGTGACATTTTGGAAAAATTACAACAGTGGAAAAATTACAACCGCACAGAGAAAGTTTCAAAGTGCAAATGAAGTCCAAATGTTACCGCTTCATATGCGCCGAATCTAGTCACGTGGTTACAAACGCAATCACTCGTGACGTACCAGGAACTAACAGAACGCGCACATCGGGCAATAAAACAAAGGTCAGTTTTACTTCAAAGAAGGTGACCACTTTATGATCACATGATGTTTGAACTCAGTGATAGTGCCATAGTATCAATCCATGCTTTAATTGTAGAGTAAACAAAACATTTCCGATATCATGCCCAACCCTTGATGATGTCATTAACAACCCCAAGTCTACGATTTTTGTTTTAAAACAACTCATTTATCGTTGAGAATCTGAAATTAATTATTTTCTTTAATTTATGTGTTTTTGATGATCAAATATATATATTTCTGCCATGACTGTATGGTGCCTCCATCTATTGGTCCTTTCTGCAAGTTGTTTTAACTTTCAAATAAGATGTCAAACTTATGACACATTTTTTGTTTGAATTCGCCGTTCGTGTGATGTACTGAAAAGAGCGTTTCCTGTTGATCGTTTTGATGATGCTGTTTCACTCTCCTAGCATGGTAATTTCCTTATTGGTTGCAATGTGCACAAACTCTTGATTCTAAACATTAATTGGTTGTTGTCAACTGTCGTTTCAATCCACGAGTTTGTACTGAAAAGTTTGTTTACTGTTGACTGTTTCGATGACATTGTTTCACGCTCCTAGCTTGGAAATTTCCTATTGGTTGCGACATGCACAAACTCTTGATTCTAAACGCTCATTGGTTGTTGTCAACTGTCGTTTCAATCCACGAGTTTGCTTTAAAAGAGGTCAATATGGTCACAATTCTCACTTGCTTTTTTTCATAGTCTAACTGTCCAAAGATGGCTAGCCAAGATGTTTTCTTCGCTGTTGATGATGCTGATTCGGAGTTGTGAGAGGCGGTGATTAAGCTAGAGAAGGAGTATACGGAAGCACGGATGATAGAGGCAGAGCTTGAATTCTGCAGAAGCTTGGAGTATTCAAGTGTATTTTTTCATTATTGAAAAATTTTTAATTTCGATTTTTAAAAAATTGCTTTATAGAGTTATTGTTTGGTAATTGTATTTCTAACCGTTACTCTTTCAGAATGCAGTGTTTTTTGGCACCGAACAGGCTAACGTCCCATGTACCAAAAATCAGGCGGGGTGTTCAAGAGATGTCTTGATCATGGAAGGTTCGGGGCTACACGAAGCTGATAATTTGGATCCAAAGAGCCCATCTATATTGGATGATGTCGTTGAAGTTATTGATGATGACGAGGATGTAAGTATGTCTATATATATATTTTTTTTTTTCCGTGACAACAAACCCCCAACTCTCATGCAACTTTTTTTTTTAATTTTAGATGGAAGAAAGAGATGGAGACGGCTAGCATAATAATTTCGAGAGCTTCTACAGCATACAGGATGGGGTTGAGCGCTATTCAAAGAAGTACTGGGCCTTGTTTAAAACTTACGAGGTCTGGTTTAGAGATATAACTGATCTAGCAGACGGGATCTGTTTTTTCGAACTTTCGACGGATGCTTGAAGAGATAATAGCTAGTTTAATCAATCAAGGTATTTATTCTCATGTTAGGTTGTGCTTAGACGCCCACAGCCTAAAAAATCCAATAAACCTACCCTTCATGCCCCTGACAGATCTGACATTTGACCGCGTGATGTTGGCATTCATAGCAGTCGATCAGTCGAACAGTGAGTTTATACTTATGGACGACTTGAATCTGGACGTTATTCTAACTAATATTACCAATAGGGGAGGGTGGAACCGTCCTGAGAACATAAAAAATGGGCAATGTTGAATTTGAATGACTTTTTGAAAAAAAAAACAATCTGTCATTCAAATCAATAATACCTTCAGTTTGTGTCTTGCCAGAGCTATAGCTGTCGGTATTTCTGCCCATCAGGACGGTGCTGAAACTTACAGACAGGTGCGAGAGGACGCATGTAATATGCAAACTATCAGGGCTACAAATTTACACGGAATCGCAGGGGTTGCTTTAGGAAGTTGTGGCTTGAATGAAGTTGAACTGTTTCAGCGTGTGGTCCCTGATTGCCAGCTTGTGGTTATTTCCACAGAGTGCGGTTTTGAAGTTGCATATCGGGGTCCCGCTGCTGATAAACAGATATTTCTCCTCAACCACGACGGACATTATGATCTTTTGCGATCTTTGAAAGCTTTGTTTGGCAGTAATTACTATTGTCCCCTCTGCCTTAAAGTTTTACCTAATTGCGAGAGACTGAACACTCACAATTGCGCTTTCAAGTGCAATAGATGCAGAGCTGTCACCATTCATAATGAAAGCAACCTTCTCTCGTGTATTTTTTGCAATCGTTATTTCCAAGGCGAACAATGCATTAACTCTCACAGGGAAAACAATACTTGCTCTGAAGTGCATCGCTGTCCCATTTGTTTGTGCACTTTTCTTACTAGTACAGCACACAAATTTATCGATCCCGACTTCTGTAGCCACTGTAAGACTGTGCACAAAACACAATATTGTTTTGTTCAAAAACCTGAGGACCCAAAGCACGATGTTTCTGTTGTTTTATTTGACACAGAAACAGTCTTGCTAAACAGCGAGCACGTGGCTGTGCTCTGCGTTGCTTCTTTTGGCGACCAGAAACGCATTTACTGGGCCGAAATTGCATGGTAGAGTTTTTGGTTGAGCTGTTAGAAGTCCAAGAGACCTCGAAACGAGGCAAGGATGGCCGAAAACTTCGACACTCAGAGCCAAAATATAAGAATGTGCGAATAGTCGCCCACAACCTTTGAGGTTTTGAGGGCTACTTCGTGCTATCTTATATTTTAGCGAAGCACATAGTTCCTCAAACGATCTATAATGGGTCGAAGATTTTGGGCATCTTTCTGTCTGCGTTAAACATAGTCTTGTTGGACTCATTCATTTCTAGCAGTTCCGCACCGAAAGCTGCCATCGATGTTCGAGCTGCCTGAGGTCCGTAAGGGCTTCTTCCATCACGAATTCCACAAGATAGATATCATATTAGATTATGTGGGAGCTTTTCCCGACCAAAAATATTTTAAAACGGAATTCATGAGCGAAGAAATCCGTACGGAATTCGTGTTATGGTACCGAGAGAAGTCAGGAGAGACATACAACCTGAAATGTGAGCTTTTGGCTTATGCCTTGGATGACATAAGGGTACTGCGAGATTCCTGCAATAAGTTCCGTTCTTTCTTCATAGCAGCCTTGCACGTTGATCCTTTCTGTCAGGACATCACTATTGCCGGTGCATGTAGCAGGATCTTCGCCAGAAACGTTTTAGAACCAAACACTTTTGTTTGTTATTTGGAGCATTAGCAACTAAGGCCATATTGCTCCGGGGATGTGCGGTGGTCATTCCCTGACCTTTCCGCATCCTCCGTATTTGGTGGTGACGGGTTCGAACCCCGGTCTAATCAAGAAGCGTGTGCTACGCACTGCTGCTCCTTCCCACCTGGCTACGGAGGCGCCCAAGAACCAAACACAATGGCTATCCTGCCACCTGGCAGCTACATAGGGAGCAATGCACAGAGTAGGAAGACATTGGCTTGGCTTTGGTGGCTGGAACAACAGAGCAACATTAAAATTCAACACGCTCGATCACAGGGTGGGGAAGTTAGAGTAGCTCCTTTTTTATTAGATGGGGTTTGCCTACGAGTTTTACCGATGCTACTATCACGGGTGCAAGAAGTGTTTTCAGTCTAACACTATATAGACACAGAGAAACAAGCCTATGGGCACCCTATACTCTGAAACCATGGACCTCGAGGCTTTCATTAGGTCTCAAGGAAATGATGTGGTTTCTGTATGGAAATGCCAGTTTGACACCCACAGAAAAACGACTCAGCCATGAAAGATTTTGTTGCAGCGTTCTTAATGCACGAATCAATTATTCCACATAGTGCTCTCAGAGGCAGTAGAGTTGATTGTTTTAAACTTTACCACCAGGTGGCGGATAACGAGGAGATTCACTATGTGGATTTCTGTTCATTGTATCCATGGGTTTGCAAATAAGGCGTATTTCCTCACGGTCGCCCTAAAGTCATTCTTAGTGACTGACTATAGTCAATGCATACTTCATCCATGCAACGGTGACAGCGCCCAAAAAAGAGTTCTTACCCGGCATCCCAATAAGCTCCAATGGCAAGCTAGTGTTCCCACTATGCAATGCTTGTGCTGAGCAGATGTCGCTTGCTTGTAATCATGAGGATCGGAGCTTTTCGGGGATTTGGTGCACACCTGAGTTTTCCCTGGCTGTTGAGAGCAGTTACAAAATTAATAACATATATGAAGTTTGGCATTTCGAAGAGAGCCATAAGTCGTTATTTGGTGGCTACATAGACACCTTGAAAATCAAACAGGAGGGGCCGGGCTGGCCCGAGGGGATTGATCCCGACATGTACAGCTCCGACTTTAAAAGTAGAGAAGGTATCGCTATGGATAGGCATGAAATAAAGGCGAACCTCGCTAAATGAGCGCTTGGAAAATTGTGCCTTAACTCTTTATGGGAAGGCTTGCAATGAGAACCAATAGGGTGAGTACAAAAGTATGTAACACTTACGAAAGCATTGTAGAGCTTTTCATGGATGATACCAAAATCATACACGATGCCATGTTAGTGTCGGAGGAAATAATGCAAGTTGCATTCGCTCCGATCGATGGAACGGAGGAACCCTACCATCGGGGGAATGGAGTCATTGGCTCTTTCGTCGCTTCCTATGGCCGAATGAAGCTCTACAAGGCTATGGTCTCTCTACACCATCGTCTCATTCATTGCGATACCAATAGTATAGTGTGCACCCAGAAACCAGGTGACAAACGTCCACCTATCGATCACTCGTTGGGACAGCTCACAGACGAATTGTCTGGAGATCATATTGTCGAGTTAGCCTCGATGGGTCCCAAATCTTACCCCTTCCGCAATCGAGGGAGTAAAACAGTGACCAAATGCAAGGGTGTGACCCTTAATGCCAAAAACGCGAAGGCAGGCAACCTGGACATTATGAGAGCTGCAGCAAAAGGCCAACATGGTGATGTTTCTGTCCGGAGAGACAAATGTACTTCTTGTAACAAAAAGGTTTGGATTTACTTTCGCTAAACGTGTGGTTGGAGACGACACACACACTTACCCTTATGGATATTTCCAAGACACATAGTGAAAGCTAACCACCTAGACATCAAACTGTCAACATTAGAAAAAATCCCAGTGAAATCCCCATGTTTTGACGCTAAGCAGATTTCAGGGGCTACTCCTGGTGGAGTCTCCTTTTTTTTCAGGATATTGGCAAGGTTGATCGGGCACGCACTTCCCCATCCTATTCCCTCCAACGTCACGTTCGTGACAGCACTCGGGGGTAATCGCGGCACCCCTTCCACCCATCACGAAGTGACGGGCGCGCTTAGATGTGGTGGGAATGCACACACAACCCTTTTTTCGTGTTGTCATGATTGGGTTCTTTGGAAAGGCAGTTTCCAAAAAGCATCTTTTTCACAGCGAAATACTCGCAACTTTTTTTTTTAAAAGGGGACAATGCATATTTTTTCTGGAGATGTCACCTTCTATCTTTACCGTTGCTAGTCCTGCCTCTCGCATCTGTACACATGCGCGCAAACACACATAAATACAAGGTCCAGACTCGTGCGCGATCACTTACATAATGATGAATTATCCCTTTACAGCTATAGTCTCAGGAGCAACACAGAGTGGAAAGACGTTTGTATTGTCACTGTTAGAAAATAGTGAAATTTTAATTTTGCCACCACCTCAAAGAATCGTCTATTGCTATTCAGAGTCTCAAGATAAGTTTCGGTGTTGCCCACAAATCGAGTTCGTAGAGGGCTTAAACATCCCCGAATTCGATCGAAGAGTAAACAATTCACTCGTTTTAGACGATCTCATTAACCAGGCAAAAGATAGTGTTGTAGTGTCAGAAATATTTATAAAGGGATCACACCACAGAAATCTGAGTGTTCTTTTATTAACACAAAACTTGTTCTCTCAAGGTACTCAGTTCCGCACTATTAGTTTGAATTTGCACTATCTGATTGTTTTTAAAAAACCCCGCGACTCGAGACAAATCTCATATCTATCAAGTCAAGTGTTCCCTGGTATGTCACGTGTTCTCGTTGACATATATAAAGATGCCACACGCAATCCGCATTCATATCTACTGTTTGATTTTTGTCAGAATACTGATGATAGACTGAGACTGTGCACACACGTGCTACCAAACGTGGGATCTACTGTCATTTATGTACCCAAATGGCTGGACGTCTAAAACGCAATGCTAACTTCATAAAGTATCTGTCAGGAGCTCAACCAAAACAGGCCACTGCCATTTTGAAAGCCTCAAACCCCACCCAAATCAATTCACTCTGTGAGATCTGCAAAAACGTAATCAGAGGCAACATTCCTTTGACAGACAGAGTGAAAACCAGGTTACAGCACAAAAAATGCCTGCTTAGAACACTATCTGATAAAAAAGTAGCATTTAAAACAAGGCGGAAATTAATATATCAGCAAGGAGGGCCTTGTTCCCCCTGTTAGCAAGTATTATCACACCGCTCATTACAAATTTGATCAGAAGATGAGTGAACCTTTCCTCAAATTCCTACGTAACTGCGCCACCAGAACAAAAACAGCTACTATCTTTAGATGAGCAGATGTCGGCAATCTTAAAAAGGCAGGATTTGCCGTCCGAGTCTAAAGTCAAAATGTATCTTCAGATTCTGCAGTCATATTTAGGTTTGAAAACTAATGTTGCAAAAGAGTCAACTTCTACAGCATCAAGCGACAGCAAGGTCACCGTACCAAGCTTCGCTGCGTCGTTACCCAGCATTCCCTCTGAAGCGCGACAACAACAGCCCGAGGGTAGAGTCATAAAACATCGCAAACTAGGCAAACGAAGTCATAAACCTTGATTTCTCCTCGTCGTTTCAGGAACAAGAACAGGTGGATATGGTTATGGCGAGTATTTTTTTTTTCAATAAAACAGACACGTTTTAAAAATAAATAAATTTATTTTGGAGGTAAATGTTGAAATACATCTATTGTGGCAATTACATCATTTGCCCACAAATCTTTACAATAATATTTGTTTACAATCTTTTTGCATAGAAATGCCTCTACATCTATGAGTCAGGAAAAAAATACAGTGTAGCCCACACGCTATAGATTCTGGATGTTGAATTAACACTTTGTTATAAGTCCTTTTCTTACTCTTCTGGTTAAGGAAGGCTGCAATGTTCTGTGTTGGCGGTCTTGCAAAGCTGTCAAAATATTGACTTTTGTTTTTTCCCAGGTAAACACACACCCAATGGGTGCCTGGTAAGTGTGCAAAGTCAGTATTGATGGGGAGTAGGGCCGGTTTTCTCTCTATTCTTGACGGTAATTCGTCCCTGGCACAGACACTGATCAAAAGTTTTCTTGATTCACTGTCTGCTTCTAAAACTTTCAAAATCTGTTCAGTGTTCATATAATCTATGAGAACTGCACAGTCTTTAGTCACAGAAAGAATGTATTCGAATTCGGCATACAAGATCACTGTTATGTTTTTGGGAAGTGGTTCTGCGAATTTAATTTCAAGGCGAACACCGCCTCGACGTGTTGAGCTTATGTGTTCAACTACTGCATTTTGATCTGGGGTTAAATCGAAGGCATAAAGCACGTTGCCTTCTGTATAATCCAAGAGTGATATGTTGTTTCCACAGTCTGAATTCCACTTGTTTAGGGATGTAAAAAGCGACAGGTAGAATCTGATTTAATGTCCGTTCTTATAATCGGGTGTGAGTGGTATGGAAGGATACTGGACCCCGTCAGCCGTCAGAAGTAAACAGCACAGGTTGTAGTGGGTAAAATTAAATGGGTTGCTTTTGAAGGAGCCGTTGAAACTATCACTGGACACAATACTGACGATTAGATGGGCTGGGATCTGGCCTAGATATATATTGTCGCTGGTAGAGACGGACATACCTTTGGAAACTGAAAAGTAAGTAACATTAACTCTGTTAATGGAGTAAACAAGTGGGTGCTTTTCAAGAACACTCATGTGGGCTAGTTGTATGTTGGAATTAAGTCTAATTTTACGCACAAAAAGACAGGCTTCACGTATGTGAACCTTCGCTGTATTGTCGAGAGACAACAGACAGAACTCAGATGAGCTGCAAACCATTCTCAGATGGAGTGATATGTTGTTAATAATATATTTGGCCTGGTGGCACAAATCTAGTCTGAGATGACCCAGAAGTTCCACAGTTTTGGTGTTCGTAAAGAACTTCATATGTTGATTCATACCGCTGTCGGGCTGAGAAAACATTTGCGACACATCGCAAACATTGTCTTTCACAAACAGTTCTGTACTGAGTTGGGAACGTTTTGCTCTGTGGTCAAAATTCAAAAGCGTTTCTAAATAGACTCTATAGGTGTAGGTGTCACTGCGTGAACTGAATAGTTTATCTTGAACGAAAAGATCAACATGCTTAAACATGGAGTAGAAAAAGTTGTTGACAACACCCATATTCGACTGCAGTTCTTTACCATCATTTTGGGTTAACTGTACTTTGAGTCGCAAATAAGTTTTTCCCAGGTCCGATATTCTTCCAATGTTCCCGGAACGGAAAATTCCATTGGACCCGGTGTGTCAACAGATGCTAAAGGCAAGAAAGTAACATAGGAAGATCGTCGCACAGATTAGTAGCAAGCTGTGCAAACAAATCTAATTCTGTCATCATCATCTGCATCATTGAAAGATGTCCTGGTATTTTTTTCGTCGTTTGCCTCCATTCTGACTATGCACTTTTTGCTTTATGGCCTGTCCCACTTCGGAAGCTCGATTTATAAATGATCGTTTCACGGGTGCTCCTGAAATGACATCATCGATCATATTACGACCTGCTGACAGCACTTGGCGACCGACGAACTTAGCAGCAGGCTTCAGACATGGAGAGAGAAATGTAAATGCAGATCTGAATATACTGCCTAGCCCTTGACCTCTCTGGATCACTGCTCCTGCAACGTAGGGACTTCCCCCGCCTGCACGGTGTAGTATTGCACGTAAGCGTTAATTGGGGTCGAAAATGCAGCTTAATTAGAGTTTTCCCTCCCCTCTGAATGGAAAAATCTGACCGCTGTCTGTGCGAATTTGAATAGTCACGGAATGAATGTTTGAGAGAAGCACAGGGTAATAATCCAAATGCTAGAATTCACCTCTGCTTCCGAACGGTACTACTTGCAAAAGAGGAGCTTTGGTGTCCTCACTATCTGATCTTCGATCACGTTACTATAAACGACGTAAGAACCAACACCCCTATTTATATCGCATGGAAATCTCAAGCTCACAGTTCGTTCGAAATCACCGTGCAGACGGTCAGAACCAAACAGCTCGCCTAGTCCTGTCTCAGGGAAATGAAGACGCACACCGCTTTCTATTTTGAAAGAAACAAAGCCATGGGTATTTACAGTCCCCTTAATTTCGGGAGCAATTTCTGTCATAGCCTGTAGGATTTCGGAGATGCTATTGTAATGACCATAAGGAATTTTATACTCGCAAACACCACGAGCCGAAGGTCCTATGAACGTAAGCTTCCTATTAACACTGTTAGTCTTTATTGGGGGTAACATAATTTTACCTTTATGTATCCACTTTCCGGTATACTCACCTTTGAAAATTCTATGTTTGTCAATAACAACAACATCGCTCCTGACTTTAGCTTTAGGGGTCAGGCCTAGAATTTCGGCAGTTCGGAAAGCCATACGCAATTCACTGCCGTTCTTAAGCTTAATTGTGAATCTCTCCCTGAATTCTGTCTCTACTACCTTAAGCTCTAAATTGGCGAATTTTCGTACTCGCTGTCCAATATGTAAATCTCTGGGTTCCTGGCTGGCTGTTCTTTCTGCAGAGTTGCAAACACAGGCCAGCCTTCGGAAATATTGTCCCAGGACTTAGGAACGTGTATTTCTGCCAGTGAAACTTCCCACTTACCTTTGAGAGCAATAGTATCGGGTAAGACAATAGTAAAATTAGACTGTGTATTCTCGGGATGGAAATCCATGCACTCGTTACTCGGTAGGGTTAAGAAGAACATCTTTAGCCGAAACCCAACTGTTGTAGGATGCTGGATATCCTCACCACTTAACACATAATTGACGCTCCCCACCCACATGTCGTTCCTTAAGTACTTTTTCAATAAGATAGATGTCGACAGGTTGTGTGTCGTGGATGTTAACAAGTTGTTGTTGCTCATAAAAGATGCCTTCAATCGTTTCACCTGCCTTGTCTTTGACTCTGTACACAACTGGTTGTCTTCGTTTCAATACTTGGGATATAGTAAAAATCTCATGACTCCAACTAACCCAGAATCCTTTGTGGAAAGGATGAGAACCTGTGCTTGGAACGACACGATCCCCTAGTTTAAATTTGGGAATCTGTTCGTTGCGTTTTTTCAAGTACAATTGTCTGTAGACGTCTTCTTCATTATGCAAAGTGACATCAGCTCGTGGCATCCCTATGGTTCTATGCTGCATTCGATTATAAGCAGCTACAATGTCGGGAAGAACATGCGCATATTTCTTACTTTCAGAATAAGTTATCCATTTAAATATTTTTTCTTCCAGAGTTCGGATGAAACATTCAGCTATGGCAGCCTTTTTTTCTGATCTAGTAGTAATAATAGAAATTAATGTTAAGAGACTTAAATAATGCTCTCACATCCTTATTTGTAAATTCTTTGCCTTGGTCGCTGTTAAGACTGAATGGCATTTATTCCTTGAAAATTGATTTGAATGCCATTACCATTTGCTTTGATGTTTTTATTTCTAAGTGTTCGCACCCAGGCATATGTTGAAAAGGCATCTATACAAATGAGCAAATAGCACACTCCTCCATTATCTTTAAACAGATTGGAAACTTCTGCTAAAACACATTGAAACGCATGTAGTCCTGGAACTATTATCTGGTTTCTAGGAAAATTATCTCTTTGAGGTTTGTGTCTCATATAAGCAGGCTGTGATGACAAGTACTCTTTCACAACACACCTGGGTAGTTTTGTATGTTTTTGTAATGCATTAACACCACTGAAATTTCCCACAACACGAGGATCATTGTAATCTTCTAACCTTTTTTTTGTTGTTCTTTTCCAGATGGAGACGCTTTACTTACAAGAAGCCCAGGAGTACTGGTGGCATTTCTAATGGTTTTTCTCTGCGCCTTATGTGAGCTGTTGATGTTGCTGTCAAAAGAAGAAGTGGGGTTAACAAACAGCGTTGAAGGTTTTGTTACGGGGGAAAAAACAATAATCCCAACATTGTAATTTTTGTGTGTGTATATATATATATATTTTTTTTTTTTTGTCAATAAAAATATATCTATTTGTAAAAATATTGTGCCTGTCTTTTTTTCTTAGATATTAGAAAATAAGTTTTTAATTTTTCCTTTAATCAATAATCTTAAAAAAATTTTTTTGGGAAGTTACTTTTGGAAATGTAAAAGGCATTAAATTATTTCAAATATAGAGTAAAAATTCAAGATGCAGATTGGACCAATAGATGGTGCCATCGTTTGACGATGATGGTAAATAAATAAATATACACATCAAAGCATTTACTTTTCAGGTTTTTCAAAGACAAACTGTGTCTAAACATTGGGAGACAAATTCAACTTGCAGAAAGGACAGATATATGGAGACATCATACATATCTATGGATAAATAAATATATATATTTAATCATCAAAACATATAAAATAAAATCATTAATTTCAGATTCTCACTTTTAAACTTGCAGATAGGACCACCAGGTGGAGCCACAATACGAGCTTACATAGCTATGGGTAAATATATATATATATATATATATATTTAACCATCAAAGCACATAAAATAAAATAAAATTATTAATTTCAGATTATCACTTTTCAACTTGCAGATAGAACCACCAGATGGAGCCACCATATGAGCTTACATAGCTATGGGTAAAAAAATATATATATTTTTACCCATAGCTATGTTTTACCCATATATATATATAACCATCAAAGCTCATAAAATTAAATAAAATCCTTAATTTCAGATTCCCACTTTTCAACTTACAGAAAGGACTGATAGATGGCGCCATCCCTATCGGCCAAAATATACATTTAATCCTCATAAAATTAAGAGAATGCTTGTTCATATCCTCAACCAATCAGCAGCCATCTTTCATATCACCGATGCCTCACGAAAACCAACGTGGCAAAAACAGATGATTTCTATGGCAGCAACCGAGCAGAAACGCCGACAAATTCACAGAGCCGTTTTAGACTCCTCAACCAATCAGCACACTCTTTCAGATCCCCCACCAATCAGAACAAAGCTCGTATGCAAAATACAAATCTCTTGACATCACACACACACACACTCTTGACTATAACAGGCACATTTACACATATTCTTACAACTGAAATGGTAGCCGTGGGGATGAACACCAGACCACCAGTGACGATGACAAGAGTTCGAGCCTCTGAAAAAAATAATCTAAATAAATAAAAATAGAAAAATACGTGGCGCCATCTATCGAGCGAAATAAGAACTAAAATATTTCACTTCCTCGACTCAACAGCTAAGCCTTGCTGGCCCTTGCTTGAAAACCAGTGCTGCAAAAACAGCCAACCTCGGCGGCAGCAACCGAAAGAAAATCGCCAACAAAATCATAGAGCCGTACTTCGTTTAGACCCCAGTCTCAACTACTAAGCAGTTCAAAGACAGACGGATGCGAGGATGTTCTTGATGGCCCAAGAAGTGTGTGTCCCTCCACTTCTGGGGCAATCAAGAACACCCTGATGGATATTGAATTAGATATGAATAAGAATACGATCAGTCAAATTCTGCATGACGATTTACAGAATCGGAAGGTCTGTGCAAAATTTGTGCCTCACGGCTGAGCAGAAGCAAAGAAATACTCATCATGCGAATACTTCATACAGACTTGTCAAGGCAATCCTAATTTCTTTGATTGTACTGCCACTGGAAATGTGTGCTGGGTGTTTCACCACCAGGGGCCTAAAAGTTGAGTTTACAGAAGTCCAGGATCAAGACGATGCTGATCATGTTTTTCAACAAACGGTGTGATTCACAAAGAATTTGTACCTCAATTCCATCCCAGGCCTTTTCCACCGGTGTAGGGAGGACAGTGACGATACCACTCTGCTAGCCGCACAGACTCGATCTAGTACCATTCATTATGTATATACTTATCTAAGGTGGCACCCAGACTAACATCCATCTCTACCTGTATATTCTGTATTCAAGAATACAGAATATATCTACAAATGGGCCTACAGTGTGTGTGTGTGTGTTAAACTGTAATATGTTATTAAAAAATATACAGGCCGCTTCGCCACCAGGGCCTGGGTCTACTTAACTGTCTGTGCAGTTTGCATTAAAACCCCCACACCCATTGTAGGTAGTGCAATACCGCTGTGTGCCAACAACCCAGCTCCCAGGCTGCCCACAAAAAAAAATAAAATAAAATTAATTAATTAAAAAACACCAAACCCGTAAGAGTAAAATCCCTGGACTCAACTCAGTTTTCTTTCTGATGCCTGAAAAAAAAAAAAAAAAAAAATCAAACAAGTTTGGAGGAAAGGGGGAAAAAACCACAATCTGCAAGAATTTAATCCTGGATCAGTTTTCTTTCTGATGCATGCAAAAGCAACTGATTGAAGGGGGGGGGGGGAAACCTGAAGCAAAGTTGTAGGGGGGAAAGTGTATAGTTCTAATCTACATTAATCAATACAGATAACTGTTTCCTTTTTTTACTGAAAAATTCTCGTTGCTTCACGCATTGATTGACTTCAGCACATGCTGCTTATTAAAATAATAATAACATCAATTTCCTGTTTATATTCCGTGTAGTGTACATATGGTCAGAAGAGTCCACAAAAGTTAGACAACACAAGAATATTGCTGTATTTATCAGTCACGTGAGCTCGAACCACATTCAGCTCAAAAGGGTGTACGCAAGCGCTAACCACTTGGCTGTCAGGTCAATTGGCTTTATGAGGCGTGAAGTGTTTTGGTTTTTTTTAGGAGCATTAGCAATTAAGGCCATGTTGCTCGGGGGATATGCGGTGGTCATTCTCTGACCTTTCTTTGACCGCATCCTCTGTATTTGGGGATTACGGGCTCGAACCCCGGTTTAATCAAGAAGCGTGCACTACGCACTGCTGCTCCTGCCCACCTGGCTACGGAGGCGCCCAGCGTGAAGTGACTCGAACCAGTAATATCGTAACCCTTCCAGTATGCTTACTCATCGTGTTAGCTCTCTACTTCCACTGCTTGTTTTGTAATAAATAAAGTGCTAGAACTTTTTAATCAGACCTGGGACAGAACTCAGCAGAGCAACCTCAAAGAGCTACTCGACATGATAGTTTATGTTAATTGACCACTGAACTATTAGCTGGGCAAATTAACCTCGAAATGAAGGCTCATTAAGACATTACGGTTGACTGTTTTCGAACTGGTATTTGTCCACATAATTTGGCTGTACAATTTTCCTTCGCATTATTTGCTGACAAATTTTAAAATTATCATTACTCTGCACAATTCTCCCATTTTGTTTTTCTCATAAATAATTTGCTTTGTAGGACTTCTGAGGTAACTTAAATTAATAATGTCCATTCGTTATGTTATGCCTGCTTTATTGATCTTTAGTTTTCTTTCATTTACGCCATTAGCATCACCAGTGGATTAAAAAAAGTTCTAAATAACGCAAAGATCTATTACGTCTTACTCTTTGTAACGGTCTTAACTATAACTGTTACCGAACTCGTAGGCTGGCCGTTTGCCACTGCTTCAAACCGGTATTTAGCTTATTAGGACAAATGACATGCAGTCGTATTCAAAGTGAAGGCACACGGATAAGAATTACAAATGCCGCATAAAACTGTCGATGAGATTATGTTCATACCGAAGCCTAAAGGTTTACTTTTTATTCAACGCTGAATACAGAAGAATGAACTGAAAATTTGAGGACACATTCTTTCTATATATCCTTGTTGACGGCTGCACCATAAAATAAAACAATGTTTAGCATAACACTTATACGCATGAAGTTTGCAATATCGCGATATTTCATATTCAGACTGCACACGTCTAGCAAAAATTATCTGTTTAAAAGGATGATTAAAAGGTTATTATTTCTTTAAATTTTATTGTGTAAAATAATATCTAAACAGCAGAAACTTACCTAGACGTTTTATTTCTGCACGCTGGCATTTTACGAAAGCTTTTCTTTCTCTGCAAAAGAGTTTATCGAAATCAGTTCAGGAAACGATAAGCATTTGGCTTTTCTTATGCTATTTCCAATGCGTAATGTGGGTTCTTAACCCTTTATATTTTGTTTCAGTTATAACTCATACCTGAAAAAAACATAGTGATGATACTTTCATAAGTTCTAGTACCAACGTTAATATAACGTTTATTTTTATATGTACCGATTAAAATAATGACAAATGAAGATAAAAAAAAAGTTACAGGACTTCAGGGATTTGATTATACATAAACGCGTACAAATTCTGATTTCAGTATATACAGTGGTGCTCAAAAAATTGCATCACCTTATTCTTTGGTTGGCCTTATACTAGCAGCTAATCTTTTAGAAATAGCTGAAATATCATAAATAAGTAATAATAATAATAATAATAATAATACTTTACAATATAAAACTATTAATTGCAGAACATTTCACTTTTATGCCTTATGGATAAGTATACAGTGAAATAAGTACTTATAATAACAATAAGTTCAAATAATAACAAAAATTCTATGAAAGTCGTCATTTTTTTTCTTACTTTGCTCATACCAGGACGTAAAACTGCAGCCATTATCAACTCACTACTGGATGGAAGCCTCCTCAACAATTCATGTTGAGGGAAATGGACCACAATCTGCCACCCTGGTCCAATGCGGGTTCGGTGCTACCGCACTCCCGCTCCTGACCACTGGGCTACGGAGGCCTATACCAGGACGACAGACAGCTATAAAACACACACACAACAAAATGCACATTAATATTTCGTTGGCTTTCCTCTTGCTTTGATGACTGTTGATCACCATCGTGGCATTCACTGGATAAGGTTCTGAATATTTTCCTGGAAAAATCTAAGGTACCAAAAAACGGTTAGTCTCCTGCAGCTCTAAGTTACTGTTATTATTTGGTTTTTAGGAGCATTAGCAACTAAGGCCATATTGCTCCGGGGATATGCGGTGGTCATTCCCTGATCTTTCCGCATCCTCCGTATTTGGTGGTCACGGGCTCGAACCCTGGTCTAATCAAGAAACGTGTGCTACGCACTGCTGCTCCTGCCCACCTGGCTACGGAGGCGCCGCAGCTCTAAGTATATTTAGTTTCTTTTGTATTATGGAAACACGCATTTTGTTCCAACAAGTTTCAAATGGATTGAGACTGGATTGGACTGGACTGTCATTGTGCAAGAGCGTTGGGCGACGTCCTCTAAGGGCAGAGTGACGTTTGAACTATTGCCTGATATTTTGAAGTTGGAACACATAAGGAGGTGGCCTAAGCTTGGAGTCTTTCAAGCTATGGTTGTTACTGGACACGGACTTCGGTTGCGGCTACATCAACTAGGCCTCGCGGACAGTGATCGCTGTCGTTGAGGGCAGATTGAGGATAGTCAGCATGTAATTTTTCAATGTCAATTATATGACATACCAAGGCAAATGCTTCTTGGCCAGTTAGGGGTTTCCTCTCCCCATGAAATGCAAAGGCTTTTTGACAATGAAAGTATATATAAAATTTTCTTGACGTATCTAAAAAATGTAAATATTATTCGTAGTGCTCAGAGCACTACTTGAACCAAGTGGGTTCACTTTATCCCCGTATGCTTGTGGATGTTAGCATTGAGTTGCAACTGCTTGTCGTTGCTTATTTTAGTTTTGTATTATATGTACACGGTACTTTTAGACTTCTAAATTGATGTATATAACTTTTTGACTACTAAATTGATGTAGTTTTTAAATTGTGGTTTGATCAAAGCAATCTGAATTCTATAAACTTAGAGCTATAAAGCTGGTGTAAATCTAAGGGTAGTAGCGACCTGCCTCCACGGGGCTAGGGATGGTAAACTTCCCTGCAGCAGGGCGAGTCCTTGCCGCTCGGAAGGCTAAATAGGTCGAAAATAGCTAAACTGCGTTGTTGAGCCTTTGCTCAGGGAACGCTCCAATGAGTGTAAATATGATGATGATGGACTGTCATTGTGGGCATTTATCCTTCAACCATTTTTCCACCTGTGAACAGTAAAGCCAGCACGATGAATTACATTTATTTAAGCAAGAGTGCAACGTTTCATAAATTTAAAACTTGAGCTAATTTTATGAGGTAGCACTGAAGGTTTTGGCTCTATGACATGGTGCGGAGTCGTCATGAAAAATGCAATTAGCAACATTCCTATAGTGATCTATAATTGTGGGAAGTAATTTTGTCTCAAGAATGTTCTTGTAGACCTCAGCATTTAAACTTCACAAATTCAAGACGACAAACTCCTCTATGTGAAATAAGCCCCATATCATTTGAGATGCAGAATGTTTCAATGTGGAGTCAGGATGAAATTATTCTCCTCTTCTTCGTCTAACAGCCTGTTGGCCGTTCGAACCATGCAAGCTGAATTTTGATTCATTAGAGAAAATAACAGATTATCACTCGCCCACAGACCAACTTGCATGCTCTTGTGCTCACATTAGACGTTGAGCTTTCATTATTTGCGTCAAAAATTGCTGTTTTCATAGGCGACGTGCTCCTAATCTCGATGAGAAAAGGCGTCTACGTACTGTAGCAGTACTTGCCTTTACTTCTGTATCCTCTTCCCATGCGGTTTTGAGATCTGTCGATGAGGATCTTCTGTTTCGGAAACACAGACGGACCAGAAATATGTCATGCGCTGCAGATGTTCACGGGCGTCCACTTCCTTTCTTTCTGTTTAGACGGCCAGTTTCTTATAATTTTCGTAATAAATGTGCCACCGTTGACTAATTAGTGAATCCTTTTAGCTATTTCATGAGTAGAATGCCCCTCTGCATTCAACTTAGCAATAACACTTTTCCTATGTGGTGTTAATTGTGAAAACATAGCCCTTGCAATAGCACAGAATACAGGGCTCATGGCATTTGCACTGCCTCTAGGATGATTCAAACATGTATGGCACATGACATCGTCAAAGAGAGCTTGCTAGAGATGGATGATGCAATAAAGTAATGCTATTACAAAACATAGCATAAGTACACGTGCCTTGAGTGACCGGGGTTCAAGCCCGTGACTGCTGAATACGGTGCCATTTCTTGTATTCTGTCTATCTTGTAAACTCCTCTGACTGTTTGGTCGTCCAGGAGTATAAACAGAAAATTTATTTATTCATTTTTTATTTATACTGTATATCACCAAATTTCACAGAAATAAATTCGGTGAATTTTGCAAGTTGTACAATTTTTCTGAGCTCCATTGTAAAACAGCAAAAACAATGTAAATGTAATATAAATTGAAATGAACTATGTCGAAAGTGTTAAAATATACGAAAATACAACTGATAAAACACAATATGGACAGCAGCTTTCGGCTTCCATATAGACCTATTCTCAACTAGGAAAACACTGGCTACGGTTGAACAGAAGATGACGAAAACATTACGCCATCATGAGAGGAGGTTACCCGTATCATGGGGTGGGAGGAATTTTCTATGGATCAGCGAAAGGCAGGAAAAGGGAAAAATTTCCTCGCTGAAGAAGAGGAAGGAATAAAAAGGTGTACTCAAAGGGTGTGCGTGCGCGCGCGCTATAATTGATGCAAACTACTTGCATAAGTAGTTTGCACCACCGTTTTCGGATTGCAAATAGCATAAGTGTTTCGCAGCCCGTTTTCTCCTCTTTATGCCTTCCCTTCCTTCCTTAAGGAGGGACGGGGAAAGGGGAGAAAACGGTTAGTGATTAGAAGTTAATAGATATGGAAGGTTGGTAATTGGGGTGGGGGGGTCTTCCTACCTTATGAAGAACGATTCATTGGTTCTTCAATGATTCAAAGAGAACCAGTGAGGTAATGGTGTGGAGCCGCTTCTCGTGGTTCGGGCTAGGGCTGTTGCTTGTACTGCTAAACACTATCAGTGCTGGATCGTCTACTAACATCTTGGACAACACTATAGGTTCCTGCACTTTGGCACTTACATGGAAATTGATCTGTCCATGTTCCAGCACGATAATTCGCTGCATCCCATATGGCTTCGTTTTCCTGCTTTGAGGAAAATGAAGTTCATTAACTTGCCTAGATGGCCTAGAATCAGACCTGAATGCGGTCGAACATCTTCGGAAATAACTGTGACGCTAGATAAAGAATCAGCCAACATCTTCGAAATTAGTGGTGCGAACTACTTATTCTGAAGCTGAACTGGTGACTGCTTGGCCTGCTATAAGGAACTGGTCGAAAGTGTTTCATGATGGTCGATGTTATCATTGGTGTAGGCTCAAGAATTGGTGTGGACTCATTTGTACCTTCAGTGTCGCCTTTCTCTCCGAACATAATTTTTGGTACTACAGCATTAGTGAAACTCTTTATTTTAATCATTTTTATAATTATGCAAACCTGTAAATTATATTCTTCACTTTCCTGTGAATTGTATTTCGCTCATGGATAAGGATAGGTATGGGAAAATTGGGCTAAACGAGAGCTTTCATGTAAACGTCTTATACAATAGCGATACTTATAAATTTCTTGTGAATAAATATTCCTGCGAAGGGTTGCTGTGTTTCATATTTGATAACGAGATGGTTTCGATTGCCTTCGCATCGTTAGTGTGTTTTATGATTGTTCGTTGCGTGCTATACGGTCATTTTGCCATTTGGGGAAGAAAAACAGAGGTTAGTTTGGATCGAGAAAAACATTAGCACAAGAGAAAAAGAAACACAAAAAAACATGTTCTAAGCGCTTGTACAATATTTTAACTTCCACTTTCCTGAGTTTACTTCTAACCAATAAATGCCAAAATAAATAAAATGAAAACCGTGAGGTCACTGTAAATAAAGAAAATAGAAAAATAAAGAAAGTCTTGTGACACGTTATTTCTTTCAAGTCTGTTGACAACACTGGAATGATGCATAGCTCGGTCTTCTGATATCCTTATCCAGACAGTTCTATTGCAGTATGCGAACAACGTCCTAGAATTGTACAGAACTAACCGGAAAACATCGGGGGTAAACTAAATCAACCAAGATCAGCAACAATATTCTAAACATACAAGACGTATTCAGTGTGAAAGAGCAATCTTTTGCAGCTATGTGGGCCATCTGACAGGAATCGGTGGGTTTGCACCACCCAACCCTCACATTGCAAGACATTCAACGAAACATCATGAAAATTTCGATGTATACTTAGTGCCCTGGTCTTCAGCCTCCCGCACTTATTGAAATAAATTCCCGGCGTTGGACTACTGGAGTCTGAAGTGGTTAAGTACAGTCGCAGGAAATTCCTCCCTCCCTAACACCATCTCTAAAGGGATACTATACACCAGGAGTGGCCAACTTAATTTGTGATGCGATCTACTTTATTCCTTCAAAATGTGCCGCGATCTACCATCTCATAAATTTCATTGCACAAGGTGAACAAATCGAGCGATGACTGTATATTTAAAATTCGTCGTGATCGACCGAAATTAAATCCGCGATCAACTCGTTGGCCACCCCTGCTATACGCCAACCTAGGCCTCACCCCTTCGAGACAAGATTCCCTTAGATTACCACTCAAAAGTAAGTTACTGTCTGCCACAAGTTGTGCACTCTCGCCCAACTCGTTAGGGGGCGAATTGGTGCACCTGCAATTTCGACTATAATCTCCCGCCCTAGGACAGCGGAGAAAACGAATGATAACCTACATCTCACACTGCGCAATAACTTCGCTAGCCTGAGAAACACGTTCATGAAGAATGTCCTCCATCTCTTCAAAACACCAAGATTTCATGCAAATAAATAGTGCGAGAACAGTACGTATAGTTCTCAAATACTGATAATATTTTATTATACAACTCTTAAGACTCATTGCCTGGACATTTAGCTGCTGGCAATGAGCAGCAGCTTGTGATCAAATCACTATATGCAGAGATTAATCGTCACCATTGTTAGCGGATGGTTGCATTGCATTACACGTCAATCCGAACTTTTTAATGTGACTGTGATCTTTCCTTAAGCTTTTTATTTTAACTTTACAGGCAAAAATGTTGAAATAATTATTTAGAATGAGTCCCGCAAGCATACCTGTAAATTAGTAATTGCAATTTCTCCCTTTTTAGGCACCTTCGCATATTTTCGAAGGAGATGTAGGAATGCAGCGAACAGCCCTTTTCCAGCTCATTCCAAAGATAAATAAATAAATAAATATTCATTCATTGCAACTACAGCAAGCCCATCACAGCACTAGGCTAGGTGCATAAATTCAGTACAAAGGAGATAAATATATATATATATATATATAAAAATACATAGCATAATCTATATATACATTAACAACGAATATGAATTATATTGATCAAAAATATATATTGCAGAACATCACATTCGGCTCTCCGATGCAGTTACTGGGTTGCTGGCAAGCAGCTGTTCGTATTTCTCATAATTTGCCTGGAAATGAGACTCCTGTAGGCTTCAGAGTTGAGCAACCTCTTACAGTCAATGTTGTGATAATTTGTGAGGTGAAGGGATGCATTGGGGAACATCCTGTCCATTTGTTTCAGTCTGGAGAGTTTGGATTTGAATTGTTGTTGGTTTCTTGAGTTTTCTCTGTTGGTTGGAGCTATTATGTTGGCTAGGTTGGGTGAATTGATTTCAGAAGTAATTAACTTTGCAAGAAGCATGACTCCAGACTCGTTGATCATCTGTTGCAGAGGCTTTGTTTTTAAGTTTTTATAAAGCTGTTGCCTGGATATTGTACGGGGAAAACGAAGTTTATTGTTCAGCCATCTAAGAACCCTCTAGGGCAAGGAATTTTTTTACGGTAACTTGAGGAGCGCCAGACCAGATTTCGGAGGCATAAGACAGAATGGGAAAAATGCATCTCTGAACATGGTTTATGACTGTTTTTCTATCTTGAATCGCTGCTGTTTCTTGCTTGATCAGCCATTTTGATTTTTGAATTTTTTTAGCAACATATACATAGTGAGAATTACATGAAAGATTTTTGTCAAAAACAACTCCTAGGTCTTTGTGAGCATATACGTTTGGAATTGAAACATCTGCAATTTTAATTTCTATGTGGTTTGGTTGTTTCTGTAAGGAATAAGTTATTTGAGCAGATTTGTTTGCATTTATAGTCAGATTGCGATTCTTCAGATACTTGATGATTCCGCACATCTGTAAATTCGCATCATGGCTAACCTTGGAAATGTCATCACAGAATTTGGAAATAATAAACAACTTTAAATCATCGGCATAAGCCAGCAGATTTGGATTTTCTTGTAAAAGTGGTTGTAGAGATGCTGAAAATATAATACTGGAGAGAACATCTCCTTGAGGAATGCCTGTTGTTGTTGTGTAAAGAGAATATTATCAGTATTAGTGGGGAAGATGAGATTTCTATGATTTAGGACTGTAGATAGGATATAACCATTGGGTCAATGAGGAAATGATTTTTCAGTATTTCAATGGCTTTCTTATGATCAATATTGTCGAAAGCACCTTTGATGTCTAAGTAAAAGACATCGCATTGTGCTTTATCCTGAAACGCGGTTTGGATGCGCACAATGGTGTCAGCTAGGCTTGTTGTTGTGCAGCGCCCTGTATGACCAAAATGCATGTTGACAGGTGCATTAGCGAAGATCGCATCCTGAAGATATGGCAGCATGATCTTATCAATAATTTTAGCGATTATTAACGATACAGCAATTGGACGATAGCTTATATGGTTATTACTACTAGCCTGTTTTGGATTCGTACGTTGGCATTCGAGGTGAGCGGACGCGCTTAGACAGGGCTCCTCAGTTAAGTGGTTTACTTTTGGATAGTGCTTTTAAATATTTGATTTATTTAAATATTGTTGGATTATTTTGTTATAGGTTTTCCTGTAACTGTTTGATTTTAATAATATTATAGATATAATTTTTTAAAGTTACTTTCATTGATATTTATTTAATTTTATAATGGTTGTTACGAGATCTGCCTTAAACACGTCACAGGGTATCGTGAGTCACACGGAAATAGCAGATGGCGATTTACGGGTGAGTCATGATTTAATCCGTTGTGGAACCTGTGGAATGTTTTCCAAGGTCGACCTGGTGACTAATCCTACCTCACCTGGGGATTCTTTTCTTTGTGATCGATGTAAGGAGTGCACCGATCTTAAATTACAATTTGGTGCACTGATGGAACAATTTGAGTCCCTGAAAAAACGAGTGCTTGCCCTCGAAAATAATGCTTCTGGGAGCTCGTCAGGGACTCAAAACTCCAGCAATTTACCAAGTGATGCACACCCGATTCGAGCCTCAAAACAGAAAAACCAAGTGCAAACTACCCTGGTTAGAAAGGACATTGTTTTATTAGGAGACTCCATTGTCAGGGAAACGGGGAATATTTTTTGTAATAAAGATAGGTGGAGCAGAACCAGGGTATGTCTGCCGGGAGCAACAAAATTGATGATGTCACCAACAGACTGTCAGATTTTAAAGGGGGTAAAGAAAATATTATTATTCATGTGGGGACAAACGATATTAAACGTACACGATCTGACGATTTGTTGGAAAAATACAGGACCATGCTGAGGAAATGTCGCGAGCTAGGCCATAATGTCTATGTGTCTGCAATTCTGCCCAGACACGATAGGAGGGATTATATGTTAAGAGCCTTGTGGATTAACTCAAGACTTGAAGGAATCTGCAAGGCTTTAGGGGGTAAATTTCTATCAGCATGGCCCACACTTGTAGGTAGAAGGAATTTGTTTTGTAGAGACGGGATACACTTAAACAAAGGTGGTGCAAAAGTTTTTGCCAGTATTATTGAGGATACCTTAAAGGCTCAGGGAAACTGCTAGTTAGGGGGGATGTGGGTAATACTGACACGCGTTTATCTGATAATATTGGTCAATGTAACTCTTGCACATACCTTAAGAGTTCTTATCTGTTACCCCAACTGGACGTATTATCTAGATATTCTGGGGGCAAAGACGTTTCACGTGAGCAGGTAGCTAATATCAGGGAAGAGAGCCTAAAAAACTTCAAGGGTTGTGTTAGGGTTGTTAAATATACAAGAACAGTAAATCTTAATTGTTTATACAGTAACGTTAGACAGTGTCGTCAATAAAATGAGCGAATTCGAACTGCTGGTAAAACAAGTAACGCGGACATAATAGGGCTTACGGAGACGTGGTGCCACCCGGAAATTGGGGATGATGAGTTTCAGTACGGCTTGTATAATGTATTTAGGAAGGATAGAGTAGATAGAAGGGGTGGTGGGGTAATGCTTCTTATCAGAAGCAGCCTGAGTGCGACGATAGCTTTCCCAGATTCAGACATTTCACATGCTAGTATAGAGTCTGTATGGTGTGAGATAGTTGGAAACAAAGGTACAATGCGAGTAGGCGTAATCTACAGACCAGGTGATTGTGAAGACTATGACAAAAGCCTCTACATGCAAATGGAATGGCAAGTAGCGTCAATGCCTTATTATGGGTGATTTCAATTTGCCTCTAATTGATTGGAGTAAATGGGAAGGAACTCGACATGGGGAACAAAATTTTAAATCAACTAGATGACTGTTATTTGTATCAACATGTCAGGGAAGTACTAGAGAAAAGAATATCCTAGACCTCATCATCACACATGAATCAGATGACATAACAGGGCTGACAGTAGAGGAACCAGTAGCAAGAAGTGATCACGGAGTTCTACGGTGGATGATGACGAGAGAGGTAGCAGAAGTAAAAGGCAAAGGAATGGGTTTTAATTTCAGAAAAGGAAATTACGATGCCTTAAGGTACTACATGGCCTCTATTAACTGGGTAGATATCGCGCAGAGAATGAATACAATTGAACTGTGGTACGCTTTTAAACATTAATCACAGATGCCTTGAATGCGTATATACCATTAAAAAAATACTCCACGAGAAGGGTTCCAAGTTGGATGAACAGTGAAGTTGCCACATTACTTGAGCAGAAAAAGGTGGCATGGAAACGTTACAGAGCAATAAAAAGTACTGAAGCCTATAACAGCTACAAGGTGGTGTGTAATAGAGCCACAGAAAAAGTTCGACAGGCAAAGGCAGTTTATGAGAAATCACTAGCAAACAGAGCAAAGAGGGGGGATAAAGAATTCTTCACATATATAAATGCCAAGAAGAGCAGGACAAACCAGATCGGACCCTTTACGTAAGGGAAAGGGGATAGTAATAAATACACCAGCTGCCGTTGCAGATGAACTCAACAGTTATTTTGCATCGATATTTACAAATGAAAAGCCTTTTGTGGCAATGGGAAATTGTGGGAGCGAAGTTAAAAAATATGTAATTAATGATATTGAAATTTCGCAAGATTATTTAATGAAAAAACTTTCAAGCCTACAGACTAGTAAGGCTCCTGGAGTTGATGGAATATACCCTATAATCTTGAGAGAGGCGGCAAGCGAGTGCATTTGAACACTGAGGCTGGTTATGCGAGCATCACTAGACTCTGGGGAGATTCCTTGGATTGGAAAAGTGCAAATGTATCTCCCATACATAAGGGTGGCTCTAAAAGTGAAGTGGGAAATTATCGACCTGTCAGTCTGACTTCATAGTAGGGAAAATCATGGAGGCATTGATCAGGGTGGAATTCAGGATCATTTGGATAGAATTGAAATTCTCAAGGATACTCAGCATGGTTTTGTAAAGGGAAAATCATGTTTAACAAATCTGGTTCGCTATTTCGAAAGGGTCACTCACGAGCTGGATTTAGGGAATAATTTCGACATTGTTTATTTAGATTTCAGCAAAGCTTTTGACTCAGTCCCACATGAGCGGTTGCTTTATAAGCTGGAACAGGTTGGAATCACTGGGAAAATCCTTAGATGGATAGAAGGATGGCTTCAGGGCAGGAGGCAGAGGGTTGTGATAAATGGCTATTCCTCAGATTGGGTTGATGTAAGAAGTGGGGTTCCCCAAGGATCAGTATTAGGACCACTGTTGTTTTTAATTTTCATAAACGACATTGATGAAGGGATAGAGGGCGTGATGTCTAAATTTGCAGATGATGTTAAAATTGGTAGAGTAGTTAATGATCACTGTCAAGCTGAGCTTCTTCAGAGAGACCTAGATAGACTTCAAGAATGGTCAGAAAAATGGCAGCTGTGCTTTAATCCAACAAAGTGTAAGGTATTACACCTGGGAAACAGTAATCCCAAAATAACTTATTCACTTGGTGGAGTTCAACTAAACCCAGTACTGGAGGAAAGGGACTTGGGTGTTACGATACGGTCAGACATGAAATTCTCTGAGCATTGTAAACAGGTTGCAAGGAAGGCCCATGGTGTCCTATCGATGATCTATCGAACTTTTGCAAGTAGAGATAGGGACGTGATAATCCCATTATATAAGGCCTATGTTAGACCACACTTGGAATACTGTGTTCAAGTATGGAGACCGCACCTAAAGAAAGACATCGAGCTTCTTGAAAGGGTGCAAAGAAGGGTAACTCGCCTGGTGAGATCGGCAAAAGGGCGTCCTTATGAAGAAAGACTTCGAATATGTGGGTTGCAGAGTTTGGAAACTAGACACCTTAGAGGAGATTTGATTGAGGTGTTTAAGGCTCTGAGAGGCATCAGTAAAATGAATGAGGACAAAATTTTCAAGATTATAAATGATGCTAGAACTAGGGGACATAAATTCAAGTTACGCGGGGAAATGTTTAGATTGGACTGCAGGAAGTTTTATTTTAGCCAGCGAGTTATAAATTACTGGAATAAGTTGCCTTCATGGGTGGTAGAGGCCGACAGTTTGGGGAAATTCAAAGGTCATCTGGATAGTACTTTCGGGTAAGGGAAGCGCATAGGATGATAGGATTAATTTCCTTTTTATTTAATTTTTAATTTCATTTTATTATTTTTATTTATTTATTAATTATTATTATTTATTTATTTAATTTTTGTTTTTATCATTGTTTTGTTCGGATTTTTTTTTTTTTTTTTTTTTTTGGCTGGTGCAGCATAAGCCATAGGCTTTCTTGCACCATACGGCCGTTACTAATACTAATACTAATACTAGTAGTAATAACCCAGCCATAGTCTTGGAAGGAATGGCTGGGAATAATATGAATTATAAATGCACCTGGAAATAATATGAATTATAAATGCACCTGGAAATAATATGAATTAAAGAATCAATGATGAATGCACTGGACATTTTAATAATAAAACTAGGGATGCAGTCAGGGCCTTCACTACTATCAATTCGTAATTGATTAATAATTTTTCTAAACTGTATTCTTGTTTACAAGTTGGTTGATTAGCAGGGCTTGACTAGAAAGCATTTCATGTTGCACGCTATTTGTGCGTTTATAAGAATTGAATTTTTAAAATCTGTTTTGCATATCTTCAGTGCAGATGTCAAAATTGCATGTTTCCATATTGAATTTTATCCATTCCAAAGTCTGGTCATGCTGCAAGGTAGCTCTTGTTTTTGAAGAAAGTGCTCTTTTATTATACTTGAGCCTGAACGTTAAATAATTTTTGTACGCCTGAATTTTTTTGAGCTGAAACAATGCTCTGCTCCTTTTATACTTTATGTATGTTGATGAAGTGCCGTACTTCTTCCACTGCCTGTGGCATTTTTGTTTCCTTTTAAAGTATGGTTTCAGATGAGATTTGAACCACGGTTTGGATTGAAAAGAAAGTCTTACAAGTTTGGATGCCGACTCTATTTTTAATTGATTTAACCATTTTATTAGTAGAAACGTGGCGTCCTGAATAGGTATATTTTTAAGAGAATCCCATGGATAGTATTTTAAGAGCTGCAAAAACTTTTCTTTCTGAAGGAATTTAATTGATAATATATTCTTTTAGTGATTTCTAGAGGGGGGAGGATTCCCACGGCAAATTGGTGCTTGCAGTTCTATACTTTTGTCGTCAGATCTATATGTGATGTCGCTGCTACGTTTTTCTTGAAGTTGAAGATTAGAGTAAACAAGATCAAGCGCTTGATTACCTCTTGTAACAGAGACGTTGATATTTTAAGCTCCTAGAACTAATAAGGAGTCGGACAACAACTTCATTTGTAAATTATATTTGGGCAGGGGGAGATTAAAGTCATCCATTATAATTATATTAGATTGTTAGCAAAACGGCATCGCTTTGCTAACATTCTGTTAATTCAGATTTGGTTATGTATTATTGATGCTTTCGCACTATACTTATACATAGTCTAGACTTTTTCATAGCTTGAGGCTTCAGCCCTAAACGCTTTATAGTCTAAACACATCATACACCATTAGGCATATCTCATATTGTGGAGTTATACTTCATAACTGTTTTACCATCACTCGGGTACTTACCCATCCACCGAAGAAGGGCCAAAAATCACTTGGGTACCTACCTACCTACCTACCTACCCACCCACCACACACACACACTCACCGAAGAGGGGCCAAATAGCCCTGAAACGTCACTAGGAGAGCCTGATGATGTCCGGAGTTTCCAAGAATAGGTAACAACAGCCTTCTCCACTGGGGAAGCGTTGCCTATTCGAGGAGTTTGAGTGGTGTGAGTTGAATGAGTTACTGTCCCTTTCATTCTTCTACACAGTTTCTTTTCCTCTTCCACTCCTACTATTATTTTCCCTCTACCTTTTTTGCTTTTTTAAGTCTAATAGGAACAAGTGGATAGTCGAGTTATTATCCCACACATATACAAATAGCCCTGAAACGGCACCAGGGGGAGCCTGATGATGTCCTGAGTTTCCAAGAAAAGGTAACAACAGCCTTCTCCACTGGGGAAGTGTTGCCTATTCGAGGGGTTTGTGAGTTGAAGGAGTTACTGTCACTTTCATTCTTCTACACCGTTTCTTTTCCACTCCTACTATTACTTTCCCTCTACCTTTTTGCTTTTCTAAGTCTAATAGGGACAACTGGATAGTCGAGTTATTATCCCACACAAATACAAAATAGCCGTGAAACGGTGCCGCTAGGTGGTGGTATCCATCTGAGAATAAGTAACATTAGTCTTCTCCTCAGGTGAAGCGTTACTTATTTCAAGTAGTGCAATATCATGGCAACTCGTTGTGAAGGTATTCACAATATGAGATATAACTTAAAACGATGCCGTTTTGCTAACATTCTGTTAATTCAGATTTGGCTATGTATTATTGATGCTTTCGTACTATACTTATACATAGATTAGATTGCGACTTATGAACAGTGGTGATCCAGGTTATTACTTCATTAATAATATCATCAGTAGGTCCAAGCGGAATATAAATATTATATATTTGAAGTAGTGAATCTTTAACTTGGATCAGAAGAGAAATTCCTTCAAAGTTGAAGGAACAGGAGTTTTAGGTGTTAATAACTTTAATGTTGGATTTTAAAATAATTGCTGACCGTGCACCTCTTCGATTAATCCTAGATGTCATGTATGGAGTGTAGTTGAGATTTTTCGGCAGTAGAAAAACATCCTGAAGAGGTTCCTGCATCCATGTTTCAACTAAACAAATTATGTCATGAGTTTCTTCAACAAAAAGTGCTATAAGCGTAGACAGTTTATTTTTTACACTTCTTACATTCTGAAGAAAAATGCTGAGATTAACATAGGCGTTAGAAGGATGTTCGCAAGTATTTAGAGGAAGGATAAATGATGGACTATGATGCGAACCCGGACTGGTATTCTCTAGCTACGCAGACAGTTCAACAGATTGGGAGTTAGACCTTAACTTCTCACTAGAGTTGTTGACAGAACCTAGAACAGTTCCATAGAATGGCATGACGAGTAGACCATTCGGCCAGATATCAGGATTTAGATACTTTTGAAGATCACAATCCTTTAGCTCAATTCTGAAGGATGCATAAGTCTGATGTTTGGTTTTTATCTTGAAAGCACCACCCGGAATTTCCAGCTCCAATAGTAGCTGATCCATCTGCTGGGAGGTAGTATTGGGATCTAGTCTGCTAACAAAAATATTATTACTTCTAAACATCGGACGATTTCTATTTCTAATTTTAATACAAGACTGCATATTTTTTGTTCCTATTATGCTACTATATTTGTTTCTTCTGCGAGGAACCTTGAAACTTGAGGAGTTTGAAGGCAAGCTATTATGGGTAGGCACTTCAGGATTAGGATCAGATGGATAATTTTGACAGTGCACGTACATATTACCAGGTTTCTGTTGATTGCTAATTGTGGTGGGTATCAGTTGCATGTTGTGTCAACAGTACATTCCGAGGATACACGATTTTGCCCTCGGAGAGAATGAGAGATAGAACTAGATTTGATAGATGGCGCTGCTGTTGTTTCAACAAATTCTGGAACAAATTCTTCAGCATTTGGACTGAGGACTGGATCTGCTTCAACCTGATGAATGTAAGAAGGGCGAGGTATTGGAGGGCTCTCAACCATTGCCTTTAGGTCAAGAAGCATGTGGTAGAATTTGCATTGTTGGTCTTCTATTCGGAAAAGGTGCTGTTTAATATCATCATTCTCGCTAAATTGTTTTCTCAACATTTGTTCCAGGGTAACAAATGAGATATCTTTGTTCGGGGATATTGTAGGCAAAGGGGGATGGGTAAGAAATGTCCTCAGTTTGTGTGGTGGCATCTAAGCTTGACTTCCTTGTATGATGTGAGGACTTCGGAGATGGTAATAAATTGACATAAGGAGATGAAAGATTGTTAGAGCTGCATGGGAGATCAGCATTTGTTGGGATATTCTGACAGTTTAGCTTATGTTGACTGTAAATTCGAACTTCCATTGTTAGCTTTTTTACAGGAAGGACATCTCCAATTATTTTTTAATACACTTGATGACTTCGAAAAATTTTTAATACTGATTAATGTTTATGTTCATTGGAACATAAATCACAGTAAATCATGCTGAAACTTTTGCAGATAACCCAATTACGAACTGTTTTTAGACATACATTGCAGAAACCGCTTTTTCAGGTGCCAAACTGAAGATTTAAAAATGACTGAATACCAGTAAACAGAATATACAAACAAGCAGGTGGTCCGTTATCGACACAGCAGGGTACTGTAGCGAAGAGTTAGAATGTCTGAGTAGTTGGACTACAGGTGAGATCAACGTAGGTGTGGCTAACTGAAAAATTGCTGGAGGGCTACAGGACTTGACCCAAAGCAGGGACAATGCCAAGGTCACAAACAGTCTTATGACAAAGAAAGCACTACTTTCAAAAGTCAACCAGCGATTCTGTATGTAGCTACGCTAAGCAAAGGCTAGCGAGAACGTTACACACTATAAACTTAAAACTCAAATAAATAGTACTTATTTTTACGAAGACTTCAAAAAAACCATCCAAGCTGCCCAATACTCATCTAAGGAACATGTCAGTGCACCACTTTACAAAAATGCCATTTAAAAAGCACTTATAAATTATTATAAAGCAGGAGCTAAATTACAGACGTCTAACACCTAGGCCACCTAGCGAAGTGAAAGGATTGAGATCCAGGGACTGAGCGGGCCATTGCAACAAAGAAAAGTCATTGTCATGTTCCTGGAACCATTCCATAGTGGTTCGAGGTTTGTGCACCGGCGCATTATCCTGCTGGAAGTAACCATCTGACTCAGGATAAACTGCCAACATGAATGAATGCACTTGGTCCGCAACGATGCTTAGGTACGATGTGGAATTCAGACGTGAATCTATGAGTATCAATGGACCAAACTTGTGCCAAGAAAACATTCCCCACACCATAACACTGCCCCCACCACTTTGCACAGTAGTCATCAGACATGAAGGGTCCATGGATTCATGTTGTTTTCGCCAAATTCTGAGCCTTCCATCAACATGATGCACCAGGAACTTCGACTCGTCAGACCAAGCAACTATTTTCCAATCCTCGATAGTCCAGTGCTGGTGTTGCTGTGCCCACAGGATGCGTGCTCTCTTGTTCTTCTTTGATAACAAAGGTACGCGATGTGGCCGCCCGCTGTTGTAGCCCATTCGCGACCAAGTGCGACTAGTGGTCCATTGCGATATTTTGTTTTGTGCACCAAGGTTGTATTCTGACGTGATGTGCCACATTGTGGCCCGTCTGTTTGCTTGCACAATTCTAGCTAGTCATCCTACTCTGACCTCTATCATCAACAAGCGATTTTCTTCCACAGGAATGCCATCGAGAGGATGTTTTCTGTTCGTTGCACCATCCTCGATACACCCTTGAAGCTGTGGTGCGTGAAAAATTCAGGAGAACTGCCGTTTCAGAGATGCTTTGTCCAGCATGTCTTGCACCTACTACCATGCCACGTTCGAAGTCCGTTAGATCACTCCTTTTCCCCGTTCTTTCTACGGTTTGTACGCTTAACTGATACTAGAAAGGTTGTTCTGCTGCATTTATATCCACAACTGTGGTCATGTGACTTACAACGTTGTGGGACAAACCATTTGTGTGCACAGCAGGGGTGTACCTAATAAAATGGCAGTACAGTATATATATATATATATATATATATATATATATATATATTAGTTACACTATTAGTGTAATACGAGGGTGACAGGAATATTCCTACTGTCCTACTTCTATTGCTATTTCTCGTCTCTATTTATTTAAAATACTCCTTTTTTCCCTTCCCCATTCTCAATTTAATAACTCACCCTTATACCATTTGCGTGTTCTAAATCTATTTTTTAAAATACATTGATTTCGTATCTATACAAAATTAAATATTACACTAAATTCTATATATTTATATTAAACATATTTATATTAACCATTTTTATCCCAACTCGATACTTATTTTTACCTAAATAAATTACACTGTGACATTGTATTGGGACTTACCTTGTCCATACTGTATTAGAAAGTGCTAATTTCATTTTCGTTGCTTTTTTTTTTTTTTTTAACCTTTCATTTTGCTTCTACTACTAAGGACAAGTGTAGAAACGCAGTTCCTAACACATGGTCAGGTGTAGTCCCCTGATGAAATACCTGATCATGTATCAATATTTATTTCAGTTGACATCAGCTCAAGCATTTTTGCATTACCTATATTAGACCATTTACTATATCTGATGACAGCTATACCATTTTCGTTTTATTAGTATTTTGATGTACTAATTTTACTTTACAGTTCCCCCACTTTATATTGGCTTGGCAATTCAGCCCATAATTTTCTTAATTCATTATAACCTCTAGGATATTAACATTGTTTCACCTTTCAGAAATCTACTTCACTTCTTTTTCTACTTTCCTCACCCTCAACATGGTGTCGCTTGCGAAGAGATACATACTGTTTGTACAGAAAGAAAAGATACTGAAAAGTATATGGGAGAGACTAATAAATATTATAGAGTTGAAATTAAACTGAACGGCTGTTTAAAGAACGTAAAATTATAGTGTTTTATCAAGTGTTATATAAAGTTATAATCTTAGTAATTAATTGATAAGGAGATAATTATAGTTACTTCTCACTTCTATTATTTACAGAAAACTGTTTTAAAAATTAATAAATTAACTGATTTTTTAATTTAAGAAAAATCGAACGCACCTGAAATATAACGCACTGTATACATTAACAAACTTGAGAGAGAGAGAATATTTATTGCAACATGAAAATAACACGGACAAAGTGCAGTTTATATTGCAGCGACCCGTGTTTGCCCTGTTTTCCTGTTTTCCATAATATAAATCAATGTAGAATCTGGTCATTTAGCTGTCCCAAGTAGTTGACAATAAATTTATATTAATTATTATGTTTTATTATTATGAGAAACGATCATTTGAGGGTTACATCTAAACCGCCAACGCCCGTACCTCTGATACTGAAACAAATACGAGTTTCAAACGTTGCATTACTTCGTAAAAAATTCGTTGTTTTATTTGAAAATTATGTTCTTTTTCTTATTCCTTGCCTGCTTTTGGAGGCTTATTCCTTGCCTCAGTTTTGGAGTCTGCTAGCAGACTCCAAAACTGAGAAGACAAAACGTCTCTTCATGTTCATAACGAGTTGCCTTCATAGTGCACTATCAAATAAACAGCACTTCCCAAAAGGTAAATATTTTGCTATTTACTGTATTTAAGAGAAGAAGGTAACCCCGTAATGTTGAAGCAGCTTTCCTAACGGTTGCTTCGACAGTACTGCTGTCCTAGGTTCACCACGCCCTACGAGACATCAGTACGGTTGAAGCAGTTGTCAGGATATTTGAAGTACTCGTACTAGGCCTGATTTACTGAAATTTCCCAAAATATCATGTTTTCGACATTACTGGCTCTGTAACTTCACTTTTATTATGAAATATTTTAGACACCTTTTAGATAAAAAAGCAAAATATCTCTTTTGGGAAGTGATGTTTATTATGTAAGAAATAAATCTTACAAATATGGAGAGTAAGAGTTTGTGGGAAGATTTTTTGATTAGGGAATATATTATTGTTTGATATGGTAAATCCTTGATATGGAAAGGGAATTTTTGACATTTAAGTGATGCATATATGGGAAGAATAATGGATTTAAAAATAAGAGATTATAGATGTGTAAGTTGAATAGCAGTCAAATGGAAGAGAAAGTAAACGCAATTTACAAGTACTGTACTGTAAATTCGAATGCGTGGAAAAGGGGTGAACTGAGGGTAAATAAAGACAGCGCCCCGTACTAGGGAAGGAGTGGTCATTTGCGTACAGGCGAGAAAGGGTTACTAGAAACAGAACAATGAGACAGTGAAACGCGGGTGATTAAGGAGCGTTTGATATATGAGGCATCTAGACATAAGTCCCGACGGGCTGGCCGTTGTGTCGAAAAACACCGAGTCGCTGCGGCGGACTTTTTGGTAAGTTGACAAAATTTTGCAAAGGTGAAAACACTAAAATGGCTATCCTTGGAGACGATCGGCAGACATGACAGGTTTGTGCTGCCCTGAGAACTAGACAAGAAAATTACAGGGAAAAGGCTTGGTTTGCACACGGGGCAAAAGGGTTATGGTAAATTTTTAACGAATAGACAAGAGGGGACGATTAGGTGAATTCTCGGGACTGGTAGAGACCAATCCCGAGAATGTCCTGTGGGAGGAGGTTCTAACGAGGGAGAAAAAGTGGAAAGTCGTGCGTTGCGGATAGAAGTGGAAGTAGATTTTCTGGTGGTCAGACTTCACATCTCGTGGTAGCAAGATGAAGAAGAAAAAGAAGAAAAAATGGGTGAGAGAAAGGGGTAGTGAGGCGTAGGAAACGCGAGCAACTGCGGCCTAAAAGTGATGATGTTTTTTTGGAAGTATGTGAAACATGTGCGTCGAAAGTTTAAGGTTAAGGTAAACGTGAAAGAAAGCCTGTCCGCCACTAAGGAAAGAAGAGTGCCCAAAAAATGGAAGGCAGTCATCGGGTTATCGGCGTGCCCAGACACGAAATCGCAAGCTGTACCTCCGAAGTTATGTCGTGTAAGAGCCTACACTTGTGTCTGGGGTCCGGCCCATTGAGAAATGGCCAGTTGTGCAGATATGTGAGCCAAGAGTTCTGGAAAATTATCTGAAACAGATTCAGGAGAAAGCAGATGAAGGAAACCAAAAAGGAAAGCACTAGACAACAGCCTGGAGAGCCTAAAATGAAAGCCTGAAACCTTCCTGTAGAAGAACAGAAGAATATAGAAGTAAGTGAGCAAAATATCAAGTATATCTAAGTTAACAAGAAGGGCTGTTAGTAAAATAGTAGGGAAATTAATGAAAGGGAATAGCACTAGAAAGTAAAGTGAAAGATAAATTACCTCAGAGATAGATATACAGTAGTAAATGAGTTTATTATGTTAAAAAGGATTAGTGTAATAGAGAGAATCCTGGAAATTGATTACGGGGAAACAAAAGAAATTACCCTCATGATCCTGAGAATCTTCCGTGAGATATAAAGTGTATAGCAGTCAGGTGGCAAAAAAGTGGGGCCTTGGAAGGTGTGAGGGCATCTAAGAAAATCTAAATAAGATTTCCAAGGAAAGGTAAAAAAGAAGGTAAAAAAAAATAAATAAATAAATAAATATAATAAAAAAGTATAAATAAAATCATTCCCCCCCCCAGTTAAATAGTGCAATACCACACAACTCGTTGGGAAATTATGAGTAAGCTCCACCATTGGCTAGCAGGCCAAGAACAGCAAAAAGGAGAGCATTATTAAAAATCCTTATTAGATATGTTGCAACACATAGTAATAATGACGTCCAGTCTAGGAGCCGACCGGGCTAGCTGGGTGGGTAAAGTGCCTACCTGGCAACCCAAAGGTCGCGGTTTCGAATCAAAGTACTGCAAAAACCTTGGGAGGTGCATTATGGCCACAGAAACCTATGCGCCAAAAAAATACCCGTCTAGGAAAATTGTAGAACAAAAAGAAATTGATGTACGGAAATTAGTAAGGGAACGTAATGCATAAATCGGACACCTGAGGTACCTTAATTTTTATTCTTCTTCTTTTTTTTTTTTTTTTTTTTCTTAAGTCCGACTGGTCAGAGGTTCCCAAACTTTTATACCTCGTGCTCCCCTTAAATTAGTTCATAAGTTTCACCCCTTACCCGCCCAAAATGAGATTAACAGATTTGACATAACATTTAACTATGTGTATACATAATTTTATAAATAATATATACTTTAATATATTAAATCTCAAATATTACAATGAAATATCCTTCATACTTGGATTAAGAGGAATGGTTTGTCCATATTTCGTTAAATAATGTGTTAAAAACAACACGTGCCTCAAAAAAATAATAAATAAATAAATAAATCACGTGAGCCATCCAAGGAGCGCCCCACACTTTATTATGATTAGTAGTAGTAGAGGCATGTGATGCAAGAAAGCGAGCATGTTACGTCTTATATTCTGGCTATGCTATGTAGAGGGGCGAGACTACTAACCGGAGTAGGCTTCGGTGAGGAGATAAGAATACTGTTAAGGAAACAGTTGCTGATTTACCTGAAGGAAATACTTCGCTTGATTTACTGAAACGTCAAAAAATATCATGTCTCTGACACTTCTGGCGCTGTAACTTCACTTTTCTTATGAAATAAATTACGCCCAGACAGAAGGAAAACGTGAACCATAATCTGGCCTCGAACTATGGGCTCCCCTTTGTGACATGCGGAGGCGATGAGAACAATATCGCGGAGCTCTAGAAGCAGTTATGTGGTCAGGAGCGAGAGTACATAGCACGCGCTCCTTGAGTGAACCGGAGTTCAAGCCTGTGACTACTAAATACGATAAATATTTGTATTGACGATTTATTGTAAACTCTACTGACTTGGTTGTCGTGCCGGAGTATAAACAGAATTTTTTTTTTTTTTTTTTTTTTTTCCATCATCACTGAGGTGAAGGAGAATAGAGCCGTAGTCCAGAAGGGAGAAACGCTGTTTTGCGGCGGAAGTTGCAGATAAAGCTGTTGATCTGACCAAAAACACTAGGCTAGTCGTATCATAGGAGGATCATTAACAAATCTCATATTAATCATATCTTCTGTCTTACAGAAATTGGCGAGTACTTCAGGAAGGAACCAGGAGTGCGTTGAACAAGGTGGAAGTTTGGGCAGAAACCTACAGGAGGTTCTCTTATAAAACTAAAATAATTGTTAAAAGGAAAAGTACCAAGAATAGATCCTCAAACCCTATGTGCGACTTTTTACGGGTGCATTTGGCTAAGATTTTCTTTTCATGCACAACAACGCCACTGCACATAGAGCTCAAGTAGTGGAGGAATATCTTGAAATAGAAGATATCCAACGACTGCCGTGGCCAGTACGATCACTTAAATGCAATCGAACATGTGTGGGACGCTCTTGGGCGTCGACGATAGCCAACTCCTCGGTCACTTGGTGAGCTAAGGTCTGTGCTGGTGGAAGAATGGGATTTGTTGCCACAGAATCTTATAGACACCTTATATCGAGCATGTCTCACCGCTGTTAGGCATGTTTAGCCATTGGAGAGGATCATACATCGTAATCAGAGCCGGCCCCAAAATTTGCGGGGCCCTGTTCAATGATTACTTTCTGGCCCTGGGGTCTTGTGCAAAACTTATACGGGGTGTTTTTGTAATAGTAATTTTAAAAATTTTTTTAATTTTTATTTTTTCAAATTTTAAAGTAACAGAAATAATTTTATATTATACTGAACAAATATTTTAAATACGAATAATATTTTAATACATTAATCAACAATATTGTTTACCTATTGCAGTCATCTCATAAAAATAAGAACATGAATAAATAATAACAGAAACCAATAATCAATAGATAGATTCGTTGATAGAAATGGAGAAAAGACGCTGATGATATTGTTATTTAGACCATTTGAGTGCGGGATCCCTGTTCGACAGAACCAGTTGAAAATGCTTATGGCCGGCCCTGCATGTGACCACACTTTCGAGCATCTTGTATCGACTTATGTAATGTGACCTTTCTGGTAATTCTTATACAACCCTTATGTCCCTTATTCCTGTCCGAAGTTTCTCCCTGTCTCCTCATTTCATCGTTATTCTATGATACACCACCATACCAAATTTTGTCCCGCTTAATCGCAAGTTGCACGAGTTATACCACGTTTTCTTATGTGTTCTCTTAATTTTGTCGAACAGTGTAAAAGATTCCGAACATGTTATTATGTTATTATGTATTACACGAAGATATTAAAAGAATATTTCTCTATATTTATGCTTTGTAAAAAGGATAGGTGGAACAGGACCAGGGTATGTCTGCCAGGGGCAAAGGTTGATGACGTTGTAGAGCGTATATCATCTTTCAAGGGCACAAAAGGTGATATAGTTGTACACGTTGGCACTAATGATATTAAGAGTAGGAGACCGGCGGAATTACTCAACAAGTACAGGTCACTGTTGAAAAAAAGCCGTGAAATAGGGTTGAATTTGAAAGTGTCTGCAATTCTGCCCAGACACGATAGGAGGGAGTACATGATGAGAGCCTTGTCGATCAATTCGGCCCTGGAAAGATTGTGCAAGGCTCAAGGGGTAGAATTTTTTTCAGCCTGGACTGTACTTGTTAACAGGAGAGATTGCTTCTACAGGGATGGGATACACTTAAATAGAAAGGGTGCAAGAATATTTGCTGATGCTATCGAGGCAGTGTTAGGTGGGTCGGAAAACTGCTAGTTTGGGGGGATACAAAGACTAATTGTTTAACAGTAACCGCAGGCAGAGGTGAAGGTGATTCTTGCACAACTTCTATTAGAATAAGAAGCGACCTGGAGCGAGGGGTGTTGGGGGTTTCAGGGACGGATGGCAGTCATCATGGAATAGTTGGGTATATGGGATGTGTTAGGGTAACAAGGAATAGGCATAGGAGCATGTATGCTTCCATGTATACCAATGCTAGAAGTATAGTAAATAAATTTGATGAATTTGAAGTGTTGGTCAAGACATCAAAGGCGGATATTGTTGGAATAGCAGAGACGTGGTGTCACAAAGATATAAGGAATGCAGAACTGGAATTTGGGGAGTACAATGTGTACAGAAAGGATAGACAGGACAGAAAGGGAGGGGGTGTTATGCTGTTAATTAAGAAAAACATAAAATCAAAGGAAGTGCACCCAGTTAATATAGATGAACAGTGCTCTGTTGAGTCAGTTTGGTGTGAGATAAGCACTGCGAAAGGAAAAATAAGGGTAGGAGTGTGTTATAGGCCTTATGACTTGAATGAGTACAATGAACGATTGTACAGAGAAATGGAGTGGGCCAGTAAATCAGAATGTCTTATAATGGGGGATTTTAACTTCCCAGATATTGACTGGAACTTGTGGGTTGGTCACTCACACACTAGTCAGACTTTTGTGGATTTATTGGATGATTGTTTTCTGCAGCAGCATGTTCGAGAGGCAACCAGAGAAAGTAACACTCTTGATCTGGTTATCAGCAGTGATCATTCGTGTATTAAGAATTTGCAGATAAAGGAACCACTAGGTGGCAGTGATCACAGTGTGCTGGAGTGGAATTTACTCAAAGAGGTAACTACCGTCAGGGGTAAAGGAAAGGGTTTTTGCTTCCGTAAAGGGGAGTACAGTGGTCTCAGACAGTTTTTAAATTCTGTACAGTGGGATCAACTGACGATGTTACCAACAGTAAATTCTAAGTGGGAAGCATTCAAGGAATTAATCGTGGAAGCTACTAGACTTTATATACCGATTAAGAAATATCGTTCAAGGTTTAGGCCTAAATGGTTATCAAATGAACTAATGAGACTCGTGACAGAGAAGAAAAATGCATGGGATGCATATAAATTATCAGGTGACGCAGAAGCCTGTGGCATATATAAGCTAGTCTGTAATCAGGTCACAAAGGAGGTTCGGCAGGCGAAGGCAGATTACGAGAAATCCTTGGCAAAAGATGCTAAGAAAAAACAGCAAGGATTTCTTTACTTATATAAACTCTAAAAGGAAGGAGATGAATCTGATTGGTCCACTTGACATCGATGGTTGGACTGTTGATGATCCTGCTCAGATAGCAAACAAACTGAATGAGTATTTTGCATCTACATTCACACATGAGGAATTATTACAATTTGAAAATGGAAGAGGGTTATCAAATTGTAGCAGTGTGCTTAATGATTTTGTAATAACTGAGAGCAAAGTGGAGGAGAAATTGTTGAAGTTAAACATAAGAAAGGCACCTGGGGTGGATGGGATCTATCCAGTTATTTTAAAGGAGGCGGCAAAGCAACTAAGCAAACCCTTAGCCATAATTATGAGAGCATCCTTGGACTCAGGGGAGGTTCCCACGGACTGGAGATGTGCAAATGTGTCCCCAATTCACAAAGGTGGATCGAAGGGTGACACGAGTAATTACAGACCAGTTAGTTTAACTTCTGTTCCGGGTAAAATAATGGAGTCACTGGTTAAAGATGCATTGCAGGATCATCTAGACAAGACTGCAGCAATAATTCAAACATAGCATGGGTTTGTTAAGGGAAAGTCTTGTCTGACAAATTTGATTGGTTATTATGATGTGGTCACAAAGGAACTGGATGCAAAAAATAATTTTGATATCATATACTTGGATTTCAGGAAAGCTTTTGACACTGTTGCGCATGGAAGACTACTGTACAAATTGGAGCAGAATGGTATTAAGGGTAAGTTGCTACAATGGATAAAAGGATGGTTAAGTGGGAGAAGACAGAGGGTGGTAATCAATGGGTGCTGCTCTTCGTGGACTAATGTTATTAGTGGAGTCCCACAGGGTTCGGTGTTGGGTCCACTGTTGTTTTGTGTATTTATCAATGATATTGATGAAGGTATATCAGGCTTAATGTCGAAGTTTGCAGATGACACAAAGGTTGGCAGGGTTGTTAATGACAGTAATGGCAGTGTGCTACTGCAACAGGATCTAGATAATTTGGGCAGATGGGCTAAGAAGTGGCAACTGAAGTTTAACCTTGACAAATGCAAAGTACTGCATATGGGTAGAAGTAACCCCAGAGAAACGTACCAACTGTGTGGTACTACACTTAAGGTGGTAGAAAATGAAAAAGACCTGGGAGTACTTGTGCAGTCAGATATGAAGTTTTCTGAGCAATGCAGACAGGCTGCTAGGGCAGGTCATGGGATTTTGTCAATGATATATAGGAATTTTGCTAGCAGGGAAAAGGAGGTGATTGTCCCTCTGTATAAGGCAATGGTCAGGCCACGCCTTGAGTACTGCGTACAGGTCTGGAGGCCTCATTTTAGGAAGGATGTAGATTTGCTTGAGCGTGTACAGAGAAGAGCAACACGATTGGTGAGGGGAATGATTGATTGATTGGTTTGGTTTTTTATGGCGCATTGGCAGCTGTGGCCATAATGCGCAATATCACAAAGGTGTTCAAATTTGATTCTTATAACGGGAACATATGATAACGATGAACGGGTAGTGCAATTTTCCATTATAGTTATTTGGTTTTTAGGAGCATTAGCAACTAAGGCCATATTGCTCCGGGATATGCGGTGGTCATTCCCTGACCTTTCCACATCCTCCGTATTTGGTGGTGACGGGCTCGAACCCCGGTCTAATCAAGAAGCATGTGCTGTGCACTGCTGTTCCTTCCCACCTGGCTACGGAGGCGCCGTGAGGGGAATGAAGGGATACTCTTACCAAGAGAGGCTTAAGTTCTGCAAATTGCAGTGGCTGGAGACTAGGCACCTGCGCGGTGATCTGATTGAGGTCTATAAGGCCTTGAATGGGTTGAGCACGCTGAATTCTGATGGGATCCTTCCACTTGTTCAGATTACGAACCTACGGGGACATAAGTTCAAATTAAGAAAGGACAGATGTAGAATAGATGTGCGGAAATTTGCCTTTAGCCAGCGGGTGGTTAATTGCTGGAACAAACTTCCATCTGTCGTTGTGGAAGTTGATAGGTTAAATAAATTTAAGGAGGAACTGGACAGGCATTTAGAGGGAATGGTGTGATTTTTTTTTTTTTTTTTTTTGGCTGATGCTGCATAAGCTCCTACACTTGCTTTCTTGCATCATGTGCCACTACTACTACTACTACTACTACTACTACTACTATAAACTCGGCGCTGACGTTGTAGAAGAGCAGGACCTCTTTAAATTGAAGGGAAAATAAAAGGCGTTTATCTAGTGCCGCTTACCTGAAGAGGAAGGAGACCCTTGTTGTAAATAGATGTATATATTGACTCTAAACGCCCAAGAAAATGACCAAAGATGAGATAGATTGATGAAAACTGTGAAATCTTCTGGTGTACAAATGCAATAAAAAGTACAAGACCGCAGTTGCTGGAAACATGTTGAGGAGGCCTTCAACCTGCACGCAGTGTATCGACAATGGTTGAAGATGATGATGTACATACGCAAATAAAGAGTTTTAATTATATAATTTTATTTATATATGTTTGAGTTGTAGAGTTTGCAAATTTTTTAATATTTAAAGTCTGTGTCAAAGCTTTTGTTGAATGAACTGGATTGTGTTAAAGAACTGTTTTTTTTTTTTTTGCTTAAGTTGTTAGATCTAACTTCCGGGGGAAGGGCAGTCACAACCCCCTTACTAAACCAAAATATTTTTAGGTGGTATGGAGTGGCCAAATGATCAATAATTATATTAATGTGATACGATGTAGGGATGAGCTGTTGCTCAGGTAGCAGTGACTAAAGAGGAATAATAGACAAAATGAGATTAATTACATCTTCTGTTTCACAGATAATTGAAGAGTGCTATCGCAAAATGAATAGTTTTCAGTACACAAGGCTGTACCTATCGTATATACATACACAGTGATTGAAATGTCACTGTGCGCCGTCTATCTTTTTATGTATTTCGATATATTTCTTGGGTAGACAGGTCAACGCATGAAATCAGCTCTTTACGAAATAAAGAATAAAGGGTTCGTATGCATATTAAAAAATAATCATATGAAATGTTGAACGAGTATAGCTACAAAGTAATGATAATGTAAGACCACTGGACAGTGTTTCTCAAAATTTCTACTAGCGCCGCCTTTTGAACCTTCGATACAATGATAATCCTCGACTTTAAAACTGAATTTCCTAACACGTTTTTTTCCTTACAAGGAACTAACAATAAAACCATTAATTTCGTAAAAATTTTATTCCTTCCCGTTAGAATTCTAATGAAATTTTAAACCAATAAAACAATAGAAAAGCTATTAGTATTAATAAAGTAAAATTAATAGTCAGTTTTCTTCAGCAGTGGCCTAAAAAAATAATAAATGTCTCCTAGTCTCTGTCTGGGCATATATCCAGTCCTTCTGATCCTTCTTTAAATTTAAACAAATTCTCCAATTGTACAAGATTAAGTGGTAATTTATTCCAATAATTAATCCACAGAAAGGAAAGTTGAAGCCTTTTAGTAAATTCAATTAATAAATCTCTGGTTAAGAGAGAAATTTCTAATATCCTGTCTTAATTTAAGTATATGTTTTATATATATTGCACCACTTATGAAAAAAAAAATATATTGACTAAAACTTCAAAGCCTCTTGAAATCTCATTCAGTCAAGTCACTACGCACATATCTAGCTTCAGATTTCCAACCCCTAAAACGGCAGTCTCTCCCCCCCCCTTGAACTTTTATATACACTGGTGTTCAAAAAAGTGATCACCACTTAAAATTGTAATTATCGTCCGAATACCGAAGTATATGGCAATATTTCTTACAAATTGCATTAGATAAAATTTACACGCGTAGCTGATGACGTAATATTGCACCAGCTGTTACTTTCAGTTATATAAACACGCTCTGCAAGAGTTGCAGTCATTCCTTGCTTGTTGGCGAGTTACATGCAGTTAAATAAATTTTCTGTTTATACTCCGGGACGACCAAACGGTCAGAGGAGTTTTACAAGATAGACAGAATACAAGAAACAGCACCGTATTCAGCAGTCACAGGCTTGAACCCCAGTCACTCAAGGCACGTGTACTTATGCACCCGCGCGCCTGACCACTAGGCTACGGCGGCCTCGTTTTGACGCCACGAAGAAAGAGTGCTATTGTTGCTTTACGTGATGAAGGATGTTCTTCCCGTCATATTGCTTATGGAGTGTCTTGTAATCAGTCGCCAGTGAGTAGATTTCTTTCCAAACTCAAGAATACTGGTTCTGCTGATAGGAAAAAAAGGAACCAGACGCAAACGAGTTTCTACGCCAAAACAGGACCACGTTTGGAAGCTCTTATGCCTTAAAAACAGCAAAGCTTCTTCGTCTGAGCTGAAAAGAGAATGGGAAGAACATACAGGAGTGGTAGCAAGTGCAGTAACAGTCAGAAGACGCCTCTTCAAAAATGGACTTGTAGCCTGTGGTCCTAAGAAGAAGCCCCTCCTCACACAAAAAATTAAAAATGCCCGATTGATTCGGTGTAAGGAGCGTGTCAAATGGACACTCCAGTAGTGGAAGTCAGTTATTTTCTCGGATGAGAAGAAATTCAACCTGCATGGCTCTGATTGGAGACGAACGATTCTTCACTGACGTGGTGAAGAATACCATCCAGACTGTATGGTATCTACAGTAAAATTCTCTACCAGCCAAATGATGGGGATGCATTTCATATCGGGGAGTAGGTCACCTGCAGTTTATAAAAGGTTCCGTAAATGCTAATGGATATTTAGCTATATTGGAAGGCAATTTGCTGTCTACCATTAGAGACCATTTCAACCTGCCAAGTAACTGCATCTTTCAGGACGACTCTGCTCCTTGTCATCGAGCGAAAAGTGTAAGTAGGCACTTCTGTAGTTACATTTGTTTCATTTCTGCATCAGAGGTTCGACAGTAATGTGTTTACATTTGTTATAGGTGAAAAAAATTTTGGAAGAACAGTCCATTACAACTCTTAGCTGGCCAGGAAACAGCTCGGCCGGACCTGAATCCTATAGAGAACTGTTGGCCTCGTGTGGAATCTCAGGTCTTCTGGGCACCACTGGTGCAAAGGGGGCTGTTGGAGAGTCCAAGAAGGTTGTTTGCTGCGAAAGGCACCATACCCTGTTAGGAGGTATGTGGTTAGAAAGCCTAAGGAAAACCAGGATGGTAATTTAGGATATACTTTGCATATGTTCAGTATAAATTTGCGGGTGATGGTCCCTTAAGTAGATTTAGACCATCTAGCTTCCAGGTCTGTTGTAAGTAGGTTAGGCGTCTGCTTTTTCCCCTGGAATAGGTGTTAGCAGGATTCACGGTAAATTCAATGAAGGTGGTAGACTTTCCTCTGTTGAGCTGATATAGCATCCCCACATGGGCCATCTGAAGGTCCAGGGACAGTAAATGATGAGGACCTGTAGAGCGTGCATGCTGGAGGTGCAGCATGCTCTGGTTAGGAGAATTGGCCACTTAATGATGTTCAGCTTCCTTCGTCCTACCATATGCCAGAAGCGTGATGGCTTGTATGAATACGGCTTTATAGAGCAATGTTAGGGTGCAATTTTTGAGCTCCCAATCTCAGCGGGTCACCCTGGCGACCAGTGCAGTGTAGTTTCTTATTTTTTTCTGTAGATAGTTAAGGTGTGGAAGAAATGTTAGTTTGCTGTCGATGATAATGCCAAGGAGTTACATCTGGGTAACAAGCTTGATAGTTGTGGCACATATCTTGATCTGAGGCGGCCTCCACATATCAAGACAGCCCTTCAGGAGAATGGATTGGGTTTTCCTGGATGAAATGCTCAGATGGTTTTCCAGACCCACTCTTACAGGGTAGTAAGAGCTCTGCTGGCAGATACTTCAAGTTGAGCCCTGGAGTCCCCAGACAGGATCAGGGAGGGACCATCAGCATATGCCAAGGTCTGGTGTGTTTGTGTGCAAAGTGTGTTTAGGGTAAAATAGCACTAGGGGTTTCCCCAATCTCCGCATTGTTTTCATTGTGGGTGTACCAGTTCGCTGGGAATGCCAGAGATCTAAAAGTGTATCGACATTGTACAAGTGTAGTATCGTGTACCATTGTTCTTCTGGTCGTTTAGCCGCTGGACCCCTGCTGAGGCCCAACGTTGCCCCACTTTCGCTCCGTGGAGGCAGACCAGGAAACACCAGTAAACAAGATTTACTCTGGCAGGTCTTGCCACTTAATTTCCTGGGATTTCGGCAGCTAGGACCTAAAAAAACAAAATAAAATAATAATAAAAATATATATATTTTTTGGTAAATTCGATAAGGGATAACGCTAGATTTTTAAAAACGCCGAGTGTATGTCGAAAGACGTAATTTGGAGATGATTAAATCAATGTCCTAAACGTCTAGGACATTCGCTTGCATATATGCAGGTAGAGTGGGTGGGGAGACTGAAATCTGGGGGAAAAGACAGAAGTATGGAGTCGACAGTAAGACCGTCTCCTCTCCCCTTGTCTGGGATAGGGGTATTAAAAATGGAGGCTAGGGTGCCCTCTTCAGGTTGCCAAATGGCGTTTAGCAGCTGCACTGCATTTAGTCTCTCTTCAGTGTCGAGTCGGTTTTAGTCCAGTCACTCATGGGGAAAGCCCCGTCCTTGTGTTTTTCACTTTCTTGTCTCAGGGTTTTTCTCTGTAGTAACACCATTTGATAGTATTTTATGGCTTGTACAGTTTAACTTGTGGTTGTCTTTCGTCAGACACGATTTATGGTAATTAGCAGTTTTCTCCTCTCGAAGAGGTACTGCGCATATTGAGAAAGTGCTCTGTATTCCTTTTCTGTGTCAGTGAAGTGGGATTCCAGTCCTTTCGAAAGGTAGCGTATCTTTGTGATCAGGATGCATCTGAGATCTTCGTATTCTGGATAGTCATAGACCAAGTGGTTCCAGTTCTCGATCTCCCCACGTGCAGTTGGAATCCTCAACAATAGGTGGCATCAACCCTTCTCCTAGCGTGCAGATAGACCAAGCCAGCTTTTACAGCCTCCAAATCGAGGGGAAGTGCTCCAGCAAGCACCTGAAATGCTGGTGTGCTTATTGTTCTGCATGCTCATGTAGTTGTTAATAAAATGGTCGTTTGTGTCATATCCAGAGTTCCCCCATTGACCGTAAGCGTCGTTTTGCTGTACCACACTGCCGCACCATAAGTTATCACAGGGATGACGGTTGCCTTATAATACAATATTAGTGTTGGTTTTTTAAACCCCAGTCTTTTCTCATAACCCTGGCCACCAGCGCCAAGTAACGTCTTATCTTCGTCCTTATATATTGCAGGTGGAGTTGAAAGGATAGGTTTTTGTCTAGGATAACTCCTAGATATTTCATTTGGTTGGTGAGTTTAATGGTCACACCTTCACTTTTAATTTGTGGTCGACGCCGTATTTGCAAGGTTCCTTTTAGTAGAATAGATTTGGTTTTCTTCGGTGAAATTTAACTGGTCTCTTGTAGCCCAGTGTTGTAGTTTCTGTAGAGTTTGGTTTCCAGTTGGGCTCTAGAGTCAACCTCAATGGTAAGAATAATGTCGCAAAGGCGTGGGCCCCGACAAGCCCCAGGTTCAGGAGCTCATCAAGGACCATATTCCATAGGAATGGCCCCAAGACAAGCCGCTACGGGCAGCCCTATGTACAGATCTTGTGACTTTTTGGTAGTTGGCGTTTATTTCTACTTTCCTGCAAGATAGGTAGTCCTCCATTACCTGAAAATGGAAAATGCCGAAATAAAGGTCCAGGAAACCTGTGTAGAACAGCAAGAACCCGCTATACAGGACACTGAAGCAATACCTGACAATACAGACGATGCCAGAACAGGCCTAGTGAGCAAAAAACGATACAAAAACACTGTCCCCAAGAGTGATCGGGCAACACAAAGTACAAGTGAGGCCTCATATGCGATAATGCTGTTACCCAGGCAGATCATCCCGAGGAGGGGTCAGATAAACCCCCCTCACTGGATCCAACACTCCCAGATGGAACAACCCTGGAGAAAATGCGCTTCCTGTGAATGCAACTGTAACAGCTGATGGCCAAATCCAGTAGGATTACAACCGGACTGAGTGGAGAAATAACCACCAAATGGAATAAGATGGAATCGATTTTGGTCAGTGAACATCTCTTGCAGGAAAAGGCACAAAGAAAACTGGAAGCCTATCTTGACGAGCAAGGAAAACGTATGCAACAGCAACCCCCTTCCCCTCAGGCCGCCGTAGCCTAGTGGTCAGGCGCGTGGGTGCATAAGTACACGTTCCTTGAGTGACCGGGGTTCAAGCCCGTGACTGCTGAATACGGTGCTGTTTCTTGTATTCTGTCTACCTTGTGAACTCCTCTGACCGTTTGGTCATCCCGGAGTATAAACAGAAAATTTATTTATTTTATATGCAGAAGCGCTGAGGAGCTCCAAAACACCCAACAATGTGACAATACCTAGTGTTCTACCACCCAGGAAAAAGAAGCCCCTATCACAACCAAACCTCGTCATCCTTAACCTAGCAACAGAAGATGCCCCTAAATCGAGCGAAGAAATGAAGACGTCGGTTATTGCAAACTTAAATGGCGATCTGAAAACAATAAAAATCACATCAATTCGAAAGACAAGAAACGTAGGGATAATTATCGAGATGGAGACAAAAAAAGGATGCTGAGACCCTAATAACCAATCAAAAAATACCAACACTGGGACTTGTAGCAGAGGCTCCGAAAAGGAAAAGCCACTCAATTAAATCTATGCCACAGATAAAAACCTGGCCTGGGAGACTGTAAGGGAGGAAATATACCGCAGGAACCTACAAGAGAGCTTTCCTGATTTAGCTCAGACACGCCCTGAGCTACAATCCACAGTAGCTCAGAGCGTGTAGCCCAAATACTAAACCAAGTCCAGGGATGGTAGCAAATTTAACTGGGTCGTTGAATTGGCCCTGAAGGTGTGGCAAACCTTGAGTACACAAAGCGAGAAATTCATTTGTTGGGGAAGCCACAGATTCAAGGAGCATGTGTCTGTCCCCAAGTGTTTCAAGTGTTGCCATTTCGGGCACACGTGCTCAGACTGAGTCAACATGTGGCCACTGTGGGGAGAAAGGACATGCATTTGCCAACTGTCCTAACAAAATAGCTCAGTCGGTCTGTGCAAACTACAAGACACAAAAAATAGACTACAGCCACTCCATAAGGGCCAGCAAATGCCCAATTTACCAAAAGGCGAAGAGCGCATACCAAACCCGCGTATATTACGGGTACGCTTCCTAATAGACAGCACAAAAGAGCTTAAAATCCTACAAATCAATGCACAGCGGGCCAGAGCTGTAGTTGAGCAGATTAGGCTAATGACAAATGAAGGTAACTTGGATGTCCTACTCCTTCAGGAGCCATACACCCACAACAAGAAAGTTAGGGGCTACCCACTGACACACGAAGTGATTCAAACAAACGAAGATACGCCCTGGGCGCCATTGCAGTCAGAAACCAGGATATTACCTGTACCAGAATTTCCCGTCTCTGCTCTCCCTGGTCAGCATGTGCCCACTTGGTTATCCCACTTGGAGAACTGTAAGTTGTCTCGTTCTACTGTAGACCAGGACAAGACATACTCCCCGCAATCAACTATCTCCAATACTTTTTAATGGAGCTTCCAAGAGCGAAAATACTAATTGCAACAGATGCCAACTGCTGCTCCGGACTGTGGCACAGTGAGGCGCGTGACCGGCGTGGAACAAGCAATAGCCAACGCCTAGAGGAATTCCTTCTTTATTCACACCTCACAGTACTCAACCAATCCAACAACTTTCTCGAAGACTCTCTGGGAATCTTGGATTGACTTGACCCTGGCTACAAGACCCCATCGCTGGTTACATCACAGACTGGAACGTGCATGAAGACTGGACAACATCCGATCATAGAGCGATAACCTTTAGGATAACGGCATCCCTTGCACAGCAACATGTGGTGCGATTAATGACCCAAAGATATGCCATAGGCAAAGCAAATTGGGAGCTGTTCAGAGAAACTTTGATGACCCTCTTTCAGGCTCCCCCAGAAGATATTACAAATCCACACAATCTGGACTACTACCAAAGGAAAATTACAAATGCCATAACAACCACCAGCAACATAGACATTGGGAAGAACAATCCTAAGCCAGGGGCAGTACCCTGGTGGAACCAGGAGCTACGCAATCTACAACATGATGTGAACCAAAAACGGAGGAGATTTCAACGCTCGCTTCAGACTTGGTCGGAGAGGGAGGTAGCTGTTCTACGGCAATAGTACAGGAAACCCGTAATCAATATACTGCGCTTATAAGAAAAAGAAAACAGCAGAAGTTCTGGGAGGAGCTCGTCTCCAAGATTGGAAATACTGATCTATGGGAGACAGTACTGTATATAGAATTACAAGAAATAAACCCCCAAGAGGAGAGGTAGTGTCATCAACCAAAACTCCCCAAGGAAATACGATCACCACCTGGCACAGCTCAGTCAATAACGTACTAGATACGATCTTCAAAACCCAAGTAATACCAGGTAACCAAAGGCAGATGCAACTACAAACAGAAAATGAGACATATAACAACCAACAACTGGAACCACCCTTCATTTTGGAGGAGCTCAACACTACTGCCTCTAAAATCCCCAGACCTAGACCTTCTTGAACATGAAATCATCAAGAAGACAACAGAATATACTCCACAACCTGCCCTGCGCCTCTTTAACCACTATCTACGAACAGGCCAATTCCCGATGGACTGGAAAACAGCAGTCAGACTGATCCTCAAAAACCCGACCAAACCACAAGACTAGCCAAACTACTACAGGCATATTGCCCTCCTTACTTTTCTCAGAGGAAAATCGTAGTAAGAACTCCCACCAGCCAGGTCTCGCAACAGGTCCTCAGAGGTTGTCCACAGGGCTCTGTCCTGGAGCCCCTCCTGTGGAATATTGTCCTAGATGAATTCCTAAACTACGATCTTCAAAACGTACATTCACAGGCACATGCGGATGATTTGGTACTCACTCTCGACAACAACTAGAAGCAATGGCCAACAGAGACCTCACTACCTTGCAGGAATGGGCAAACCACAACTTCCTTCACATCTCATCAACAAAAACTAGCTCCTTACTGCTCAAAAGGAACCTAAATGTTAGGAGGCCCCCACAAATAAAAATACAGGGAACAACAATCTGCCTAACAGAGCAAATGAAGCACCTGGGGATTGTCCTGGACAGGAACCTGATATTCACTCCCCACTTAAAATACATCCAAACGAAGATCCGAAATTACATGGCCATGGTCAATAGAATCACCCAAAGAGACTGGGGCCTTAAACTCCGCACTGTCCTTGCTCTATAAGGCTCCCTTTATGCCAGCTATGCCTCCAACATATGGTACCACAAAGCAATAACGGCTACGAATAGAAAAACTTGACACGATATAGTGCTCCATACTGCTGACTATATCTAGGAAGTACTGCACGGTCAGCACCCACGCCCTACAAGTGCTGACCGGTGCCCTCCCCCTTGACCTGGAGATTGTCCGGACAGGCCTAATGTATAACCTCACAAAATGCAGAACAGTACCTTTATGACTGCCTTGCCTATACCACGGACACAACAAACATACGATGGAGAAAAGACTACTTGTTACTCGCCTAATGCGGATACGGCACGACCGCTGGACAAATTCCACCAAGGGAAACATCACTAGGAAATTCATACCCAATGTCGAAAGGACCTACCCAAAGTGGCCACACTGGTTTTTTCCCCGATCTACATGCTACCTTCCTGCTAACAGGACACGGGCCCATTAGGGAGAAACTCTCCATCCTAGGCGTCACTAACAATCTACTGTCACTGTGGACTCCCTGAAAGTTGGGAGCACCAAATTTACAAATGTTAACTATATGAAGATCTCAGATGCCAACAATTAACAAAAATATATTACCTGCTGCTTGACCAGGAACATCACATCCTGAGTGATGAAAGGCACTATAATGCCTTCAAGATATTTGCCCACGATCTCTTCGAGAGAAGAAAAATCTTCCCGATCAACTATGACATAATTCTGATGTCGAATGTCCCTCCAGTAGCAGCCGAGGTATACATCCACCCACGATCAAGCCCAGACTGGCAACAAAACTGATAATACAACCAGGACGCGACCTGTGTGCCAAGAACGATGTCTTCACTGGACACAACACTTACGTGATCTGGATTCTGCACCGACCTTGACAACCTGCAGCTCTGCTGCCAGCGCCATCTGGTGATTTGTATCACGCTCCTTTGCATGTTACCTGTAACCCCTCACCCGTGGCGGGGGGAGGAGAGGAGTTCTGTCTCCTCTACTTCTGTTGAGGCATGGGTCTGTGTCACTGACTGATTGGGGTCGCCTTCCCTAACGTCCCCATACTTCTGTATTTCCCCCCAAGTGTTCAGTCTACCTCTCCACTCTATCTATATGCAAGCGAATGCCCCACAAGTCTAAATTTAAACATGTCAAATTAACCGCGATCTCCAGTTTTTGGCTTTTCCAACTTCAGCGTTCCCCTAGTTGTTTTTGTTTTTAGGTCCTTGCCACTGAAATCTCAGGAAATTAGGTGGCAGGAGCTGCCAGAGTAAATAATTATAATAATTGTATAGCTGGTCTGCCTCCATGGGGCAGAGTGGGGCAACGTTGGGTCCCATTAGGGGCCCAGCGGCTAAATGACCAGAGGAACAACGGTACATGACACTACACATATACAAAATCCATACACCTTTAAACCTCTGGTTGACAGAGGTTTAAAGCTGCAGTTTAAAGGTGTTCTGGTTTTTGTTTCACACACACAGAGTATATTACGCTGAGATGGGGAAACCCGTGGTGCCGTTTGACACTAAATACACTCTACCTTGTATAGGTTGATAGGGACTGCAGCCTCCCTTAGTTTGCCCAGGATGCTCGACCACCATAGTGAGTCGAACGGCCCGGCAAAATCAATTGAAATGAATAGTAGGTATTTTTTCCAGCATTCTTGCGCCGTCCAAAGCAGGTTTCCAAGAGCTTCCACTGTGGAGGACCTGGCTTAAATCCGAAGTGCTTCCTAGCCGTCAGGTCTGCCCTCTCGTAGTGGTTTTTGATTCGCTTGTGCAACAGTCTCTCGTATAGTTTGCTGACCACTGAGAGCAGTGCGATAGTTCTATATGACTCTGGGCATTCTGGTTTTTTGTTAGGATTTTTAAGTATTAACTTGCTGTCTGTAGTTTTCCAGGCCGTGGGGAATTTGCCTGTTTCCAGGCCCCTGTTGTATAGAATAAATAGTAAGTGCGGTGCAAATGCAGTTTTCTTCAAGATCTCTGGTTCAATCATGTCCAGTCCTGGGCATTTGCGATTTATAATCTTGGTGGCAGTCTCACCCAGCTCCTCAAGGGTGAAGGGGGATTCGATTGCCGAGATGATATAGTTTGCATTGTCATTGCTAATTTTGTGTTGTTCTTGCATGGTTAGTATTGCTGGTTCCTTGAAGATTTTGTCCAGTATGTTGCCCATCAGCTGCCCCAAAGTAGTCGTTAGGTTCCCCACCGGTGCCCTGGTAGTACTAATGACCCTGCCCCTGGGGAACTTGTCAGTTATCACCTTGTAGACTACGCACCAGGGGTCGATGTTTCCTGAAGTGGACACTAGGCGCTCCCAGGAACGCTTCTTACTTTTTTTTTATGGTGCCCGTGTAATGGTTCCTAGCTTTCTGTAACGATGTCTCAGGACCTCCACCTCGTTTTCGGGCCAGGTTCTGCGAGCCCTCTGGAAATCTTTTCTTGTTTTTTGCACCTGTCGTCATAGTGCAGCAACTTCTGGTGTCCACCAGGGTACTGCGCCAGGTTTTGAATTTTTTCTTTTTATTGCTGTAACGTTAATGTTCAGTAATAATTTTGTAGTTTCCCTCTGAAGGTCATGCGGGGGGTTTATGTTTTCCGGATTGTGTCTAATTGCAGAGGTGAGCAGCTCTCTATACAGTGTCCGGTCTGCTCTTACGACTGCGTATCTGTTTTGTGGTTGTTTGTTTGTTTGAGTTATTCTTGTTAGTTGTCTTTCTATTGAAAAGTTACTGCCCGGTGGTCTGAGGTGGTCCATGCGTCCTCCACCCTCCAGTCAGTCACATGTCCGGCCATACTCCTGGTGGCCAGGGAGACATCGATTGTGGCTTCCCAGAGGGTGTTCGAAAAGATCGGCAGATGGTGTGGGAGATTTAGTACAGTTAGATGGGATCCTGCGAGGTAGTCTTCTAAGAGTTGTCCATTTCGAGTTCCTCGCCTATCTCGGGTGGTGCTGTGCCATTCCGGGGAGCGGCAGTTGACGTCAGCTCCAATGATGACTCTTTGATTTGGTATCCTGTAGGCATCGGAGGTAGTCGATTGCAATTTTGTCCCGGTCTGTAGTAGAGTGCCACGACATATAGAGATCCTAATGCCTTCCCAAGTTGCCCATGGAGTACATAGCTGTGTGATTTTAGTTTCGCTGATGTTGGTGTTGCTTACCAGCACGGCAGCCCACAGGGTGTCGTCAACCGTGTGAATCACTTTGTAATTGTATGCGTATCTTGCGACCCGCTTTAGATAAATAAAATAAATTTTCTGTTTATACTCCGGGACGAGCAAACAGTCAGAGGAGTTAACAAGATAGACAGAATACAAGAAACAGCACTGTATTCAGCAGTCATGGGCTTGAACCCCGGTCACTCAAGGCACGTGTACTTATGCACCCGCGCGCCTGACCACTAGGCTACGGCGGCCCACTGTGCGTAAGGTTTGTGGACTATAATGACATCCACGTTTTGGTCTTCGGCTCGTATCTGGTCAGCCACTGGTCTGGCCCGTTGTGTGTTAATTTGGATTATTATAATAATTGCATTATAATTCTTAATTCTCGTTCCCATAGTTCATCCTGCTTTGGTTCGTTTGTATGTAGGGCATTTCGGGTACCTAAGTGAGTGCTTGTTATCTAATTTCATAGCCTTGCAGTTAAAGCAGGTGGGTTCCTTATCTTTGTGGGGGCAGGCGTTGAAATCGTGGCCCTTTTCGGAGCAGTAGCCACATGTTGTGCTGTTTTGTGCACACGTGTGTCGTGTGGCCAAACTTGCAGTAACGGTAGCATTTCGGTATGATCATTCGTTCGTGATAGCGGTAGCTTCCCCATTCAATGAAAATCCTTGTTTGGTCTTTCAGGGCCTGCCAGGTCTCTGGGGTAAGCTCAACTACCCAATTTTTATTTATTCCGTTTATCGCTTGTATGAAGTATTTGAGTATTACTGTTTCTTGTGGATCCTTGCCTGGGATTTTACTCTTTAAGTTCCTGTGGTACAACTCAGACACTAGTTGGTTGGGTGTGACATCCTTGTCCACATCATAGATTATTATAGCTGGACCTTTCCTTTTTGGCGACTCAGCTGTTAGGCCCAAGGCAGCAACCTTGGGATTTTCAATTATCTCTTGCATCTCTCGCTTTCGATCATGAGTCCTCCGCTCCTCAGTTTGCGTATTCCGCTTATTCTTGTTTGCTGGAAGTCGTCCTTCATAATGCTTATTAGTTTGTTCTTGATTTCATCACTTGTACTAATTTCCTCAGTGTTTTTGGGACTGAGTATTACAATGTTAGGCGTTGGGAGTAGCGCTTTTTTTCCCTGGTTGTTCCTTGGCTGGTATATTTATTACAGTTGGTGGATTCCTCAGCGCGTTTGCATAGGTAGGGTCGCACTGTTGCATTTCTGTGCCCCTACTCTCCAGGTAGGCCTCTAATTTGGCGGCGTTTCTTTCTTTCTACCTCGCTGTTGTCCTTGTGGAGGACTGTTTCTAGTTTAGTCCAGATTCCCGCAATCTTACCTTTGGGGGTCTGCCGTGATTCTGTTCGTTGACTCTTTTAATCTGTTTTCGGGCTGTACCCAAAGGGCCAGTACCATGTCCAGCACAGTGCCTTCCGGCAGCCTGGGGTCAATGTTTGGGGGATTCAGGCAGTTTGCTTGATTCTTCATTGTCTGTTGTTCGGGCATCCTCTTTATATTGTTGTTCTTTAGGTTTGCCTTGAGATCTTGTCTTCCTTCCCAACTTCAGGGTGACGTATTTCTTGTACTTCTTTTTAGGGGTTGGCTGCAGCAGTGCGTCGTTGCAGTCTCCACTTGGTTCTATTATTTATAATCCGTCGTTTTGATCTTGCTTGTGATGTCCTCTTGTTAGTTTTTCTTCTTCCATAGTTTATTCTGTCATTTTCTGATTTGAATTGCTCATTTTGTCCCAGTTGGTGTCTGACTTCGGATCATCGAGGCTGTTTCGGATTAACGAGTTCAGGACCTCTCCGTCAGGAAGAGGCTGGGAAATGATAGCAAATGATGCCAACCGTGAGTCCGTTGCGCAATTTGTTTCCTGGCAACGTTCAGTTCAAATTTTTACCTTTCCCTGGTTACAATTCGGGGGGGGGGGAACTCCCGAATAAGAGAGACCAGACTAATTTCTGTTGGGGTTTTTTATGACGCAGGTTACGATGGTGTACACAGTTTTTCCACTAGTGGTGTAGTTACGATGGTGAACACAGTTTTTACACTATGGCAGATGGGGGGGGGAGATACTAAAATCATTGTTCCTTGCATTTAAGTCCACAATATCGTTTCAGTTTTGGGGCAGAAGCACTGTCCAATGTTACTCTGATTGGGACACCTCCCCAGTCAAGCGTAAATTACCGACGTGGTCACTGCTTAATATCAGTGCCTGTCTATGGCCCTGCTGCCAGCCACATGGTGACCATTGTAGGTCTGGCAACAAAGGACACAGATAAAAAAACGCTGGTAGTTTACTAGATTCCCAATAGAATGCAAAAATATTATCACCTAGGGATTTCTCTATTGGGTTCTTTCAGCTTGAACACTTTTTTGAATTATATACACATTTTAAACTACTAAATCCCGGTCTTTCTTCAAACAGGCCTCTGAGGTTGGGTATGTTCATATTGTAGTTTTAAATGTTTTTCACCAACCTTATGTAGAAATAAGGGCCAGAAATAAGGTAGAAATTTCACCAACCTTATGTATTTCTACATAAGGTTGGTGAAAAACATTTAAAACTACAATATAAATCCCGGTCTGGTGAGATCTGTGTGTGTGCGTGCGTGTGCGCACTCAATCATATGACTGCATCATTGGAATCGGGAAAGATTCCTTTGAATTGGAGGAGCGCCAATGTTTAGTCGATACATAAAGGTGGGTTCTAAGCGCGATATGAGTAATTACAGACCGGTTAGTTTGACTTCATTGGCAGAGAAAATCATAGAGGCAATGATAAGACTACAATACAGGAATATTCAAGTACAAATGGAATTCTGAAGGATACACAACACAGTTATGTTGAAGGAAAAATCATGTTTAATTAATTTCCTCAGCTTTTCTGATAATTACTCATGAGCTGGATGCAGGAAATAATCTCGACATTGTTCATTTGGATTTTAGCAAAGAATTTGACTCAGTCCCACAGAAGTTACTGTATAAGCTGGAGTCGCTTGGGATCATGGGAAAGATTCTAAGATGGATTTCAGGGCGACAACAGGGCAGGAGGCAAGGGTTTAAGATTAATCGTTACTCTTCAGATTGGTTTAAACTTAGAAGTGGGACTCCCAAGGATTAGTTCTGGGACTTTTTTTTTATCGTATGATGTGAGCAATATACGAAGGAACCAGTTTTTTCCCGCTTCCTTCGCGTATCGTGGCCGTGAGGTCCAACCGGCGAGTACGGCATCATCCTAATATCTAAGCTCGAGGCGGGATTCGAACCCACAACCTTTAGGTTGTCAGGAAGGCACTTTACCCATCCGGCTAGCCCGGTCGGCAGTTCTGAGACTGCTGCTTTTCTGATTTTGATAGGTGACATGACACAAGGATAGAGGGCGGATATCAAAGTTTGTAGATAATATAAGGGTTGAGAAAACAGCTCTCAACAGCTTGATCAGCGCCAAGCGGAGTACTTTTAGCATGATTTGAATAGGCTTCAAGGATGTGAGAAAGGTGGCCGCGATGTTTTAACACAGCAAAATACAAGAAGAATAGCAACCCTAAAATAACTTACACATTTAGTGGAGTTGAAATAAAACAGTAGAAGAAGAAAGTAATTTCGGGGATTACGATACGGGATACCCGATATTCTTCCTGATGAGGTAGAACATGCATTGAAGAAAATGAAGAATCGGAAAGCCCCGGGGGAAGATGAAGTTACTGTAGAGTTGTTAAAATTGGGAGAAAGAGACATAACACAAAAACTGGCAAGGCTCTTCACAAAGTGCATTAGAAAAGGTGTGATGCCTAAGCAGTGGAATAATGCAATCATAGTTTTGCTTCATAAGAAAGGAGATAAATCAGAAATTGGAAATTATAGACCAATTAGCTTGTTATCCCATATCTACAAGTTGTTCATAAGGGTCATTACTAACAGATTAGAAAGAATACTTGATGAGAATCAACCGAAAGAGCAAGCTGGCTTTAGGACAGGATTCTCAACTATGGATCACCTTCACGTAATATCACAGCTAATGGAGAAAGCAAATGAATATAAAACACCATTATGCCTGGCATTTGTGGATTATGAAAAGGCATTTGACTCTATACAGCATAAGGCAATGTTTCAGGCACTGGAAAGACAAGGCATGGATACTCCATATATTATGATTTTGAAGAAAATATATGAGAGTGCTACATCCTTTATTAGACTAGACATAGACAGTAGCAAATTTAAAATCGAGAAAGGAGTTCGACAAGGAGACACAATATCTCCGAAGCTGTTTACTGCTGCCCTTGAGGAAGCTTTCAGAAGATTAGACTGGTCGCAGAAAGGAGTCAATGTGAACGGAGAGTACCTAAACCATTTACGATTTGCAGATGACATTGTGGTCATAAGCCACGATCCCAAAGAATTAGAGCAAAATCTTAATCAGTTATGCACAGTTAGTAAGGATTTTGGACTAAAGATGAATATGGCTAAAACAAAAGTAATGATGAACAAGTATGCCACGGAAAGGGAAATAATGATTGAAGGAGCAGTAATTGAAAAGGTGGAGTCATATACTTATCTGGGACAAGTTATTAGCTGGAATAATGATAAATGGCTGGAAGTCAAGAGAAGAATAAATTTTGGATGGATAGCATTCAGGAAATATAGTCACATACTGAAGAGCAATATCCCAGTTTGTCTGAAACGTAAAATAATGAATCAATGTATACTCCCCACCATGACTTATGGAAGTGAAACTTGGGCACTCACCAAAAGAATGGAAGAGAAGCTAAGAACTACACAGCGAAGAATGGAACGAATTATATTGGGAATCAGACTGTTAGATAAGAAGAGAAACACATGGATTAGGCAGCAAACTCAAGTAAAGGACATTCTTATCAAAACTAAAGAACTAAAATGGTCTTGGGCAGGACACATAGCTAGAAGACATGATGACAGATGGACTAAGAAAATAACAGAATGGTACCCAAGAGGAGCTAGAAGAAAACCTGGAAGACAAAGGCGGAGATGGATAGATGAAATTCATGGGTTTTTGAGTAGTAAATGGATGGCCAGTGCTCAAAACAGAAAGAACTGGAAAGTTGCTGGAGAGGCCTTCATCCTGCAGTGGATTGAAAATGGCTGATGATGATGATGATGACGATACGGGAGGATATGAAATATTCTAAGCAGTGTAGACAGATGACAAGTGAGACCAATAGTATCCTAACGATGATTTATCGAACAATAACTTGTAGAGTTAGAGAAGTTATAATTCCACTGTTATAGGGCAATTGTAAGACTACACTTCGAATATTGTGTCCAAGTATAGACTTCACCTTAAAAAAAGAAACTGGGATTCTTGAAAGGGTCCAAAGGTGAGATCTGCAAAAGGACGACCTTATGAAGAAAGACTTCAATTATGTGCATCATTACAGAGCTTGGAAAGCAGACACATTTTAGGAGACCTGACTAAGGTCGATAAGGCTCTGAGAGGGAGCTAGTAAGTTTGAATAAAGACGAAATTTTCACGTTATAAATGTTTCCTGAACTAAGGGACATAAATTCAAATTAAGGGGAAGGAGATTTCTGTAGGAAGTTTTCTTTTAGCTAGTGAGTTATTGATTACTGAAATGTTACTTCCGTAGGTAACTGAGACTGACAGCCTGAGTAAATTTGCAGGTCAGCCGGATAGTTACCTACGTGAGGAGGGAAGCACATAGGGGGGGGGGGTGAATAAAATAATGAAAACACTGATTGAAAGTAGTAGTTTTTGTAATGGCTGTATGACATAGTTATGGAGATACAATGATTTTTTTTTTTTTTTTTTTTTTGTTCTTGCAGGAAGTACCGTGAAGGAAAGACGATAAAAGCTGATGCTTATTTAGAGTGATATCGAAAGATACATGAAGAAAATGACCCACCTGTGTCAATTCCAAAGAGGTAGAATTTTTGGTGCACATTTAGCAGGGGGCATCGGTGACTAAAACTGGTAATTTGTTTAATGTTTTCGTAGCAACTGTATCGAAAGTGCTGTGTGTATTCACCAAGTATGGAGAAACAAAATCTAATAGGAAGAATTGTGGCAGAAAATCGAAGCTGGAAGAGGCCGCTGGACACTGAAAAGGATTGTAGCCCCCCCCCCCCCCAAAAAAAAAAACATACTGCCTAAAAAAATAACTGCAGACCTTAATGCAAATCTCGGAAACCCAGTTTCCAGTAAAACAGTTCGGCGAGAACTGGAATTTACGGCACAGCCGCTATTGCTAAACTATTCGTTACAGATGAATGACAATGCTAGAAAGAGGATGCAATGGTGTGAAGAACGCAAAAACTGGACACTTGATGATTGGAAACGTCATATTTTCAGGGAATATCATTCACTTTTTTCAACATCAAGGATAATATGTTTTGCCGAATGCCAAAAGGAAGTGCATCATCCTATCTGTCTTGTGCCAACCTATCATCATATCTGTCTTTTGGAGAAAAATCCACAATGGTTTTGGCAGGAATATCTTGCTATTCTTTGGGTCTTTTCATCACGTTGAATGTGGCCAATCTTTGTTTGAAGAACATGTAACTGAGGCTAAGAATCTCCCATGGCCTGCACTGCACAATCACCAGACTTACTAAGCCACTGTGGGCACATTTATAGAGGCGAGTGAGAAGCAGATTTCCTTCAACTTCACCACTCGAGGAGATTGAAACATTCCACCATGAAAGAAGACCCAACATTCCTCTTAAAACAGTTCAAGATTTATTTAAATCTATTCCAAGTAGAATACAAACTGTTTTAAAAGTTTGTCGCCCAATACCATATTAATGTATACCTGTAACTCTTATTACAAATGTTTCCATTATTTTTGTCCACCCCCATAAATATTTTATTTTTATTTATAATCGAATTATTATTATTATTTATTATTTATTATTTTTTTTTTTTTGGCTGGTGCAGCAAAAGCCTGCTACTTCCTTACATCACTGTATATGGCTAATATTAATAGTAACATCACAAGTTCCAGAGTAGTCATCTTTGGCAGTTCGCGACAGTTATAGTCAAGAGGATTTCTATAGGCTGTTAACGTCATTTACTAGCTATTCCGCATCTTAGGCCAACAAACTGTTGGCCTAAGAAACGCAATACTTATGTAAGCTGTCAGTACCATGAATATGTATGTGTCAGTATGTGGGGGAAAGGTATAGGAAATGAGAGAGAGGCTAACGAAACCTTCAACTGCCTATAGAATTCTCTCAACAATAGAAAAGCGCGCTTCTCCAATTTACGATCGCTGCATAAGCTAGGAGATAATAGTATGTACCCCACTTATTGTCACCTAAAGAAGGCACCGGGTACAATGATCCTCAAGATGCAGACTGAATCCTGAACCAACAGGCTACTGTACTGTTTACACAAGTATGAAAGGTTTATCTTCTGAAGAGTGATCATCGATTTATTCCGATATCGAGAGTACGTATGATATGGCATGCTTGGTAATCAATAAACTCCATCAATAAACTAATTTCACTATCCAATGAAATTAGTGTATTGATGGAGGAGTGGAGGTCCCACGTTGTGAGCAGGTTGCATTTCAAACACGCAGTAGCTTTCAATTTTCGTGGAGAGTCTATCAGCACAAGGTGCTGAGATGAAATCCTTAATCTCTTGCGGGAGTGCACTCAGAGCAGAGATTAATAGAATAATTCTTCCCCCGATAACCGTAAATAATATTCTGGTACTTTCGTTTACCTTCCCGAAATAAAATTTTCACTCAGGCGGCCGGTAACAGGAAATCGGACTTGTATGGTTTTGTTTGGTAATAGTTAGAGACATATGTAGGGGAAGACGAGAACCAGGGAGAATTCCCCCTGTCCGTGGGGGGATTTTCCCTGGTTCTCGTCCTACCCTACATATGAAATTTAAGGAAACAATTTTTTATCCTTTTTCCACCCCAATTGAAATTTCAGTGTAAGATGGTCTCTGTTTTTGATCATTTTGTTCAATCAGAGAACAGTTCCTTTTAAGGACAATGCCACACCTTCAGCACACTTCATTAAGCGATTTCTTCAGTATAACAAAATCGAACGAATGAACCAGCCTCCACGGCACAAGCCTTTAAACCCCACAGACAAGCGATTCGGTAACAATTTATGTGCTGAGTTTGTTCTGGTACAGTAACGGCGAAAGATAGCAGTGCATCCCTCGCAGTAGCACAGCGCTTATAACCAAAATATCCCCACATTGGAAAAGGCCTGAGTTCGAATCCCGTCAATTACGCAAGGAATTTTTATGGGCTTTTTTCACAGTGTAGCTGAGTTAGTTGGTTTTAGGCGAAGGTTTCATTGTTTTTTTCTCTCCAGGAAACTCGGGGTTTTTGTCCAGCAAACCGACAGGCAATTACAGACAGAATATATTGACGCCTCAAAGCCGTGGTTATTTTCGCCGTAACACGCACCTAACCTCAACTTAGTTGTAGGAAAATTTGCAAAAATGCTGCGCACAGGGGTGGAGGGGGGAAGGGATTGAATTTAGAGAGTTTAACTTTGAATTTATATTGACAGATAATCGCAACTATCTGTCTCTAAGGGCACTTTCACAGCAATATGTTGTTAGAATAATTAAATGAAATCATCTCTGATTTGACCTTTGGTTCCAGTAAGGTAGGTTTTCGATCCATACTGAAGAACAGGGGAGTACAACTCCCGCAGCCTGCGTGCTGCCCATCTCTTCGTATTTTGCGGCAAGCGGCCATAATGCGACCTAAGTGTTGTGCGTCCGCAAAGTTAAAACCGGGGCGTCAAAACATGCAGTTTTGCATTGACTTTTTAAAATATCCGTTTTTAGTAATATTCGATTTAATTGTTAGATATAAAAAATTAAACATTAAATATACGCTGATAAAATATATTAAAGTCGCACCGCCTAAGCCGCCGTAGCCTAGTGGTCAGGCGCGCGGGTGCATACGTACACGTGGCTTGAGTGAACAGGGTTCAAGCGCGTGACTGCTGAATACGGTGCTGTTTCTTGTATTCTGTGTATCTTGTAAACTCCTCTGACCGTTTGGTCGTCCCGGAGTATAAACAGAAAATTTATTTCTTTTCAGCACTCACCTATTAATGAAATAAAGGTGAGCGCTGAAAATTAAGCGGTGCTACTTAAATATATTTAGTCATTATAACACAGCACATAAGGAGTCCTTAAAGTTACAGTTATATACGCTGATAATAAAAATTAAACCCTTTTTCGAAAAATGCGTAATTAGCGACGTGGCCCGCTTGAACCCATGTTGCCCGCGACCTCCAGCATTTTATCTGCTTTGCTCCCTTAGCTGAAAAGGTTCCACGCCCCCGTAGTAGATTATGAACACGGCGCACTGAAACGACTTATTACAATTACAGCATCCCATACCATGTAAACAGAAACCAGCTTTCATCAGTACTTGAACTGCATTCGTTAAGAGCCACATCCATCGAGATTCTTTGATATGCTCATAATGATTATCCGAAGCCTGAAATGCGCTAGAGCGCATCATATATTCCCTGAGTATGTTTGAATTGCTTCAAGAGCACATTTAGCTCTAAACTGCCGTATCCCGTTTTCTAACATTTCTTACATTTGTTTGACAATTAATGTATTTTGCAGCTTTATCCATATGCAGGTTTGTGAATTCCACTCTAGCATCATCAGGGTCTTGATGATTCTGGAATGTCCTTTCATTAGCGAAAAATGATGAAAGTTTCTCGCTTTTTTAAATTAATCTTTATAGAAAGAGTGTTTTAGTTTAGAGAGTATTTTAGAAAAATTATTTTGAAATATTTACCAATGAAAATTGGTAAATATTTCAAAATAATTTGAAATATTCTGATTATTAAAAGTTGGCTCGGGGGTTAAATATCTGAAGATTTTATCTTTCTCTATAGGAAAATGCTTCCGGTTACGAGATTTAGACAAAATAAACATAAAAGAGTGTTTTAGTTTAGAGAGTATTTTAGAAAAATTATTTTGAAATATTTACCAATGAAAATTCAAATTATTTGAATCCAGCGAATAATTTAGTTTATTAGCGCTACGACATTTGTATTTGATAATTGCAGTTTAACTGAATAATAGCTAGGTAACAAACAGCAGACTGGCATTCCTGGAAGACCTTCAATAATACACTGGAATACGAGACCGACATCTTTTTTTGGAAACTTCAGCAGCATCCGTTTATTGAAGAAGTAGGACGATAATCATGAAAGTAATATATGGCCCAAGGTCAAAACTAGAGAAGGCTTCTGGAACACCTGATTATTAAAAGTTGGCTCGGGGGTTAAATATCTGAAGATTTTATCTTTCTCTATAGGAAAATGCTTCCGGTTACGAGATTTAGACAAAATAAACAAAAAAAAAAAAAAAAAAAGCCTTTACCTTGTAAATCTCTTTACACGTTCATTAAGAAGTGCAACTTATTTACAAGTGAATATTAATTCCTTTCACGACAAAAAGAAGGAAAGAACTACACCTTATTAATGAAAGAATAGGCCCAAATTTAAAAATATGAAATCGTGAAGCTGTATAAGGAAAACGTTTAGTTAACAAGGAAATTATCTGCTATTGTTTGGATATCATTTCCTGTTGTTCGCTTATGAATGTAAAAACAATGGCTTTGTTCCATGTCCAGAAAATGTCTTTGGGGCAATATATCTGTTTCTCCTAATGACTGGAAAATCGAAGCATATGCAGACTATATATGCTTCGATTTTATGTCTAATTTGTCTAATTTATAACTACATATGTCTAATTTATTAATGATCTTTCATTAATCAATTAGACAGCCGGTACATTTATAAAATGGGCAACCATGTAGATTTACAAATTTTAGTTCTTTCGTAATTTTGCAAATGTGAAACACGTCATGAAGGGTTATTCCCTAATTCACAAACTACGTAGTTCAAAAATTCATGAGGTAAAAAAAAAAAAAAAAAAAAAACCCTCTTAAGTACCGGTAGTGAAAATAAAATACTGTACAGGGGACTCCATCAACTGAGGTGAATGGAGAACGATGCTACTGCTTCGAAGAACAGAAATCCGAGATAACAGAAACCACATTTTTTCGCCTTTTTTTTTTTTTTTTTTTTAATAGAGGTTTGGAATGTATTTTTTATTGTACTGTATTTATTACGTACAGTAATATCAATAAAAAGCGCGTAAGGAGTAATTTTAAAAAGTTTTTATTAAACAAAATACAGTACTGTATACTAGTATGTGCAAAATGTGCAGTATTGTAGCAGCGTTTCCCAAACTGTGTTCCGTGAGATGTGAACAAGTGTTCCGCGAAAATTCGTAATTAACAATTAAAAAAATAAAATAAATAATTTTGCATATTTGTAGCGTACACCACTTTTGTATCATTATAATTTTCAACATTTTTTTTTTTCGGTTATTAATATACTGGCATAGACTAATAATCAAATAGACCTCGGAACAATTTATTTTGGCGGGCTTTGCATAGAAAAGTATGCGTAGAGATAATGTAGTGGTCTACTATGCTTTTCGTATGCGATTTAGCCTGGAGTACATGGGTTGAAGGAGAGGGGGAAGCGAACCGACATCATAACTAAACTCACTTCCTTGTATAAATTTTTTTGATAATTTCAGTACTTTTTGATAATCAGTATTTCGAAATATTATTATTAAAATAAATGACCATGGATTTGTGGAAAAAAGGAACTTTGTATGAAAAAAAAACGATGAAAACGAACACAATATTTTCACACTTCAAAGTGAGGATGAACAATCGCAGTCTTTTGTTCCCCAAAAATCCGAAGTGAAAAAAACAGGAACCAATCAATAAAAAACGAAAACGAAAGTATGATGACAGTTATTTGAATTTCGGCTTTACTACATATGTTGGAAATAAAGATGCTCCTGATGCATAGTGCATCGTATGTAATAAAATATTAGCAAATAATTCTTTGGCTTCCGCAAAGCTGATCTATAGTATGCACTAAATGAATAATGCAATTTTACAAGTTCACCTAAACTGGCTTACTATCACCTAAAATTTAAAACACTGCTCGTGATGATTTCGCTTGTATTAAATAAATATAATAAATGTTTTGAAAAATCGACTGTGATGATGGCTCATTGAGCTACCGAGTGACACATTCCAGGTGGTCGCCCATTGCGCTACCTAGTGACATTACAGAAGGTGGCCCATTGTCCTTACCTGGAAAATAACCCTAGGTTGTTGAATCTAGATGATTGTGCTGATTTTGGATAGTGGCTCACTGTGCTACCTAAAACACATATGCAAAGTAATCATTTTACTTTAGCTGGTGGTATACCGGATCGACTTGTTTGTGATAATTGTGATCTAATTGAAATACAGAAGAAATTCCGTGTAGACTGATCATAAAGGTGAAAAATGAGATTCCTGTTAAACATACAGAGGTCAGCTTACTTAATGAGTAAGGGTAGCAAAGCAAAGATCTTAAGAGTAGTGAGATTTCTTCGGCTCGAGAGTGAACTGCCGAATTTGTTTTTATATTTTTTCGTCATTAGCCGAATCACATTATGTGTGTTTAAACTCCAACGCAACTAAGGCTATAAGACCTTAGTATATTATGTCTGTAGATTGCGTGTACTGTATTCTGTGGTCGATTTACCCGTTTGCTGGACGACGTGTATTTTGTTTTTATATTTTTTCCTCATTAGCCGAATCACATTATCTGTGTTTAAAATCCAAAGCAACTAAGGCTATAAGACCTTAGTATATTATGTCTGTAGATTGCGTATACTGTATTCTGTGGTCGATTTACCCGTTTGCTGGACGACGTGTATTCTGTGGTCGGTTTGCTTTTATTTACTGGACAAAAAACCCGACTTTTACGGGAGGAAAAATCATGCAGTCCTCGCCTGAGACCGACTAACATCTATGTTATGAACAAAACCCATAAAAAAAATCCTTGCATCATTGACGGGATTTGAACTCGTGGGTAGGACGGTGATTACACCGTCCTACCCACGGTTAATAACGTTACTAACCACGGTTAATAACCACCGTCCTACCCACGGTTTCTACTGGTTATATTCATTGTGCTACCTCGCTTTGACCGAATCAGCTAGGTAGAAGAATGCACGATTTTCCCTCTCAGAAACTCAGTTGTTTCATCCAGAAAAACAGGACACCCCAAATCTTGAGATCTGGCATTGACTTTTAATATTTTTAAGCCTGTCTGAATTTGCTGCCTTCTTTAATATGCAATATTACACATATTGCATATTACCAAACAGCCTAAGTTGGAAAAATATGTTAAAAATGAAAGAGGAAAGACCATCGATATTTCGCACAATATGCAAAGAAGCGCCTGATTCATAAAATTGTGCAATTTTGGAATCAAATCGCCAAAGGTAGGAACAGGTAACCACTTTTTTTTTTTTTAGGTTTAAAAAAATCTCGTAGAAAAAACAGGAAAAACAACAAAACGCCTCTATCTGATCTTTCCAAACCAATCAGTTATGCCACGAAAACCTTGAAAGCGAAAATTACGATGTCGAGTGACTAATTAGGAAAGAAAGTGCTTGCATCAGGTGGACAGATTTAGAGATAGCATCACTAAGGGAACCAGGTTATGGCTGTAGTACGAACGATGAAATTTTACAGAGGTATTCAGGATTTCTAGTAAATTTACCAATAGACATATTATTCAGATACACAGAATCAAACTTTTAGGGATCTATATATATACAAAAGGAAGTACCAATGTGCAAAAACTCAGTCGGTTGGTTGGTTGATATGTTGTTTAATAGTACAAGGGCTGCTAAGGCCATATTGTGCCTACAAAAACTCAGTCTGCTGGATGAACCTATCCAAGGGCGTTCCTGGATTGATATGAATTCATTCGAATATTAATGCATTTTAAGAAAGTTCTGCATTAATTTGTTTGTACCAATTTCTAAAAGTTTGTAAATGTAAATGGTCGTCCTATTTAATGAATAATTAACTACTGGTATTTAATTCAAATGGTACTTATTCCAGAATCCAGAAAAAAAAAAAAAAAAAAACTGAGACCACTTAAACCATTTTTTGTGTTTATCAATTAGACAAATGGAAAATGAGAGCCCATAATAGTAGGTTTCAACATTTTTATAGTTGGTTCTCAGAAACGACTAAAAATGTAACAAAGAAACAGAAGGGAGAAAGACGGATGAGATTGTTTTTTTCATTAAGTTTATTACATTCTTCTCTGATCAGGACCCGGCGCCTACCTTGCTCATTAGATCCTGTTCTATGTCCATCATTGCAAGCGTTTTTTGTAAGTTTCTGACATATGCTAGAATTAATTTTATGGCACTGCCTCGCGGGCATATTAAACAGCACTTCAAGCAAGGTCAGCTATTGTGAACTGAAATTCTTTCCTTAAAGACAAAACATTAAACGAGTTGTCTTGAGAGCTCTTCAGTTCACTCGAAGCATCATAATTTCATTCGTTTCCTTCGCATAAACTTAAGGTGATCATTAAAAACATCCTTCATCTATTTTCTTGGCGCACACCATAAATCAGAATGACCCGATAACATCTGAATTATTGAGATGAGGCAAACGAGGTATATTCGGGTGTATGTGTGAACCAAATACACACCTATAGAAGGTCATGCTACATCCTTCCATTTTTTGCTTTGTTTGGCACATATGTGCGTATATATATTCACTTTTAACGGTATGGCTGTCACGTTCTGTTAATATCATTTACGCTTTTCTTAACTGGCATGCCAACTGCTTTCCATATGGGGATTATTATTGAAACAAGCAGACAGTTTTAAGTACAAATCAGCTCATGAGCAATGCAATAAGATTAATACCAAGATTAAACAGACAATCATTACTAAATCGATGATTTCAACTGAAAGGAATTTATCCTCCTCTGTCACCTTGATTAATGAATGTGATATGCAAGCTTATGGATAAATGCTTTTTCTCGAGTTTGTCAGTGTTCCACTCCCTTATGATTCAAAGATTCTGTAAGGAAATTTCAGTACTGAAACAACTAACAGCTAACGATTCACCCTCAGGCTTTAGTTGTCGTTCCAACACTGAACTTATCGATATGCATGCATTACAAATGACAAAAAAAGTGTCATTTATAATGCATTAAGGAAATTTCTAATACTAATACATTATTGCGTTTATTTGCTTAAAATTTTTAATCGGTAGTGTCGGAATACTTAAAATATACCACTGATAATGTAATTTAAAATTTTTTTTTTATGCTTGAGTAAATTTCTACATTTCCAATAAATCGTGACCGAATTAGCCAGCCTCGTGCGAGGTTGCGTGACTCTGAACCTACAGACAGAATACACTGACGGCTTGTGAATTTAGTTGCCTTGGTGTAAAACAACAACAGAACTAATTTCAATATGAATAACTAATTGCTACCTGTTAAATATCTCTTTTAAACATTCAACTACATACTTATTGTGGTCTACAGGATGAAAAGACCTTTCAAATCACTTAGTTAACATTTTGAAAGCATTAAGACAATAAGCCATCTGCATTCTTTTTGTTGTTGTTGTTGTTGTTGTTTTCCTGCTCTCGCAAAATATTCCTAAGAAGTGACAGTTATATTTCTGATTGATTTGAAAGGAAATATTCTATTTCTCTTCTTCACCCAACACAACCCGAATGTCAGTTCTCATTCTTTTCCCTAGTTATTATCATCTGAGCTATATTTGGAGGAAGTGAGATGCGAGTAACCAACCAAGATTACTTACACTAGATGTGGTCCAAGTAATCCTACAGGACTTGAATGGATACATGACGGTTTACCGCAGGTATGTGAAGTGGGTCAACAAATTGAATACGAATGTTGAAATCATCAGCGTAAGATGGGTCGCCAGAAACGGTTCAAAGGTTGCAATAAATAGAATAGCTGATAAAATTCTGGGCTGTAGAACATCACTGAACAGTAGTCTAATTTGATTGTCGAAGATCAAGATTTCACTTGGTTGAAAAAGTATAAGAAGATGCAAAGCAGGCTACTGTTACTTTACAGTATTGCTTAAGGCTGTATAATAATGCTGAAATGGAGATATATTTATGGATGTATAATAATGCTGAAATGGAGATATATTGCTTAAGGATATATAATAATGCTGGTTCTCAAATTGGTATTAATATTCCAGATATCCAGGAAAATATCTATGTGAAAGCTATGAATGTTGCTGTTTCACCTGCTGTATCCTAAAATGTTGCTCAAGATTTCACTTGTTTGAAAAAGTATAAGAAGATGCAAAGCAGGCTACTGTTACTTTACAGTATTGCTTAAGGCTGTATAATAATGCTGATATGGAGATATATTGCTTAAGGATGTATAATAATGCTGGTTCTCAAATTGGTATTAATATTACTGATATCCAGAAAAATATCAATGTGAAAGCTATGAATGTTGCTGTTTCACCTGCTGTATCCTAAAAATGACAACCAATAAATTAGTTGTCATAGATTTGTGACTACTGTTGTCCCTTCGTACAGTGATTCGAAGCGGTGGTCCATTAAAAAAATGGTTTAAATATTTTCATAAACGCTTCAAGAGCGCACTCACAAATAATCATAGAATATTTGGAGCGTATTTAGAAACTAAGTCAGAAATGAAAACATTTATACATTTTCATTAATTTCATTTATACATTTTTATTTACATTTCATTATGCTTAACGCACAGAATCTTTCTCTGACAGCAGTTACGCGATATCGCACACTGGAGCCTTCACTACACTATAAATTTGTAGTTAGCATTTCCAGCAAATGGATAAACGAGTGATAATTATGTCAGTTTTTGTTGCATAAGATATAGTATAAAAACAATCATTCAGCCTTTCTGACAGCCGCCATACCGGAGTGGTCAAGTAGAGAGATACAGAAGTACGCGCGTTTGAGGCAACGTGACTACTAAATACGGTGATATTCTCGTATTCTCTCTACTTTGTGAACTCATCTGACCTTATGTGTGGTCGACAGAGTATAAACATATAAAAAATAGTTGTGCAGATACTACGCATTGCAATACCCCCCCCCCCCCACGCAGTGTGGAAAAGGGCTTAGTTCTAATCTCATCTCGATAGAGGAACTTCTATCGCCATTTTTTTTTAAAAACGTAGCCGAGTTAGCAGAGGGAGGAGTGCGTTTTGTCCAGCCAAACCGGTCGAACAAAATATCAAATAATGAAAAATTAAGTCATTACTGTATTTTATGGTATCACCTGTATTCGAAAATTGCGTGTAATAACTTAGCACTTCTCCTGATCACCCAGCTAAATTCGCTAAATCCCATGCGCCAACTCTATTTTATCTCTCTTATTTCCATCTAACTTTGAACTCAGAATCGGTTGCCAACATCAAACTAAACTGTTACTAATTTTCATCAGTTTCTTCCGATTAACAGAAGAACATTCTATATTCTTTATGGAAATCAGTTTATAATCCATTTACTGCATTATATCACTATAAAACAAATTTAAGCCACTGCCAGTTTGAGAAAAATGAAAACGCGATAAAAAATAATTTTCTTATTTCTCAAAGATTGACATGACGCACATTACACAACGAGTACGTTGCACAGTCGGAATTTAGGTGGAGTAATGTTTGCAATGCCCTCCCTCGAGTTTTTCTTATCGCGGCAATCAGTTTCTTGAATTACACCTTGAATTATAACTATTGTAAATGGTTCATCGAAAACGGGGAAAAATATCCTCTTCACATGTTACTTGCAGCAGATAAAAGATAACTGACCTAAAACGGCTTTCACCTTCAAAATGGGGTTATGGCGAGAGTAGAGGATATGTGAAATTCTTCCCGGTGTTAATTTCCGAAAAGGCCTGGCATGAAGGCAAGCTAATACAGTGAAAGGTATTTATTTACCAACTACTTACAACAAGCCTAAGCAGTCGCGTTATTACGAATTATAGAAAAATTAATAATAGTACATTATGCCAAGAAATAACACAATAGACATACTTTATACTCCAAGTTTAACGCATTAAAGTTCCAGAAACTAATTGTAAATTCCCATCATCAGAATAATATAATCAGTCATTCTAACGATGAGAATTTGATTACTTATTCATACTTTAACACTTTTATGAACAGAAATGAATTGCTACAATTAACAAAGTGAATGACAGTAGAAGAAGAAAGTACTGTAGAAACTTGGAACCGATCAAATAGTAACAAAGTAATAAATAGCATAAAATCGAGATATTAGTAATAAGGGTAAGATATAAATCTGAAATAACATAATCACCAAAGGGAATTAAGTATAAAATTAAGAAGTTTATGTTAAAGAAACGCCATGCGAACGTGATAAATTTATTTTATTGAATTTCTGTCAAAGTTACAAAGTCGTCTACCCAGTACACTCAGTTACTAAACATTTTCAGGCTATGCATTAGATCTACATGTGGGAACCGTCTTCGGGTCAAAGAGATGCGAAGCTGAAACTTTTAAACTGTAATCTATAGGGCGTATCAGAAGTCGGACCCAAAAGGAAAATGAAACAATCCACAAGTAATTCATTTATTATTCAAAATAATTATCAGTAATATCTATACACACGAATTCTTGTACGAAAATGCTTTTTGAACGTTTCTTAAGACAGAAACACTAATCTGAGAGTATGCAATCCGGATGATTGCTGCTATACTTTTTTGGTTCTGAGCTATAAACCGAAGTCTTCAGGCATCTCTACAGGAAAAATAGAAGCCAATACAGAAAGTGAAAATTCATCAGTGTATTTCAATTCCAGAAATATGTAAACAAATATTGTGTATGTTTTTGTAACTTTAAGAATGTGCATATTTCCTGACTCTAGACTTTTGATACATTAGTTCAACAAGTTAAACTGCTGCAGACAGACAATAACACAAAAAAAAAAAAAATAAATAAATTAGTTAATAGTTTGTTGCAATATTTGTTACTTCTTTTATTAATTGCTTTTATGAAATTGCTTACGATTTATAAACCAATGAAAATGAAAAGAGTTTAACCACAAATTGAGGCCTCTGGGGCCAAGTTCTGGGTATCTCCCTTTCTCTGTGCCTTTTAGCAGTGTGAATGAGCTTGTAAATGATTGCCAGTGGATCAGTTCCATGATCACATAACTAAACAAAAAGAATTCAAAATTTCTTAAAAATGATTTTGTAACCTATTCAAGTATATTAAGAGAATGGTAAGGTCCTGAAACATCTTTCCTTGTTATGTAAAATCAGGGTAGAAATTAGAGTTTTAAAAATACATATAATGGATAAAATCTAGATAATAACGAATACTCAAATTCTCCAAGACAACTTTATCTTCCCCCATTTGGAATAAGTGTAACATCTATATTTTCCTGTCATAAACATACCCTCCTCAATATCCAGAACGGTAGCTTCTATCTACTATTAGTTTTCCTCCTGTTTACTTTAAACAAATCTCAAACCCTTCAGCAATGTATTATTCCCATAAATTTCGGGATATGTTCCTAAGTTTAAGAAATGGTACCCCTCTTACTGATTTATGCCACTCCTTATCACAACTTTAAATTCGCCGAATTTACAGTTTTCTGTTTATTAAATCACAGGTCATCCGATCAGTTCTTTAAGATTAACCGACTGTATGGCCTGACGGTGATCAGAAGTCAAAGTCAAAGTATATTATATAAATGCTCTGAAAGTTACTTATGGAAATTTAGGTAAATTTAGTCCACTTCAGCTACGGACTGACTAGACTTTCGATACACTCTGTACATCAGTTCAACAAACTAACCTGCTGCAGACAGACAATAACGCAACGTTCTTGGGATGACCATTACAAATTATTAAAAAAAAATCAGACGCCTCTTTCACAGCTCTTATCAAGAATATTTGCTTGATGAAGGGTTTAATAAAATTTAAATTAAAAATACTTTAGATATATTTAGGCTGTAAGATTAAAATAACAGCTTAACGGTTAGCACGTTCGAAAAATACAGATTATGCAGCGGTTAATACTATATGAAAGGAGTATAAATTTGAAATACAGGAGCGAATATTTTAAAACGTAAGAAATATATTCATTTGGGGTTAAGACTATGCGAATCAGCATGAAAATATGTTTATGGTAAGGAAACGTTGTATGCTTTACGATTTAGGAGAAAATTATTTTAAAATACACTGTGCTGCCACTTTATTAGGTACATCCCTGCTGTGCACACAAATGGTTTGTTCCACAACGTTGCAAGTCGCATGACCACAGTTGTGGATATAAATGCAGCAGAACAATCTTTCTAGTTTCAATGTACCACTAGTCGCACTTTGTCGCGAATGTGCTACAACAGCCGACGGCCACATCGCGTACCTTTGTTATCAATGAAGAACAAGAGAGCATGCCTCCTGTGGGCGCAGCAACACCAGCACTGGACTATCGAGGATTGGAAAACAGTTGCTTGGTCTGACGAGTCGAAGTTCCTGGTGCATCATGTTGATGGAAGGCTTAGAATTTGGCGAAAAAAACATGAACCCATGGATTCATGACGGGTCCATGAATCTATGGACCCGTCATGTCTGACGACTACTGTGCAAGGTGGTGGCGGCAGTGTTATGGTATGGGGAATGTTTTCTTGACACACGTTGGGTCCATTGATACCCATAGATTCACGTCTGAATGCCACATCGTACCTAAACATCGTTGCCGACCAAGTGCATCCGTTCATGTTGGCAGTTTATCCTGAGTCAGATGATCACTTCCAGCAGGATAATGCGCCGGTGCACAAAGTCCGAATCACTATGGAATAGTTCCAGGAACATGACAATGACTTTTCTTTGCTGCAGTGGCCCGCTCAGTCCGTGGATCTCAATCCTATTGAACATCTTTGGGATGAGCTGGAAAGGGCTGCTCGCTGCAGGCCTACATGTCGAATCTCAAGGAACAGTGTGACACACTCATGTCTGCATGGTACTCCATTCCTGCACAACGCATCTTGTTCAATCCATGCCTAGACGAATTCAGGCTGTTTTGAAGGCTAAAGGAGGCTCAACATGCTACTAGGTAGGTGTACCTAATAAAGTGGCAGCACAGCGTATATTCGACATAATTAATTGGAAATATTGGACATTAATTAGACATCGAAGGAGGAAGAGGGATAATAGCATCACCTCATGAATAAAGTCATTGACTGAAGACATAATTACTGGTACTTCCGTGAATCTAATGAATAATACACACAGTGTGTATATATATCCGTTGATATACATCTATATGAATGACGACCACTAAGCAGGGTTCTGCTGTAGTTACCTTTCTTTTCCAGAGCATCTAGTCGGATACATGATGACTCTTCCTATGATTAAAGCCGGCCCCTTTCAAAATCGGCCATGTGGTAGGCAATAACATATCACCACATTATCTGATGTCACAGAGACCACAACAAAAACAATTCCAATAACTGTCCAATAACTGCTGTTGACCTGATCCCGGATGCCACTGTGTGCCCTGCGAAATTAAATTTAAGGAAAAAGAGGGTAAACATGGCCAGATGGAACGTAAAAAGTTTAAAAGAGAGAGCAAGATGGAATAGGGCTTGAATGAAATGGATAGGTACAAAATTGACATTTTAGGAGCAACCGAAGTCATATGGACAGGACAAGGTCATTTCAAAACTGGAAATGGGTTTTGGTTGTTTTTTCTGGAAGTGACCAAGTAAAAGAATATGGTGTAGCTGTTATTTTGAATAAAGAATGTTCAGGGTCTCTTCGTGGATACAATCCTATTAATCGTAGAATGATAAAGGTTAGACTTCAGAGCCAACCAGTAAATAACACAATTTTAGTTGCATATGTTCCGACATCAACAGATAATGATATGGATGTTTATTATCTCCAAGCAACTCTTGATCTGGTCCCAAAAAAGGACGTTTTTATACTCATGGCTGATTTCAATGTAAAAGTAGGCAAGACAGTTTCTTCTAGTCCGGAATGTGGTAGATTTGGTCTTGGCACTAGAAATGAACGGGGAGAAAGTTTAATTGAATTTTGTCATCTGAACAGTCTTGTCATATGTAATACTTGCTTTCAGCAACACCCGAGAAGACTCTACACATGGAAATCTCCTGATCATAAAACAAGGATTCAGATTGATTACATCCTTATTCAGCAAAGGTGGCGTTTCAATATAATTACAGCAAAGACACTTCCTGGAGCAGACTGTGACAGTGATCATCAGCTACTCCACGTCATTCTCAAGCTGCAGCTGAAAAAGATCATGAATACAGTTTTCCCTAGACGATTGGATGTAGAAAATATTCCAAACGATTATATACTTGAAACAGGCAATCGTTTTCAAGTTTCATTAGAACTAGATGACGATATGATGCCTGAGGAAATGTGGTAAAATACAAAAAGCATTAAGGATTTAGCAAATAGATACATTGGAGAGAGGTCAAAGGTCAGGAAGCCATGGATTACAGAAGCCACTTTTAAATTTATTGAGCAGAGAAGAATTGCGAAAGCTCAGGGTGTACATGGAAATGAGGAATATCAGGAACTGAGTAAAGTCATCAAACGCTGTTTAAGCAAGGACAAACGGGATTATATCAATCGAAAGTATAAAGAGATTGAATACCACAACAAACGAAACAGCGCTAAGAAGATGTATGATATTATTAAGTCCTTAAGACAAAAGTTCCATTCAAAACTTAATGTAATTAAGGACTCCAAGGGGTAAATTTTAACAGAGGAGAACGCAATGAAAGGTGGAAGGAGTAAGTACTGTACTGTGAACAGCTCTTCAGAGCACCTGCTGACACTAATGACCTGCCACCCCGTTTTCAGGACTATGATCATGAACCAGTTCCATTGCAGGAAGAAGTCGAAAAAGCCATCAGAGAACTGACGTGTGGCAAGTCACTTGGAATTGATTAAAGCTACAGGTGTGAAGGGCGCCGAGTTTTTTCATAAAATGATTGTAAAGATTTGGGAAACTGGAAGGTGGCATCAGATTGGAAGAAATCAACTTTCATTCCCTTACCAAACAAAGGAGATCTGAAAATTTGCTCAAATTACAGGACTATTGGCCTAATTTCTCACGCTAGTAAGGTTCTTCTTAAAATCATATTACACAGAATTTCAAGTAAACTTGAAGAAATGCCAGAAGAGCAAGCAGGTTTCAGAAGCGACAGAGGAATCAGAGATAAAATCTTAAGTCTATTACTGAAAAATGCAAAGAATTCAATGTTCCAGTCGTTTTGTGTTTTGTAGATTATTCTAAAGCATGTGATTGTGTTCAACATGAGAAACTATGGGAAACGATGACTATTATGGGATTCCCACATCATATAATTCAGCTGATTAAACTACTGTACCAGGAACAGGAAGGTACTGTGAGAAAAAAAAATGGAAAATACGGAATTTTTCAAAATTGGTAACAGGCAGTGATGTATTTTGTCACCTCACCTTTTTAATCTTTATGCCAAATATATTATGGGGGAAGCTTTGGAAGATTTAGAGACTAGCGTCAAAATTGGAGGACTGAGGATAACATTCGTTATGCAGATGATACTGTGCTAATTTGCAATTCCAAGGATCATCTCAAAGAAATTCTTAGGAGAGTATTTCACATACTCTCCTCAGAATTTCTTTGAGATGATCCTTGGAATTGCAAATTAGCACAGTATCATCTGCATAACGAATGTTATTTATCCTCAGTCCTCCAATTTTGACGCTAGTCTCTAAATCTTCCAAAGCTTCCCCCATAATATCTTTGGCATAAAGATTAAAAAGGTGAGGTGACAAAATACATCACTGCCTGTTACCAATTTTGAAAAATTCCGTAAGAGAAAAAAAAAGATTATTTCAGAATGTGGGTAAAACTAAAATTATGGTGATTGGTGATAATCCCGGTTCCAGTAAAGTGATGGTTAATGGGAAAGATGTCGAAGAAGTTGGTGAATTTGATTACTTAGATGAAGGAGATGTATAATGGTTTTTAAATTTAAAATTGTAGATAAAAAAATGGTACTAACAGGGTTGTATCAAGTTTTTCTTTTAATTTAATACAGATTCAAGAACATCTCCATAACATTTTGCGAGCAGGGATAAAGAGGTGATTATTCCCTTGTATAAGGCAATGGTCAGGTGACCCCTTGAGTACTGCGTACAGGTCTAGAAGCCTCATTTTAGGAAGGATGTAGAGTTGCTAGAACAAGTACAGAGAAGGGCAACAAGACTGGTGAGGGGAACAAAAGGATGCTCTTACGAAGAAAGGCTTAAGTTCTGAAAATTGCGGCGTCTGGAGACTAGGCACCTGCGAGGCGATCTGATTGAGGTGTATAAGGCCATAAGGCCTTAAATGGATTGAACAGGCTCAATGTTGATAAGATTCTTCCTCAGATTACAAACCTGAGGGGCATAAACTGAATTGAGGAAAGACAGTTGTCGAATAGATGTGCGGAAATTTGCCTTTAGCCAGCGGGTAGTTGATTGCTGGAATAAACTTCCATCTGTCGTTGTGGAAGTTGATAGCTTAAATAAATTCAAGTCAGAACTAGACAAACATTTGGAATGAATGGATGGGTGAAATGAGAAGGAGGGTTTTTTTTTTTTTTTTTTCGGTTGATGCTGTATAAGCTTGCTGTCTTGCATCGTTTGCCTCTACTAATGCTAATATTTAGGGTCAAGAATAAATAAAAACGGTGACTGCTCAAACGATGCAAAAAGACAACAGGCAATTACTAAAACGTTGGTCACTGATCTCACAAAATTATGGAGAGATCAAGATCTACTCTTAAAGACGAAACTGAGAATCACTGATTCGTTAATTTTTCCAGTTGCCACTTATGGATATGAAGGATGGAATCTGAAGAGAGTTGACAGGAAGAAAATTGAGACATTTGAAATGTGGTGTTAGGGGGGGGGGCTTAGAAGGGAACAGGTTATTTTTTTATTTTGTTATTTTTATTTATTTTTTTTAGGAGCATTAGCAACTAAGGCCATGTTGCTCCGAGATATGCTGTGGTCATTCCCTGACCTTTCCGCATCCTCCATATTTGGTGGTGATGGCTCGAACCCCGATCTAATCAAGAAGCGTGTGCTACGCACTGCTGCTTCTTCCCACCTGGCTACGGAGGTACCTAGGGAAAAAGTATTCTGTGTGTTATCAGACACTCAGCCTAAAACACTGATGGATCCAATATCTTTCTATTACAAAAGATTTAGGAGAAGTCCGGTTCGCCTGCCTCCCTAAAATCCACTCATGCACACCTTCTCGATGGTAAGCCCTTTTACGTCACTTAGGTGGCAATGAATGTGCAGAGTGGTTCCCTTCAAGACACCTGGTCAGCGTGAAGAGGAAAAGACCAAACCTTCCAGCACATGACAGCACGACGAAACAAATGACCCTCAGTCCCCAGGGGGCTCTCACTCCCCCCTCTTACGGCAGCGAGAGGATCAGAGTGGAAGCAGAAAGTGCTAAGAATCTCTGGGTACGACCAGGCTGCCACGCACGGAAACTGAACTTGGCCTGTTACAACGTAAGATCACTTATCGGTGAAGACAGGATATTAGAGCTGGAAAAGGAATTAGAAAATGTGGATTGGAATATCATCGGTTTGGCTGAAACAACAAGAAATGAATCACTTATAAGTTTATCAAGTGGAAATCTGCTGTACTCCAATGGAAACAGTGAAAGGAGCGAAGGTGGAGTTGGCTTTCTGGTCCATAAAGATATAAAAAACAACATTTTGGAATTCAAAAGTGCATCACCAAGAGTGTCAAGACTAATACTCAAGAATTCTAAGAGGTACAAGCTAAAGGTTATAATGATTTATTCACCAACATCGAGCTATGATGATGAAGAGGTTGAAGAAATGTACACCGAAATTGAGTCTTCTAGATGAGCAAAAAACCCACTATACTATCATTATGGGAGACTTCAATGCAAAGGTTGGAAAAAGACAAAACAGTGCAAACAGGGAAACTATAAGAAATTTTGGAATTGGTGAAAGAAATGAGAGGTGAAAGACTTGTGGAATTTGCAGAATCTCGAGGAGTGTCAGTAATGAACACTTTTTTCAAGAAAAAGGGTGAACAGCAAGTAGACATGGAAGAGTCCAAATGGATTAACAACTAATGAAAGCGACTTCATCCTCACTAACAGAAGATATATCGTGAATTATGTTACCGTCCTGAACAAGGTAAATGTTGGAAGTGATCACAGAATGGTAAGACGTACACTTGATACAGATGTAGGAAAGGAAAGGAAAAAACTGACTCGAGCAAATAATACAAAAGGTCTTTGAGATAACAGAAGGGGAAAAAAGCAGTATGTACTGGAACTTAAGAACAAGTTTGAGCTTCTGCAAACTGTTCAGGACCAAGATATCGACGAAGAATATTACAACTTTCTGAAAGTGATAAAACCAAAGAAACTTATAGGGAAAAAGAAATCCAAAGAAGAAAAAATTAGGCAAGAAACACTTGTTATAATGAACCGAAGATGACAAATGAAGAGCAAGATAAACACTGACAAGGAGAAATTTGAGTACACTGAGTTATGCAAAGCCATTAGAAAGAGACTCAGAGAGGACATAAGATTTAACACAAGAAAAGTAGAACAAGCATTAAGGGAAAACAGAGGACTTAAATCAGCAGCCATGAGCAGTAATACAGAAAGACAAATGATACTGAAACTGAAGAATACCGATGGTGTACTCATAAATAGCAGAGAGGGCATAATTCAAATAGCAGAAGACTACTATAGAGAATTATACAAGGAGCGAGGGAATGATGCCAGCAGTGGGGAAGATGGATCGCAAATTAGCAACACATACGACATACCCGATATTCTTCCTGATGTGGTAGAACATGTATTGAAGAAAATGAAGAATCAGAAAGCCCCGGGGTAGTTCTGTAGAGTTGTTAAAATTGGGAGGAAGAGACATAACACAATAACTGGCAAAGCTCTTCACAACGTGCATTAGAAAAAGTGTGACGCCTAAGCAGTGTAATGCAATCATAGTTTTGCTGCATAAGAAAGGAGATAAATAAGAAATTGGAAATTATAGACCAATTAGCTTGTTACCCCACATCTACAAGTTGTTCACAAGGGTCATTACTAACAGATTAGAAAGAATACTTGATGAGAATCAACCGAAAGAGCAAGCTGGCTTTAGGACAGGAATCTCAACTATGGATCACCTTCACATAATATCACAGATAATGGAGAAAGCAAATGAATATAAAACACCATTATCCCTAGCATTTGTAGATTATGAAAAGGCATTTGAATCCATACAGCATAAGGCAACGTTTCAGGCACTGGAAAGACAAGGCATAGATACCCCATATACATGTATTATGATTTTGAAGAAAATATATGAGAATGCTACCTCCTTTATTAGACTAGACAAAGACAGTAGCAAATTTAAAATTGAGAAAGGAGTTCGACAAGGAGACATAATATCTCCGAAGTTGTTTACTGCTGCCCTTGAGGAAGCTTTCAGAAGATTAGACTGGTCACAGAAAGGAATCAATGTGAATGGAGAGTACCTAAACCACTTACGATTTGCAGATGACATTGTGGTCATAAGCCACGATCCCAAAGAATTAGAGGAAAATCTTAATCAGTTATGCACAGTTAGTAAGGATTTTGGACTAAAGATGAATATGGCTAAAACAAAAGTAATGATGAACAAGTATGCCACGGAAAGGGAAATAATGATTGAAGGAGCAGTAATTGAAAAGGTGGAGTCATATACTTATCTGGGACAAGTTATTAGCTGTAATAATGATAAATGGCTTGAAGTCAAGAGAAGAATAAATTTCGGATGGACAGTATTCAGGAAATAGTCACCTACTGAGGAGCAATATCCCAGTTTGTCTGAAACGTAAAATAATGAACAATGTATACTCCCCATCATGACTTATGGAAGTGAAACTTGGGCACTCACCAAAAGAATGGAAGAGAAGCTGAGAACTACACAGCGAAGAATGAAACGAATTATATTGGGAATCAGACTGTTAGATAAGAAGAGAAACACATGGATTAGGTAGCAAACTCAAGTAAAGAACATTCTTATCAAAACTAAAGAACTAGCCTAGTGGTCAGGCGCGCGGGTGCATAAGTACACGTGCCTTGAGTGACCGGGGTTCAAGCCCGTGACTGCTGAATACGGTGCTGTTTCTTGTATTCTATCTATCTTTTGAACTCCTCTGACCGCTTGGTCGTCCCGGAGTATAAACAGAAAATTTATTTATTTTATTTTATTTACAATGGTCTTGGGCAGGACTCATAGTTCGAAGACATGATGACAGATGGACTAAGAAAATAACAGAATAGTACCCAAGAGGAGCTAGAAGAAAACCTGGAACACAACGACGGAGATGGACAGATGAAATTCACGAGTTCGTGGGTAGTAAATGGATGTCCATTGCATAAAACAGAAGGAACTGGAAAGTTTCTGGAGAGGCCTTCGTCCTGCAGTGGATTGAAAATGGCTGATGATGTTAAGAGAATACTGCGCATTTCTTACCTTGATCGAAGAACAAATGAGTAGGTATCGAATAAAATTGGCAGGCTTAAAATTCTTCTTCATATCATCAATAGAAGGAAACTTAAATTTTTTGGACACACAGTAAGTAGGGAAACTTCCTGTTGAAGAATATAATGGAAAGAAAAATCGAGGTGGAAGGATGTGATCAGTGAACTTTTGGGCATGACATTTTGCGATGCCGCTCGTATAACACATGACTGATACAGTTGGAGGAATTTGGTGGCCACAACAGCTCCTCAGGGAGCTATGAGACTGGAAGAAGATGTATAATCGTTTTCTAAATTAAAAATTGCAGATAAAAAAATGGTACTAATAGGATTGTGTCATGTTTTTCTTTTAATTTAATACAAATCCAATAAAATCTTCATAACATTTGTTGTTTCAAACTAGCAGTTTCAAAAATTTCTGTAGCGGCACCTCCTTCACCCCAGCTCAGTGTAGAGTTGAATTATGGTCTCTATTACTGAGGGAAGTTTTGATTGTGATTGTGGACGGATTTTCATGAAATTTTATATTTAGCTCTTTTAAAAAGGTTTGTCAAGTCGTCCCAAATTTCATTAAAAGTGTACAAATAAAAATCCGGAGATTATTATTATTTATTTATTTTGTTCATACATATCACTAAATTTGGGACTGGTGACTAGACCTCACAACCATAGAGGGATGGGAGTTAAGCACCTCTGTATGTGCTTGACCAATAGCTCAGACTCAGGATAATTAATCTCAAAAGCTCAAGTCTCATTAACCATAAAGCAGTATAACACTGTTCTTTTTCATATTTTGAAAGTGGTCACTCAAGGTGAGAGCTCACCATTTTTAAAACCTAGCCGCTTTCATCTTGAGATTTCAGTAGGGGTGGGAGGATCGCCTTCACGCCCAAGTTTGAGAACAAATGAGAGAGACCATGCAAAAAATGTAATGCACGTTTTAGCAAGGTGCGCGCTACTCCCACTTTTTATTCTGAAAACGTTTTTATTCACGCATATCTAACCGAAAGAAAATCGTCTTCTAAATATCTGGTCTGGTGATCACTCTATAGTCGCTTTGATTAGAAAGGCAGAGAAGACTGCGTTGAAAGTAACTTTGTATCCGTTTTATTATATTACATATTACAATTAGTTCGCAATATAGAAATATTTAGGAGTGACTGCTTTTTTAAGAGATGGATCCTAAAAAAATTCCCCATTCCTCGCCCCCTCCCTTGCAGCTGATCAGATGGTTTGGAAACCACTGTTGCAACACACACACACACACACACACACACAATAATCGCAAAAAGAGAAATAAACATCCATCACTCCAATTACCTTCCAATATCGATGTCTCACACAATACAGAATATCAATAATTAAGTTCTTCAAGGATATAGCTATCATCAATGGCGATAAGTCACGTCTGCTTCTTGATTTCCTTTATGCTTTGCATCGTACATTGGGTGGTTATCGTAATGACACGTATACGTGATCCGCCCTTCCGCATCCCTGCCTTACGGTGATCTAAAATCATTGTACACAACAAGCAGTGAGAATGGCCTTGCAGGAGGAAAGAAACAAAAAGTATGCCATCTCCGTCCTCAACCACGCAACATATTGCATCAGTGAATTGACAGTTAAGTGATGATGAGGTATATAAGCGGACAGCGAAACCTATTCGACAGAAAACGAAAGCAGAGCAAAGATGATGCAGGTAAGATGTTCGGTACAATAGTTCTTAACAGTAGTTTATCAACTAACATGCAGTGGCTTATTAACAGTTAACTGGCTCTGGTATTATTTATGGGTAGGGAGTATATCAGTTAATTTGGAATATTATTAGCCTTTTTTACTGGTGATTCAGATTGAATTAGAGAATAATTTGAACAGCTGATGGATCTGATTCACTACTGGAATTCACAAATATATACCTGAAATACTCTATACTGAAAGAAACTTCATTGAACTGGAATAAGCCTAATTAATATGTACATTTGCAATACAAATTATTTTCATCTGCACTGCAATTTTTTTCTTGGCTTTTAAATCACGAAAAAATTTTAAAATACATGCCTTTATTGTTTTAGAAATTATCGTTATTCCATCATATTACTCTGTATAAAAATAAAGCACGAACACCGCAAGTTTCATCATGACCTTTAAAGAATCCGCCTGATTCTTAGAGCGATAACACGTTTTCATTTTATTTTCTTAGAAATACAGTAAAATTAGAAATGTTTAGAAATACAATGTAAACACTACGATATTAACGTTTAAAAATAATCGTAGAAACCTCTCTCTCTCTCTCTCTCTCTCTCTCTCTCTCTCTCTCTCTCTCTGGCATTACAAGAATGTAAAATGGAATGATCCACGCGATTTCTATCTCTCTCTTTTTCTTGGTTGAATCTTAAAGTATCTTAAGAATCTATCACGGTAGTATATTAAATTTTTCGTACCCAACGTTTGTTCACAATTGTCATCTATCCAAATCTCCAACTTCATTTTCTGTCTACTCAAAAGCCAGCAACAATTGCAAAATAGTTATCAATCAATCCAAATTTAATTTTGAACAGACTAAGAGCAGAGCAGAAAACTTGCTTCTTATCCAAATGGCAGTCGAACATTCTAGTCTCAGCCAAAAGCAAAGCTTACTTACTAGCATCCAACTTTTCTTCTAACTCTTGTATGAACGATTTTGGTAAATTACCTTCAACTACATCAAATACATTCCACTCAATGTCTCTCGTGGTTTTCCAACAAAAGGATATTAAAAGAATTCTGACCAATCTTGATGCCAATAAAGCTTGGTCAGAATATACCAGGTCCTGATATAATTTCGCCACTTGTTCTCAAAACCGGTACTCCTGAGCACGGTCTTATTATGTGTCGCATTTTTCCACTGATATTTTTCTTTCTGCTTGGAAATTGCTCATATCCAGGCAGTTCCTAAAAAGAGGGCGATAAATCCCTCCTATCCAATTATCGCCCCATTGCACTTCAATTTTTTTCGAAATGGAAAAATCCAACGACCACCAACTCTTAAACTCTCTGTTTAAGAAATCTTCCATCTGATCAATTACTGCCGTTATAAATTCTGTTATATCAAGGCATAACATATTGACTAATGTTACTTATATCTGAATATACAAAGGGTACTAGGAAAGTTTTGCAATATGACGCAACAATGAATCACAGGAAGCTGCTTGTTGCTGCATGTTGAGACATATTCATACGTGCATAGTAGCCGCCGCACCAAGTCGATGGGCTCAGTTATTCATTAGTAGTGAGAGTGTAAAGTGTTTGCGATGGCATCGTGGTCACGAAATGAGATAAGGACAGTTTTGCGGTATAATTTCGTGCGTGGTGTACCCATAGACCAGTGCTTAGAAGAAATGACTCTTGCACTAGATGATGATTGTCCACATCGTACAACGATATTCAGGTGGTATAGAGAATTCCAAAGGGGAAATTTCACTCTGCAGGATTCTGAGAGGCCGGGAAGGCCACGAACGTCAGTTACGGAGGAAAATGCTTGACGAAAACAGGCGAGTGACCTACCAACAGATAGAGGATACTTTGGGCCTAAATGCACCAGCAATTCGTTCGATTCTGCAAGATCATTTGCACGTGAAGAAACTTTGTTCTCTCTGGGTGCCGCATCAACTGACTGAAGAGCAGATGACACGACGTGTGACTTGGTGCCGGGAGATGTTAAAAAAGTTTGATAAGGGACAATCTCGGTATGTGAACAACATCGTGACAGGTGACGAGACTTGGCTGTACTATTACGATCTGCCGACCAAGGCTCAAAACAAAGTTTGGGTCTTTGATGATGACGACACACCAGTAATTGTCAGAAAATCCCGATCTGTAAAGAAGAAAATGATAGCTGTATTTTTCAAATCGAGTGGAATTGTGGAACGTGTCGTTTTGGACACGCAGAAGACAGTCACAGCTAAGTGGTATACTGAACAATGCCTGCCTAAAGTCATTGGATCTATGAAGAACCTGCGGCCAAAGTCAAGAATGGACACCTGGTACCTCCATCACGATAATGCTCCAGCTTACCGCGCCAAAGCCTGCACCGAATATTTGACCACGACAGGACTGAAACTTCTCGAGCACCCTCCCTACAGTCCAGACCTTGCTCCCTGCGACTTTGCACTGTTCCCGCATGTGAAAATGAAGCTAAAAGGGAGGCGGTTTTCCAGTGATGAGGACCTTCTACGGGCTTGGGACAACGAGTGTGCTTTACTCCCTAGTGAAACTTGGCAGAACTGATTTAAAGATTGGTTTCGGAGGATGGAGAGGTGTATTGAATGTAGAGGAAATTACTTTGAAAAAATTAAATAAACAAAGCTGTATTGCAAAACTTTCCTAGTACCCTTTCTATTCTTTGGAAAAACTCAAGTTTCGTTTGGTAAAGAGCAAGTTTTGTTTGGCAAGAGCAGCTGCTTGAGTTTGGCAAAACTCAAGCAGTTACTCTTGACCTTTGTAAAGCTCTTGATCTTGTCTGGCACAAAAATCTTCTAAATAAGTTTCCCTCCATCTCATGGATTTACACTTTTCTGCAAATGAGTATCCAATTTTCTCTCCGACAACTCACTGCGATGAAAATCTCTCTCTCTCTCTCTCTCTCTCTCAGCATAAGCACACATCAAATATTGCTTGCTCCGCATCAAATATCTGAGTTTCTTTCTTTTCGTTCATGACATTGCTTTTTGTTTTACTAAACTAGTGATTCCGTACAAATCTCAAATGCACCCTACAATGGAATATTGTTCCAACATTTGGGCCTGTACCCCCACCACCTCTACTGAAACCTCTCTCTAGCTTCTAGCCTCCAATCAACGGAGGCAGTCAGTTTAATTGATGATCTTACAACGGGCCTCCACTCTATTATGTTTCACAGATGTTCAGTTTATGCACCGTGCCTTTTCTATAGATACTTCCAAACGTACTGTTCTTCCGAATTGGCATCTATAATCATACCGCCCTCTTTCAAACCAGTCCGAACAAGTGCCATAACCAGCGGGCATCCATTCACTGTGCAACTCCAAACTCACTGAACCAACTTTTACTCTTCCTCATTTATCCCTTCTGTTTTCTGGAACAACCCTTCCTTTACATGTATTTCCAGAAAATTACAATTTACAGAAATTCAATTCTAATCTCAACTAACTTGACTCTTCTCAGCCTTCAAACCATGCACAGTACCAAGCACTATAGGTTCTAATACCTTTAGTGTTTGGGCTTTTATAAAAAAAAAAGAAAAAAAAAGGGAGTTAGTAATAAACAGTGTAATGAATGGGTAAAACATTTATGAACGAGGAATTAATACCCCGTTACTGCAGTTACTTTCAGAAAAAATTTTAGCACGTATGTAAATATGGAGTATGACATTTTACTATATAACGCCGTATGGTATGAGATGGATAACAACAGAAGTAATTAAATTGTCATTAGCGTTGATTTATGCGTCAAAGTGGTGTATTGCTTGTGGTAATTATCTTGCAGAACCCAAATAGTTAGCGGTTCGATTCATGCAATAGAGGTGTGTATAGACTTGCACGTGAAAAGAGAGAAGTGAGAAGGGCTACTCCAATCTGTTTTTAACATCGCAAAAAGGTGTCACCAGAGAAGTAGAGGAGAAACCTTGACCGTCACACATCATTAACAGAATGTCTTTTGTTAGTATCACCTTGAAAAGACAAAAGATCAATGTTAAATGTTCATTGTTTCTGAGAAGGTATATAATGGAGAAAATTTCTTTTCTGTTTAAAGAAACTTCAGTGATTAAAAATGCAGTTTGTATATAGTGACGCAACTATTACACCGCAAAAGCCTTTACGTTATAAAATAAAACCGTTCCACCGGAAATAAAAGCAAAAAAACAATCTAATTTAAAACGCAAGGCAAAAATTAAAATACAAAAAAACTGTAGCGGCCTTCCCAACCCTAAGTTGCTTGTTCACCCTGTCGTGGGGTAAGTTGCTATCCAGAGTTTGCACACAATTATTCGATTAACTTAGTTTATAAGGATTACATCAAAGTTTGTCTTTTCGTTAATTCCACATTTGTATTTTTTTACTTTCAATTTCTTTCTTACTTATGGAGTTTAATTTTCTCCACAGCTTTGGTTACTGACAGTTTTATTGGGGAGCGTTGCCAGCTCAGGAATTTATTATTTTCCAACAAACATTGGGCAATCTCCAGCTTCCGTAAGTATACGACGTTTTTTTATTTTTATTTTTTCGTAAAATGCAGAATATATATTTCATGTTATTTTATAATTTTCAAAGCGAAATGAATTTTAAATTAATATTATAAGCCAATACAGCCAAATGTATTTTATATAATAGTAAATATTATAACAAATTAAATATTATTTTTCTGATTTACTGCCTATTTATTCTGAATTTAAAATATTAATCATGAATATCACTCTGTCTGATAGTCTATTCCGGTTACTATCAGATATTTAAACATTGATACATTTCCTCCCCTCCCTTTTAATCTACTCAGGAGCCGAATTCATATTACTATGCGGGCATTCTGAATTCATAAATTCAGAAATCATAAATAAATACATTTAAGGTTCACATTGACGCCACTACCATTCACTTAAATAAATATTCTTTACTGCAGAGAAAACCTCCAAAGTAGGCTTTCAACCAACGAACGATAAACTTAGATGGATAAGGTACGGATCTCTTGTAGAACCATGACCAATGTGACCAATGTGACCAAGCTACCAATGTGAACGCGTTGGTCTGGCCCCAACTGATGTTCCAATTCGTCCTATAGGCGTTCCTTACACCAAATAACTGCCACCTCGTAAGTAACATGGAATTGTCCAAAATGTTGAGGCAAGCGTCGGCGTTCATGGTCCCCTGCACAACTATCATAGATGTTACGGGAGCGAACTGGACCGGGCGATTGCCGCCGGATCCAATAGCATGTGTCGCACGTTACCGCTGCAAAAAAGAAAAAAAAAAAAAAAAAAAGAAAAAAAGGGAATAAATTGTTAGAGGCCACCAGAGCTAACTACAGTTAATCGTCTGAGCGGGTAGGGCAATGTTCTTCACCGTCCTCCCCACCCTGGGTGGAAAAGGCCCGGGTTCGAATCCCGTCGATAAGGCGAGGAACTTTTATGGGCTTTTTTCACTCCGGGTGAGTTAATTGGTCTCAGGCGTAGATAGCAAGGTTTTCCCCTCCAGAAAAACGGGTTTTTCGCCAAGAAGCAGGCAAATCGAACAGAGAATACACACAATTTACAGACAATACACATGGGTAGTTGAAATTAAGTTTCCAGGTGACCCCTAACATAATAATAGTTAAAAAAAAAAAAAAAAAAAAAAAAACTACAGTTATTCAGTGAAAGCCTCCCCACACCACACGACAACTCTATCTCCTCCGAACTTTACTGGCAAAATGCACTCCTGCAGCAGCACACGTTTTCCAATCATCCTTCGCATTCACATCTGCCATATCTGATCGAAATAGGGTGCTGCAAAATTTGTTACTCCAAGAACTGATTTCCACTGCTATATAGACCAATTGCAAAGTTCTTTCAACAAGAAAAGCGAAACCGCTGATTGCGGTTGGAGATGTTTGGCTTATACGCTGCTGCTATCCCCATAAAAACTAAGCCTGTGGATCTCCGTATGCAGTGTATTCGTACAGACGTCAATTTTATTTGACACAAACTTCTAATTGATGCTTTGTATGGATGTCTGCCAAGATTGTCGTACTAACTTTCCGAATACTCCTCTAGTCATGCGAAGCGAACTTCCATGGTCTTACTGTACATTGCTGGAGGACAGTGGTGCTGTCACACTTCCACTTCATGTAACTTCCCCGAAGGTCGACTTTGGATGGTGCAGGCTGTCTGGAATTTCATGAATCGATAAGCCAGAAATTGGACATACGACAACAACACCTGTCTCGAAATCAGTCGACTCGGCTCTATATGCCATAACGAGAACGTGTGTAGCTCATACCTCTTCCTTATAAATATCGGTATGAATTACTGTTTATCCAGGTGGACCATGAAAACAGGGGTGTCCGATATTTTATGGTGGGTAGTGTATATAAAAATCAGAGCTTTCGCGTATACATTTATTATTGAGATACTTCTTTGCGTGCTTTCTTAGCAGGCTGGAGGTTGTGTTACTTGTGCCAATTTGAAAAGGTTCAGTTCAAATCCAGTCCATGACACCATGAACTTTACTAAGATTATTTCGAGGAGAGCTAAATCAGCCCTTTGGCAGATTTAGTCGGTCTCAAGCGAGGGCAGCATGGTTTTTCCTCCCGGAAACTCTGATTTTTCCTGCAGCAAACAGAAAAGCGACCTCGGAATCCGCTCAATTTACAGACAATATACACGAGCAACATGGTCTTAGATACTCTTAAAACCCAACAACATTCATTCACTTATTTACAAAATTTAAAAATGTTTAATGAGACCTTCCCTTCCCTACAGACTATTTCATTATTATTTTTTTGTTTTCTCATTCCATCATAATTTAGGTCCATTCGTATGTTCCACCTGCAGGAGATGTACTGCCCTCTCCATATTCGTTTAGCTATCAGGCAGCTGCAAAAGGAGGAAGCAGTACGCGAAGTGAGTCCGGCGATAGCTCAGGGAAAGTAACAGGAAGCTACACTGTTGATGGTCTAGAAGGAAAACGAACGGTGCACTACGTCGCTGATGCAGGAGGATTTCGCGCAAATGTTGTCACTGATGAAGCAGGAACAAAAAGCACTAATCCTGCTGATGTTACTATTCATTCTTCTGCTTCGCAGTTTTCTTTACCATCTGCTGGACAACCTCTGGCTTCCTATAGTTCGGATATTCTCTCCTCGGCAAAATATGAGGTAATGAATCCGAGTCTATTTTAGCTGTTAAGAACTGTTTTTTGTTAAGATTTCCTTAAATATACTATCATCGAGAGTTTTGGTTGGTTGGTTAGTTGGCTGGTTGGTTGTTGTAGGATCTTAAGCCATATTGCGTCGTATATAATATGTCTGTAAACTGAGTGTGTTCTGTGGTCGATCTACTGTTTTCTGGACGAAAAGCCCGAGTTTCCAGGAGAAAAAACCATGCTACTCTTGCCAGAGACCGACAACTCGGCTATGTTGCGAAAAAGGATCATAAAAATTCCTACGGGATTCGAACTCCACAGAGATTTGTTCCTAGTTATTTTTTAGATGATAATGACGAGATGGCTTTATCAAACGGATGGCTCGTTACCAGTTTGGAAATGGTCTGACATATGATTTCTGTCACAAACTAGAGGAATCCTGTACAAATGGTTTTCTTTTATTTCTACTCCAAGGTTATAGTTAAGAAGCTGTTTAAACTTCGGTCATACATTTCCAATATCGGCCATACAAACAGATATGATTCCCCAGAACTTACCTCAAACAACCCAAACCTAATCCGATAAGCGCGGTTAAGCAAATTTTCAGAAATTACTTGGCTGGGCAACTACATGGCACACCAGAAATCTGTTAATCGATAAACTAGAAATGGATTCTATGGAATCAGTAAGCATTACTCATGCGTGCCGTCCGAAATTTCATTTTTAACGTCCTGAAGAAGTTGGGAAGTCGTTTATTACATTTCTATAGCTTAATAAATTTATTAAGAATAACACATAGAGAGGTCTACACATAGATTTACTTTTTACATGAAATACACTCAGTGTTTACTGAATTATGACCACCTACCTAATAACGTGTTGGACCACCGTTCGCATGGAAAAGAGCCGCTATTCACCTAGGCAGTGACTCCACTAGATGTCTGAAGTCGTCCGTAGGTATCTGTAGCCATGTTGCCTGCAAGGCTTTCCACAGTGTCGGAATATATGACAGTTTCGTGTCCATACACCTCACTCCCCGTTACAAAACATCCCACAGGTTCAATTGGAATGAGGTCAGGCCAATTTGGAGGAAAATCAAGATTGGTGATATCTTCGCTGTGTTCCTCGAACCGCTCGTGCAAAGTGCAGGCCCGGTGACTCGGCGCATTATCGTCTTGGAAGATCCCGTTTCTCTCCGGGAAAAAAAATGCTACATAGCAGGGTGTGCATGGTCTCCTAAGAGCTGTCGGTGGACCTAACCAATGAAACGTTGGTCCATACGCACCAGAGGTCCTAGTTCTTGCCAGCAAAAAGTGCTCCATATTAAGCAACCACCCACCTGGATAGTGGATACCATGCACAATGGGTTCAAGGACTATTGTCGCTTGAGCTACACACGAAGACGTCCGTCTGCGTGTTGTACCAGATATTTGGACTCGTCCGACCAGCACACTCGTTTCCAATCCTCTAGTGCCCAACTAGCGTGTTGTCCAACACAGCATTCGCTGTCAACGATTATCAGTGATGAGGAGAAAGTGTACCTTTTTCTTGGGTCGTCTGCTCTGGAACCCAACACGTCTGAGCGTGCGGCGCATCGTAATTTGGGATTCTACATATTGTATTGAGATGTCAACTATCGCACAGCGACCTGCTGTGCGATAGTTGACATAAACGTCCACTTTGCGTAATCCTTCACAATTCTGTCAGCGGGAGGTGTTTGGATACCATTCTTTATACACCTTAACCAGAGTGGACAGTGAGAAACCCACAAGACACCCGAGCTCCTGCAATCGTGCTCTTTACTACGTTCCACAACTACTACTTTATCACTTTGATTTGCACAACCAGATGCAAATTACCACTGCTCTAGCGTACGAAGCTGTTCGGCTTTTTATACTGCGAGCTTTGTGACATAGTCCATTACGGATGGGGTCGTCATAATTCGGTGATCAGTGAGCGTATATACGTAACTGTAACTCAAAGAGATTAACAAAATTTCACGATTTCAACGGTAGATCATGCATAGTGATGAAAGTGTAGTTTTTTTAATGGCTCTATGACATTTATGGAATCAGTGACGAATTTTTTTATTTTTATTTATTGGTAGTACTGTGATGGAAAGACGATATTTAGAAGTGAGATCAAAAGCTACATGACCCACCTATCTAAATTCCGAAGAGGTCGAATTGTTGGCGCACGTTTAGAAGGGTAATCAGTGACTAAAACTGCTGATTTCTTTAAGGTATCCAGAGAAAATGTATCGAAAGTGATATGTAATAGTAAGAATTGTAGCAGCAAATCGAAGCTGACTGAAGGAGACAGCCGGATACTGAAAAGAATTGTAGCCCGAAAACATAAAACTACTGCTTCAGAAATAAGTGCAGAACTTAATGTGAATCTCAGCAACCATTTTCTAGCAAAACAGTTCAGCCAGAACTTCATAATGCTGAAATTTATGGCAGCGCCGCTATTGCTATTGCCACTCGTTTCTGATAGTAATGCTAGAAAAAGGATGCAATGGTGCAAGGAACACAAAAACTGGGCACTTGATTATTGGAAAAATGTCATATTTTCGGATGAATCATCATTCACAATTTTTCCCAACATCAGGAGTTTATGTTTGGCGAATGCCAAAGAAAGCACATCATCCTGACTGTCCTGCGCCAAAAGTCAAACATGTAGAAGGATCAAATGGTTTGGGCAGCAATATCTTGCTGTTCTTTAGGTCCTACCATCACCCTGAATGGGTGAATTTCTGTCGCTAATTACCTTGACATTCTGAGTGCCCAACTTCAACCCATAGTGCAAGCATTGTTTCCCACAAACTGCCATATTTAAAGATAATTCTCCGTTACACACAGCTAGATGCGTGCAATCTTGATTTGAGGTGAATGAAACTGTGGCTAAGCATTTCCCATGACCTGCACAATCACCAGACTTAAACGTTATTGAGCCACTCCAGGTTGAAGAGGTGAATGATAAGCAAATTTTCTCCACTTCATCACTCGAGGAGCTTGAAGCGTTCTTCCCTGAAGAACGGTCCAATATTCCTCTTAAGAGAGAGTTCATTCCAGATTTATTTAAACTATTGCATGATGAATACAAGCTGTTTTAAAAGCAAGGAAGGAGCGGCCCAACATCATATTAATGCATATCTGTAACTCATCGCAGGTGTTTCAATTGTTTTGTCCACCCCCTGTCATTAATATGATCTCTAGTACAAGTCAGACTGCCTTCGTATAGATTTATACGAAGGCATATATAGAAAAAAGTGTGTGGGGGAGTTCCCCTGTGGTCATAAGTTGGCCAATCCAGCCTTAAGCAATTCTACAGCCACGAAAATGAATATATCTTTTATATACAGTATATCTGAATCTGTTGCATCGCATTAATAGTAATTATTATTATTATTTTATTTATTATTATTTTTGTAATTTTCTTTAGGGAGCAGGAACTTCCTTTACATCAGGAGCAGATGAAATTCCACGCCCTTATTCTTTTAGTTACGAAGCACGTGCTGACGATGGGAGTGGTAGCAGTTCAAGAAGAGAGGCAGGAGATGCTTCCGGCCAAGTGACTGGCAGTTATTCCCTAAGTACTAAAGAAGGACTTAAGAGAACTGTAGATTACACTGCTGGCCAAGGCGGTTTCAGTGCCAAAGTTGACACCAATGAACCTGGAACAAGGAGTGAAAATCCTGCCCACGCCCTTTACTATTCTACTGCTTCAGGAAGCAGGCCAGGAGAAGCCCAGAGCCAACAACATCACTATTTTCAACAGGGAGCTGCTGGGTCTGCGGAATCTTCTCTTACTTATGGAGCAAGTGAAATTCCTCATCCTTATTCTTTCAGTTATGATGCACGTGCAGATGATGGTAGTGGCAGCAGTTCGAGAAAGGAATCAGGAGACGCTTCTGGTCATGTAACAGGAAGTTACTCCCTTAGCACAAAAGAAGGTCTCAGGCGAACTGTAGATTATACTGCTGGTTTGGGAGGATTCAAAGCAAAAGTCGATACCAATGAACCTGGAACAAAAAGCGAAAGCCCTGCTGATGCCATTTTCTATTCAACTGCTCCCAGAACCCGGCCAGGTTCAGCGGCAATATCAGGAGCTGCAGCAGCTTCGGCAAGCCAGCATTACTTCCAACAGGGATCCGTTCAACCATCACATTACCAGGTATGATGTTGCAAGGTTAATAACATTATTAACTTTTCTTTCTTACACGATATTTTAGAACTTTAATATTATTACTGCCGATTTCTTTATTTTTGTTATTATTATTATTGTTTTTTTTTTTTTTTACAATAATACAGAGTAGGATCAAATCCCGTATTTCCCTTGAATATTTCTAACTTCTAATCACTGCTGCTGCTGCTTTTTTTTTTTTTTTTTTTTTTTTTGTCTTAACTAGATTTACGCCTGACGTGGCCCAGTGGTTAAGAGCGAGAATGCAGCCATACACGCTCTTTGAGTGGAAATTCAAAAATTTTAACATAGTAATGAAGATAATGTAAGAGCACAAAATTACGTTAATCAGAAACATCCGGTATATCACTTAGTAGCATTGCGGCTTCTGATTAAAAACAGCGTTGTCACAGAAAAAAAAAAGCGAAAATAAGACATTCATTAAGCTGTCATAATGCAAGATTCCTGGTGTTTTTTTGTTTTTTTTTTTTAAGCTGCGCTTACTAAGTAGGCACAGCATACATAATTTTTTTTTTTTTTTTTTTTGCATCTGGCAGTTGCAGCTGGCTATAAAGTGTCATTTAGTCATGTCATCACAGTAAAATAACACTGAAAAAAAAAAAAAAAAAAACACCTTTTTGTACTTCTGTATTCATTACGGATTTATAACCAATGTTATAAATGATTATATAAAGTACTGTACTTGATTCTTCAGCCAACAGAACAAGGATGCGGTCAACTTCGAGACTGGCTCTCATCGTTACATATAGCAAATAACCAAAGCATGCGCAAAATGACGCCTTGGAACGCAAAAGCATCACTACTGAAGCGGCCGAAGGATTATTATTATTATTAGTCATATGGTGCAAAGAAGTCTGAGGCTTTTGCTGCACCAGCCAAAAAAAAAAAAAAATACTGAGTTACCCTGTGAGTGAGACAGAGAGAGAGTCAGAAATAGAAGAGAATCACCAAGGAAGAGAAGAATGATGATATCCTGCTATAAGGTGCCAAAAAAAGAGCGGTTCCAGTTTTTCGTCTTGCTTACTTTTATTACTGTTAATTCGCAATGACTAAATCATTTAAAAAAAACACACACACACATTTCGTCGCGGTCATACAGTGATAAATTTGAAATTAAACAACTAGCCTAAAATCTAACGTTAAATTTAACGTTAATCTAGCGTTAAATCTATCGTAAAAAAGAAAAAAAAAAATTTTTTTTTTTTTTTTTTTTTGCTTATTTTGGCACTGTCAGTTGAAATCACAAGTGGCTGCAGTACTGGCACCTGATAAAGTTCAATAACCTTAACAAACAATAATATAATCCCACGGTGTTATTTATATCTTAAATTATATGAATAGCGTTATCAAATCATTTTCTGTCTTCTCCCAGTATACATTTTATAATTTTAGACAGGGAAGAATTTAATAAATAGAATACAGTAGTTCATTATCCGTCAGTAGCTCAAAAAAAAAAAAAGTAAAGTGGTCGTTCCTTAATTAATAAACAGCATTGAAATAAGCGCAGTCATTCGCAGATTTGGCTTCGACAGTCAGTGGCAATACCAATATGAATAGAATTGCGTGCCAGATGTCATGTATAGATAATACTGTAGTAGCAGACGAACTGCGTGCTCGCCAGCGTGGATATAAGAAGTTATATTTTAATCAAATAAGGAAAGATAAATAACCTCGATTTTCTTTATGTTTGCTTTCTGACCCTTTCCTTTGTAACGCAGACATATAAATCATTTTATAGGTTGACGACTGCATATTTATCGTAGGGACATCTTCTCAAGGCCTCCCCCCCCCCTAATTAAGATAGTACTTTATTATAAGATTTACAGTTACCTTCCGGTACACTCCCCGGTTGCCGGTGCTATTCCTCGCCAAAGCCAAAAAAACTGAATTCGCATTTACAGAATACATTATATTGTGTTAATGACAGAATAATAGGTTTCCAAAATACTCAAACTTTAAATCCAACGATATATATATGAAAAATACAAAGTCATATAAAAAAATTGTTTAGTGTCTTGTGGGCATACTCATATAACCTCTGAAGCCACCGACACCAGAGAGCTATGTCTATGCTGCCTATCAAATCGTGCAGTAACCCCATATATATATATAAAATTATCTTCCAGCCAAAGAGATTATCACAAAAAGCAAAACAGACAATATATACGGAACCTAAAGTAAAAATCCAAAAGTAAGCAAATACGTATGTATGAATAAAATTAAAGGTGACTTACCACAAAATCATGCTGTAACTTTACACACAGAAGCAACCTTTTTGCAATAATTCTTTTAGGGGCATTGATGCAACCATATAACACACTTACTAAGAGTGACACAAGATTAGTATAACACATTCCAGAATCACTATTAAATAAAAAAAATTTTTAAAAATGTCGCCATAGCTCAGTTTACATCGGCGCAGCGCACTCCATTTTGGTTACACTGAAAATCGGACTTGCCGAAAACCCTGGTGGAAACCGCAATCCCAATAATTGTTTATAAATTTGAGAAAAAAATCATAAATATTCATGTGATCACAAAAATAAATATGTTTATTATTAAAATTTAATGACACTTTTAAACGTTACTAAAATTTTAGCTTAGAATTTTATTAACATAAGAATAATCAATAAGATAAATAAAAAAGCCTGTGATTATTCCAGGTTAAAGTGTTAATTTTTAGTCAAGATTAATTATAGACTGTTGATGTTTAGTACTTCCTGTTTTAAGACATATTAGTAAGAACACGATAGTTTTGAAAAGAGAAATTTTCAGGGGTATATATATATATATATATATATTCTTTCCCGCATATTCTCATTTTTAATTAATTTTTAAAGGATCGGAACCATATTTTAAATAGATAGAAATGAGAAAAAAAATAAAGCTATAAATATGCAAAATGGTCAATTCAGTGACGTATCATCCTACGGCACAGGTGGTGCAATTGTCCCAAGGTCCGGAGCTCAGGGGAGGGTCCAAAAGGAATAGAGAAACGTAAAATACCTTTCTCTGTTTTATGTTGTTTATGTGACACCCTGGCTCAAGTTCGTGATGATACGCCACGGTGTCAACTCGTTTAATCGAGCAAACCCCGAACTTGGAGCGAGCAGTGCCCACGATTGAATCCTTCCAAACACTATTTTTGTCCGCTACTTCCGTGCTTCCGGCAGTAGTATGACACGTCTGTTTTAGTTAGGTTGTACAGTTTGTATTGCTTTAAGTAATCTGTACAATCGAGTATCAACGTGACTTTTATATACTGTATATATATTTTTTAATTTAGAACTTTTTGCTGTTAAACTTTAAACTGTGTCATTTACGTCTTTTAATGATGGTATTAAAAACGTCTTAGTAATAATGATATTACACAAAAATGTTAAAAATTTTGCTGCCCATAATTTTTTTTCTATATTGTACGTAAGGATCACTTACAGAAGTCGGTAACGCTGATCCATATTCATCTTTCATATTGTCTGCATAGCCACTAGCCAGGAAGACATTGCTGAAGAACCCTCACATTCTTCTAATTTTTGATTTTATGAGCCCTGAAAATAAAACTAAAATATATATTATATCTAAAATTAAAAGTTGTTTCTAAACTGCCAAGAGAAATCAAAATATGAATACTAAATGTTTCATGTCTCAGATCTTGAATATTTCAAAGTAAAAAAAAAAAAAAATCAATCAAATTATTATATTAGGGTCACCCGTAAATGATTACATATACCCGTTTATGTATTATTTCTGTAATTTGTGTGTGTGTTCTCTGGTCGATTTGCCTGTTTTGTTGGACGAAAAAAACCCAGTTTCTTGGGAAAACACCTTGCTATCTACGCCTGAAACCGACTAACTCAGCCACCGAGTGGAAAAAAACCCATTATCGTTCCTCACGCGTCATCGACAAAATTGGAACCCGGGCCTTTGCAACCCGGCGTGGGGAGGACGGTGACAATACCACTGTGCTACCGAGCAGACAATATTTTAAGATAAATTAAAAAAAAATAAAATAAAGGAACTAAATTATTTTCTTTAATTTTTTTCCATTCAATATCAACTTTACCTGCAGGCCGCTAATTTAAAGATTTATTTAATATCTTATTTTCCTAAATTTAGAAAGGCTCTTTAATTTTCATCAGTTATATTTCCAAGTTGTTATAATTAATATATTAAATATAATATAAATTGCAAAGATCTCAAACATATCCGGACATAACGGTCCATTCTCATATTGGCATTTTTTGTTTTGTCTTTAGCAAGCTCCATTCAACCTTCCATCGGTACAAGGAGGACCACCTTCTCCCTATTTCTTCAATTATGAGGCACATGCTGATGGTGGAAGCAGTTCTAGAAAAGAATCGGCTGACAGTTCTGGAAAGGTGACTGGAAGTTATTCTGTTGACTCAGATGGTCTCTCAAGGACAGTGGATTACATTGCTGATGAAGGCGGATTTCGTGCAACAGTAAAAACAAATGAGCCTGGTACGAAATCGCTTAGTCCAGCTGATGTTAGTCTCCATTCTTCTTCTTCTTCTTTTTCAACGTTTTCGGGCTTTCCAGTAAAGTTCCCCCCATCGTTAGGATATGGAAAATCAATTGACCACAAAAAATTGGTATTAATACCGACTTATAATAAAAGTTGGTAGATAGCTTTAGCAACAAAAATCATGCAATTTGATATTTACTTGCTTTGCATTTGAAAGAGACCAAAAAAAAAAAAAGTAAAAAATAACGCAAAATGAAACAGAAAGAATAATAAAGAAAAAAGATTTAATAAGATTAAATAAATAAATAAAATGGGAATCGGGGATTCTTAAGTGGAACGAGGCCAAGTATAATGTTCCCATGAGTTGTATTCACCAATGGGAAATGACTTTTACCAAATATATGCTGATGTAGTCTTCTAAGAAGATATATCAGCTGGCTACAATGCTGTCTTTGTAAATGGTGCCAAATAAAGTCTTTTATGCATATATAAAGTTTTTGTAGTATCTAGTTATCTTATGTGTGCTAAACATTTCAGTAGAGAACTTCATTTTGTCAATGAATATCCCTCTAATGCATTTATTACATTGAGCAATATTTGGCTACTCAGTTGAAAACAAAAGCAATATTAATGAAAAGTAATTTTCATTCATTAGCCAATTATGATATTCGTGAAGGACACAGCTCATAAACCTGAGTTGATCCCATTTCTACGTTCTGATAATGTAAATCAATTGAACGTGTGTTACACTTACAAATAACTACACTAGCCAACAAAAAAAAAAAAAAAAAAAATTGTCATATTTTTTTAAATGAAAATATGTGATTCTGGAGGAAATAAACGCGCTGATTCCGAAAATCACCATTAAAAGTCTCTATCATGTCTATATAAAAAGATGTACCAACGTTTAAAGTTAAAATAGAGAAATATATACGTATAATTCAAGTTTGTAACATAGGTGCAAAAAATATTATACGTTCTCCTTTTTTCCGAAGTTAAATGAGCTATAGCTCATTTAACTTAGAAAAAAGCTTCTTGCATACTCTCCCTCACAAGGAGTCAGTGGTAATTCCCCATCATTACAGGATCTCAATGACCTTAATATCGCTTTTCATTGTGGAAATAACTTGATGAAACCGCTCCCTTTGTTCATCACTCGCATCTCCCAGATTTTCGGAGAAAAATTCGAGATGGGAATGAAGAAAATGAATTTTCAACGACATTCCACAGCCATGTTTTTGTAGCACTCGAGTAAATTAGACACCAACATTTCATGGTTTACTTCTTTCCTGTTACGCAAGAAACCGTTTACTACCGCCTTAAATGATCGCCAAGCTGCCAATTCAACCTCCTTTAACTGGGTTTCAAACACATCGTCTTTCATGAGTTTCCTAATTTGGGGTCCTACGAAAATTCCTTAAGTTTTCCATATGTTAAATTAGGAAACACACTTCTCGAGTATGTAAATCCGTTGCCTTCTTTATCTAGTCCCTTCACTAAATTTTTCATCAATCCAAGTTGATGTGCAAGGGTGGAATATATTTTACATTATGTTGTCCTGGTATGAACTCGTCCCGTTGTCCCAATGTTACACTACATAATGTTCTTCTGTCGCACAGCTGTCTCACAAACACAACAAACAACATTTTGTGAAACCTTCCCCCCTGAAAACTAACAAGCAAACCTATAATCTTAAGATCACTGCATATGTTCCAACCATACAATAATGGTATTTTACAGCATGTAGAGCCTTAGACATGTTTTAAGTCCAACTGAATGAAACACAGGAACTGATGGAATTTCGTTGCCATTATGAAGAAAAACTGCTTTTAAATTTAATTTTGAGGCATCTATGAAAGACGCCATTCATCTGACTTATGCATGACACCTAGTTCTTTCAGAAGTCCAATAATGTCTTTTCAAAAACACATACTGTCCTCCGCAGCAAAATATTTCGAAAACTTTTCATGTCTTTTTCGAAACACTGAAATCTTTGTTCCTGCTGCGAGTATATTCCACTCTATAACATAGAACCGAAGTTCAGCTTGTTCTTTCGGCAAATTTAAGTTTCGAATCAAATCATTCAACTCACCTTGTTTGATTAAATGTACTTCACTACCTGAAATTACTGACTGATAATCGACATCATGTGAAGTGGTAGGAGGACCGCACCCTCCTACTCTCGAGAAGCTGTTTATATTTGGAGGATAGATTTACAACCATGAGAACACGTCAAGATCAGTTAATACTTGGAAAACCTTGGCACAGCCTACAAAAATCCTCACTAAAAACGCTGTGTGCTCTCTTCAAATTGTAAATTGTTGCATCGGAATTTGAACCTAAGAACCATAGGTAGAAGTCTGCTTATGTTTATCACAAGAAAACCGAGGCCAGAATCGATTGCTAAAATTAAGAGAATTGGGATATCTGTTATAACAAATAAGTATGTCATACATTACTGGCTAGATTAAGCGAAATTGGCATATTTTGGTAAAACTTAACTCCCTCTATATTTAATAACTGTGACGTGATGTGAAACTATCATAGTGATTTTCGAAATCTACGCATAAAAATTGGTTAAAATAGCATTTAAGTTCTTGGAGGTAAAAATAGAGTTGGCTAGTGCTTTCATCAGCCGAGATTATTTGTTGGCAGAACTTCATAGTAAGTATTATTAAGAAGGAACATAAACTACAATATGTTGGTGAGGAAGCAATAATTTGTTATCTTTGATGGTTTCAGAAACAATTAAATATTTCCATTCCAGTGATTGGAGGACATTCAAAGTTGCACTAAACCTATCTTTATATTGTTACTACACATGAGAATCAAAGACAAACACATGATATTGAATGCCAGGAACCCTTTAAGAATTAACAAAATAAACACCACAATATAATTCGGCCATTGACGATGCAAAAAATTTCATCATCATGAAGGGCGGATGAAGTCCCTTGAATGGTTTTTACAATTCATGGACTTTTGTGGTTCTATTCAGCCATTCTTACGATGGGAATTTTACATAATTCTTATACCCATGGTTGATTATCGCATCGTATAAGGCAATGGATGAGCCTCATCTTCAGTACTTTTATACACGTCTTACTTTTTCTGAGACCGCGCAGGTAGCAACAGTTATAATCGCCGTCCTCCCCACACCGGGTAGAAAAATCCCGTCAATGACACAAGGAACTTTTATGGGATTTTTCCCGTTTTGCCAAGAAAACAGGCAAGTCGACAAAAGAATACGCAATTTATGGATGTTGCTCATGGGCAGATGAGTTAGTTCTTGGGTGGCCTTAATATGACAGTAACCAAATACAGCACAAATGTCCTCGCGGGTAGCACGTGGTTATAATCAGTCGCCATCCCCCCACCGAGTGGAAAAATTCTGGGTTCTAATCCCGTCAATGACGCAATGAACTTTTACGGGCATATTTCATTCCGTGGCTGAGTTAATCGGTCTCATGCGAATACAGAAAAGGCTTTTTCTCCTTTAATCCAAATTTTTTTTCTTCCAGCAAAGCAGGAAAACCGACCAAAGAGCACATGAAATTTGCTGACATAATATACATGGGTGTATGCTTTTGTACTGTGGTACCCGTAATATGAAATACATATTTAATAAGAACAACAACCAAACAACAACTAACAAACAGCGCTTCTGCGGTCAGAAACAGCTTATTGATGTCAATGGAGTATGACAAGACCTATGCAGGGTAATAGAACGGCTACAGTCAATCAAATAACAACCCAGTATAACAAATGGCAACCAAAGAGGTATTTCAGAATGCACAACCGTTCTTACTTTGTCACGAATAGATAATTTCAGCCGGCAACTGAAACGTGTGTGTTCCACTCTCAGCAAAAAATGAAAAGGTACGATTACAATGGCTCAGAAACATTTTTCGAATCCTCCACTGGACAGTGGAGATTGTAAAAACGTTTCCTGATCTGACAAATGTTACTGCTGTTTCATGCTGAAGAGAGTATCACAGTGTTGAAAAATACCATGAGTTCCTTGGGTCCATCTTGCCAGGTGTGAAAAATGCAGGCTGATTGTAGTGCTTAAGTGTTTTTGTGATGCACATCGGGCCCTTTGATATCAGTGGAGCAACGTTTGAATGTTTTACTAGAACAAATATAAATGCTAGAATCCGTTGAAAATTTGGAATTTTGCCATAGATTATCTGTAAATTATCTGAGACTGAATTCAATTTGTTGAGTGGCTTACTGAGTCACCAGATCTCAATCCAATTGAGCACCTCTGAGAAGATGCAGAATGAACTTTTCGGAGCAGAAATCTGCGGCCAACTAATTTGCAACAACATTGGAAAGAAATTGAATCAAATGGAGTCCATGCCATAACGAATCTGAGCGTTAAAGGATAATCTTTCCGCTATTAGGTAACGTAAGTACACGTAATGTTAAATGGTCACTCAACGTGTATTCTTATTGAAGTGCTTCAGAATATGATGTCATACTATACAATTTTGTATCTAACGACCCAAAAGTTCGTTACTAAAGTTCTAGAGTTATCGATAGCAATCGGGATCTCCCGCTGTTGTTCATCAAATGGTAATGCCACCTACCTTGATTTAAGAGCTTCGGTTACCACTAAAGAATTAGTAAATTACGTAAACTACCAATCTGCAAATTATTATTATTATTATTATTATTATTATTATTATTATTATTATTATTATTAGCCATATGGTACAAGGAAGCCTGAGGCTTATGCTGCACCGGCCAAAAAAAAAAAAAAAAAAAAAATTCCCTATTACCCTGAGAGACAGAGAGAGAGAAGTAGAAAGGAATCACCAAGAAAGAGAAGAATGATGATATCCAGCTCAGAACCCTATTGACAATATTATGTACAGCGCTGTTTATATTCAGTTAAATATACTGTTTATATGTGTCTGTAATGGTCTAATCCTGGTGAGATGCATAGTTATTTAGACATATCCGTTGAAGAAGATGTATAAACATATGATAAATGCCAGGTATAACTGCATTAAATTAATTTAAATATATCACACTTTTAATACTTTTCTACTTCATCAAATGACAAAATACTTCAAAAATAAATGTTTCGCATTTTTCAATATTATTCGGGAGTTTACGACACGTCTGATTTGCTATTTAAAATTAATTTAATTAACAAATCAGATGTTTAATTAAATACAGTTATTTCTGGCATTTATCCTACGTTTGTGAATACTGCCAATGGACATCGCTAAATTATTGAATAACAACTCAAGGATGGTTGAGTGGCAGGAGAAAGAGAGTGGTAATTATTGGCCATTGCTCATAACGACTAATGTTATTAGTGGTCCCTCAGCATCCAGTGCTATGTCCCTTACTATTTTCAGTATTTATTACTGATATTAATGAAGGCAATGTCGAAATTTGCTAATGATACAAAGGTTGGAAGTGGTTAGTGACAGAAATCAAGGTATGCTACTGAAGCAATAAATTTCACAGATGAACCGAGAAGTGTCAATTGAGGTTTATCATTGATATATGCAAGGTTCTGCGCTTCGGTAGCAGTACGCTCAAAATACCATACCAATTGCATGGTCCTACACTGAGGATGGTGTAGAACAAAAACAGACCTTGGGATAATTATGCAATCAGACATAAAGTTCCCTGAACAGTGCAGGTGGCTGCTAGGACAGCTCATGGGTTTTGTAAATGATATACAGTAATTTTGCAAATTTTGCCAACATAATCAGGGGCACAAAAGGGTACTAAGAAAGATGGCAAGTAAATTGCAGCGTCAGGAAACTAGACCCTTAGGAGGAGACCTGATTGAAGTGTTAGCGGCTTTGAACAGAAAATCGACCACAGTATACACTCAGTTTACTCACAGTATGTACGGAGCAATACCACCTTAGTCGCTGATGCTCCTAAAACCCTATTACAACAACATATATTGAAAAGGATGGGTGCAGGATAGATATATGAAAATTTGCCTTCAGCCAGAGAATAATTGATTGTTGGAACAAACTTACATCTCGTGGTGTGGAAGTGGATAGTTCTCAAAAATTTAAGGAAGGACTAGACAACTTATTAGAGGAGTTGAACAACTGACGTAAGTAGTTTTTTTGTTGTTGTTGTTGCTTATGTTGTATAACCTTGAAACATTTGCTTCTACTAATACTGATACTAGCACCCCAGCAAAAAAACAGCTTCATTAACACGTAGTTTGAAGTGTCTTTTTCATTTTTAAATCGGCTTCGCTACGTAATACCTTTCAAAGAACACAATATTAAATTATGGACCAATTATGGACAATTCGGATTATGAACAGTCTCGACGGACAAGCCATCAAGATTACGAAGTAATGCTCAAAGGTGTATGTTGAAATGCAAAATTTTACGAAACGGAACGCTCGTTAATAAAATATCTTATTTTTAATAATCATTATGTATATGATATTATACGTGCATGTGGCGAACCGGAACGGCGTTTCAGGCGCGCTTCGGTCCATTCCGAGCCCTGAAGAAAGGTTGTTCTTGACACAATGTAAAACGCTGAATCTACGAGTTAGTCATGGATTAGGCTATGTATAGGTATAGTGCGAAAGCATCAATAATACATAGCCAAATCTGAAATAACAGAATGTTAGCAAAACGGTATCGTTTTAAGTTATATCTCATATTGTGAATACCTTCACAACGAGTTGCCATGATATTGCACTACTTCGAATAAGTAACGCTTCACATGAGGAGAAGACTTATGTTACTTTTTATAGTCATGGATTAGGCTTAAAGGCTTTCAGTTTTTAATCTGGGAAGTTTTCTTTCTACTGGTAAAAATTTGGGACGAAAAGTCGGAGAAATTTACGCAAAAGTAATTATTGTTTATAAATTTATCCATCTTAATGATGTGTAGTGTAACTATATTGACATGAGCTCCGTCATGGCTAGTAGAAACCAATGAGAGACGAACATTATACATTACAGACAGTTGTCTGGATATCGACCAGCCATGCTTGGCTACGAGAAAGTTTTCGTATCAATAAAAGGTTTCTTTAATCTACTGTTGCCTTTTTGCAATGCCTGAAATATCTTTAGCGCAGGCTTCTGTTCTTCAATTTACAACCGTTGTACTGCACTAAATTATAAAAATTATGAAAAAAAAATAAATTTCCTTTTGGCAGCTTCCGCACAACATGCGTTCCAGTACCTGCATACGTTACCCCACGATTATAATTTTCCCGCACCGAGTGGAAAAGGCTCAATTTTGAATCCATTCGATGATGCGCAGAAATTTTATAAGTTGTTTCCCATCATGGTATCATCTTATTGAGCAGGTGGCGGAATTTAGACTTTGTGGCACTTAGAAACCGTGATGGTTATATTACTGATTGCTCAGGCTTAAAACCATGTTCGTGTGTTGAACTAACGGTCCTTATTTTAGATGATATTGTTAGAAAGAAACTCGATTTTTATCGATATCCTTAAAACTAACAGAGATGCGTGATACTGTTGATAGTGTGACTGCATCCCATAGTAACCAATGGGAAACGTCTTTTCTTAAAAAGCTCGCTTAATTTCGATTATTTCTTTACAAACCCCGTTCAGATTACGTTATCTAATGATCTTTTACTAGGAAACACCCGGTTTTTATAGAAATCCTTAAAATTAATAAAGATGTGATAGTGTGACTGCATTCTCCCTAGTAAACCAATGGGAAACATCTTTTCTTAAAAAATTCGCTTAATTTCGGTTATTTCTTTACAATCTCTGTTCATATTACATTGCCTAATCGAGTTTTACTAGGAAACACTCGATCAGGTGGAAAGATCATAATTTTTTTACAAGAAGCTCATAACTTTCAGCTTAGTAGTTAAAGCATTTTGTTACTCACTCTTCAGCCTCAAGCAAAGATTGAGAAGCATACTGTTCTCAATGCATCGAAATTCTATTAAGATGAAACTCCAGAATTTTTATTTTTTAAATTCTTAAATGATTTTTGTTACCTTCGAGCAGGGCCGCGTTTACCACTAGGCAAAATAGGCGCGCCTAGGGCCCGATGAAAAGAGGGGCCCGCACAGAGGTATTTGTCATTAGTGCATAAAATAAATAAATCCACTGGCTTCGACTTCTAAATTTAATTAAAAAATATATACCAATAATAATACTTATTGCAACGCCAACGTCATATATAGAACTCCTCTTACCGTTTGGTTGTCCCGGAGTATAAACAGAAAATTTATTTATTTTATTTATATTTGGGCGGTATCTCTTGTCGATACTTTGGTGGCAGGGGGTAACGTACGCGACAGCTCAGCTGTGCACTGTGCATAAGTATACAGTACACTGTACATTGTTTTTCACGAACCACTAGACTAGTACAACGTGAGTGGAGGCAGGAGGCAGGAGAAAACGTTTGCCTACACATAGCTTGATGCATACAGTTGCAGTCGAACCGCTATCGGTAAATCAACACACCTCAAAGGACCCGAACATTGATGGTAAGTTTTATTTCCAACGCGTGCGAGTTCCTCACACAAATTTTTTGATACTTGTATGAAAATAATATATTTTTTTCCTTTATAATTATAAATGATAAGGTGTACTTACATTTTGCTTTTTGATAATAACCATGTTTTACATTGTAAAATTGTTTAATTTTCTATTTAAGCAAAGATACTGTATTTTAAAATATGGTATACATATATGAAACATTTTTCTCTCTACAGTACAGTATATTAAATGTTATTTACTTTTATATTGCTTTTTTGCTATTTTTTTGTTTAAACCAGAATTTATGTTACGTTATATTTGATTTTTTGATTGTATTTGCCTAATTCGAAAAACATTAACATTTTAAATAAATAAATCGTAATACATTATTTTATTTTGTATTTATTAAATTATTGTTACTGTATTGTTAAAATATAAATTTGTAACTGAAAAGTATAGAATTGCGTTCATTTTCTGTAATGAAACTGGTAAAAAATTATTTACGCAGTACGTACTCTTTCGGAACAAAAGCTTAAACACACTACTGTACTGTACATAGAAAAGGATATTCTAAAAACTCTTTGCGTAGAAATATTTACTACAGATAGAAAGATACCTTGGCATTGTTGTAGAAATGGCATATAATAACTTGTATCTTATATTTACTACCTCTGTGGTACAGATAATTGGCAGCATGGAAAATACAGTAAACTTCCGTTATAATGATTTAGAACGCAGCGAGTCCCAAACTATAAAAGGAACCACATTTTGGAGACTATTTTTTTATTTTTCATGGATATTTTGATAGATAACATTGAATTTTTTAGCATTTTTTGCAGCGTTTGTGAAGCTCAGGCGAGCATGCTTTCGCTTGCTCTCCCCAGCTTATTATTTATTTATTTTTTGTCTCATTTGTTTATTTTTTAATTCGACATTATCGAAAGTGAACGGCTAGACAATGAGTTGTATAAAGTGATGTATTTGCCTTCAACAGATCCAGTTAAATATGAAATAAACATCGGTAGCAAGGTAAACGATTTTTTTTTTTTAAAATTAAATAAACAAAATTACAAGAAGATTAACTATTCCTAGAATTCACTGTCATCCCTTTACCAAAGTCAAGAGGAAGCAACGTTATATTCACATTTATTCCTTTTTTTGGAACGTTAAAAAAAGAATTAAAAAAAAATAAGCGATGTAAATGGGAAAACATTTGAATGAGAGCGTTATAGCCTTTATAAAATGCGTGGCACATGACTGCATTGGCTATATCAGTGTTTTTCGAACTTTACTGATCGAGGTCCACTTGGATAAAGCACATAACTCAGTGGCCCAATAGCTCCTCCCATAACTCACATTAAAGATAGGTCATATTTTACCGCCAGAGGCGAGCCTACAAATGCCGCATCGAAGTGTAAAATTGAGAGCTTCGCATATATTCTCAGTCCTGAACTGATTCCAACTAAAAATTAAGTCGAATGAAAATTGGAAGTTGGGATATACTGATAAATATTTATTTAGTAACATAGGCCTGACGTAGCCCAGTGGTCAGGAGCGAGAGTACATAGCACGCGTTCCTTGAGTGGACCGGTGTTCAAGCCCGTGACTACTAAATACGATAAATATTTGCATTGACGATTTAATGTAAACTCTACTAACTTGGTTGTCGTGCTGGAGTATAAACAGAAAAAAAAAACAACTTTAAAATTCGCGGCCCACCGGTGGGCATTGGACTGCACTTTGAGAAAGGCTAGGCTATATATTGTTTGTTAGTTGTTGACGCATTGGCTTCTGTGGCCATAATGCACTTGCCAAAGTTTTTGCATTTTTTTACAATGATCCAAGCCCGAGGGGGGATTCGAACCCGCGACCTTTGGGTTGCCAGGCAGGCATTTTACCCACCTGGCTAACCCGGTCGGCTGCTAGGCTATAGGACCAGAATAAAAGAGCGCTCAAAGCGGGGTAGCGCTATAAGTGGGAGTGTTATAATATGAGTTTACTTTAATGAAAAATTTATACATAGAGGCTATTTTAAGAACTTCTTTCTCTGTCCGTGTAGATTCGAAGGAAATGGGAGAGCCGTCCAGGTATTATATTATAACTATATCAGTTACATGAGACAAACTTTGGGTTTAAATGTTTCTCGAAGAAAGTTCCAGTGTTAAATAACTGTTGACCAGCAGTATCTGGCAAGGAAACTAAAGATAGTGAGCAAATTTGTATTAGAAGAAAATGTGATTTTGGAGATTTCACATCCGAGAGGGTTTACTAGTGCGAGAACATTGCAGAATAACATTGAAGGCAGTGAATTTGTGTTGTTGTTCCTTCAAACAGCTTTCCAAATTATGGTCACTTCCTCATATCCCAAAAGTGGCTTATAAATTTTCTCCTTAGTTTTGAAATTGCGTTCTTTTTACTGTTAATTTTGTTTCATTTGGTTTCAAATGATTTGATGGTATATACTTTCTGATATAATTTACTTCTAGGCATACAGCAATAAAACTTTTGAAGTGGTCTTTTTTTGATAATGTGGCACATTTTGAGTGATAAGATAGTTAAATGCGATCACGCCGCTTTCGATGGTTATAATAACCTCATCGACATTTCTTAAATTAACGTGTATTTCATGCATTCCAGTTTTACAAATAATATGAAATAATTTCAGATTCATAGTATTTATAATTCAGTTTTACGTCAGAAATAATGGAAAGGAAATGGAAAGGATAACAGCTAATAAAAGCCAGTTCGTAAAAAAAAAAAAAAAAAAAAAAAAGGTAGCTGTTGCTACAAATTCGACTAGAAAAGAAATCCTGTGGGGAAGGTATCTATCCAGTTATATTAAAGGAGACGGCAAAGGAAGTAAGCAAACCCTTAGCCATAATTATGAGAGCATCTTTGGACTCAGGGGAGATCCCCCACGGACTCTAGATATGCAAATGTATCCCCATTTCACAAAGTGGAGCAAAGGACGACACCAGTAATTACAGACCTGTTAGTTTAACTTCTGTTCCGAGGAAGATAATGGAATCACTGGTTAAAGAATATTGCAGGACCATCTAGACAAGACTGCAGTAAAAATTTAGATACAGCATGGGTTTGTTAAGGAAAACTATTGTCTGACAAATTTGATTGGATATTATGATGTAGTTACAAAGGAACTGGATGCAAAAAATAATTTTGATATCTGTACTTCGATTTCAGGAAAACTTTTGATACCGTTGCACATGGAAGACTGCTGTACAAATTGGAGCAGTATGGTATTAAGGGCAAGTTGCTACAGTGGATAAAACGGTTGTTGAGTGGGAGAAGACAGAGAGTGGTAATCAATGGACGCTGCTCTTCGTGGGCTAATGTTATTAGTGGAGTCCCCAGGGTTTGGTGCTGGGTCCACTGTTGTTTTGTATATTTATTAATGATAATATCCAAGTTGGATATGATATTAAGATTGACAGGGTTGTTAATGACAGTAATGGCAATGTGCTACCGCAACAGGATCTAGAAAAGTTGGGCAGATGTGCTGGGAAGTGACAACTGAAGTATAAAATTGACAAATGCAAAGTACTGCATATGGGTAGAAGTAACCCCAGAGAAACGTACCAACGGTGTGGTGCTACACTTAGGGTGGTAGAAATTAAAAAAACTTGGGGGTAATTTTGCAATCAGATATGAAGTTTTCTGAACAGTGCACACAGGCGGGCCAAAGCAGGTCATGGGGTGTTGTCAATGATATATAGTGGAATTTTGCTAGTAGGGAAAAGGAGGTGATTATCCCTTTGTATAACGCAATGGGCAGGCCACATCTTGAGTACTGCGTACAGGTCTGGAGGCCTCATTTTAGGAAGGATGTAAAGTTTCTTGAGCGAGTACAGAGAAGGGCTACAAGATTGGTGAGGGGAACGAAGAGATCCTCTTACCAAGAAAGGCTTAAGTTCTGCAAATCGCAGCGCAAGGTGATCTGATTGAGTTGTATAAGGCCTTGAATGGGTTGAACACGCTGAATTCTGATGGAATTCTTCAGCTTGCTCAGATTATGAATCTAAGGGGGCATAAATTTAAATTGAGGAAAGACAGTTGTAGAATTGATGTGAGGAAATTTGTCTCTAACTAGCTGGTAGTTGATTGCTGGAACAAACTTCCATCTGTCGTTGTGGAAGTTGATATCTTAAATGAATTTAAGGAGTAACTGGACAAACTTTCAGAGGGAATGGATGTGTGAAATGTTTTTTTTTTTTTTTTTGGGTTGATTCTACATAAGCTTGCTTTCTTGCATCACATGCCTCTACTACTATTACTACTACTACTACTACTTGAAGCGTGGAGAAGAATTAGTTAATTATTCTTCTTTATGCTTAATGAAAAATATGCAAAGAATTATTATTCTTTTTCTTTCTTTTATTTATTAGTCACATTCGAAGTATAAGAAAACGATTCCTTTCTTCTTAAACATGTTTGTTATGGAAAGTGTCTTTGAGATCGATTTCTTAGGAGAGCATTCCAAGAAAAATCGATAAAGCTACTTTGAGATTCCAAGTCTTTGCTGTTAAAATGCGACAAAGAACATAATTATTGCTCCTTGTACGTATACTGTATATATATATATATATATATATATATATATATACGTACAAGGAGCAATAATTATATATATATATATATTATCATTAGCCACATGGTGCAAGGAAGCCTGAGGTTTATGCTGCACCAGCTAAATAAAATTTCTGAATTACCCTGAGAGAGAGAGAGAGAGAGAGAGAGAGAGAGTCGTCGGAAGTAGAAGGAATCATCAAGAAAAAGAAAAATGATGATATCTAGCTCAGGACCCTGGGTGTGCCAAGCCCATACTCACCATATGTGAGCCCCTATACATTTCACCAATTTTTGTTGTGAATTGCATTTAAAATTGAAGAAATGAAAATATTTCATCCAAATGAGCTCTGTATTCAGTTGTGATTTTCAGAAATGTTGATCTTATAACAACACTAAACGGCATAGTCAGTCCATTGTAATGACATGATTATATTTTATTGCCTGTACAAGTGCTGTGTTTTCAGTTGTTATTTGCACTACAATAATTCTACACATATCGTTGGTACCCGCACTAAAGCCTTTAGATGCCACGAACTGCTAGGATAAATTCTGTCAATCTGCGTAAAGTAAGTTTTGATTATTTATGATCAGAAACAATCAAAATAAAGGATTACATACCAATTGCTTATTTTTATAATATAATATTTTATTTAGAGCCTTGTTAAATTTGAGATTGGCAGTTATTCACTCCATAAATCCCATTTCAAGATTGATGGAGCAAGAGAAAGAAAGACATATTTTAGTTTAGCTCGGTATTGGTAGAGAATACAGTGAAACAAAATTGTACTCATTAGAGAAAAAACTGTACATTGTATTCATTAGAAAAAAAAAAAAAAAAAAAACTATACATTGTACCATCAAAGAGAAATTGAGTGGGCCAGTAAATCAAAATGCATTATAATGGGAATTTTATCTTTCCAGATATTGATTGGCACTTGTTGGTTGGTTACTCACACACTAGCAACCTTTTTAAGGATTTATTAGGCAAAAGTTTCCTAAAGCAGCACGTTAAAGAGGCAACAAGAGAGCTAATACTCTTGATCTGCTTATCAGCAGTGATTATTTATGCTTTAAGAATCTGCAGATATAAGAACCACTAGGTGGCAGTAATGTGGGATATACTTAAAGATGAAACTATCATCAACAGTAATGGGAAGAGTTTTCGCTTTCGTAAAGGTGACTACAGTGGTCTCAGACAGTTCATAAATTCTATACAATGGTTGTTGTTGTAGGGTTTCAGGGGCATCAGTGACGAAACTGTATTGCACCGTGTATATTGTCTGAATATTTGCGCGTGTTCTGAGGTCGAGTTTCTGTTTTACTGGATGAAAAACCCGACTTTATGGGGAAAAAACATTGTACCCTCACCTGATACCGACTAACTCAGACACGCTGTGAAAAAACATTATAAAAGTTCCTCGTGTCACCGACGGGACTGGAACGCATTTTCCATCCGATGTGGGGAGGACGGCGATTCTACCAGCTATGATACCCATGAGGGTTCTATATTAGAAGACCAACTGATGATGCTTCCTTCAGTAAAATCTAAATGGAAAGCATTCAAGGAAATAATCACAGCAGCTAGTAGCTTTTCATACAGACTATGTAATTCTGTTCAAGGCTTAGACCTGAATGAATGTTAGATGAACTAATGAGATTCGTGAAAGAGGAGAAAAATGCACAGATACTCATAAATTATCAGATGATACAGAAGTCGATGGTAGATATAAACTCGTCTGTTGTAAAGTCACAAAGTAGGTTAGGCAAAGATAAGGCAGATTATGAGAAATGTTTGGTAAAGGATGCAAAGAAAAAGAGAAATGGGAAGGAAAGGGATGAATCACGTTGGTTCACTTGATATCGATGGTTCAACCGTTGATGGTCCTGCTCAGGTCACTGACAAACTGATTAAGTATTTTTCATCTATATTCACATATGTGGAACTCTTTAGACAAGTGGATGCCAAAGTTTTTTAAAGTCTAACGGAGAGCTAAATGATTTTGTAATGACTGAGAAGAAATTGGAGGGAAAATTATTGAAATTAAATATAAGAAAGGAACCGGAAGGGGTGGGATCTATCGAATTATATTAAAGGAGATAAACAACCTCTTAGCCATAATTAGGAGAGCAATCTTGGATTGGGAAATCCGCGTGGAATAGAGATATGCAAATATATCTCCAATTCACAAAGGCGGATAAAAAAAAAGGTGATATGAGTAATTACAGACCTATTAGCTCATAGAGCACTTTAGGGTTATAAGCCTCAGGTTGCGAAATAGTTAACTGACGTGTTAGTTAGTGCAGATGCATAATTTCTACAGGCAGCCAGCTACTAAGTAACTAGGAATTTGCATCATTAAGTACACCTCATATTGTGAATATCTTCACAACGAGTTACCATGATCACTCCAGGGGCTTACATCTGGTGAGTATGGGTTTGGCAAACCCAGGGTCCTGAGCTGGATATCATCATCATTCTTTAATTTTTTTTTTTTTTTTTTTGGCTGGTGCAGTATAAGCCTCAGGCTTCCTTGCACCAATAATAATAAATTAAAAAAAATGGACTAATGCCTCACCAATGGAGAAGAATACTGTTACTTATTCTCGGCGGATAGCACCACCCAGACGGCACTATTTCGGAGCTCTTACTTAGAAAGCTTCAGTTCTGTAGATTGCACCGTCTGGAGACAAGGCACTTGCGAGGTGATCTGATCGAGTTGTTTAAGTCTTTCTGTGAGGTGATCTGATTTAGGTGTTCAAGACTTGATCGGATGATGTTATTGCTCACGAGGCTACACAGGAGGGAGCATAAATTCAAATTGAGGAAGAATGGCTGCAGATTAGATGTGCACAAGTTTGCCTTTAGCCATTTGGTGGTCGATTGCTGGAACAAACGTCCATGTGTTAGTGTGGAAGTGGATAACTTGAATAAATTCAAAGAAGAAATGGAGGAACTATTGGAGAGGTTGGATTTGTGAAACGGGAAGTTTTTTTTCGCCGATGCTATTTAAGCTTGCTTTCTTTCTGTTCACCACTACTAATTCTAATGCTAGTACTAATTCGGAGAAACAAGCAAATAGAACAGCTTAAGAAAAAATAACGACACTGATGCCGGTATGCGATATATTATGTAAGGTTCCTGTTGTAAGGAAACCAGGTTAACAATTTAAAAGATATATATTTTTTTTCCACTATGATAATGGCTGGTCTCACTCAACTGCCCCGCATTGGGTCGAAATGAACCAAGTTCGAATTACATGAATAATGTGAGGAATTTTTATGAGATTTTTCAAAGCGTGGCTGAGTTAGTTGATCTTAGGGGTAGGTTGAAATATTTTTTTGGTCCTGGCAACTAATCAGCAACCCTACCGTAATTAAAGACAAAATATACAAATTTGTACTGACACCTCATCGTCTTTATTGTTTTTGCATTAAATTTGCACGCTCACTCGCCCTCCCCCACACACAATTATTATTATTATTATTAGCCATATGGTGCAAGAAACCTTGAGGCTTAGGCTACATCAGCCAAAAAAAAAATTAAGTTATCTTCAGAGAGAGAGAGAGAGAGAGAGAGAGTCTGAAGTAGAAGGGAATCACCAAGAAAGAGAAGAATGATGATATCCAGATCAGGACCCTGATCCGGATAACATCATCTGGGCACAGCCTGATCTGAGTGTGCCCAGCCCATACTCACGAGATGTGAGTCCGGTGCGACTTTTATGAAGGATACGAGTTTACTTTTATAAATGCACCGTATATAGAACGGAAATTAGCATTAGCATTAATAAAGGCACATGATGCAAAAAAAAAAAAAAAAAAAAACAGCTTATATAGAATCCGCCAAAGAAAAAAAAAAAACCCCTTCCCATTTCACCCATCCACTCGCTCCAAATGTGTGTCTAGTTTTGCCTTAACTCTGTTTAAGCTATCAACTTCTACAACGAAAGATGGCGGTTTGTTCCAGCAATCAGCCACCCGCTGGCTAAAGGCAAACTTCTGCACATCTATCCTACAACTGTCTTTCCTCAATTTGAATTTATGTCCACTCAGGCGATTATTCTGAGCAAGAGGAAGAATCCCATCAGCATTGAGCATGCTCAAACCATTCAAGGCTTTATACACCTCTATCAGATCACCTCGCTGGTGCCTAGTCTCCAGACACTGTAATTTGCAAAACTTAAGCCTTTCTTCGTAAGAGCACCCCTTTGTTCCATTCACTAATCTTGTTGCCCTTCTCTGTACTCGTTCCAGCAGCTCTACATCCTTCTTGAAATGAGGCCTCCAGACCTGTATACAGTACTCTAGGTGTGGCCTGACCATTGCCTTATACAAGGGAATAATCACTTCCTTATCCCTGCTGGAAACATTCGTGTATATCATTGACAATACTCCATGAGCTACTCTTGCAGCCCGTCTGCACTGCTCAGAGAACTTCATATCTGCCTGCACAACCACCCCCCAAGTCCCTTTCATTCTCTACCACTGTCAGTGTAGTACCACAGAGTTCATACGTTGCTCTGGGGTTGCTGTTTCCCATGTGTAGCACTTTACATTTGTCAATGTTAAACTTCATTTGCCACCTCTCAGCCCATCTGCTCAACCTTTCCAGATCCTGTTGCAGTAGCATAGTGTCAGTAGTGTCCTTGACAACCCTGCCAACCTTTGTATCGTCTGCAAACTTGGACATTAAGCTTGATGTACCATCATCAATATCATTTATAAATACAGAAAACAATAATGGACCCAACACTGAGCCCTGAGGGACTCCACTAATAACATTAGTCCACGATGAGCAGTGTCCATTGATTACCACTCTCTGTCTTCTCCCTCTCAACCACCCCTTTATCCATAGCAGCAATTTGCCTCCAATGTCACACTGCTCCAATTTGTGTAGCAGTCTTCCATGTGCAACAGTATCAAAAGCCTTTCTAAGATCCAAGTATATAATATCAAAGCTATTCCCTGCATCCAGTTCTTTTGAGACTGCATCATAGTATCCAATCAAATTGGTCAGGCAAGACTATTCATTAACAAAGCCATGCTGTGTCCGAGTTATAACTGAAGTCTTATCTAGATGATTCTGCAGTGCTTCTTTAACTAGTGCTTCCATTAATTTTCCCAGAACAGAAGTTAAACTCACAGGTCTATAATTGCTTGTGTCAGCCTTTGATCCTCCTTTGTGAATTGGGGTCACATTTGCACATTTCCAGTCAATGGGTACCTCTCCTGAGTCCAAGGAAGCTCTCATAATTATGGCTAAGGGTTTGCTTACTTCCTTTGCTGCCTCCTTTAATAAAACTGGATAGATCCCATCCACCACGGGTGCCTTTCTTGTGTTTATCTTCAACAGTTTCTCCTCCACTTTACTCTCAGTTATTTCAAGATTCTGTAGCTTACTGCTAGAGTTGAATACACCTCTGGCATTTCCCTCGCTGAATAACTCCTCATGTGTGAATGTCGATGCAAAATATTCATTTAGTTTGTTAGCTACCTGAGCAGGATCATCAACAGTTGACCCATCAATATCAAGTGGACCAATCTGATTCATCCCCTTCCTTCTAGAGTTTACATAAGTAAAGAACTCTTTGCTGTTTTTCTTTGCATCCCTTGCCAAGGATTTCTCGTAATCTGCCTTCGGCTGCCTAACCTCCTTTGTAACTTGGTTGCAATCAACTTGTATCTATCATAAGCTCCTGTGTCATAAGTTAATTTGTAAGTATCCCATGCATTATTCTTCTCTGCCATATGCCTCATTAGTTCATCTGACATCCATTTTGGCCTAAACCTTGAACAATATTTCTTAGTTGGTATGTAAAGCCTAGTAGCTTCCAAGATAAGTTCTTTGAATGCTTCCCATTTTGAATTTGCTGTTGGTAACATCATCAGTTGGTCCCACTGTATAGAATTCATTTACTGTCTCAGTCCATCGTAGTCGCCTTTACGGAACAATAACCCTTCCCTTTACCCTTAATGGTAGTTACCTCTTTGAGTAAATCCCACTTCAGCACACTGTGATCACTGCCACCTAGTGGCTCATTTATCTGCAGATTCTTAATGCATGAAGAATCACTGCTGATAATCAAATCAAGAGTATTACTCCCTCTAATTGCCTCCCGAACATGCTGATGTAGAAAACAATCATCCAATAAATCCACAAAAGCCTTGCTAGTGTGTGAGTGACCAACCCACAAATTCCAGTCAATATCTGGGAAATTAAAATCCCCCATTATAAGACTCTTTGATTTACTGGCCCACTCTATTTCCCTGTACAGTTTCTTATTATACTCATCAGAGTCATTAGGCCTATAGCACACTCCTACTCTCAATTTTGATCTCCCAATGCTTATGTCACACCAAACTGACTCAACACTGCACTGTCCAGCGATGTCGACTGGCTTCACTTCCTTGGTTTTTATGAGTTTCTTAACTAATAGCATAACCCCTCCCCCCTTCCTATCCTGTCTATGGAATTCCTATGTAGACGTTGTACTCCCCAAATTGCAGTTCTGCATCCCTTATATCTGTGTGACACCACGTCTCTGATATCCCAACAATATCTGCCTTTGATGTTTTGAGCAATACCTCAAATTCATCAAATTTATTTACTAAACTCGTAGCATTGGTGTACACGCAAGTATACCTGCACCTGTTTCTATTCTTAGCTACCCTAACACAACCCATGTGTTTACTTGTACCGCAATGGCTCCCAGCAGTCTCTGAAATATCATGCATCTTGTTTTTCAGGCTTCTGCTCATTCTAATAGAAGCAGTGCAAGAATCTCTTTCACCTCTGCCAGTGGCTACTGTCAATCTATTGGCCTTTGTCTCCCCCAAGCTAGCAGTTTTCCGACCCACCTAACACTGCCTCGATAGCATCAGCAAATATTCTTGCACCCTTTCTATTTAAGTGTATCCCATCCCTGTAGAAGCAATCTCTCCTGTTAACAAGTACATTCCAGGCTGAAAAAAATTCTACCCCTTGAGCCTTGCATAATCTTTCCAGGGCCGAATTGATCGACAAGGCTCTCATCATATACTCCCTCCTATTATTAAAAAAATGTTGAAAACCACTGACCTATGCAAACTCTGATGAGTATTGGCTTGGCACACCCAGGGTCCTGACCTGGATATCATCATCCAGGGGCTCACATCTGGTGAGTATGGGCATGGCACACCTAGGGTCCTGAGCTAGGTATCATCATTCTTCTCTTTCTTGGTGATTCCTTTCTACTTCTCTCTCTCTCTCTCTTATTTTTTTTTTTTTTTTGCTGGTGCAGCATAAGCCTTAGGCTTCCTTGCACCATATGGCTAATAATAATAATAATAATAATAATAATTCTCTTTCTTGTTGATTCCCTTCTACTTTTAACTCTCTCTCAGGATTATTCGGGGAATTTTTTTTTTTTTTTTTTTGGCTGGTGCAGCATAAGCCTCAGGCTTCCTTGCACCATGCAGCTAATAATCATAATAATATTTGGAAAAATAATGAAGAATAAAATGATGTGGATCAGATTTACTCAACTGAGTTTTATTCCTTTTACACAACGAAGGGGGGATTTATTTTGAAAACTAGAGGTCTCTGAAGTTGTTGACGTCCAAAAGTTGTTTGCTTATACACATGCCGCGAACGTCAGAAACTTAATCAATGAAAGTAACATTCGTCTTTCGATGCTTGGTTGTGCCAGTTCGGCTTGCTTTGCCGTTAAAGGTAAAACCTCAAGTCATCCGTAATGAAAGTAGTGGAGGTCGCGCAACGCAACACTACTTACTGTTGTGTTTAATACTTAAACAGGTGGTTCGCTTTTAGATTTCTACTTGTTGAATATCGGGAAGCATTCTTCGTTGTAGTCCAGGTAGGAATATAAAAAAAAAAATATATTAATAGAGTGATATGAAGGGAATAATAGATGTTTAAGTATAAATAACGTTATTTTCTTGTATAGTATAATGTGCAAGATTTTTTATACCTTCTAATATATTCTCATACAAATCACAAGTTACACCGATGCAAGCGGTATTTCTGTCTTTTAAGTACTTGGATGTAAACAAAAAAATTACTTCTAAGAATGGACGTGTATCTTATGTAGGGCGGCTCTTGGACGTTAGTTCAACTGCGCCGTGGTACTCTGTGATGATACATGACTTTAAAGAGGCCAGAATTTCGGTATGCTATATTTGTGCAGTGTGCGTAGTTCTGGCCACTTTTCTATCAGGAGGGCAATCACCAGGGAGCCTTCTCAGTACCCGTCCATGCCACGAGGAGTCGGGCTACAAATATGCTTTTACTTTCCATGGATAAACAGGTCAGATTTTCATGTAGGAATTCCCCATGAGTACCGAGACCAGCAGGGATGGGCTGTTCCAAGGGTGCAAAGGGTGTGCTGCACCTGGATGCCGACGTTCAAGAGAAGCCTGAAAACCTGAAACTTACATACACATATGAAGAATATTTTAAAGGGGGATGCCAAATTTCAATTGGCATCCCCTTCACATTTAAAAAAAAAAATGCCCATCTCAATGTTGCTAGCATAATCTCACCTCAAAAATGGGAAGGGGGAAATAAAAATAAAGAAGTAAATAAAAAATATTAAAATAATCCTGCAACACAAAGAAGAGTGAAGAATGTACCCAGCTTAGCACTGCCAGCAAAAAAAAAAGACCTGACCTCAATCAAGGTCAGCATCACACACACACACACACACACACACACACACACACACACACACACACACACACACACACACACACACACACACCTCATTCTGGGTATTAAAAAGGAAGAGAGAAGAAATGGAAGATCTAAAAGAAGAAAAAACAAGATCTCATTACACAAAATGATGAAAAAATCCTGAAACGAGCGAAACTCTGTACCAGCATAAAATAAAATAAATAAATAAATAAAATAAAATAATGTAAATAAAAATAATTATTTTATCCCACACTGGGGGATCCTGGTGGTAGTGAATCCTCCTCAAATCAAACACTATATTGGCAGAGATATCAGGAATCAGTCATCAAAGAACTGGCACATGGTAACAGGAACTGAGAGAAGAAATTCAATGTTCAAAACTCCCAGGATGAATATGGCAAGAGCAGATGATATAGTGGAACTTGAGGCATCAGGATCAGTAGCAGTAGACATTGGGAATTGTAGAATATATATGTTTATATTGATTGAAGCTTATCCTAAGAATTTGGCTGGAATCCTCTGCAGACTGTTTGCTTGTGCTTGCAAAAGTGAGTTCAGCAAAATTTTAGAAGGTGATAAAGATCTCTTTAGAATAAAGTAGTTTACTTTTGGTTCCAGATCAAAATTTATTATGTTGTTGAGTGGTTGTCTGAGGGTCTATGTAAAGTAGACAGTTAAACAAGAGGTGAGTAGAATCCTCTTCAACACTGCAAACATGTAAGGCAGTATCAGAGAGGTTTAAGTAAAAATCAGTTTTATGGATCTGTAGCCAGAGAGTAGAAAGGAAGTGTAAAGATTTGATGCAAACAAGGTTCTAACAGCTTGCAGTTTTATGCAGTAACATAAATTACCCCAGGGGCTCACACCTGGTGAGTATGGGCTTGGCACACTCAGGGTCCTGAGCTGGATATCATCATTCTTCTCTCTTTTGGTGATTCCCTCATATCTTTCTCAGGGTACTCAATTTTTTTTTGGCTGGTGCAGCATAAGCCTCAGGCTTCCTTGCAACAATATGGTTAATAATAATAGTGCAGATACATTTTGAAACAGGCATCATTAACATATACTTCCTAAGCATTAATAAAAATTGTTATTTAAATTTAATAAAAATTGAATTGAAGAATTGAATTAATAATTTTTATTAAATAAAAAAATTAATAAAAATGGTTTGTTAACAATCCATATATACAGATTGTTAATAAAAAAAACATAAATAAAGGAATATTATTTGGCATAAGTGGATGTTCCATATTGTGGCAGTGATAGTTTTGGTGGCCAAGGAGATATATATATTTGATTCTCCAAGAGAGTTGGAGAAGGTGAAAGGTTGGTCTGGAAGATTTAGAACTGAGTTGATGGAAGATCATCACAACCTAAATATTTTGCCTTCATTCTACATTTTGTAATTATAACTCCAGTTGAAAAGGGCTTCTAAGAATTCCTCCAGTCTCTGATGGCATTTGAACCCAGGTCTCTCTAAACTTGTAAAGAAACTGCTGTCCTTTCATGAAAGTATGTGTACATATACAAGGTGATTCAGAATGCCTTGTCATAAGATCTATAGTGGGTTCTTGATAATAAAAGGGATTGAATATTCTTAGAGTTAAAAAACTAAATATAGCTATTTAGTAGGTTAATGCTTACAAAAATAAGTAATTAGAAAGATTTCTGAGCAGCTTTTGATCGGTTAGTGTTTAGCCCAGAGAGGATAATGTATTTTGTAATATTGTATAGCATTAGTAGAGGCATATGATGCAAGAAAGCAAGCTTATGCAGCATCAGCCAAAAAAAAAAAAAAAAAAACCATTCCCATTTCACCCCTCAGTTCGTTCGAAATACCTGTCCAGCTGAGCCTTAAATTTATTTAGGCTATCAACTTCCACAACAAGGGATGGAAGTCTGTTCCACCAACCAACTACCTGCTGGCTAAAGGCAAATTTCCGCACATCTATCCTACATCTGTCTTTCCTCAATTTGAATTTATACCCACTCAGGTGATTATTCTGAGCAAGAGGAAGATTCCCATTGGCATTGAGCATCCTCAAACCATTCAAGGCTTTATACACTTCTATCAGATCACCTTGCCGGTGCCTAGTCGCAAGACACCGTAATTTGTAAAACCTAAGCCTTTCTTCATAAGAGCAACCCTTTGTTCCATTCACTAAACTTGTTGCCCTTCTCTGTACTCGTTCCAGCAGCTCTACATCCTTCTTGAAATGAGGCCTCCAGACCTGTATACAGTATTCAAGGTGTGGCCTGACCATTGCCTTATACAAGGGAATAATAACTTCCTTATCCCTGCTAGAAAAATTCCTGTATATCATTGACAAGACACCATGAGCTATTCTTGCAGCCCAATCTGCACTGCTCAGAAAACTTCATATCTGCCTGCACAATTACTCCCAGGTCCTTTTCATTCTCTACCACTGTCAATGTAGTACAACAGAGTTGATACGTTGCTCCGGGGTTACTGTTTCCCATATCTAGAACTTTACATTTTTCAATGTTAGAAACTTCATTTGCTACATCTCAGCCTATCTGCTCAAACTTTTCAGATCCTGTTCCAGCAGCATACTGTCAGTAGTGTCCTTAACAACACTGCCAACCTTTGTATCGTCTGCAAACTTAGACATTAAACTTGATGTACCATCATCAATATCATTTATAAATACAGAAAACAACAATGGACCCAACACTGAAACATGAGGGACTCCACTAATAACATTAGTCCACAATGAGCAGTGTCCATTGATTACCACTCTGTCTTCTACTCCTCAACCATCCCTTTATCCATAGCAGCAATTTGTCTCCAAGGCCATAGTGCTCCAATTTGTGCAACAGTCTTCCATGTGCAACAGTATCAAAAGCCTTTCTAAGATCCAAATATATAATATCAAAGTTATTCCCTGCATCCAGTTCTTTTGTGATTGTATCATAGTATCCAATCAAATTGGTCAGGCAAGACTTTCCCTTAACAAAACCATGCTGTGTCCGAGCTATAACTGAAGTCTTGTCTAGATGATCCTGCAGTGCTTCTTTAACCAGTGCCTCCATTAATTTTCCTGGAACGGAAGTTAAACTCACAGGTCTATAATTACTTGTGTCAGCCTTTGATCTTCCTTTGTGAATTGGGGTGACAAATTTCACATCTCCAGTCTATGGGTACCTCCCCTGAGTCCAAAGAAGCTCTCATAATTATGGCTAAGGGTTTACTTACTTCCTTTGCTGCCTCCTTCAATATAACTGGATAGATCCCATCCACCCTGGGTGCCTTTTTGATGTTTATCCTCAACAATTTCTCCTCCACTTTCCTCTCAGTTATTACAAAATCATCTAGCTCTCTGCTAGAGTTTACTTCACCTCTGGCATTCCCCTTGCTGAATAACTCCTCATGTGTGAATGTAGATGCAAAATACTCGTTTAGCTTGTTAGCCACCTGAGCAGGATCCTCAACTGTTGAACCGTCAATATCCAGTGAACCAATCTGATTCATCCCTTTCCTTCTAGAGTTTACATAGGTAAGAACTCTTTTCTGTTTTTCTTTGCATCCTTTGCCAAGGATTTCTCATAATCTGCCTTTGCCTGCCTAATCTCCTTTGTGACTTGGTTACAGACCAGCTTATATCTATCATAGGCTTCCATGTCATCCATTAATTTATATGTATCCCATGCATTTTTCTTCTCTGCCATATGTCTCATTAGTTCATCTGACATCCATTGAGGCCTAAACCCTGAACAATATTTCTTAGTTGGTATGTAAAGCCTAGTAGCTTCCAAAATAAGTTCTTTGAATGCTTCCCATTTTGAATTTGCTGTTGGTAACATCATCAGTTGGTCCCACTGAATAGAATTTAAATACTGTCTCAGACCAGCTTTTGACGCTGTTGCGCATGTAAGACTATTGTACAAATTGGAGCAGAATGGTATTAAGGGTAAGTTGCTACAATGGATAAAAGGATGGTTAAGTGGGAGAAGACAGAGGGTGGTAATCAATGGGTGCTGCTCTTCTTGGACTAATGTTATTAGTGGAGTCCCACAGGGTTCGGTGTTAGGTCCACTGTTGTTTTGTATATTTATCAATGATATTGATGAATGTATATCAGGCTTAATGTCAAAGTTTGCAGATGATACAAAGGTTGGCAGGGTTGTTAATGACAGTAATGGCAGTGTGCTACTGCAACAGGATCTAGATAATTTGGGCAGATGGGCTAAGAAGTGGCAACTGAAGTTTAACCTTGACAAATGCAAAGTACTGCATATGGGTAGAAGTAACCCCAGAGAAACGTACCAACTGTGTGGTACTACACTTAAGGTGGTAGAAAATAAAAAAGACCTGCGAGTAATTGTGCAGTCAGATATGAAGTTTTCTGAGCAATGCAGACAGGCTGCCAGGGCAGGTCATGGGGTTTTGTCAATGATGTATAGGAATTTTGCTAGCAGGGAAAAGGAGGTGATTATCCCTCTGTATAAGGCAATGGTCAGCCCACTGCCTTATACAGAGGGCTGACCATTGTCTTATACAGAGGGATAAGGCAATGGTCAGCCCACGCCTTGAGTACTTCATACAGGTCTGGAGGCCTCATTTTAGGAAGGATGTAGATTTACTTGAGCATGTACAGAGAAGGGCAACAAGATTGGTGAGGGGAATGAAGGGATCCTCTTACCAAGAGAGGCTTAAGTTCTGCAAATTGCAGTGGCTGGAGACTAGGCACCTGCGCGGTGATCTGATTGAGGTATATAAGGCCTTGAATGGGTTGAGCACGCTGTATTCTGATGGGATCCTTCTACTTGTTCAGATTACGAACCTAAGGGGGCATAAATTCAAATTAAGAAAAGACAGATGTAGAATAGATGTGCGGAAATTTGCCTTTAGTCAGCGGGTGGTTAATTGCTGGAACAAACTTCCATCTGTCGTTGTGGAAGTTGATAGGTTGAATAAATTTAAGGAGTAACTGGACAGGCATTTGGAGGGAATGGTGTGTTTTTTTTTTTTTATTTTTGGCTGATGCTGCATAAGCTCATACACTTGCTTTCTTGCATCAAATGCCACTGCTACTACTACTGCCATCGTAGACGCCTTTACGAAAGCAAAAACCCTTCCCTTTACCCCGATGGTAGTTATCTCTTTGAGTAAATCCCACTTCAGCACACTGTGATCACTGCCACCTAGTGGTTCCTTTATCTGCAGATTCTTAATGCATGAAGAATCACTACTGATAATCAGATCAAGAGTATTACTCCCTCTAGTTGCCTCCCAAACATGCTGATATAGAAAACAATCATCCAATAAATCCACAAAAGCATTGCTAGTGTATGAGTGACCAACCCACAATTTCCAGTCAATATCTTGGAAATTAAAATCCCCCATTATAAGACTCTCTGGTTTACTGGCCAATTCTATTTCCCTGTACAGTTTCTTATTCTACTCATCAGAGTCATATGTCAGCAGCTTGGAAATTAGTTTCGGTCTGTCTAATACTGGTAAACAGCTTCAGCTCTCGATGGGCTTGGCTAATTGGGTTATCTGAACTAGAACATATAAGATACTCATTTCATTTCATTCTAATTATTTTAAGGATCTTGAAAAGACAGTAGTTTCAGAATGTCATGTGTGCATCATAATGACACACACACAGTTTTGTAAGTACTGTTATTTTGTGGTCCTCAAACTTCCATTCTAGACATCTGACCTACTGGGAAGTAATACTTAATTCCAGAGGTGCATGTCTTTTAACAGGGAGTACCAATTACAAGGCACACGCTCAATAACAAGGAGATGGAATAAAATGAAATGCAAAAGAACCTAAATACTTTAGTGTGATAGGTGTTCTGCCAAATGGATATGCCATAGCATGCATGTCTATTTGGCCGAAACGGAGAGAGTGAGACATCCAAAATCATCTGTTGGAAAAACATATGCCAATTGAAGACAAAAGGTATTACGATCATTCATCCCAAGTTAAGTAGATCACCATTAATTACCCGAGTGTGTGTTAACAGTTGACAGAACTGGGATTGAATGAATGCTTCATAGAATGATTGTGCTGCTGCTCTTAACATGATGTGGAGTGAGTGATGAACTAATGCATTGCATATGCGCAAAGATTTGTTTTTTCCTAATTGTTTTGCAACCACACACACACACACACACACACACACACACACACACACACACACACACACACACACACACACACACACACACACACACACACACAGAGAGAGAGAGAGAGACTCTCCAATGGTGATAGTATAACGATTGGGTTTGTATTATTATTACTAGACATAGTGCAAGGAAGCCTGAAGCTTATGCAGCACCAGTCAAAAAAAATTTCTGAGAGAGTGAGTGCGTGTCAGAAGGGAATCACCAAGAAAGAGAAGAATAAAGATATCCAGCTCAGGACCCTGGGTATGCCAAGCCCTTACTCACCAGATGTATATTAGGGTTCCTCTTAGGTCCAAATATCTGGGACCAGTGTGGTTGGCAGGGCAGACCTAGATAGCCCATGATTCTTTGCAGTTTTTGTTAAAAACATCATTTGGTCCTGATAAAAAGAATTTAAACAAGTTAGTTAATGTATGCAGTGTGTTACATTTCAGATATGTTAGCAAATAGTAATAATTCATAATTTCTAACAAAAAACCCAACATACAGAAAGCAATGACACATGCACAAACTGAGAATTTTGTTTTTATCTATCTACTACATTGTCCATTCATTTCTCCAAACAGCACATGGCAAAAAACATAATATTCAGTGATTTAGCCACAATATATAGAGCCAATTTGATATGTTTAAAAAAATAATAATTATTGAAAGATTTCTATTGGTTTACTCTTAATTAAATTTGGGAAGGCTTCACAGATCATTTTAATATAGTGAAATTGACACATGTTAATATTAGCAAAGATCTATAGCACTGTTATTTTTGGCTATGGCTTATGCTTTTATAGTATCCACCTCTAACTTTATTACTACGTCTTCTTGTGCATGACAATATTTTATGGTATTGTAAGGTGAGTACCGTAAAAACTTAAGCCATAGCTAAAAATTTAATTGTGAAATTTAAAATTTAATGACAATCCATCCAATGAAAGTCGAGTTATTGTAGGTGGACAAAGGAATAATTATTTCCAGATTTATAATGGTCCAATTTTAATGAAATTTGGGATGGTTCACCAAATATTTAAAAAAAAAGGCCAAATATAAAATTTCACAAAAATGCATCACCAGGAGCCAAGTTATTACATGTGGACAGACAAATGGACAAACATTGTGAAGACAATAAGCATATATGCTAATGTGCCTAAATTGGCTAAGTCCATTGTGATTACCTTTGTAAAAAGAAAATCCCTTTCCTTCACCCTTGATAGTAGTTATTTCTATGAACAAATCTCATTTCCATGATCATTTCCATCTTGTGGATCCGTTGCTTGCTGCAGAACTGCATGCTTGTATGAGGACAGCTACATTTCTGTCTACGGGATTTCTGATTTATAGGAAGAGATCTACACTTCTGTCTTGAGATCCATTGGTCTTTACCTAATCACAAATAATGTCCATTAACATTAGCAAAGACACGTGATGCAAGAAAGCAAGCTTATATAGCGTCGGCCAAAAAAAAAGCTATCAACTTCTACAACGACAGATGGAAGTTTGTTCCAGCAATCAACCACCCGCTGGCTAAAGGCAAACTTCCGCACATCTATCCTACAAACGTCTTTCCTCAATTTGAATTTATGCCCTCTCAGGCGATTATTCTGAGCAAGAGGAAGAATCCCATCAGCATTGAGCATGCTCAAACTATTCAAGGCTTTATACACCTCAATCAGATCACCTCGCAGGTGCCTAGTCTCCAGACACTGTAATTTGCAAAACTTAAGCCTTTCTTCGTAAGAGCAACCCTTTTTTCCATTCACTAATCTTGTTGCCCATCTGTACTCGTTCCAACAGCTCTACATCCTTCTTAAAATGAGGCCTCCAGACCTGTATACAGTACTCAAGGTGTGGCCTGACCATTGCCTTATACAAGGGGATAATCACCTTATCCCTGCTAGAAAAATTCCTGTATATCATTGACAAGACACCAAGAAAACTTCATATCTGCCAGCACAATTACCCCCAGGTCCTTTTCATTCTCTACCACCGTCAGTGTAGTACCACAGAGTTGATACGTTACACTGGGGTTACTGTTTCCCATATGTAGTACTTTACATTTCTCGTTGTTAAACTTCATTTGCCACCTCTCAGCCCATCTGCTCAACCTTTCCAAATCCTGTTGCAGCAGCATACTGTCAGTGGTGTCCTTAACAACCCTGCCAACCTTTCTGTCATCTGTAAACTTGGATATTAAGCTTGATATTCCATCATCAATATCATTTATAAATACAGAAAACAACAATGGACCCAACACTGAACCCAGAGGGACTAATAACATTAATAACATTAGTCCACGAAGAGCAGTGTCCATTGATTACCACTCTCTGTCTTCTTCCACTCAACCATTCTTTTATCCATAGCAGCAATTTGCCTCCAATGCCACACTGCTCCAATTTGTGCAGCAGTCTTCCATGAGCAACAGTATCATAAGCTTTTCTAAAATCCAAATATATGATATCAAAGTTATTCTTTGCATCCAGTTCCTTTGTGACTACATCATAGTATCCAATCAAATTAGTCAGACAAGGCTTCCCCTTAACAAACCCATGCTGTGTCCGAGCTGTAACTTAAGTCTTGTCTAGATGATCCTGCAATGGACCAGTGCCTTCATTAATTTCCCTGGAACAGAAGTTAAACTAACAGGTCTGTAATTACCCGTGTCTCCCTTTGTCCTCCTTTATGGATTGGGGTCACATTTGCACAACTCCAGTCCACGGAAGCTCTCATAATTATGGCTAAGGGTTTGCTTACTTCCTTTGCCGCCTCCTTTAATATAACTGAATAGTTCCCACTACCCTAGGTGCCTTTCTTGTGTTTATCTTCAACAATTTCTCCTCCGCTTTACTCTCAGTTATTACAAGATTATCCAGCTTACTGCCAGAGTTGAATACACCTCTGGCATTCCCCTCTCTGAATAATTCCTCATTTGTGAATGTCGATGCAAAATATTCTTTAGTTTGCTAGCTACCTGTGCAAGATCATCAACAGTTGAACTATCGATATCAAGTGGACCAATCTGATTCATCTCCTTCCTTCTAGAGTTTACATAAGTAAAGAACTCTTTGCTGTTTTTCTTTGCATCATTTGCCAAAGCTTTCTCGTAATCTGTCTTCGTCTGCCTAACCTCCTTTGTAACTTGGTTATAGACCAGCTTATATCTATCATAGGCTTCTGTGTCATATGTTAATTTATATGTATCCCATACATTTTTTCTTCTCTCTCACATGTCTAATTAGTTCAACTGACCTCCATTTAGGCCTAAAGCTTGAACAATATTTCTTTGTTGGTATGAAAAGCTTAGTAGCTTCCAAAATTTATTCTTTGAATGCTTCCCATTTTGAATTTGCTGTTGGTACCATCATCAGTTGGTTCCACCGTATAGAATTTAAATACTCTCTCAGACCACCATAGTCACCTTTACGAAAGCAAAAACCCTTCCCTTTACACTTGATGGTAGTTACTTTTTTTTTTTTTTTTTTTATGAGAACCCCAAACACGAGAGGTATTAGAACCTATAGTACTTAGTACCGTGCTTGGGTTAAAGTAAATCTTTGAGTAAATCCCACTTCGGCACACTGTGATCACTGCCACCTAGTGGTTCCTTTATCTGCAGATTCTTAATGCATGAAGAATCACTACTGATAATCAGATAAAGAGTATTACTCCCTCTAGTTTCCTCTCGAACATGCTGCTGTAAAAACAATCATCCAATAAATCCACAAAAGCCTTGCTAGTGTGTGAGTGACCAACCCACAAATTCCAGTCGATATCCGGGAAATTAAAATCCCCCATTATAAGACACTCTAATTTACTGGCCCATTCTATTTCTCTGCACAATTGCTCATTATACTCATCAGATTCATTATGCCTATAACACACACCTACTCTAATTTTTCCTTTCCCAGTGCTTATGTTACACCAAACGGACTCAACATTGCATTGTCTGCCAACGTCAATTGGATGTACTTCCTTAGATTTTGTGTGTTTCTTAACTAACAGCATAACCCCTCCTCCCTTTCTGTCCTGTCTATCCTTTCTGTACACATTGTACTCCTCAAATTCCAGTTCAGCACTGCTTATGTCTGTGTGACACCATGTCTCTGATATCCCAACAATATCTGCCTTTGACGTCTTGACTAGCACTTCAAGCTCATCGAATTTATTAACTATACTCTTCGCATTGGTGTACATGCAAGTATACATGCACCTGTTTCTACTCTTAGTTACTCTAACACAGCCCATGTATTTACTTGTTCGACTGTGACTCCCAGTTGTCCTGGAAATTCCCATTGCCTTGCTTTCCAGGCTGCTGCTCAATTGCATTTCAATAGAAGTAGTGCAAGAATCACTTTTACCTCAGCCAGTGGCTACTGTTAATCTATTAGTCTGTGTATCCCCCCCAAGCTAGCAGTTTTCTGACCCACCTAACTCTGCCTCGATAACATCAGCAAATATATTATTGCATCCTTTCTATTTAAGTGTATCGCATCCCTGTAGAAGCAGTCTCTTCTGCTAACAAGCACAGACCAGGCTGAGAAAAATTCTACCCCTTGAGCCTTGCACAATCTCTCCAGGGCCGAATTGATTGACAAGGCTCTCATCATATACTCCCTCCTATCGTGTCTGGGCAGAATTGCAGACACTTTCATATTCAACGCTAACTGACGGCTTTTTTTCAGCATTGCCTTGTACTTGTTAAGTAATTCTGCCAGTCTCATACTCTTAATATCATTAATGTCAACGTGTACAACAATATCACCCTTTGTGCCCTTAAAGGATGATATCTGCCGTACGTCATCCACCTTTGCCCCTGGTAGACATATCTTGGTCCTGTTCCATCTATCCTTTTTGCACAATATGTTCTCCTTTTCACTGACTATATAGAGTCACCTACAACAACTAGTTCCTTTGGGACCAGTGCATTCTGCCTTGGGGGTTGCCTCTGTGTTGCGTGATGTTCACGTGCAAGCTCTGGCATTGATGTGGGCAGCTGAGACATATTATGTATGCAATACTATTAATTACTTTCTTTTAGAGATTTATTTCAAATTTTGCAAACTTCATAGCACAAAATTTGAAACTATGTACTTTGCTGCCCACAAATGGTGTCCATCTGTAGAGATTATCAGGTTTTGTATAATCATTTTTGTTCTGTGAAAACAATAAATATTTCAAAAATAATTATGGTTAGACTGTAGATGTTTATTGAACTAGTGGGAGAACAAAAGCAAGTAATCTGACACTTTCAAAACCTTGTTATTGGTGCGTGTGTGCGTGTGTGCGTGCGCGCGCGCGCGCGAGCACCCAGTGTCATTCTATTCTTCAAGCAAAAAACCAAATAGTTGCAAAGATAGTGACGGGTAACCTAACTGGTTCTTGCGTGCAATTTCTGTATGAAAATCACCAAAAAATCACTTCAGAAACTATTGCAGTAGAAGTTTGACTAAATTTAGGAAGGTAGAAAATATTTCAGATTTATAAACGTTGATTAACAGTTAACAAAAGTACGTTATTTTTGAGGGTCATCAAGTTACCCACCACTACTTTTGGGTTTAATAACAAGAGCAGTGTCCATTTATAAATACCCTCTGTCTTTTGGTACTCAACCATTCCTTTACCCTTAGCAGTAACTTGCTCCCAATTTGAACCCTCAGTTGGAGTCTAGTGGAGTCCCTCAAGGTTCAGTGTTGGATCCATTGTTGTTTTCTGTATTTATAAATGATATTGATGATGGTATATCAAGCTTGATGTCCAAGTTTGCAGACGACAAAGGTTGGCAGGGTTGTTAAGGACACTACTGACAGTATGCTGCTGCAACAGGATCTGGAAAGGTTGAGCAGATGGGCCGAGAGGTGGAAAATGAAGTTTAACATTGACAAATATAAAGTACTACATATGGGAAACAGTAACCCCAGTGTAACGTATCAACTCTGTGGTACTACACTGAGGACCTGGGGGTAATTGTGCAGGCAGATATGAAGTTTTCTGAGCAGTGCAGGCAGATATGAAGTTTTCTGAGCAGTGCAGACAGGCTGCAAGAGTAGCTCATGGTGTCTTGTCAATGATATACAGGAATTTTTCTAGCAGGGATAAGGAGGTGATTTTTCTTGTATAAGGCAATGGTCAGGCCACACCTTGAGTACTGTATACAGGTCTGGAGGCCTCATTTCAAGAAGGATGTAGAGCTGCTGGAACGAGTAAGAATAGCAACAAGATTAGTGAATGGAACAAAGCTGGCTTTCTTGCATCATATGCCTCTACTAATGCTAATGCAATGCCACACTGCTCCTTTTACGAAGAATAGCTTAAATTTTGCAAATTACAGTGTCTGGAGACTAGGCACCTACCAGGTGATCTGATAGAGGTGTATAGAGCCTTGAATGGTTTGAGCATGCCCAATGCTGATGGGATTCTTCCTCTTGCTCAGAATAATCACGTGAGAGGGCATAAATTCAAATTGAGGAAAGACAGATGTAGGATAGATATGCAGAAATTTGCCTTTAGCCAGCTGGTAGTTGGTTGGTGGAACAGACTTCCATCCCTTGTTGTGGAAGTTGATAGCCTAAATAAATTTAAGGCTCAGCTGTACAGGTATTTCGAATGAACGGAGGGGTGAAATGGGAATGTTTTTTTTTTTTTTTTTTGGCTGATGCTGCATAAGCTTGCTTTCTTGCATCATATGCCTCTACTAATGCTAATGCAATGCCACACTGGTCCAATTTGTGCAGCGGTCTTTCATTTTTAACTGTGCCAAAAACTTTACTGAAATTTAAGTTTATGATATCAAAATTATTTTTTTTCGTATCCAGTTCCTTTGTTTTGTGTCGTAGTGCCTAATCAGATTGATCAGGTAAGATCTGCCCTTAACAAATCCATACTGCGATTGCAGTGTAACTGCATTCCTGTACGGATGATCTTGCATTACTTCTTTGATCACTGACTCCATTAATTTTTAGGAAACAGTAGTCAAGCTTATATATATTTAATGACTCACTTTCCCTTTGGGTTCCCCACCCTCTTTGTGAATTAGGAGAGACATTCAAGAATTCAATTTCCTTACATTCAAGTCATTCAATTTGCATTCAAGTCCTTACATTTTGTAGATGTGCACATCTCCAAAATGTAAGGACTTCTCTTGAATCCAAGGATGCCCCCATAATTATGTCCAAAGGTTTGCTTACCTCTCTTGCTGCTGCTTTTATTAATTGGAGAGATCCTATTAACCCCAGATGCCTGATTTAATTTATTCCCGCTTCAACAGTTTCCCTTTCATTTTATTTTCAGTTATCACAAAGTCATTTAGCTTCCAGTTGTAACTTGATATACTTCCAGTATTCCCATTCCTAAAAAACATCTTCACATATGAACATAGTTGCAAAATATTTATTTGGTTTGTTAGTGCAGGCGCCTCCCCACCACTGCTGCCTCAACACTGGCTCTCTGAGTACCTCCTTGCCAGGAAAGCTCCAGCTTTGAAAATTGTTAAATTCTTCTTGTCGCAAAATTTATAAATGACCTTTATAGAATTATTAGCTATTTAGCAACCTTTTTGTCACTAAAAGGCGAGTTACCTAGTACAAAGAGGCACACTATCGAAGTGCAATAAAAAATTGGTTTTTTAATTTTTTTAACACAAAAAGTAAATGATGGATTTCGATCGGAATAGTTTTCCTTTGATAAACATCAAATAACGCATAGCTAATGTGATTTTTAAATTTTTAGCTCCATTAGCGACAAAAATAGAGGGGGGGATGCCGCCATTTTTAATTTAAAAAATATTTTAAACCTGCTCGTTGAGCTCTTTTCAATGGTGTATAATAAGCTATAGGTTGTTGACAACATTTTTGTCCCTCCCACATTTTACTTCCCCATTTCTCAGACAAATTTTTTGTCAAAAATGATCAAATTTTTGTCAAAAACGATCATTATGTTGGCCCACATGATTGTACAAGCCCATGCAAAATTTCTAGGCAATAAGTTGAGTGGTTCCAGAGATACAATCCTGTGATAGATGGATGGATGGACGGACAGACAGACAGACAACTGAGTGACATAAGGATCTTTCGTTAGACTACAGACCCTAAAAAGGCCTTGTGCCTTGGGAATTTGCGTACTGAAACAAATCTTGTTACTACCAACAAAACATGAAAGTATAAAATAAACTTTATTAAAAATATACAGCAAATATAAAAAAAATACAATATATGGGAGATTATTAAAAATAGAAATAAAAATATATACAGATAAATGATAAAAGTATTAAAAATGATAAGCACAAAATATATATTAAGTTTGGAGCAATGTGCTCCTTTATCAGCTTACAGGATAAGTGGTATGACATACATCAATATATTCCACAGAGGCTCAACTTATATATAGGTATTCACTAATAAACTAATGCAGATTGTGAACAGTGGGAAAAAAGGGAAGGGGAACAAAACGTCAGACTGTGGAATAGGCTGACATACATTTGCCACATTATAGGCTTGTCATCTTTCAAAAGCTACAATATTTTGTTGCATACACCCTATTATGAAGTGGTTATTATCACTTCTGTAATAGGGTGCATGCCGGCTCCACATTTTTTATTAACGTTGGAACCTGCTACATGCAGTGCTTCCAACCAGGAGCGATAACAAATAGTGTGCAGTCTAAAATTTCAACATTGAAACATGGGTTACACTTTTATCATTTATCTGTATATATTTTTATTTTTAATAATCTTCCATATATTGTATTTTATTTTTACTGTATATTTTTAGTAAAGTTCTGTTTTATACTTTCATATCTCATTGGTAGTGACAAGATTTTTTTCAGTATATTTATGAAACTAATTTATTTTTATATCATTGCTTTGTACATTGCCTGAATTGAGAAGGGATATAAAGTTCAGAATGTGAATGAGAAAACAAATTTAAGTTTAGAATGGGATTTTGTCCATTCTACACTTCTCTCATGCAATTAGTGATTTTTCATGTATAGGCATTCAGAGTGATGCATGCAGTTTTAATTATTACTATTCAGTATTTAACAAGATTAAATATAGGTATTTTATTGGGAGAAAATTTAGGGTATTGTGTTGTTTTTTTAATTTTTAAAAATTTTTTTGTATTATCATGTACAGGTTGACACAAATAAGATGGATCCTGCTGTTATTATTATAAAATTGATGTTTATTGGTTATTTTTCTTTTCAGATTGTTATCCTGTGATAGGTCCAGCTGTTATTCCATTCAGTATCTTTTATAACTTACTGACAGTTATAAGAGATTGGTTACTACTTAACAGTAAACAGTCTTGTTTAAAAGTTAACAGTCAGTTTAGTAAAAGTCAGATCCATCTTATCTGTCATCCTGTATAACTTAGTCAGCATTATGAATTTAGATATATCTTTTTGTTCCTCTCTCTCTCCTTAGATGAAACTTCTTTCTGTGTGTGTGCAGCAACTGTTTTTTGGTGTCTAAAATGAGCAATTCTGGTAGGCAATTAAGTTTTTTCGATTTAATTATTTAATCCTTATTTTTCACTAATTGAATGAATATAATAATGGATTAAACATATCTTTTCCTCCCAGGAAAATGTATGTTTAATCCATATGTGTTGGAGTTCCTCAAAGGTCTGTTCTTTTTTTGCTCCTCTCTATTAATAACCTTTTCCCATCAACTAGAAATTTTATCCATACTTTTGCTGATGATAGTATGTACACTCAGCTTAACAATTTGATAAACCCTACTTGGCATCAACAGCTTCAAATTCTCTAATATCTACTTGTTATCTAAATGCTGATATCATAAAATTCTTTACTAGTGAAAATAAAACTTGGTTAACCGTGATTCTTCTAAAACCCAATCATGTCTTATTTATCTTAAAAAAATAATTAAGTGATTCAGCAAAGCTTCTTTATTCATAAATATTATCTCTGTAATAGATCTGAGTTTAAATGAAATAAATGAGAAAGGAATGAAATAAAAATAATAAAGATAAGACATTTATTAAAAAGTGTACCTCTTGCAAGGATTGTCAACTAAAAATATGAGGAGGTGATTGATATCAGAAATAAGAATTAAATAAGAAGAAAAACATTTATTTTTCTTCTTATTTAATTCGTACAGAGATAGAATTTTTGTGAACAAATATTGGAAGCAAATGTGATGAGAAGGGTTCGTTAAAAGAAAATGAACATTCACTAGGTAATAGCATTTAGAATATCTGGATGTTAACATGCTATGTATATAATATTTTAACTATTAGCAAGAGATTTATGTTTGACAGGCTTTTATCAGAATTTAATACTTTTCATCCATGATTAAAATATACACTAGAGGTGGATGACAACAACAGTTTAAATTTCCTAAATCTCATTAGTATATACCGGGTGGTTATAAAATAAGTTTCCCTATTCAGGAAACCGTATGTGTCAAAACGGTTAGAGTTAGCGCTGTGAAAATCATTGGGTATGCATTTAGGGTATGGGGAAGTGAATCATAGAATAATAATAAAAAAAGTTCAAATTTCCGTCACCAGGGGGAAAACGGCACTGCACATTTGTAAAAGTTGTGATTTACTTCAAGACATGCTGCTTATGCAAATGACAAAAGCAGACAGGCCAATCCCACCGTCAATAACCATTATGGCTCGTACAAAAAAGGAAAGTTCTCTTTTAGTAAAACTTTTCTACCAGAATAATAGTAACGCTGCATGCAGCACTACGTGAATATCTTAAACTTTATTAGTTTTCAAAGCTCCACATCAGTGGGGCTTCGAAAACTAATAAAGAAATTTGAAGCAATCGGGGAGTAAAGTGTAATTCCAGGCAGGGGACAACCACATATCGGAACAGAGGCAGTGGATGAAGTGGTGGTCGCAATGGCCTCCATATCAGAATGCGAAATACTACCAGTCAGTAGTGCCAGAGGTGTGTCAAGAGATGTAACCTTCCTTGGTCTACTGTACGTAAAGTGTTTAGAATAATTTTACACTGGTTCCCATACAAGATTCACGTAGTGCAAGAACTAAAATCTTGTAATCAGCAACACTGAATAGACTTTGCTCTACAATTTCTGGCTCGTATGGAACTTGATAATATATGGGCTTGAATGATCTTGTGGTCTGATGAGGCACATTTCACGCTTCATGGGGCTGTAAATGCACAAAACTGCCGAATATGGGGAACTTCTCGTCCATCTGCTGTGCATGAAAGACCACTACAAAATCCGTACGTTACAGTATGGTGTGGATTCACAGCAGAGTTTATAATTATACCAATTTTATTTGAAGAGTCTACACCTCATGGCTCCATAAGGTGTACAGTAACTAGTGCATGGTGCTGCACTCCTTTTAGCATTAGTAGAGGCATATGATGCAAGAAATCAAGCTTATGCAGCATCAGCCAAAAAAAAAAAAAAAAAACACTCCCATTTCACCCCTTGTTTGTTTGAAATACCTGTCCAGCTGAGTCTTAAATTTATTTAGGCTATCAACTTCCACAACAAGGGATGGAAGAATGTTCCACCAACCAACTACGTGCTGGCTAAAGGCAACTTTCCGCACATCTATCCTACATCTGTCTTTCCTCAATTTAAATTTATGCCCTCTCAGGTGATTATTCTGAGCAAGAGGAAGAATCCCATCAGCATTGAGCATGCTCAAACCATTCAAGGCTTTATACACCTCTATTAGATCACCTTGCCGGTGCCTAGTCTCCAGACACTGTAATTTGCAAAACTTAAGCCTTTCTTCGTAAGAGCAACCCTTTGTTCCATTCACTAATCTTGTTGCACTTCTCTGTACTCGTTCCAGCAGCTGTACATCCTTCTTGAAATGAGGCCTCCAGACCAGTATACAGTACTTAAGGTGTGGCCTGACCATTGCCTTATACAAGGGAATAATCACCTCACTTATCCCTGCTATTGACAAGACACCATGAGCTATTCTTGCAGCCCATCTGCACTACTCAGAAAAATTCATATCTGCCTGCACAATTACTCCCAGATCCTTTTCATTCTCTACCACTATCAGTGTAGTACCACAGAGTTGATACATTGCTCTGGGGTTATTGCGGCACCTCTGTAGCAGGTGAGCAGGAGCAACAGTGCGTAGAATACGCTTCTTGATTAGACCGGGGTTCGAGTCCATGACCACTATATACGGAGGATGCGGAAAGGTCAGGGAATGACCACCGCATATCCCAGGAGCAATATGGCCTTAGTTGCTAATGCTCCTAAAAACTAAAATAACAAACAACTGGGGTTACTGTTTCCCATATGTATTACTTTGCATTTGTCAATGTTAAACTTCATTTGCCACCTCTCAGCCCATCTGCTCAACCTTTCCAGATCCTGTTGCAGCAGCATAGTGTCAGTAGTGTCCTTGACAACCCTGCCAACCTTTGTATCGTCTGCAAACTTGGACATTAAGCTTGATATACCATCATCAATATCATTTATAAATACAGAAAACAATAATGGACCCAATACTGAACCCTGAGGGACTCAACTAATAACATTAGTCCACGATGAGCAGTGTCCATTGATTACCACTCTCTGTCTTCTCCCCCTCAACCACCCCTTTATCCATAGCAGCAATTTGCCTCCAATGCCACACTGCTCCAATTTGTGCAGCAGTCTTCCATGTGCAACAGTATCAAAAACCTTTCTAAGATCCAAGTATATAATATCAAAGTTATTCCCTGCATCCAGTTCTTTTGTGACTGCATCATAGTATCCAATCAAATTGGTCAGGCAAGACTTCCCCTTAACAAAACCATGCTGTGTCCGAGCTATAACTGAAGTCTTGTCTAGATGATCCTACAGTGCTTCTTTAATCAGTGCCTCCATTAATTTTCCTGAACAGAAGTTAAACTCACAGGTCTATAATTACTTGTGTCAGCCTTTGATCCTCCTTTGTGAATTGGGGTCACATTTGCACATCTCCAGTCCATGGGTACTTCCCCTGAGTCCAAGGAAGCTCTCATAATTATGGCTAAGGGGTTTGCTTACTTCCTTTGCTGCCTCCTTTAATATAACTGGATAGATCATATCCACCCAAGGTGCCTTTCTTGTGTTTATCTTCAACAATTTCTCCTCCACTTTCCTCTCTGTTATTAGAAAATCATCTAGCTTACTGCTAGAGTTTGCTTCACCTCTGGCATTCCCCTCGCTGAATAACTCCTCATGTGTGAATGTCGATGCAAAATATTCATTTAGTTTGTAAGCTACCTGAGCAGGATCATCAACAGTTGAACCCTCGATATCAAGTGAACCAATCTGATTCATCCCCTTCCTTCTAGAGTTTACATAGGTAAAGAACTCTTTGCTGTTTTTCTTTGCAAGGATTTCTCGTAATCTGCCTTTGCCTGCCTAACCTCCTTTGTAACTTGGTTACAGATCAACTTGTATCTATCATAGGCTTCTGTGTCACGTGTTAATTTGTATGTATCTCATGCATTTTTCTTCTCTGCCATATGTCTCATTAGTTCATCTGACATCCATTTAGGCCTAAACCTTGAACAATATTTCTTAGTTGGTATGTAAAGCCTAGTAGCTTCCAAGATAAGTTCTTTGAATGCTTCCCATTTTGAATTTGCTGTTGGTAACATCATCAGTTGGTCCCACTGTATAGAATTTAAATACTGTCTCAGTCCATCGTAGTCGCCTTTACGAAACCAATAACCCTTCCCTTTACCCGTAATGGTAGTTACCTCTTTGAGTAAATCCCACTTCAGCACACTGTGATCACTGCCACCTAGTGGCTCATTTATCTGCAGATTCTTAATGCATGAAGAATCACTACTGATAATCAAATCAAGAGTATTACTCCCTCTAGTTGCCTCCCGAACATGCTGATGTAGAAAACAATCATCCAATAAATCCACAAAAGCATTGCTAGTGTGTGAGTGACCAGCCCCCAAATTCCAGTCAATATCTGGGAAATTAAAATCTCCCATTATAAGACTCTGATTTACTGGCCCACTCTATTTCCTTGTACAGTTTCTTATTATACTCATCAGAGTCATTAGGCCTATAGCACACTCCTACTCTCAATTTTGATCTCCCAATGCTTATGTCACACCAATCTGACTCGACACTGCTCTGTCCAGCGATGTCGACTGGCTTCACTTCCTTGGATTTTATGTATTTCTTAACTAATAGCATAGCCTCTCCTCCCTTCCTATCCTGTCTATCCTTTCTATAGACATTGTACTCCCCAAATTCCAGTTCTGCATTCCTTATATCTGTGTGACACCACGTCTCTGATATCCCAACAATATCTGCCTTTGATGTTTTGAGCAATACCTCAAATTCATCAAATTTATTTACTAAACTCGTATCATTGGTGTACACGCAAGTATACATGCACCTGTTCTTTTTCTTAGCTACCCTAACACAACCCATGTGTTTACTTGTACCCCAATGATTCACAGCAGTCTCTGAATTATCCTGCATCTTATTTTCCAGGCTTCTGCTCATTCCAATAGAAGCAGTGCAAGAATCACTTTCACCTCTGCCAGTGACTACTGTTAATCTATTAGTCCTTGTATCCCCCAATCTAGCAGTTTTCCGACCCACCTAACGCTGCCTCGATAGCATCAGCAAACATTCTTGCACCCTTTCTATTTAAGTGTATCCCATCCCTGTAGAAGCAGTCTCTCCTGTTAACAAGTACAGAGCAGGCTGAAAAATATTCTACCCCTTGAGCCTTGCACAGTCTTTCCAGGGCCGAATTGATCGACAGGGCTCTCATCATATACTCCCTCCTATCGTGTCTGGGCAGAATTGCAGACACTTTCAAATTCTACCCTAATTCACGGCTTTTTTTTCAACAGTGACCTGTACTTCTTAAGTAATTCCGCCGGTCTCCTACTCTTAATATCATTAGTGCCAACGTGTACAACTATATCACCTTTTGTGCCCTTAAAAGATGATATCCGCACAACGTCATCAACCTTTGCCCCTGGCAGACATACCCTGGTCCTGTTCCACCTATCCTTTTTACAAAGCATGTTTCCCGTTTCCCTGACAATAGAGTCACCAACACCTACTAGTTCCTTTGGGACCAGCGCATTCTGCCATGGGGGCTGCTGCTGTGTTGCGTGATGACCAAGTGCAAGCTCTGGCATTGGTGTGGGCTGCTGAGAGTTTGATGGGCCCCCCTCACTTTTAATCCTTTGAGGGCATCCATCCTGATCTTCAAGCTCTCATATAGGCCCATAACAATGCTGAGTTGTCACCTGATTTCCTTACACTCCTTGCATCGCGCACACACAAAGACATCCCCCATGGCAGTATCATGTCCCGTACCCGACTGCTCCACAAACATCAAGCAAGTAGCGCATTTTAATAGGCTGTGATTCAGAGGGCAACTGCCCCCCTCAGTTCTCCCCTGAGCCACAACCATCCCATTAGCTTGAGCCTTTTGCTTTGCTGCTTTTGGCTGAGTCATGATTTCGATTTAATTTCAATAAAATTTCAATTTCAGTACAAAATTAAAACCCTAAACTTGTATCCTAACACAGTTATAACACTATATTTATGTTTCAATATCGAATGTTATCTACGAAATCCCTTTATATAACTTCCATATCAAGTTAAGTATTAATTATTTATTTTTTACTAATTATTTATGTTCCGTAACCTAAGTCGTTATATGTATAGTTAAAAGTACAGATTAATTATCAACATGATTAATTGACAATATTATGTACTATACTATACTATATTAAGCTTATGCTCTCTAGTTCGAGATATTTTGTATCGCGTAAAAATGGTGGCAATTTACGAACGGTAAACACGTGGATTTGATACCCTTACCAATACTAAGTAATACCTACAAAATCTCTATCTAAGTTACTTTAAACTAAGTATTGTAAATAGGAATATAAAGCTACTCTAGAAAATAAGTTAATATGCCAATTTAAGCTAATAAAACAGAAAATAAATCAGAAAAAACTTCTCTGTTCCAGGAGCGGCAAAAAGCTACGTCCGCACAGGCTACTCTCGTACTCAAACTCGAGAATGTTTGTCTTCATAGTAACATCCCTTTTCTAATGTTTTCCATGTATTTGCGGAATATTTTAATATGAATGGGATATGAAAGAACAGAGAGAGAGAGATACAAATAAATAGATTTAAATAACAATAGCTTTAATTGCGTAAAATGAAATGCAATTAAATTAAATTAAAAACTAGAAAACTTGTTTGATTGTAATCTCAGTGCTATTGGGGCCTTTGATGCAACTGGGTCCTAAATCTAGCTCATGTTCAAATCTCAGATCTGTAGAACAGCATACCTTTTTACTGGGAATAATCTCAACTTCTAAGTCTTCTTGATATAAGCATTTCATGAATATTTCTTTCCGCATTGAAAAAAAAAGTATGCTTTCTGCTTTGCTCTCAGTATTACTTTCCTTCTAAACAGTTGCCAATTCTTTAAAAATTCATCCATCATCATTGGAAGGATTTTTAGAGAGAACGTTGTGAAAACAATGTTCTCTCTAAATTTCATTGTTTCTAGGCTGCTGAATCCAGAATTTCTCCAAAACTGCTACTGTACAGAAAGAGAGCATTCAGTTTAATATTCCCTTTCCTACAAACTCACAGCACTTTCTATCATTTAGACTATCTGTTTATATTGCATACCTTTTCCATCTGAATTAGCATTTGTAATTTCACTGCTGGTTTTTTCTAAATCAGTTCAAAAACTTGTATTGGTTATTCAATATTCATTCACAGTTGAACTCCAAACTTGCCAAAGTAAATCTTCATTGTCAGTTAACCTTTTAACCTGCCTTCATTTGCATTTCTCAAGAATTATAATCTACAGAATTCAAGTTCAGCATTGACAAGTGTCTTATATCTTTCAGTTCATACATAATGCTAGATTACTGTGAGTTCCAGTAAGCTTTTGTGATAGAAATGGAGTTTTCATGGTGTTTTCTCTGTCATATTATATATCTGATATAAGTTTGTGTTTGAGATTTTTTGCTATTGACTACCTTTGTCAAATTGCATAAGTTAATGCAGTGCATGCAACCTATTTTAATTATGGATAATGTTATCATTTGTGTAATGTTATCACTTTTATTTCATAAAAGTGATAACATTACTTTTATTTCATTCATGTAATGTTATCATTCATGAATCATTTCATTCATTTAGTGATAACATTACATGCATAACATTATACTTGATCAGACTTATATTAACACGTAGAGGAAAAAAAAAAACATTTATTGTAATCAATACTTTGGTTTATCATGGTTTATGGTTTATACATGTGCAGTGGAAGTAATAACATAGCATCTCAATTTGTTCTCGAACTGTGACATAATGTGTGCCTAGTTACTAACGTACAGTTTGTATGGTTGTCGGTGTTGTTACTCCATGAAAGTAAGTCTGTACACCTACCAATCTGACCATTTTACAGTAGAGCCTTAGCCCTTTTCTAATTCTTGATTTTAATATTTTCTTTATTTGTTTCTAATAGTTTGTATTTATTTACAGAAACATTGAGTTTCATTTTTATTGGTGACTTTCTCAAAGAAATAGTGGGCAGTCAAATTATTTTATATTACTTGATTTTAATGTTTTCTTTCTGTCAACTTCCACATTTTTATTTACACATTTTTGCTCTGCATGAGTAAACAATGCTGAGCAGCTGAGAAGAAACTGCATACTTGTTTTTTCAGTTATTGTTATCAGTTTAGCCAAGTCCTCAAGTGATCACATTAAGCAGTGTCCACTGTATTGTATGCCATTTTGTGTGGTCTTTATCTTGTATGTCTATATAAGTGAATGTTCATAGGTTGATTTGCACTTTGTTTTCAGCTAAAAATCCCAGAATAACTCGTAGAAGGGAGGGGCTTCTTACTGCTTCTAGCAGAATTTTTGAACTTGGGCATCTTTAAATGAATGAAAAGTGAACCCAATATACTATCACGAGGGACGGGACTATTTTTGTGTGAAAGTCTTTTGTGGACCTCTTCATCCAGTTCAGAGGTTTTTTTTTTTTTTTTTTTTTTGTATTTACTATTAATCAAGAAGTTTTTATATATTTTTAAATATTCTTATTCACAGCATTTCTTGGTTATATCTGCTTGGTGCTCAAAATAGTTTGGCTTACATTTATGGGAAACTAGCTTCCCTCCGGTGAGATTTGAACTACAAAACTGTTGATATTAGTAATTTTCTTATGTACAGTAAAAAGCTTTCTTTTTTTGAGATTGGAACGAGTAACTGGTTTTCACGGTAAGACCGAAGATATTTGGTAAAGAGTCACTCAAATATTGTGAAGGTCAACTGTAGAAGGTTACTTTTGTTTCTTAGCATAGCATTTAATAAATGCAGAGTTTTTATTTGGCCACTCTTAATAGTCATCTGTTACATTTGGCCCATTACATTTGTCTTAGTAACCCTGTTAGTAAGACAAACGTAAGGAGTTAGGCATGCGAAAATTTTAATAATCAGCAAAAAATAATTCAAAATTGTTTATTTTTTGATGCCAACATTATTTTCAATCTTTTCTGAAAATAAATGTGAAAAATCCATGTTCTATATCAATGGTGGGCAAATGCGGCTCTTCGTCAAGTTAAGTGCGGCTCCCATTGAATATTTAAATCTGTTTTTTTTTTATTATTTCAGAACTGTTTTCACTGAATCTTGTTAAATTAACTAAGTAACTAATATTTTGTTATACGGATTTTATGTTGTGTTTATTTTATTTTTTTATGTCTAGATATTTTGCTATTTTTATTTTGATTATAAATAAATCCGCACGCATTTACACTGCTGGCGCCATCAGCAGTGTAAATTTAAAGTTATTTAAACTTGTTTACGGAGTGTAATTTTTCCGCACCGTAAATTAATTTAATTATTTTGTTTCAATTTCAGACTTTGGAATTAAATTTATTTACATTTTTTGATAACATGACCTCAGAAAATATCAAAAAACAAAAATACGAACAAGAAAATAGAATTTTTCAAGAAGAATGGGTAGAAAATTTTGTTTTTATTGACAATAATGGAAAGTCATTATGTCTTATTTGTAAAGTTACAATTGCAAACTACAAAGTAAGCAATTTACGTCGACATTACGAAGTAAGTCATCCCCACTTTTCAACTCAATATCCACTCAATTCAAAATTGCGAACAGAGAAACTTAAGTCCTTGCAATCTGGTCTTCATAAGCAACAAGGACTCTTGTCTTCTTTTAGTTGCGAAGATGACAGAGCAAACGAAGCTAGTTTTTTGATAGCTTGGAATATTGCTCGTGCCAAACGTCCATATGGAGAAGGAGAAATTATTAAAAGAACCTGGAAGAAGTGGTTCAAGTTTTGGATCCAAATAATACAAAACTGCATAAATTGATCGCACAGGTTCCTATGTCACGCCGTACAACTGAGTGTTGTATTGGTGCAATTAGTAAAAATGTTGAAAATAGTTTGATGTGTGATTTGAAAAATTGTACAGCATTTAGTTTAGCTCTCGACGAGTCTACAGACATTCAGGATGTTCCACAATTGGCCGTTTTTGTCCGCTATGTATCTGCAGATGTAAATGTGAAGGAAGAAATGTTAGACCTAGTAGCTCTTAGCATTAGCATTAGTAGAGGCATATGATGCAAGAAAGCAAGCTTATTCAGCATCAGCCAAAAAAAAAAAAAAAAAAACACCACTCCCATTTCACCCCTCCGTTAGTTCGAAATACCTGTCCAGTTGAGCCTTAAATTTGTTTAGGCTTTCAACTTCAACAACAAGTGACGGAAGTCTGTTCCACCAACCAACCACCCGCTGGCCAAAGGCAAATTTCCGCACATCTATCCGACATCCGTCCTTCCTCAATTTGAATTTATGCCCTCTGAGGTGATTATTTTGAGCAAGATGAAGAATCCCATTGGCATTGAGCATGCTCAAACCGTTCAAAACCTGATACACCTCTATCAGATCACCTCGCCGGTGCCTAGTCTCCAGACTCTGTAATTTGCAAAACTTAATCCTTTCTTCGTAAGAGCAACCCTTTGTTCCATTCACTAATCTTGTTGCCCTTCTCTGTACCCGTTCCAGCAGCTCTACATCCTTCTTGAAATGAGGCCTCCAGACCTGTATACAGTACTCAAGATGTGGCCTAACCATTGCCTTATACAAGGGAATAATCACCTCCTTATCCCTGCTAGAAAAATTCCTGTATATCATTGACAAGACAATCGAAACAACTTACGGTATCGATGTTAGAAATGCGCTTGATGACGTAATGAACAGGTTTGAATTGCTTCGTGATAAACTTGTAAGTGTTGCGACTGACGGAGCGCCTGCAATGATGGGGAAAATCCAAGGTCTCATTGGTCTTTTAAACAATGATCCTAAAATTCCACGTTTCTTACCTCTTCACTGAATAATTCGCCACAAGCATCTCATAGCAAAGTACTTCAAATACGAAAATGTGTGGAAGATTGTTTTGCAGATTGTGAATTTAATTAGAACAAATTCCAAAACACATCATCAATTTAAGAACTTTTTAGAAGAGTTGCGAGTGAATGATGAAACAGATGAATTGCCCAGTGATTTATCCCTATGGTGTGTTGTAAGATGGCTGTCAACTTACAATGTTTTGAGCCGTTTTGTGGAACTCCTAAATCCTATCATAACATTTACAAAAGAAAAAGGAAAAAAATACCCAGAATTAGAAAATGAAACTTAGCTTTCTGACTTAATGTTCCTTACAGACATTATAAAACATTTTCAAACACTTAATTTGGCTTTACAAGGAAAGGAAAAAATTATTATTGATTTGTCACAAACTGTATTTAGTTTTGAAGCTAAACTTCGGCTTTTTGTGTACAACCTTAAGAACAAAATATTTAATCATTTTCCACGAGTAAAAGCAAATATAATTAATATCAAAGAAGAAAAGTTAGATGAATACAAAGGAAAATGGGAAGAATTGCAAGCAGATTTCAAACATTGGTTTGAAGATTTGAAAAGTTTGAAATCGACATTTGCATATTTCGTGATATGCAAATGTAGATTTCAAAGTAATTGCAAGCAGATTTCAAACATAGGTTTGAAGATTTGAAAAGTTTGAAATCTACATTTGCATATTTTGTGAACCCATTTATTTGTGATATTATTGAAGATGGATTTCCAATTTCTGAAATAATACTTGTTGAAAATAAGGCTGGGGAATTGAAGTTATTAGAGATGAAAGAGGATCAGGCATTTCAAATGCAGCACAAATCTACTTCTATAATTGAATTTTGGAAACTCATGCCAGAATCAAAATATCCACATTTAAAGAAAGCTGCTTGCCGTCTAATTTCAATTTTTGGTACAACATATTGCTGTGAATCTTTGTACTCCACAATGAAGTTCGTGAAGTCGAAATATCATTCACAGTTGACCAATCATTATCTCACAGAATTTCTGCGAATGGCTTTAACAAATTTTACGGCAAATTTCAAAGATTTGACCAAAGGTCTTTGTTAACTGTTATACTTTTATTATATTTTATTTTTATTATTAAAATTTTGAAATAATTATTTTGTATTTTCTTTCTCTTAATTATGTTTTCTTATATATGTATACTTTACATAGCACTTAAGACTTGTGTAGAATATGCAATCATATTAATTAAATTAAATTTGAATTTTTGTATTTAATACTATGTAACTATGGTGTGGCTCTTTATAATATATGAAAAACCGGAATGCGGCTCTCATTGACCTCATGCGTGCCCACCCCTGTTCTATATTAAAAACATATATTTTTAATTAATTTTTGAAATTGAAACTCCCTTTAGACCTGCCAGTAAGCAAATGCAAATTTAAAAACTAAGCACTGCAATGAATGATGCATCAATATCATGAAGCCAGAGAGCATTACTGATTGGAGGAAAGTGTGTGGCAGTAAATCAAGTTTACTATCAACAACTGTACATGACAGATGCCAGTCAAAATGTTCATATAATTTGGTTTAACTTAATCATGAATTTTTAATTGTATGATAATAGCAGATGTTTCTGGAATTTTCACTGGAGAATTCAAAGAAAATATTTTCAAAAACAGCTTTTAGGAGATTCAGGTAGGTGGACAAAGTAGATGGAGTATGAAATATTGATATGGCTGAAATATTGTTGAAGTCAAATTGCCCGTGCATGCCAAGCTCAGGACTGAAGTTTTAGAGGCAGAAATTTATTTCTTGTCAGTTTATGGCCATGTCATTTGAGTAATAACTTTATTTTGCATCTGTTTTTAAAATTTCAGCCTAGTTCTTGTCAATGATGTGTGATAAATTATTTTCAGGTTTCCAAGGAGTGCTGAGTTATCTAGTTTTAGGTTGAGCACAAGGTTGTCCTGGGAATTTTACTTCAGGCTTCTTCATTTTACAAAAAAACTGCCTTAGAACACATGATTTACAAGTATAGCACACTTTTTCATGGGATGATTTGTCTTAGTGTCAGTTGAACTCAGCACAGTATGTTGCATGGCTGCCATTTATGGTCAATTGTGAAATTTGGAGCAACTGTCATAATGTTTGCTGTTCGTTACCTTGAGTCATAAAACTCAGATTAATTAAATTTCGATATAAAAAAGAATAAATATGATAGAAAGCAAATACTTGCTATCTGAATGTATTATTTCTGATATTTTATTCCTGGAAATTAACAGTTTGCTGTGATAAGATGTTGAATAAAAGTAAAAAAAAAAAAAGAAAAGAATAATTATTGTAATGATTGTGAAAACGTTTTTTAGCCGAGTGGGTGTAAACTAGTTTCTGTTAATGATGAAGTACATTTATAAATGTCATGTATATATACATATATATATGCATACACACAGATCCTCCAGGTCCAGATCCATTTGTTGAGGAGGTTGTGACATTAGTACCATGTTCGACATGTGGAAGAAAATTTGCTCCAACTTCTCTGGTAAGTATATATTTTCCATATTACAAAAGCATACAAAGTATTGCAGCTTAAAAGCACCCGAGTGTGTCTTATTTTTAGGTTTATCAGATTTGTAATCTAGACTTTTTCTGTTATATTTATGCTGAAATTTTTGAATTTTATGATGTAACTGTGCAATATTAGTGTTTCGGTTTCATGATTTATAGCTTAAAATTTTACTAATAAACTTCTTTTTGGCAGTAGAAGTTTATTTCTTATAATCTGTTTAGTTTAGAAGCATCATTTATCTATATGTAAAACAAATGTCAATTGATTACATTTAAAAAAAAATCTTTATATGAAAATTGTCTTTTATACACAAAAAAATGATTTATATTTGTTTTGAAAGTACACTGCTCCATCATCAAATTAATCTAAAATCACTAGCAGTGATTTTAGATTAATTTAATGATGGAGAATGGGTTTTCATTTGACAAAAAATGGTAGTTGGTTAGGTGAAATTTAAAGTTAGAAATGAGAAATTTGAAATGGAATATTTAGTCTGCTTTTTATAATAAATTCAAAACTTCGTAAATATGGCAAACAAAGTCTAGATGACAAGTCGTTTAAACCTAAAAGTAAGCAAGATATATCCAGTTACCTTTAAATTTTCAAACTGTTTATAAACTCAAGTCCTTATCAAAAATAATATGAATATCTATATATTTCTTTAATTATATTATACAAGATAAGCTTGGCTGAGAAATAGTCTTTTGGGTATCTGGATATGTTGGCAATCGTTTGTGTGACAGCACCAAATGTACATGTTAAATGTTGTATAAATGAGAGTATGATGCAAAACATGTTTGTAAGCTGGTGCAGATCATAAAAGAAAGAGGGGGGGAAATATTAATGGAAGGTAAGCTTGAATAAGATATAGTATTACATTAGTGTGCTTTTCATAAGTTGGGATGTGCAATTTTATATGGAATTATACTGGCAGCGAAAAATTGATTCAACGAATCTCATCTATATCCCAAGTATAAATACTGGGATATAGTTGAAATGGAATACTTTATTTCTAGCAGATTTAAGTGTAGAATTTTTCCAGTGATTCATCATATGTATGCTGATCAGTTATGGATTTAAAAGCAATGTATTTGGAACCTTCTCTGAAATAGTGAATTGAACTATAACATTGGGTTCACTGCTAAAGTCAATAGACTTACTTTACAGAATATGTATTGTATGTTCATGGTGTAGAAAAATATATTAAACTAGAAAATCCAATCCGTTGTGCATGCAGATTTGCTTATATATAATAATGAAATGTAACAATGAAAAACATTGCTGATACACTTTTGGTGAACCTGTTAGATATACAACAAATTATTAGTCTGTCTACAGAACCAACAGCAGGAGGCTGCTGGGACACTGAAAACTTTGCCAGTGGATCCCAAGAAGCAAGACTTATTATTATCATTAGCCATATGGTGCAAGGAAGCCTGAGGCTTTTGCTGCACCAGCCAAAAAAAATTCCTCACGGAGGGGGGGAGAGAGAGGGGGAGGGGGGAAGAGGGAATCACCAAGGAAGAGAAGAATGATGGTATCCAGCTCGGGACTCAGGGTGTGCCATGCCCATACTCACCAGATGTGAGCCCTATATATATTATAATATATCCGATAACTCAAAATAAAACAAAATAAAAGATAAGCCAGTAGTATGGCAAAAAATGTAGAGCAAAAAATTAACATAAAAATAATGTAAAATAAAATAAACCAAACAGGGAGGGGGAAGTAAAGGTAATAAGACATAAACAGTAGCTGATAGTTCCCTATATAATTTAGCACTTTAAATCCAATTAATAAAACTGATATAAAATTTTTTAAAATAATGCCAATTATAATATGATTTAGCGGTCCCCCCCTCGAAGGTACCAGTTCCGAAAAACATGAAATATCACCAAAAAAGGGGTTAAAAGAACTACTAAAAGAAAAACAAAATATCAAAATAATAGATTGACCATTATGCCCGATATCGACAGAGGACCACGAGGCCAATAATGGTTATGGAATCGCTGCATTTCAATCACTATACAAATCGTCGCAAAGGCGAAAAGATCGAAGAACCAAACCACCGATTCCTCCTCCGATCGATCCACCAATGCAGATGATTTGCACGGCGGTGGTCCTTATGCAGCGAGAAATAATTTATAGAACAGACAGCACTTTAGATCAGAGCCACACCACTGACATAATGTAAACTTTGCCAGCTTATATAAAAGAAAAGAAAGGAATAGATGGCAGCACAGGCATTGCTTATTTAGCATATCAACCCACTACTACCACTGATTTATATTTAAATAATGGCTTAAAAGTTTAACATAAAATAAGAAAATAAATAAATAAATATTAAGCTATCATTAGAGGTAGCAAAATGCACATCCTCCACATGAAGCCCAGATATATCTGATAATTCAAAATAAAACAAAATAAAAGATAAGCCAGTAGTATGGCAAAAAATGTAGAACAAAAAATTAACATAAAAATAACGTAAAATAAAATAAACCAGACAGGGAGGGGGAAGTAAAGGTAATAAGACATAAACTAATGATAGTTTAATATTTATTTATTTATTTTCTTATTTTATGTTAAACTTTCAAGCCATTATTTAAATATTATAATATATATTCACACAAATTGATCACTGCCTTATTTATTCTTAAATTTATGGAATAATGCTGATAGAAAGATATATAATTTATTTAGGTGGTTCTTGTTTCGAAGATTTTTATCACGCCCAACTGTTTGTCACGTGCTGGCTGGTCTTGCATGGTTTATTATGCATTCTGAGCAGGTGTGTTCACAAACCAGTCTGCATGTTTTAGGGACTGATAATCCTGAAGCTGCTTTATTACTTTAAAAATAACTCAGTGAAGAAGTTAAAAAGAAAGATAAGCAACTCTCAATTACACATTCCTCTGCATTTAGCATTTCTATCAATAATTTACTCTTGCTGTCTCCTGAGTGTCAAGCCTCATGACCTGAAATTCAACTATCGCTTTTCTCATTACTTTTAAATATTTGCCCTTTGGTTTTTGCCAATCACAGGGATTTAGTGGTGCTTAACTCCTGCAATTAGTGAGGGAAAGACATGTAGTTTAGAAACAAGATTGGGGTTCCTTCAAGCATCTCCTGAGCCTCCTTGTAAGAACAGAACTTTTTCAAACGTTTTTTTTTTTTGCACTGTTATGCTCCATGAAATTTTGATACTGTTATATGACTTGCACCTTGACAATGTACATAGTTGCCTGTGCTAAAAAGAGTTTTCAGTGGCAACTGCTATACTCAATGTCAAAACACCCTCCTTATGGCTTGTTGATAGTGATTGCAAAGACCAGCAGTATTGGAAACTATGACTCGCAATATGAATAGAAAATCCATGTCACTGGTGTCCAAAAGAATAAGAGATATGGACATGTTAGAGCTAGCTTTGCCCTCCATGAACACCTCACATGTAAGAATCCTGCAGTGCAATTTTATGTGCAATCAGACATGTCCCACTGCAGAGTCCAGAAATAATGTTCATATTCTATAAAAACATTACAACAGCACTGACCTTCAGTCTGTGATTGCATGGTAGAAACCCAGGCAGTATCATTGTATTAAGATAAAGGGACCAATGTGAGATTGCTGTATTGTACTTATTGTTGGTGAAATATATACAGGCACTCTCCTTGCTAGTGTGTGAGTGACCAACCCACAAATTGCAGTCAATATCTGGGAAATTAAAATCCCCCATTATAAGACTCTCTGATTTACTGGCCCACTCTATTTCCCTGTACAGTTTCTTATTATACTCATCAGAGTCATTAGGCCTATAGCACACTCCTACTCTCAATTTTGATCTCCCAATACTTATGTCACACGAAACTGGCTCCACACTGCACTGCCCAGCAATGTCGATTGTCTTCACTTTCTTGGATTTTGTGTTTCTTAACTAATAGCATAACCCCCTCCTCCCTTAGTATCCTGTCTATTCTATCTGTACACATTGTACTCCCCAAATTCCAGTTCTGCATTCCTTATATCTGTGTGACACCACGTCTCTGAAATCCTAACAATATCTGCCTTTGATGTTTTGAGCAATACCTCAAATTCATCAAATTTATTTACCAAACTCCTAGCATTGGTGTACATGCAAGTATACATGCACCTGTTCCTATTCTTAGCTACCCTAACACAACCCATGTGTTTTCTTGTACTGCAATGACTGCTAGCAGTCTCTGAAATACCCTGCATCTTGTTTTCCAGGCTGCTGCTCATTCCAATAGAAGCAGTGCAAGAGTCACTTTCACCTCTGCCAGTGACTACTGTTAATCTATTAGTCCTTGTACCCCCCAAAGCTAGCAGTTTTCCGACCCACCTAACACTGCCTCAAAAGTATCAGCAAATATTCTTGCACCCTTTCTATTTTAAGTGTATCCCATCCCTGTAGAAGTAGTCTCTCTTGTTAACAAGTTCAGATCAGACTGAAAAAAATTCTACCCCTCGAGCCTTGGACAATCTTTTCAGGGCCAAATTGATCGACAAGGCTTTCATCATATACTCCCTCCTATTGTGTCTGGGCAGAATTGCAGACGCTTTCAAATTCTACCCTAATTCATGGCTTTTTTTCAACAGTGACCTGTACTTGTTAAGTAATTTTGCCAGTCTCCTACTCTTAATATCATTAGTGCCAACATGTACAACAGTATTACCTTTTGTGCCCTTAAAAGATGATATCTACTCTACACCTCATCAACCTTTGCCCTGGGCAGACATACGCTGGTCCTGTTCCACCTATCCTTTTTACATAGCATGTTCCCCGTTTCCCTGACAATAGAATCACCAACAACTACTAGTTCCTGTTGGAACAGTGCATTCTGCCTTGGTGGTTGCTGCTGTGTTGCATGATCATCAAGTGCAAGCTCTGGTGGCGCCTCCGTAGCCAGGTGGGCAGGAGCAGCAGTGCATAGCACACGCTTCTCGATTAGACCGGGGTTCGAGCCTGTGACCACCAAATATGGAGGATGCGGAAAGGTCAGGGAATGACCACCGCATATCCCCGGAGCAATATGGCCTTAGTTGCTAATGCTCCTAAAAAAAAAAAAAAAAAAAAAAAAACCAAACCAAGCTTTAGTGCTTCACATCTTGACATATACAAGAATGCATGGTAGGTTTAGTGTAATTCTCTATTAGATATTTTTTAATCCATTCATTTAGATATTATAATCTAAACAAGTGGACCCAATCATTTTATTGCATTTTATATAACTTTAAAAGTTAACTGTAGCATATCATATAAAGTATACCCTACATGTATATTTTCTATTATCACCTTCTAGGAACGTCATGCTAAGATATGCCAAAAGTCTAAAAGTAAAGCAAGAAAGGTATTTGATTCATCTAAGCAGAGAGCTGAAGGCACAGAACTTTCAAGTTCAAGTTCTGTGCTTCATGTAACTAAACCAAAAGAGCAAAAGGTATATTTTTGTGAATATTGGTAACAATAAAATTTTTAGTGAAGTGTCTTCTCCTGAATACTTAAAATAATGTAATTAAATTGCAGGCCTTTTGCTATTGCAATAGTCAATTGTTTCTGAGCGAGGGAAAAAAAAAAAAAAAAAAAAAAATTGATATAAGGATAAAAAAATCCTTTCTTATATCAAAAATTTTTGAATAACTTGTTTTTATATTATTTTTTTATTTTCTAGTTATGTAAACCTAAATAGGATATGTTTGAATGGATAAGGTAGAAGAATAACATTAAAATTATATAACAAAATATCTTCAGAAGTTCAAGTAAATCAAAATAATTGTAATTAATGAATACGATAATCAGGCAATTTTCTTAACCACTCCATGTCATTAAGTGCAGAGACATTGCAGACTTTCTTTCTCTTTACTTTTGCACAATCCATTTCTTCAATTCTTACTCCATGACTCAATGCAACATAAGCTTGTCCCGCTGCGAAAATTTTTTTTCCCAAGATTAATGACTGCATAATCCACACATTTTGTTCCCTGCATTTTGTGAACTGTTGAAGTCCAGCAGAGTATCAAAGGGAGCATTCTACATTCTGCTGTCCCTGCTGACATTTTTGCTGAAAATTGAACTGATCTTGGTCTGATAATGTACTCACATATAGTTTGAAAATTTATTTAAAAAAAAATCTCATAATTGTGGCTAAGGGTTTGTTGACTTCCCTCGCTGCCTCCTTCAATATAACTGGATAGATTCCATCCACCGCAGGTGCCTTTTTTATGATTACCTTCAACAATTCTCCTCCTCTTTGCTATCTGTTATTACAAAATCACTTAGCTCACTGTTAGAGTTTGATAAACATCTGGCATTCCCCTCCTTGAATAACTCATTTGTGAATGTAGATGCAAAATACTCATTCAGTTTGTCAGCTATCTGAGCAGGATCCTCAACAGTCGAACTACCAACATCAAGTGGACCAATCTGATTCATCCCCTTCCGTCTAGAGTTTACATAAATAAAGAAGTCTCTCGTTTTTCTTTGCATCCTTTGCCAATAATTTTTTGTAATCTTATATCAAACATTTTTGAATAACTTGTTTTTTATATTATTTTTTATTTTCTAGTTATATAAACCTAAAGAACCAAAAAGTTATGTAAACCTAAAGAACCAAAAAGTTATGTAAACCAAAGGAGGTTCGCCTACCTAACCTCCTTTGTGACTTGATTACTTCTATTTGCCATAGGCTTCTGTGTCGCCTGATAATTTATAAGCATCCTATCCATTTTTCTTCTCTGCTACAAGCCTCATTAATTCATCTGACATCCATTTAGGACTTAACCCTGAACAGTATTTCTTAGTTGGTATGAAAGCCTAATAGCCTCCAAGATTAAGTCCCTGAAGGTTTCCCATTTAGAATTCACTGTTGGTAACATCGTCAATTGATCCCTGTATAGAATTTAAAAACTGTCTGAGACCACTATAGTCACTTTTATGAAAGCAAAAACCCTTCCTTTTACACTTTATGGTAGTCATGATGGTGGGACTGTTAGTAATCCTGGGTATAACCTCCATGCACAAGTACATGGTGAGTGACCACCCAGGTGTGAACCAACGTAAGCAGGGGTCGAGGTGTGGTGCCCACACAACATGGAGTAATGCCGCCACTCTATGTTATCAGGCAGTACTAGATGGTAGATGACTCTCATCAACTGGTGCAATACCACTACTTTGCTTATTGGAGGCTTGAAGTGGTGGAACCCATGTTTAGTCTCTAGAGCTAAGTTCCAGTCAACCCTTCCCCATCTCCTCCATCATGCAGTATGATTGATGACTTTTGAGATTATGATGAACATCGTGGCGAGATCCATTATTCCTTACATTTCGAGGATACCAATCTAAAACGGTGTTCGCAGGCTGGCCGCTAGTTAGTATACAGGACCGAACCTATTGGTAACTCTCTAGGAGGTTTCTGGATCAGCTAGTGTATAATCTTGCTACCTCTACTCTGCCAGATAGTGACTGGAGGGAGTCCGAGTAGAGTGTATGCGGAGGGCATTGTCGAGGCCACATTATATCAAGGATCTGGGTATATTCTTACCACGTGTACACCATATCCAAAAATTTCATTACTTCATACAGCATGTCCCACCCACTTTTTTTTATTATTAAATACACCATGAATTGTAAAACTAATACAGCAAGCTTACCTGTGAAAAGATCTAAACCTCCCAAACACTTCCTATTCATTTTACAAATATACGTGGTCTCAATTCTAATCTCAGCGATGTCCATTTCCACTTGCAGTCTGCCAAACCCCATGTACTTTTTCTGACAGAATCTCAATTATCAGTTGATTCAACTACTGCTCATCTCAGATGCCCAAATTATTCGCTGTATGATTCCTTTCGCCTCAAAGGTGGTACTTGTGCATATGTCTGTTCTGATATTCCCTGTCAGAGACTTGGTAATTTGGAATCTCCTCTCTTCGATGTTCTCTGGCTTAAAATCTCTATACCTAATTGTATTAAATTCAACTGTTGTCTCTACCGTTCTCCCAACTCCACTAATCACTTGGAGATCTTTGACTTCCTCTCTTTGCAACTTGACTTTCTCCAGTCCAACTTTCTTAACAGTGAGGCAATTTTCCTTGGTGATTTTAATGTTCACAACTCCAGCTGGCTTCTGTTTTCTAGTCACATTGACCTAGCTGGTCGACATGCTGAGGCTTTTGCAATTACTAATGACCTTGCACAGATTGTTCATTTACTTACAAGAATACCAGACAGTCCTAATCATATAGCCAACACCTTGATCTTTTTCTCACAAACAACCCTTCTAAGTACATGGTTGAAGTGAGAGGTCGTTAGGCACTTCAGATCACAACTTGGTGATTATCTCTTCTCCAATGGAGCCTTTATCTCGTGGCTATTCCCAACCTCGTGTTGTTTGGCATTACAAGAATATGATGGGATGACCTGCGAGATTTCTTTTCCTTGGTTGGATTACTGTTTCAAAACTTCTGATGTCAACGTTTGCTCAGATCGTGTCAGTGAAATTATTCTTGCAGGAATGGAATCCTTTATCCCACACTCCACTTTAAAATCTCGTCCTTTATCTAAACCTGGGTTTTTCAATAAATGTGCTAAGGCTGTTCAAGAGAACAACGTTGCATATCGTAATTGGTTCGTTTCTAATTCTTCAATTTCATTTTCTGCCTACACCAAAGCTCACAACAATTGTAAAGCAGTTATTAATCAGTCCAAACTAGTTTGAACAGGCTAAGAGTAGAGTATTATGTTATTATTAAACAAATAATAACAGAACTAAACAAATATTTACAAAATACTAAACTATTTACAATCATACCTCTACTATATTGGGATGATGGGTCCCTTTAGCAGCTGACATTAATATACAAAAAACGTTACAATGGAACTTCAAATTATGCTTGGCATTGTCATGTATTAGACAGTGAAGCATGCACATGAGGTTGGTGAACGTTAAATGGAAGGAACACACAAATGGGTTACTGGGCAGAATCAGACACTTGCTGCTGACAGTGTAGTGCACATACATGGGATGCATGCCAACGTTTGTTGCATTGCAAGACAACTGCCTACATAACGTTCACCAACCTCACGCACGTGCTTCCTTGTCTAATGCATGACCACGCCCAGCATCATTTGATGTTTCATTGTAACATTTTTTGTATATTAATAAGAAGGGACCCATCATCCCAATATAGTTTGTATATTTGTAAATAGTTTAGAATTTTGTAAATATTTTAAATATTTGTATAGTTTGTAAATAGTTTAGTATTTTGTAAATATTTTAAATATTTGTATAGTTTGTAAATATTTTAGTCTTGCTCTTTCGGATGCAACAGTATTCCTCGTGCATTATGGAACCCGAAGCAAAAGGCCTTTTCCTAATATCACAATGTAAATAATTACATAGTGATATTTATTCGACCTTGAGAATGCCACGTGGGGATGGGGTAGCTAATGGGAGAAGAGGGATGTGTGTCATGTGATACAAGTGGGTGGGGCAATTGCGTCACTACAAATGCACAGGTAAATAATTACATAAGCCATTTCCTGATTAGATTTCGATCAGTGTGTTTCGACAGGTGTGTCTTTTATATAGAAAAGATTTGACTTACTCCATCATATCTCTACATTTTACATAGAAAAGTGTGCATGGGGGTTGGCGAGCAAAGCCCCCTAGTTGTTATTATTATTATTATGTTTGTGTATAAATATTTTAAATATACATTGTTTTGCTTTTTTTTTTCTTAGAAGGAAAAACCAAAGCCAAAGTCTAATTGGAGAGAAAAACATGAAGAATTTATTCATGCCATCAAAAGTGCTAGAGGTAATATAAATGAAGAAACAGAAAACAATAATGCACCAAAAAAAGTGCCAGTTGGTGAGTTTCTTCAAGAAGATTCATATCATTAATATTTATAATCATTGCACAATTTGTATGGAAACTTTTAATCTTCTTACATACTTTCCTAATAAAATCAGTGTTACTGATTGTATATCACTACTTCAAATATTTTTGCTCAGATTTCAAAAGTTTTATTTGCTTATTTTTTTTTGTTGCATGCTTTTCTAAAACAAACTTATTTGTATTGCTTGAATTGCAGTAGAACAGCATGCTGAAAGTGCAATCTTACTGTATATAGCACTGTGTTAATTGTATGTGGTGCCTTTATCAATTCAAGCCACATTTAATAAAACTATTTACTACAGAGAAAATAAATTTTCCAACTACAGTCATTCCTTGTATAGCATGATAGTTGTGTTCCTATAAACCCTCGTGCAATATAAATAACAGGCCCTATGGGAAAAATAGGTTTAGGTGCCAACCACCCAAGATTTGAACACACATTTGTAACCAAAACATTACCAATCACAATAAATAATTGTAATAGTCTATTATTATTCATAATAGTCGTAATAAAATACATAAGTATTTTATTATGACTATTACGTAATAAAATATTGCTAATGCTTTTGCTTCTATCATAAGCAAACTTTTTCTCCAGACTTTCTCTTGATTTGTTTGATTTTCTATCCAAACAAATGACAGCCGTTCCAACTCTTCCAATTCTTTGTGTCTTGATCTTATGGATTTTATTACACTTTGAGTTGTTCCTGCTATGAAAGTTGTTTATATTTTCTCTGCATTCTTTCTAATTCTCGGTGTTGCCTCATTTAAGCCTGTAGCATGTGCAATATCACATGTCCTTTCATTTTGCTCAAAGTGTTTCAGAATTTCATATTTTTTTTCTCTATGGACAGAGGCGGACTGGCCATAAACCTTACCGAGGAAACCCTGGTGGGCTGGAGGCCAGAAGACGATGGAGGCCGGTGTGATTTTGGCCATAAACGCTAGTATGAGGCCGCTACAAATTTTCCCCGGTAAGAATTTTTGACTCAGTCCACCTCTTTCTATCCATATTGCTTTTCTTTTTCTCTCTGAATCTGTAGTGGCTTCACCAGGATGTTTCCTTTTCACACCTTTTAAGTATTTTACTAATTTTTAGGGAATAAAGCACAATTACAAAATGAGGAGGCATGCTTGATACACAAACAAAGCTGCGCGAGTGTAGCAACTGAATAAACAACACCGTAAAGGCATAGACACACTATTAACATCTCACTAGCTCACATTTTACTGAAGCATTCTGGAGATCATTACCATAAAACAATAAAAACAATTTTCAGTTGCGTTTCTGCTGGTGGAATCTGTTATAAACTGGTAGAAAACGCGATCTAATTGCATTTGTGATAATACCGATAGCTGGAATTGTGCCAGTTTTTACATTATAATGGTGAAATGTGTTCCCCTTCACTGATATAAAAAACAAAAATACATTTTCAGAATCTTCTCTTCATTCCTATTGTGTTGCGTTCAGTTGGGGTGATTCCGCATTGGACTGGCATTTCTTGTAAACACAAAGGCAAATTGTGCATAAGCAAATTTGATTCGTGTTATATATGGCATCGTTCTCCTATTTATAAATCGTGTATGATCAAATTTGTGTAGTGTAAACACATGTTATATGAGGACTGACTGTAAATAAGTTCCTTAATCTCTCAGGAGGTAAGTGGAAGAGGGCATCTCCTCCTCAGAGGTAGAAAAAACATTTTAATGCTCAAGAATACAGTTGGCAATCATGCTTAGATCTTCGGTATCTTTCAGTAAAAGACTTGTTTTTTGTAAAATTTTTGTTTGATGTTTCCAAATCCCACCTGTGTGGAGTGCCTACTGTGATATTCTTTGAGAAAGTGCTTGAGGTGTCTATTATAAAATAAGTTAGCACCGAAAAACAGTAGTGAATCAATGTGGAGACTTTTAGTACCTTTCACAGAGTGATCATATTCCATTTGATTTTTATTTTTTTTTAAAGTGCCACCTCTGGTGTGTGGTTATCATTCAGATGATTGAAGCCATTGAGGTGTCATTTGAGCCTGATGCCCTTATTTATTTGGGGATGTCTGGGTTCAAATCCTGTAAGAGGCTGGCAGAATGCTTAAAAGCACCTTCAGTCAAGACTGTAATTAGTTGATCTCGGGCATAATTGCCATGATTTATTCGGAAATTTCAACAAATACAATGTGTAAATCTGCCCTTGAATGCACACACTTGTACAGCATAGTACGTAGTAAAAAAAGAGACCATGTGAACTAGTATATCATAGGAACAGATGTACTTGATGTACATCTAGAACCGTCCAAAAACAATATGATTCTAATGCATCATTCTTTGGACGTAGTTTCCTGTTCCTATATTTTGGTTTAGAGAGAAGTAAGCTGTTCGATGTTTTAATCGTTAACTCAGCTGTATACAGACAACAAGCCTATGATCCTGTCTATCCTATCAAGTATTTGGTTTTGGTTTCTTTGTACTGGTGACAACTCTTCGGTTTCATGCCATTATAGTTTGTTGTATCGAAGAATTCTAGCAGAAAGTGCAGTGGAAAAGTCAGCTGTTCTTAGTACTTTAAAACTATGAAGTTATTTTAACTTTTTTTTGTTTAAGTATAATTTTCTGGTTTAAAGTCTTAAGTCACCTTTTTTTTAGAGAGAGAGAGAGAGAGAGAGAGAGAGAGAGAGAGAGATATTATGCTCCTACTTTAATTGTCTTTGCTTGGTAGGCTTTCCAATCATTGTGGAACCCCATCACATGAAAACTTTTCTTGGTGTCAAATATCAGTATATGATATGATATACACCACTTTTAAATATGGCATCAAACTCTGCAGTATGTTTACCAGTCATAAGATTAGCTTTCATCACCATTACTTGTGTTACTATTGTCTCTCAATGACCCAAATTGCATTCATCTTCACACAACCCTATTTCATGGTTAAAATTTGCATACCCATTTGGCCAATAGCAGAGTATGTTTCAGTAGATATCCTAATTTTGCCAACATTGTTGCAGAAGCCTTAGAAGTTCTAACAGCACACATTATCATTGTGATCTTCTCCATTTTGGTAGTAGTAGTAGTAGTAATGGCATGTGATGCAAGAAAGCAAATGTATGAGCTTATGCAGCATCAGCCAAAAAAAAAAAAAAAAAATCACACCATTCCCTCCAAATGCCTGTCCAGTTCCTCCTTAAATTTATTCAACCTATCAACTTCCACAACGACAGATGGAAGTTTGTTCCAGCAATTAACCACCTGCTGGCTAAAGGCAAATTTCCGCACATCTATTCTACATCTGTCTTTTCTTAATTTGAATTTATGCCCCCTTAGGTTCGTAATCTGAACAAGTGGAAGGATCCCATCAGAATTCAGCGTGCTCAACCCATTCAAGGCCTTATATACCTCAATCAGATCACCGCGCAGGTGCCTAGTCTCCAGCCACTGCAATTTGCAGGACTTAAGCCCCTCTTGGTAAGAGGATCCCTTCATTCCCCTCACCAATCTTGTTGCCCTTCTCTGTACACGCTCAAGTAAATCTATATTCTTCCTAAAATGAGGCCTCCAGACCTGTACGCAGTACTCAAGGCGTAGCCTGACCATGGTCGCTTGATAATTTATATGCATCCCATGCATTTTTCTTCTCTGTTACGAGTCTCATTAGTTCATTTGACAACCATTTAGGCCTAAACCTTGAACAATATTTCTTAATAGGTATGAAACTTTTAGTAGCTTCCACGATTAATTCCTTGAATGCTTCCCACTTAGAATTTACTGTTGGTAACATCGTCAGTTGATCCGACTGTACAGAATTTAAAAACTGGCGGAGACCACTGTACTCGCCTTTACGGAAGCAAAAACCCTTTCCTGTACCCCTGATGGCAATTAAATCTTTAAGTAAATCCCACGTCAGTACACTGTGATCACTGCCACCTAGTGGTTCTTTTATCTGCAAATTCCTAATACATGAATGATCACTGCTGACAACCAGATCAAGAGTATTACTTTCTCTGGTTGCCTCTCGAACATGCTGCTGCAGAAAACAATCATCCAATAAATCCACAAAAGTCTGACTAGTGTGTGAGTGCGCAACCCACAAGTTCCAGTCAATATCTGGGAAGTTAAAATCCCCCATTATAAGACATTCCGATTTACTAGCCCACTCTATTTCTCTGTACAATTGTTCATTGTACTCATTCGAGTCATTAGGCCTATAACACACTCCTATTCTGATTTTTGCTTTCGCAGTGCTTATGTCACACCAAACTGACTGAACAGTGCACTGTTCATCTATATCAACTGGATGCACTTCTTTTGATTTTATGTTTTTCTTAATTAACAGCATAACACCTCCTCCCTTCCTATCCTGTCTATCCTTTCTGTAAACATTGTACTCCCCAAATTCCAGTTCGGCATTCCTTATATCTGTGTGACACCAGATCTCTGATATCCCAACAATATCCCAACAATATGGTATTTTCAACAAACATTACTTAGAAAAAAACTGCAAAAAAGAGAAACTGTTGTTAATGCAGTGATAGCAACCATTACATAGGGCTGACTCTACTGAATGATAATTCTTGCACGTAAAATTTCACTGTTGTGTGAATAATACAACTAAGTAATTCTGTGACCCACACTTGTATTAAAAGCCTGCTTGCATCTCTGTTTTTAGTAAGAAAATTTTCTCAAAATTTACATATTTTTTTATTAGTTTATGACTTTAATGCTCTTTCCCTTTTTATCACCATTTTGCTCAGTTTTGATGCACCTCCTTTTATCTTTAGGAACAGTATGAGAATTGTAATTGGGATTTTAACTTTCCAGATATTGACTGGAGCTTGTGGGTTGGTCCTCGTATGCTAGCAAGACTTTTGTGAATTTATTGGAGGATTCATTGTTTTCTATAGCAACATGTTCGAGGGGCGACCAGAGGGAGTAATACCTTGATCTGATCGTCAGCAGTGATGATTCATGCATTAGGAATTTGCAGATAAAGGAACCACTAGGTGACAGTGATCACAGTTTACTGATGTGGGATTTGTTTGTTTGTTTGTTATTTGGTTTTTAGGAGCATTAGCAACTAAGGCCATATTGCTCTGAGGATATGCGGTGGTCATTCCCTGACCTTTCCGCATCCTCCGTATTTGGTGGTCACGGGCTCGAACCCCGGTCTAATCAAGAAGAGTGTGCTACGCACTGCTACTCCAGCCCACCTGGCTACGGAGGCACCAATGTGGGATTTACTTAAAGATGTACCTACTCTCAAAGGTAAAGGAAAGGGTTTCTGTTTTCGTAAAGGTGACTACAGTGGTCTCAGGCAATTTTTAAATTCTATACAGTGGGATCAACTGATGATGTTAAAAACAGTGAATTCTAAATGGGAAATTAATCTTCAAGGAAGTTAATCCTGAAAGCTACTAGGCTTATCATTCCAACTAAGAAATACTGTTCAAGATTTAGACCTAAATGGATGTCAGATGAACTAATGAGGCTTGTGGCAGAGAAGAATAATGCATGGTATGCATATAAATTATCAGGTGACACAGAAGACTATGGCAGATATAAGCTAGTCTGCAATCAAGTTACAAAGGAGGTTAGGTAAGCAAAGGTTGATTACCAGAAATCCTTGGCAAATGATGCAAAGAAAAACAACGCAGACTTCTTTACTTATGTAAACTCTAGAAGGAAGGTGATGAATCAGATTGGTCCACTTGATATTGGTGGTTCGACTGTTGATGATCCTACTCAGATAGCTGACAAACTGAATGAGTATTTTGCATCTACATTCACACATGAGGAGTTATTCAAGGCGGGGTATACCAGAAGTTTATCAAACTGTAACAAAGCGCTAAATAATTTTGTAATAACGGAGAGCAAAGTGGATGAGAAATTGTTGAAGTTAAACATAAAAAAGACATCTGGGGTGGAGGGAATCTATCCAATTATATTGAAGGAGGCAGCGAGTGAAGTGAACAAACCCTTAGCCATATGAGAGCATCCTTGGACTTAGGGGAAGTCCCCATGGACTGGAGATGTGCGAATATATCCCCAATTCACAAAGGGGGTTCAAAGGGTGACACAAATAATTATAGACTTGTTAGTTTAACTTCTATTCCAAGGAAAACAATGTAGTCACTGGTTAAAGAAGTGATGCAAAATCACCTAGACAAGACTGCAGTAATAGTTCAGACACAGCATTGGTTTGTTAAGGAGAAGTCTTGTCTGACCAATTTGATTGGATACTAGGATGAGGTCACAAAGGAACTGGATGCAAAAAATAATTTTGATATCATATACTTGGATTTCAGGAAAGCTTTTGATTCTGTTGCACATGGAACACTGCTGTACAAATTGGAGCAGGATGGCATTAAGGCCAAGTTGCTACAATGGATAAAAAGGATGGCTGAGTGGGAGAGTGGTAATCAATGGACACTGATCTTCGCTGACTAATGTTACTAGTGGAGCTTTCCAGGGTTCGGTGTTTGGCCCATTGTTGTTTTGTGTATTCATCAATGATATCGATGAAGGTATATCAGGCTTAATATCCAAGTCTGCAGATGATACAATGGTTGGCTGAGTGGTTAATGACAGTAAAGACAGTATGCTACTGCAATAGGATCTAGAAAAGTTAGGCAGATTGGCTGAGAAGTGGCAACTATAGTTTAACATTGACAAATGCAAAGTACTGCATATGGGTAGCAGTTTGTTTGTTAAAAAACAAATTGAATAACAAACAAGAAATGAGAATATCCATTCTCATTTCTTGTTTGTTAAAATAAATTATAAACACTTTTGGATTTTTCCACCTAATATTGCTAAATTCTCATTTACTGTTAAGTTAAATTTATTTTATTGTTAAATTATTTTACCTGCTGTAAAAAAAAAAAAAAAAACTTCCACCTGAGAACTTTCCTGAAATTATGAAATTAAATCATTCTTAATGCATTGTGAAAGAACATGGGCTTTTAACACTAATTCAAAATTAAATAAAAATTAAATTAATAAGGGTTTTTCCCACTTTTAACTTGTACCCAGATAATTAATTTACTGAATTTTACTAGCTGTAAATATTCCTCAAATAGGCCTCTGAGGTTGGGTATATTCATATTACGTTCTTAGCGTTTTTTTTTTTTTTTTTTTTTTACCAACCTTTCATGGAGTAAAATAAAATTAAAATAAAATAAAACAAAACAAATCTTGATAACTATATTTACAATAACCTGTATTTACAAAATTAATATACGTATTACAATATTAAAAGTATTAAAACACAAGATTAAAATGCATTAAAATATACTAAGTTAAAAGCGATAAAATCCCGTAGCTTTCAAAGGCTCTAGCCTTCTTCTTCAGCAGTACTCTCTATTATTCAGTACACCTTTAAATATCAGCAGGGTAATGGTAGGCATCACATGTTTCCATTCTCACGTGTTCCGCTCTCTTGCATTGTGGAACCGGAAGTGGCTCGAACGGAAGTCGTACGGAACCGTTCATCCTTTTTTAGGATAATAGTCTCTAAAAGGGGGTGAATCCGTACACCCCTATCCCTATTAATGTTGGTTGTAGAGCTGATCCGCAAACTCTCGAGCCACTTACGGTCCCAGAACCTATGCGCCCGATCGGTGATAGTGGCATCGTCTGGGGAGATCTGGTGCTGCTTCTCCCAAAAATGTTCGGCCACGGCGGACTTGTCATATTCCGCATTTCTTATTGCTTTTTTGTGTTCCCCCAGACGATCTTTGAGACGACGTTTTGTCTCCCCTACATAACATTCCCCACAATCCGGGCATCTAATATTATATACGATCCCACTAGCATCCTCTTTTTGAATGGGGTCCTTAACTTGAGACACAACACACTTTATTAGGAGCCAGCGTATAGAAGAGGATGAAATTATGATATCATTTGATGTAAAATCGTTATTCACTTGTATTCCTATTGACCATGGAGTGTGGTGTGCAAACATAGTTCTACAGAGGGATACTACCCTAAATACTAGGACGCAACTTAATCCAGAAGATATTAGGAAGGGTATAGAATTGTGCCTCTCAAGTAACACTATGGTTTTTGATAACATTATATATAAGCAGGTTAATGGTACAGCTATGGGCTCCCCCATTAGCGCAATTATAGCAAATCTAGCTATGGAGGAGCTCGAGACCAGAATATTTAATGCTAGTGTTTTCCCTATGCGCCCCTGGAAAAGGTATGTGGATGATACGTTTACATTTGTTCGGAAGGGGAGTGAAGATCATGTGTTGAATATCTTAAATGGCTTCTCCCAATTCATACAATTTACATCGGAAGTTGAAGATGGAGGAGTTCTGCCGTTCCTGGATGTGTTGGTCTGTAGGGAAGACCAGCAGTTAAAGACAAAAGTCTTTAGAAAAACGATGTGTAAAGGGCAATATACGCATTATAATTCAGCCCTGACCAGCCATCATAGGAACAGTTTGATAAGAACGCTAATTAATAGAGCGAAATCACATTGCAGTAACTCCGATGATAGGAAAGCAGAGTATGAACGTGTCACGGCGGATCTTACTAAATGTGGTTACCCCCAGAGGATTATAGATAAATTTATTAATGAAAATCAGAGGAGAGATGAATCTTTTATACCAGTATCCACTGCATACATTCCCTATTATCCGGGCTTGACGGATTATATAACTAGAGTATTAAGAAAATATCAGACACGCTGTGTGCAGCTTCCGGGATGAAGACTGCGCACAGTTGTGTCTCAAGTTAAGGACCCCATTCAAAAAGAGGATGCTAGTGGGGTCGTATATAATATTAGATGCCCGGATTGTGGGGAATGTTATGTAGGGGAGACAAAACGTCGTCTCAAAGATCGTCTGGGGGAACACAAAAAAAAAAAAAAAAGCAATAAGAAATGCGGAATATGACAAGTCCGCCGTGGCCGAACATTTTTGGGAGAAGCAGCACCAGATCTCCCCAGACGATGCCACTATCACCGATCGGGCGCATAGGTTCTGGGACCGTAAGTGGCTCGAGAGTTTGCGGATCAGCTCTACAACCAACATTAATAGGGATAGGGGTGTACGGATTCACCCCCTTTTAGAGACTATTATCCTAAAAAAGGATGAACGGTTCCGTACGACTTCCGTTCGAGCCACTTCCGGTTCCACAATGCAAGAGAGCGGAACACGTGAGAATGGAAACATGTGATGCCTACCATTACCCTGCTGATATTTAAAGGTGTACTGAATAATAGAGAGTACTGCTGAAGAAGAAGGCTGGAGCCTTTGAAAGCTACGGGATTTTATCGCTTTTAACTTAGTATATTTTAGTGCATTTTAATCTTGTGTTTTAATACTTTTAATATTGTAATACGTATATTAATTTTGTAAATACAGGTTATTGTAAATATAGTTATCAAGATTTGTTTTGTTTTATTTTATTTTAATTTTATTTTACTCCATGAAAGGTTGGTGAAAAAACGCTAAGAACGTAATATAGCTGTAAATATTGGATTAAATTAAGTGTTATAACATTCCATTATAGTAATATTGAGTGTTATTATTTTGTAATATGATTATCAATCAATGCCAGGTTGCTTGTGTATGAGAAATGAGATGAAAAAAATTAAAATGGGTGTTAGATCAAAATAAGTGTCCTAAATGAGTTGTACAGCCACAGATTAGCACAGTTATAGTGTATAATCCATGTCTGAAAATCAGTTCTTTTAATATCCTTTTCTGCTTTTTTGTTATTTTTCCTATTATGACACTTAATGTTTTGTGTCCACCTTATTTGTATTTGTCCATATCAGTTCTCACAGAAACCTTGACAGGCTTTGTTTAGTAGTAGTAGCAAACAGGCATAAAATAACATTTATGCATGTTTGCCAATGTGGTCTCATATTTTTTGTTAGTTTAGAACATTTCTATAATTTTATTTTTCAGTTATTTTATTATTATTTATTTTATTTTTATTTTTTTGTTAAATGATGCTACCATTTGAGATCAGATTTACTGATACTGTCGAATAGTAATGTAATCACCAACTGTAATTGCGTAGAGTAGTCAATGACCATTACAGCCATTGGTTGCCTGCATTGAAATAGGGTGCCTCCATAGCCAGGTGGGAAGGAGCAGCAGCGCGTAGCACATGCTTCTTGATTAGACCGGGGTTCGAACCCGTCGCCACCAAAATACGGAGGATGCGGAAAGGTCAAGAATGACCACCGCATATCCCCGGAACAATATGGCCTTAGTTGCTAATGCTCCTAAAAACCAAATAACAACAACAACAACAGCATTAAAATAGTATCCTGTTTCTTTACTGAAATGTTGCATTAGGCCATACAGTCCATTAATAGAGGTTATATCATACCTGTAACAAAAGTTACATTTTCATTTGAAAGTTTGCTTTTACAAACTGCTTGGCTGTTTATTTAGATTTGCTAAATTTCTTCACCACTCGTACAAGGTTGTTAATTGAGGTTACCTGTTGTCTGATGATGAAATCAAATAGTTCTGAAACCAGCCACCATTGTGCTTATTACTTCAATTACAGTAGAGTGTCAGTTATCCCAAATAATTGATGTCAGACCTCTTCCAGATAACCAAATTTTCCGGATAATTTTTCCCATAATATTAAATAAATTTAATTAAATAAGATTAAATAAAATATTTTAGATTAATTAAATAAAAACTAAATTATAAACTAATCTCAGAAAATAGAAACATCCATCCAGGCATTTTTATGATTTTTGTACAAAACAGGAAAATTAGAAATATTTTTAAATGCTCTCAGTTTTTTCAACTTACCGATAACAAGCACGGACAATCTGTGCATTCCAATGATATTTGCACACATTGCAATTGTAACTCGCTATTTTCTCATCTTAAAACTTAGTGCAGGCATTTCTCTTTTAGTGGCTAGAGTTTTTCTCGGTAATGCTTTCCATAATAAGCCCGTCTCATCAACATTATAAACGTTTTCTTTCTCGTAATTTGCTTAACTGAAGCGAACTTACCTTTAAATTAAAGGACACTGCTGCTGATTCGTCTGCAGAAAGTTTCTTGCCTTGAATATCTAGTTCACGTATACCATGTCTCAGTTTAAAGTTTTTCAGCCAACCTGTGCTTGCCGTAAAATCTTCATTACCTCTTAATTTTCGATTAAAATCCAATGCTTTTTCACACAACATTGGGCCAGACACTGGTTCACCTAAACTTCGCTTCTGAAGAAAACAAAAAATAAAGTGCGCTCTCTAAAGCGGCATTTTCATGTTTTGACATTGTCCCTTTCTTGCTAGATCCTCCTTCACTATCCATAATCTACACATTCTCTTATAGCATTGGAATTTTTCTTGATGTCTCAAATTGTTGAAGTCCCCAAATTAAACTTTTTGGAGAGATTTCTTAAATTTTCACCTTTTCTAATTCTATTAATAATTTCCGTTTTTTTGTTGCAATGCTGAAACTACGTTTTTCTTTTCGTTCACATTTTACCGTAAAAAACTGAGAAAAATAATAAATCTTGTAGTTTCGGGATGATATTATTCTCACCGAATCTGGAGCTAAACTAAACTAATCTGAAAATCACTCGTGGTTTCTGAGAAAACCCAGGTCTCTGTGATATTTTCTAAAGCGCACATAGAATTCTAGAGATCATAACCATAAAACAATAAAAACAATTTGCAGTTTTCAGTTTATTGGGCTTTTTGTTTGTACAATCTGTTATAAATGGGTAGTAAACTCGATCTTTCACTTATTATAATCAGAATTAAATTTGCAAACGTGATCACTGTAACTGGCGCTTACTGTACTACCATTAATAAAAAAAAAAAAAAAAAAAGAAGAGAGATCGGTCTTTCAAATTATTCCAGATAACTGACATACTACTGTATTTCAATTATTTGATTACTAACTGTGTAACGTACCAACTGTGTAGTACCACACAGTTGGTACGTTTCTCTGGGGTTACTTCTACCCATATGCAGTACTTTGCATTTGTCAAGGTTGAACTTCAGTTGCCACTTCTTAGCCCATCTGCCCAAATTATCTAGATCCTGTTGCAGTAGCACACTGCCATTACTGTCATTAACAACCCTGCCAACCTTTGTGTCATCTGCAAACTTCGACATTAAGCCTGATATACCTTCATCAATATCATTGATAAATACACAAAACAACAGTGGACCCAACACCGAACCCTGTGGGACTCCACTAATAACATTAGTCCACGAAGAGCAGCACCCATTGATTACCACCCTCTGTCTTCTCCCACTTAACCATCCTTTTATCCATTGTAGCAACTTACCCTTAATACCATTCTGCTCCAATTTGTACAGTAGTCTTCCATGCGCAACAGTGTCAAAAGCTTTCCTGAAATCCAAGTATATGATATCAAAATTATTTTTTGCATCCAGTTCCTTTGTGATCACATCATAATAACCAATCAAATTTGTCAGACAAGACTTTCCCTTAACAAACCCATGCTGTGTTTGAATTATTGCTGCAGTCTTGTCTAGATGACCCTTTAACCAGCGACTCCATTATTTTACCCGGAACAGAAGTTAAACTAACTGGTCTGTAATTACTCGTGTCACCCTTCGATCCACCTTTGTGAATTGGGGACACATTTGCACATCTCCAGTCCGTGGGAACCTCCCCTGAGTCCAAGGATGCTCTCATAATTATGGCTAAGGGTTTGCTTAGTTGCTTTGCCGCCTCCTTTAAAATAACTGGATAGATCCCATCCACCCCAGGTGCCTTTCTTATGTTTAACTTCAACAATTTCTCCTCCACTTTGCTCTCAGTTATTACAAAATCATTAAGCACACTGCTACAATTTGATAACCTTCTTCCATTTTCAAATTGTAATAATTCCTCACGTGTGAATGTAGATGCAAAATACTCATTCAGTTTGTTTGCTATCTGAGCAGGATCATCAACAGTCGAACCATCGATGTCAAGTGGACCAATCATATTCATCCCCTTCAGCAAATATTAGTTAGTTTAGATTAACTCATGTACAGACATAATTATTTTTAAAGATACATCATCATTCTTCTCTTTCTTGGTGATTCCCTTCTGTTTTTCTTTCTCTCTCAGGGTAACTCAGAAATTTTTTTTTGGCTGGTGCATATAAGCCTCAGGCTTCCTTGTACCCTATGGATATTAATAATAATAATTTGTAGCTGTCACAGGAAGGACAATATGCTCTCCCAGGAAGTAAAGACAGAAAATGATAACACAGAGTAGCATTATTTTCTCAAACTATTTCAATACTTGTGTTGCAGTAGTAATTCACTTTTACACTGAAATACTGCATTGAGCTAATGCAAACAAGTAGTAGAGATTATATATATGTAATGAAAATTACATTTTATTCCACATACTACTTTAATTTAGATTCAATATCTTTATTCACTGCCCAACACAAGGTCGCTGATTGAGGCTAACTGTTATTCGATGTGGAATCAAGTAGATTTATTTTATATTTAATTCACACGTACACAGTGCAGCAAAAACAATGAGACTGAATTAACAAAAACAAATATCTAATGTGAGTATTGTCCAGCATAGAAGTGTGATTTTGGCAATCCTGCCAACCCCTGACCAATTGGCCTTAAGTTGCCTTTTTGTATAGATGTTCTTTGTGCATCATGTCTAATGTCACCATCAGAAACCAAAGAATGGAACAACAGGTCAACATCAAGTTTTGTGAAAGGCTTTAAAAAAAAAAGGTCCCACTGAAACACAGGAAATGTTACCAACAGCTTATGAGAGATGAGGCTCTGCCCAGAACATAAACATATTGATGATTTAATTGTTGTAAAGAGGGCAGAGAGAATATAACAGATGATCTTCGAAGCAAATGACAAAGTGACCTGCAGCTCCAAATTGGTGAACAAAGTGCGTAGTTTACTAGTGACTACCGATCAACTGAAAATGCTAGCAAGTGAATTAAATGTGAATGAAAATTCAATAATGTCAATAATTACCATACATTTGGGAAAAGAAAAATTTGCATTGTTTGTTACATGCTGTTTGTATGATGATGAAAAACTCAGATGATTGAGTGCTTATTCAAAGAACTGATAGTGAACCTGTTTCTGAAACAGCATTATTACTTGGAACAAGAGTTGGTACTTCCAGTATGATCCTGGGACCATAGGACGTTGATTTGATTTGATAGTGTTTATGATTTCAGACGAATGTCATAAATGTGATTTGTTGGTGTTTATGGCATTCAGAAGAATGTGACAGCTAAATACAGGAACTCCCTGACTTACGTAAGGGTTGTGTTCTGCGGAATGCTATGTAATTAATGGTTTTAATCTGTAATCTCCTGCTGTATTAGCCCCAAGGAAGAGTGTGGCCCTATCTTTTGAAGCCTTGAAACCTGGCATTGTCTTTTCCTCTTTGGCAATGTATGTTCAATCCGGCATTTTTTTCCAATACAGAGCAGTCTCGTCAATGTTAAAAATTTTCTGCATTCAATCGCCGCCTTCATCAATAATTTTTTCCAACACATCACAAAATTTCTCTGCAGCTGCAGAATTGACACTGGCGACTTCACCGCATACTTTAACATTGCGGAAACCAATACGATGCTTGAACCTATTAAACCACTCATTGCTTGCCATGAACTTCGGTTGGGGTTCGCTGTACTTATCCTTAATATCGTTGGCATCAACCTTCAACTGAAGTAGCTCTGCAACCTTTACAATCTGAATCTGATTTTCCATCCATATTATTAACAGCTGTTCCATCTTCGATATAGCACCTGAACGCTGTTTTGTGATCACTGTTGATCTTAAGTACATTGATCCTTTGACATGTTCTTTTATATGTGCACTGCCCTATAAAATAGCATTCATTGTTGAAGCAGCGAAACCTAATTCTTGTGTAACAGATGACAAACTTTGCCTGCTTCATACTTCTTAATCATTTTCATCTTCATTTCTAAATAAATTTTGTTTTGTTTCCTGGCACTACCAGCATGTGCACTTTCCATTGGTCCCTTTCCCTTCATCATTATAATACATAAATAGGAATGAAGACAGTTTCTGAAAATTTGTTTTTTATATGATTGAAGATTTCAGTGAAGGGGAACACATTTCACCATAATAGCCTAAAAACCCACACAATTGCAGTTATTGATATTATCGCAAATACAATAAGATCGAGTTTACTACCTGTTTATAATTAGTAGTAGTAGTAGTAGTGGTGGTGGTGATGGCATGTGATGTAAGAAAGCAAGTGTATGAGCTTATGCAGCATCAACCAAAAAAAAAAAATCACACCATTCCCTCCAAATGCCTGTCCAGTTACTCCTTAAATTTATTTAACCTATCAACTTCCACAAAGACAGATGGAAGTTTGTTCCAGCAATTAACTACCTGCTGGCTAAAGGCAAATTTCCACACATCTATTCTACATCTGTCTTTTCTTAATTTGAATTTACGCCCTCTTAGGTTTGTAATCTGAACAAGTGGAAGGATCCCATCAGAATTCAGCGTGCTCAACCCATTCAAGGCCTTATACACCTCAATCAGATCACTGCGCAGGTGCCTAGTCTCCGGCAACTGCAATTTGCAGAACTTAAGCCTCTCTTGGTAAGAGGATCCCTTCATTCCCCTCACCAATCTTGTTGCCCTTCTCTGTAAATGCTCAAGCAAATCTACATCCTTCCTGAAATGAGGCCTCCAGACCTGTACGCAGTACTCACGGCATGGCCTGACCATTGCCTTATACAGAGGGACAATCACCTCCTTTTCCCTGCTAGCAAAATTCCTATATATCATTGACAAAATCCCATGACCTGCCCTGGCAGCCTGTCTGCATTGCTCAGTAAACTTCATATCTCACTGCACAATTACTCCCAGGTCTTTTTCATTTTCTACCACCTTAAGTGCAGTACCACACAGTTGGTACGTTTCTCTGGGGTTACTTCTACCCATATGCAGTACTTTGCATTTGTCAAGGTTAAACTTCAGTTGCCACTTCTTAACTCATCTGCCCAAATTTTCTAGATCCTGTTGCAGTAACACACTGTCATTACTGTTATTAACAACCCTGCCAACCTTTGTATCATCTGCAAACTTTGACACTAAGTCTGATATACCCTCATCAATATCATTGATAAATATACAAAACAACAGTGGACCCAACACCGAACCCTGTGGTACTGCACTAATAACATTAGTCCATGAAAAGCAGCACCCATTGATTACCACCCTCTGTCTTCTCCCACTCAACCATCGTTTTATCCATTGTAGCAGCTTACCCTTAATACCATTCTGCTCCAATTTGTACAATAGTCTTCCATGCGCAACAGTGTCAAAAGCTTTCCTGAAATCCAAATATATGATATCAAAATTATTTTTTGCATCCAGTTCCTTTGTAACCACATCATAATATCCTATCAAATTTGTCAGACAAGACTTTCCCTTAACAAACCCATGCTGTGTCTGAATTATTGCTGCAGTCTTGTCTAGATGATCCTGCAATGCATCTTTAACCAGTGACTCCATCATTTTACCCGGAACAGAAGTTAATCTAACTGGTCTGTAATCACTCGTGTCACCTTTCGATCCCCCTTTGTGAATTGGGGATACATTTGCACATCTCCAGTCCATGGGAACCTCCCCTGAGTCCAAGGATGCTCTCATAATTATGGCTAAGGGTTTGCTTAGTTGCTTTGCTGCCTCCTTTAATATAACTGGATAGATCCCATCCACCCCAGGTGCCTTTCTTATGTTTAACTTCAATTTTTCCTCCACTTTGCTCGCAGTTATTACAAAATCATTAAGCACCCTGCTACAATTTGATAACCTTCTGCCATTTTCACACCTTAATAATTTCTCATGTGTGAATGTAGATGCAAAATACTCATTCGGTTTGTTTGCTATCTGAGCAGGATCATCAACAGTCGAACCATCGATATCAAGTGGACCAATCAGATTCATCCCCTTCCTTTTAGAGTTTATATAAGTAAAGAAATCCTTGCTGTTTTTCTTTGCATCCTTTGCCAAAGATTTCTCGTAATCTGCCTTCGCCTGCCTCACCTCCTTTGTGACCTGATTACAGACTAGCTTATAGCTGCCAAAGGCTTCTGAGTCGCTTGATAATTTATATGCATCCCATGCATTTTTCTTCTCTGTCACGTGTCTCATTAGTTCATTTGATAACCATTTAGGCCTAAATCTTGAACAATATTTCTTAATAGGTATGAAACTTTTAGTAGCTTCAATGATTAATTCCTTGAATGCTTCCCACTTAGAATTTACTGTTGGTAACATCGTCAGTTGATCCCACTGTACAGAATTTAAACACTGTCCGAGACCACTGTACTCACCTTTACGGAAGCAAACACCCTTTCCTTAACCCCTGATGGTAATTAAATCTTTAAGTAAATCCCACGTCAGTACACTGTGATCACTGCCACCTAGTGTTTCTTTTATCTGCAAATTCCTAATACATGATTGATCACTGCTGATAACCAGATTAAGAGTATTACCCTCTCTGGTTGCCTGTCGAACATGCTGCTGCAGAAAACAATCATCCAATAACTCCACAAAAGTCTTACTAGTGTGTGAGTGCGCAACCCACAAGTTCCAGTCAATATCTGGGAAGTTAAAATCCGCCATTATAAGACATTCTGATTTGCTAGCTCACTCTATTTCTCTGTACAATTGTTCATTGTACTCATTCGAGTCATTAGGCCAATAACACACTCCTCTTATTTTTGCTTTCGCAGTGCTTACGTCACACCAAACTGACTCAACAGTGCACTGTTCATCTATATCAACTGGATGCACTTCTTTTGCTTTTATGTTTTTCTTAATTAACAGCATGACACCTCTTCCCTTCCTGTCCTTTCTGTACCCATTATACTCACCAAATTCCAATTCTGTATTCCTAATATCAGTGTGACACCACGTCTCTGATATCCCAACAATATCTGCCTTTGATGTCTTGACCAACACTTCAAATTCATCAAATTTATTTACTATACTTCTAACATTGGTATTCATGCAACTATTCCTAGTTACCCTGACACATCCCATATACCCACCTGTTTCAAGATGACTGCCGTCAGTCCCTGAAACCCCCAGCACCCCTTGCTCCAGGTCGCTACTTATTCTAATAGAAGTTGTGCAAGAATCACCTTCACCTCTGCCTGTGGCTACTTTTAACCTTTGTCTGTGAATCCCCCCCCCACAAGCTAGCAGTTTTCCGACCCACCTAACACTGCCTCGATAGCATCAGCAAATATTCTTGCACCCTTTCTATTTAAGTGTATCCCATCCCTGTAGAAGCAGTCTCTTCTGTTAACAAGCACAGACCACGCTGAAAAAAATTCTATCCCTTGAGTCTTGCACATTCCCTCCAGGGCCGAATTGATTGACAAAGCTCTCATCATGTACTCCCTCCTATCGTGTCTGGGCAGAATTGCAGACACTTTCAAATTTAACTCTAACTCATGACTTGTTTGCAATATTGACCTGTACTGGTTAAGTAAATCTGCAGATCTCTTACTCTTAATATCATTGGTGCCAATGTGTACAACAGTATCACCTTTTGTGCCCTTAAAAGATATATGCTTTACAGCGTCATCGACTTTTGACCCTGGCAGACATACCCTGGTCCTGTTCCATCTATTCTTTTTACACAATATATTCCCCCATCTCCCTGACAATAGTCACCAACAATAACCAGTTCCTTAGGCACCAGTGCAATCTGCGTGGAGATTGCCGCTGTGTTGCCTGATGTCCAGGAGTGAGCTCTGGCATTGAGCTGGGCAGCTGAGAGCTTGACGGGCCCCCCCCATATTAATTTCTTCGAGGGCATCTACCCTACACCTCAAGCTATCGTAGACGCCCAGTAGAACGCTGAGTTGATGCCTAATTTCTAGACACTCTCTGCACTTGGCACACTCAGAGACATCCTCCTTGGCTAGATCATGTTCTGTTCCAGAGAGTTCGGCAAACATTTCACAAGTTGCACATTTTTTAGGCTGTGATGCGTTGGAGAATTGCCCCCCTCAGTTCTCCCCCCGAGTCACAGCACTCCTGCCACTTTGTGCTCGTTGCTTTGCTGTTCTAGTCTGGGGCATGATATTTTAAATTAATAAGATCAATAAATTTAATTAATTAATTGTCAATACTATGCTATCTAATAGAATCCTAAATGCAGTGATGCGTATTATGCTATATAATTATACGTTAGAGCTACCTAGTTACCACAATTAAAAATTTGAATTCCCTACTACTCTATACAAAAACAATGGCTGCAAGATTCGAACAAAATAACAGTTTTACGTATATTAAGTAGTAATCAACAAAAAACTCTATCTAAATTAAAAATAAAAATAACCAGCCTAACTATAACTATAAGACTATGTATAAAGTACAATATAAAATAACAATTAGGTAAATAAAAAGGCAAACTTATCGCTTTTTTGGAGCCTGTAATTCACAGCTGTAATTTTTAAAGAGAGTCAGCACCCTCAATTAGATACACTAGTAGCAAAGCCCAATAAACCTGAAAGTGCAAATTGTTTTTGTTTTATGGCCATGACCTCCAGAACCGTTCTTTAGAAAAATATCACAAAGGAGTTCAAAATTGATTCTTATAATGGGAACATATGATAACGATGGAAGGGTAGTGCAAAAAAAGCTTGGTAATATAACGAAATTTTCAACATCCAAGGAGTTGGAACGAATTACCAAAAAAAAAAAAAAAGTGTTATTGGGTTCACATTACGATATTTTCATAATACCTCCATTTATTCCTATGAGATGCAAAATATGTTTCCACAACTTTTTAAGTTTGCACCGGCCGGCAAAAACTTACGTAAAGTTGAATTTCCATAAGTCGAGTATTACGTATGTCTGGGAGTTACTGTACCATCACAGCAGTTAAGTTTTCCAAATCTTTTCATAGCTTGTATGAATGCAGAGACTAGTGTATTCAGTCCCTTTGAAACTTTTGCACTGTGTGTACAGCAAGATCCCAATTACAGTGCATATAGATAAACCGATAAAAAGGTAATGTATAAAGATAAACTGATTAAATAAAATAAATGATACATAAAAATTAAATGAATAATATACATAAGGATAAGCTAATAAAAGTAAATCCAAAATGCAGTATAGTAAAATATTATAATATACTACATTTGAAAAATTAAAGCCAACATAAATAATATGTATAAATAGTACAAGCAAGAACAGCAATAAAATTTAAACTCAAATAAGAAAATGAATAAAACATTTAAAATTTATAACTATAAATACAACTGAATAAGAGAATTGCAATCCTAAAAGGGTCTAATTCTGAAATATTGCTTAAATTTAATAAATTTGAAAAGCAGACTAAAATAACCATAGTCTGTATGAAAAGACAGAATAATTGATTGTCTGGTATATTTTGAATGGATGTAGAAATTATAAGGGTAAAAAAGGGATCAGGGAAGACAACCTTATTATTAATAATTTTACAAAAAAGCAAAGAATAGTGATTCTTTTCAGAGAGAGAGAGAGAGAGGGCATAAGTTATAGCTATTTAAATACTTATTGTAGCAGTCTTTATAAAAGTGGATGTTTTCTATCCTCGAGTTGTATTTTTTCAAAGGAAATTATAAGGCTATCGAGGAGAGGAGACCAAATAATGGCCGCAAAGTCAAGGATAGGTAGTACTCTACCCATAAACAAGATTCTGTGAAGAGAATATCCTAGCAATACATAGTGTCCAATAGTCTAAACATCTGAAAGCCTGTATGGGCAATGCCCAGTGAAACATATGGGCATTTCAATGCCCATATGTTTTTAATATGGGCAGTGAAATTGACATTAGATGTGAAGAAAACACCAAGATCTTTATAAGAATTAACCTTTGTTATTTGGTTGATAGAATACTCAATGAGGATTAGAAAAAGACATCACACAGCATTTAGAAATGTTGATACTAAGGCAGTTGTTTAATGTTCAATAATAGAAAATGTTTAAAGCTTCTTGCAGAATCATTGACTATCCTAAAAAAATTTAAATTGTCAACATAGGCAAAAAAGACTTCTTGAGAAAATAAGCTAGATCATTTAGTATTACTATTAGCAATGGCCACATAGTGCAAGGAAGTCTATGGCTTTTGATGCACCACCCAAAAAAAAAAAAAAAAGAAGAATAATAAAATAATAATAAGAAAATTTTAAAAAATAAATAATTCATAAAAGAAAAGGAAATAGACAATATATGCATTTCCCTCCTCCCATAGGAAACTATCCAGCTGACCTTTGAATTTCCCCCAAACTGTCAGCCTCTACCACCCATGAAGATAACTTATTCCAGTAATTTATAACTCACTGGCTAAAATAAAACTTCCTGCAATCCAGTATAAATGTCTCCTCCTGTAACTTGAATTTATGGCCCCCTAGTTCTAGAATCATTTATAACCATGAAAATTTTATTCTCATTCATTTTATTTATGCCTCTCAGAGCCTATAAAGCGTTTAGGGAGTTATTGATGCTCCCGCACTATACTTATACATAGCCTTAAACACCTCAATCAAGTCTCCTCTAAGGTGCCTAGTTTCCAAGCTCTGCAACCCACCTATTCAAAGTCTTTCCTCATGTGGATGCTCTTTTGCTGATCTCGCCAAGCGAATTACCCATCTTTGGACCTTATCAAGAAGCTCAATGACTTTCTTTAGGTGCAGTCTCCATACTTGAATACAGTATTCCAAGTGTGAGCTAACAACAGCCTTATATCACTGGATTATGACATCCTTATCTCTGCTAGCAAGTGTTCGATAAATCATCAATAGGACACCATGGGCCTTCCTTGCAACCTGTCTGCGGTGCCCAGAGAAGATCATGTCTGACTGTATTACAAAACACATGTCCCTTTCCTTCACTACTGGCTTTAGTTCAACTCCAAGTCTATAAGTTGTTTTGGGGTTAATCTTCCCCAAACTTGAACACATATTTGAAAGTCTTTCCTCATATGGATGCTCTTTGCTGGATTAAAGCATAGCTTCCATTTTTCTGACCATCCCTGAAGTCTAACTAGGTCACTCTAAAGAAGCTCTGCTTGGTGATGATCATTAACTACTCTACATCATCTGCAAATTTAGACATCATACCCTCTATCCCTTCATCAATGTCATTTATGAAAATCAAAAACAACAGTGGTGCTAATACTGATCCTTGGGGAACCCCACTTCTTCCATCAACCCCCAATCTGAGGAATAACTATTTATCACAACCCTCTGCCTCCTGCCTTTGAAGCCATCCTGCTATCCATCTAAGCATTTTCTTGTGATTCCAACCTGTTCCAGCTTATAAAGTAATTGCTCATGTGGGACTGAGTCAGATGCTTTGCTAAAATCTAAGTAAACAATGTCAAAATGATTCCCTAAATCCAGCTCATGAGTTACCCTGTTAAAACAGCTAACCAGATTTGTTAAACAGATTTTCCCTGTACAAAACCATGCTGAGATTCCTTCAGAATTCCATTTCTATCCAAATGATGCTGAATTCCACCTTTGATCATTGCTTCCATGATTTTCCCTACTACTGAAGTTAGACTGACTGGTTGGTAATTTCCCACTTCACCTTTAGAACCACCCTGATGTATTGGAGACACGTTGACACTTTACCAATCCAACGGAATCACTCCTGAGTCCAGTGATGCTCTCATAATTAGCCTCAATGGTTCAATGAACTCACTTGCTGCCTCCCTTGAGATTATAGGGTATATGCCATCAACCCCAGGAGCCTTACTGGCCTGTAGGCTTGAAAGTTTTTTTCATTAAATAATCATGTGAAATTTCAATATCATTAATTTCATATTTTTCAACTTTACTCCCATAATTTCTATTTGACATAAAGGGTTTTTCTTCTGTAAATATAGATGCAAAGTAACTGATGAGTTCATCTGCAACATCAGCTGGGGTATCTAATACTGTTCCATGTCCATTACATAAGGGTCTGATCTGGTTTATCCTTCTTTTATTTACATTTATATATATATTTTTTTAATTCCTTATCCCCACTCTTTGCCCCCTTTGCAAGCGATTTCTCATAATCTGCCTTTACCGGCAAAACATTTTCTTTGGCACTATTACAGATCAATTTGTAGCTGTTATATGCTTCAGTACTTTTTATTGCTCTGTAACTTTTCCATGTCATCTTTTACTGCTCAAGTAATCTGGCAACTTCATTATTAATCCAGCTTGGGGTATTTTTTTTTAATGGTATATACGCATTCAACGCATTCTGCAGACTGCTCAGGACCAAGATATTGACGAGGAATATTACAACTTTCTGAAAGTGATAAAGTCCAAGAAACCTATAGGGAAAAAGAAATCCAAAGAAGAAAAAATTAGTCAAGAAACACTTGTTATGATGAACCGAAGGCAAAAAATGAAGAGCAAGATAAACACTGACATGGAAAAAATTGATTATACTGAGTTATGCAAAGCCATTAGAAAGAGATTCAGAGAGGACATAAGAAGATTTAATACAAGAAAAGTAGAACAAGCATTAAGGGAAAACAAAGGATTTAAATCAGCAGCCATGAGCAGTAATACTGAAACTGAATAGCAATGGTTTACTTATAAACAGCAGAGAAGGCATAATTCAAATAGCAGAAGACTACTATGAAGAATTATACAAGGAGCGAGGGAATGATGCCAGCAGTGGGGAAGATGGATTGCAAATTAGCAACACATATGACAATCCCGATATTCTTCCTGATGAGGTAGAACATGCATTGAAGAAAATGAAGAAATCAGAAAGCCCCGGGGGAAGATGAAGTTACTGTAGAGTTGTTAAAATTGGGAGGAAGAGACATAACACAAAAACTGGCAAGGCTCTTCACAAAGTGCATTAGAAAAGGTGTGATGCCTAAGCAGTGGAATAATGCAATCATAGTTTTGCTGCATAAGAAAGGAGATAAATCAGAAATTGGAAATTATAGATGAGTTAGCTTGTTATCCCACATCTACAAGTTGTTCACAAGGGTCATTACTAACAGATTAGAAAGAATACTTGATGAAAATGAACCGAAAGAGCAAGTTGGCTTTAGGACAGGATTCTCAACTATGGATCACCTTCACGTAATATCACAGCTAATGGAGAAAGCAAATGAATATAAAACACCATTATGCCTGGCATTTGTGGATTATGAAAAGGCATTTGACTCCATACAGCATAAGGCAATCTTTCGGGCACTAGAAAGACAAGGCACAGATACCCCACATATTATGATTTTGAAGAAAATATATGAGAATGCTACCTCCTTTATTAGACTAGACAAAGACAGTAGGAAATTTAAAATTGAGAAAGGAGTTCGACAAAGAGACACAATATCTCCGAAGCTGTTTACTGCTGCCCTTGAGGAAACTTTCAGAAGATTAGACTGGTCGCAGAAAGGAGTCAATGTGAACGGAGAGTACTTAATCCATTTACGATTTGCAGGTGACATTGTGGTCATAAGCCACAATCCCAAAGAATTAGAGGAAAATCTTAATCGGTTATGCACAGTTAGTAAGGATTTTGGACTAAAGATGAATATGGCTAAAACAAAAGTAATGATGAACAAGTATGCCACTGAAAGGGAAATAATGATTGAAGGAGCAGTAATTGAAAAGGTGGAGTCATATACTTATCTGGGACAAGTTATTAGCTGTAATAATGATAAATGGCTGAAAGTCAAGAGAAGAATAAATTTTGGATGGATAGCATTCAGGAAATAATGTCACATACTGAAGAGCAATATCCCAGTTTGTCTGAAACGTAAAATAATGAACCAATGTATACTCCCCACCATGACTAATGGAAGTGAAACTTGGGCACTCACCAAAAGAATGGATGAGAAGCTGAGAACTACATAGCGATGAATGGAACGAATTATATTGGAAATCAGACTGTTAGATAAGAAGAGAAACACATGGATTAGGCAGCAAACTCAAGTAAAGGACATTCTTATCAAAACTAAAGAACTAAAATGGTCTTGGGCAGGACACATAGTTCGAAGACTTGACAGATGGACTAAGAAAATAACAGAATGGTACCCAAGAGGAGCTAGAAGAAAACCTGGAAGACAAAGGCAGAGATGGATAGATGAAATTCATGTGTTTGTGGGTAGTAAATGGATGGGCAGTGCTCAAAACAGAAGGAACTGGAAAGTTGCTGGAGAGGCCTTCATCCTGCAGTGGATTGAAAATGGCTGATGATGATGATGCATTGAAGATTAATGTTTTAAAAGTATACTATAATTCAATTGTATTCACTCTCTGTGTGCCATATTTACCCAGTTAATAGAGATTATGTAGCTCCTTAAGCCTTTGTAATTTCCTTTCTTGAAATTATAGCCCATTCCTTTGCCTTTAACTACTGCTATCTCTCTCTCTCTCTCTCCCTCCCTCCCTCCCTCATCCACAGCAGAACTCCGTGATCACTTCCTGCTACTGGTTCCTGTGCTGTCAGCTCTATTATGTTATCTGGTTCATGGGTGATGATGAGGTCTAGAATATTCTTTTCCCTAGTACTTTCGTTGACATGTTGATACAAATAAAAATCATCTAGTTGATTCAAAAATTAAATACTGTATTTTCTAGCTTATAAGATGCACCCTAGTTTTGGCCACATATTTTGGAAAAAATAATAACCCTTCTATTATCCTTCAATACTGTTTACGGTGAAACTAAGAGGCGATCTTTTATTGACTGATGTAAACAAATATGGTGACATGGCGTGATACGGGATGTTATCAGGGGGGTAGGTATTAAAAAAAAGGTATAAATTAAAATGGTTGGAATTGAAAAATCCTGATCCAGTGTAATTAGACCGCCATACCATAAAAGTGTGAGATCGTAGAGGAATACCATAAAAGTGTGAGATCGTAGAGGAATACCATAAAAGTGCGAGATCGTAGAGGAATACCATAAAAGTGCGAGATCGTAGAGGAATTAGCTGCCAATGCGCCATTAAAAACCAAACCAAACCAAACCAAAATCGTAGAGGAATACCATAAAAGTGCGAGATCGTAGAGGAATACCATAAAAGTGCGAGATCGTAGAGGAATACCATAAAAGTGCGAGATCGTAGAGGAATACCATTAAAGCACCAGATCATATTATAGAGGAAGCAAACACATGGGAAAATGAAACAAGTTTTTACGTCTGATTGTGAGATTCATATCATGCAGATTTCAACAAATTTTCCATGAAAAAAAGATTACTGGTATGTATTGTTGCCATAGATTGTAACCACTGATAATTGTTAAAAATATATTTCAACAGATAAATCTTAAGTAAAATTGGTGTGAATTTCAAAGGGAAGTTTTCAGAACTCAGTTAACCGGCACTGCGTCATCGAAAATGCATTGCCGGTAGTCTCTAGGCCTAATCTGACATTGACCATATATGACGCAAGGTGATTTTCCGAGTATTTCTTCTCGAAAAAAACCGCGTCTTATAAGCCAGAAAATACAGTACATAGGCTGTGTTAGGGTAACTAAGAGTACAAACAGGTGCATGTATACTTGCATGTACACCAATGCTAGGAGTATAATTAATAAATTTGATGAGTTTGAAGTGCTGGTCAAGACATAAAAGGTGGATATTGTTGGGATATCACAGATGTGGTGTCACAAGGATATAAGCAGTGCAGAATTTGGAATTTGCGGGGTGTGTATTGTAATATGTACAGAAAGGATAGACAGGACAGGAAGAGAGGAGGGGGTTATGCTGTTAGTTAAGAAACACATAAAATCTAAGGAAGTGCATCCAATTGACATTGGTGGATAATGCAATGTTGAGTCAGTTTGGTGTGACATAAGCACTGGGAAAGGAAAAATGAGTGTAGGTGTGAGTTAGCATTAGTAGAGGTATACGATGCAAGAAAGCATGCTCATGCAGCATCAGCCAAAAAAAAAAAAAGCTCCAATTTTACCCCTCTGTTCTTTCCAAATACCTATCCAGCTCAGACTTAAATTTATTTAGGCTATCAACTTTCACAACAAAAGATGGAAGTCTGTTCCCTGCTGGCTAAAGGCAAACTTCCACACATCTATTCTACAGCTATCTTTCCTCAAATTTGAATTTATGCCATCTCGGGTGATTATTCTGAGCAAGAGGAAGAATCTGTTAGCATAGAGCATGCTCAAACCATTCGCCTCATTTAGATCACCTCGCAGGTGCCTAGTCTCCAAACACTGTAATCTGCAAAACTTAAGCATTTCTTTGTAAGAGCAACCCTTTGTTCCATTCACTAATCTTGTTGTCCTTCTCTGTACTTGTTCCAACAGCTCTACATTCTTCTTAAAATGAGGCCTCCAGATCTGTATACAGTACTCAAGGTTTGGCCTTACCATTGCCTTATACAATGGGATAATCACCTCCTTATCCCTGCTAGAAAACTTCCTGTATATCATTGACAAGACACCATGAGCTACTCTTGCAAGACCGTCTGCACTGCTCAGAAAACTTAATATCTGCCTGCACAATTACCCCCAGGTGCTTTTCATTCTCAACCACTGTCAGTGTAGTACCACACAGTTGATACATTACTCTGGCGTTACTGCTTCCCATATGTAGTCCAGGCAGTCCTTGTATAGCATGATAGTTGTGTTCCTAGAAACCCTCGTGCAATGCAAAATCATGCAATATAAACAACAGGTCCTATGGGAAAAATAGGGTTAGGTGCCGACCACCCAAGATTGAACACACATTTGTAACCAAAACATTACCAAACACAATAAATAATCGTAATAAAATACGTATGTATTTTATTACGACTATTACGTAATAAAATATTGCTAATGCTTTTGCTTCTATCGTAAAACAAGTAAGCAAACTTGTTTTTTGTTTGATTTTCTATCCAAACAGATGATAGCCGCTCTTTTCCGATCCTTTCCAATTTTTTGTGTCTTAATCTAATGGATTTTATTTTGAAAGTTGTTTTTATTTTCTCTGCATTCTTTGTAATTCTCGGCATTGCCTCATTTAGGTCTGTAGCACGTGCAATATCACATGGCCTTTCATTTTGCTCAAAGCATTTCACAATTTCATATTTTTTCTCTATCGACAGAGGCGGACTGGCCATAAGCCTTACTGGGGAAACCCCGGTGGGCCGGAGGCCGGTGTGATTTTGGCCATAAACCGTAGTATGAGGCCACTATAAATTTTCCCGGGTAAGAATTTTTGACTCGGTCCGCCTCTGTTTATCGATATTGCTTTTCTTGTTATCTCTGAATCTGCCGTGTCTTCACCAGGACGCTTCCTTTTCACACCTTTTAAGTATTTTACTCATTTTTAGGGAATAAAGCACAATTACAAAACGAGGAGGCACGCTTGATACACATAAACAAAGCTGCACGCGTGTAGCAACTGAATAAACACCGTAAAGGCAGAGATACACTATTAACACTTCACATTTTACTAAAGCACATTTACTAAAGCACCATAAAACAATAAAAACAATTTCCAGTTGCGTTTCTGCTAGTGGAATCTGTTATAAACTGGTAGTAAACTCGATCTAATTGCATTTGCGATTATACTGATTGCTGGAATTGTGGTGGTTTTTACGTTATTATGGTGAAATGTGTTTCCCCTTCACTGATATAAAAAACATAAATACATTTTCAGAATCTTCTCTTCATTCCTATCATGTTGCGTTCAGTTGGGGTGATTCTGCGTTCGACTGCCATTTCTTGTAAACACAAAGGCGAATCGTGCATAAGCGAATTTGGTTCGTGTTATATAAGATATGGTTCCCCTATTTATAAATCGTGTAGTGCAAACACGTGTTATACGAGGACTGACTGTACTTTACATTTCTCAATGTTAAACTTCATTTGCCACCTCTCAACCCATCTGCTCAACTTTTCTAGATCCTGTTGCAGCAGCATACTGTCATTAGTGTTATTAACAACCCTGCCAATCTTTGTATCATCTGCAAACTTGGACATTAAGCCTGATATACCATCATCAATATCATTTAGAAATACAGAAAACAACAATGGACCCAACACTGAACCCTGAGGGACTCCACTAATAATATTAGTCCATGAAGAGGAGTATCCATTGATTACCACTCTCTGTCTTCTCTCACTCAACCACCCCTTTATCCATAGCAGCAATTTGCCTCCAGTGCCTCACTGCTCCAATTTTTGCAGCAGTTTTTCATGTGGAACAGTATCAAAAGCATTTCTAAGATCCAAATATGTGATATCAGAGTTATTCGCAGCATTCAGTTGCTTTGTGACCACATCATAGTATCCAATCAAATTGGTCAGATAAGACTTCCCCTTATCAAACCCATGCTCTGTCTGAGCTATAACTGAAGTCTTGTCTAGATGATCCTGCAGTGCTTCTTTAACCAGTGCCTCCATTAATTTCCCTGGAACAGACGTTAAACTGACAAGCCTATAATTACTTGTGTCAGCCTTTGATCCTCCTTTGTGAATTGGGGTCACATTTGCACATCTCCAGTCCGTGGGTACCTCCCCTGAGTCCAAGGAAGGTCTCATGATTATGGCTAAGGGTTTGCTTACTTCCTTTGCTGCCTCCTTCAGTATAAGTGGATAGATCCCATCCACCCTGGGTGCCTTTTTTATGTTTATCCTCAACAATTTCTCCTCCACTTTCCTCCCTGTTATTACAAAATCATCTAGCTCACTGCTAGAATTTGCTTCACCTCTGGCATTCCCCTTGAATAACTCCCCATGTGTGAACATAGAGGCAAAATACTCATTTAGTTTGTTAGCCACCTGAGCAGGATCATCAACAGTTGAACCATCAATATCCAGTGGACCAATCTGATTCATCCAGTTCCTAGAGTTTACATATGTAAAGAACTCTTTGCTGTTTTTCTTTGCATCCTTTGCGAAAGATGTCTCTTAATCTGCCTTTGCCTACCTAACCTCCTTTGTGGCTTGGTTACAGACCAGCTTATATCTATCGTAGGCTTCCATGTCACTCATTAATTTATATGTATCTCATGCATTTTCTTCTCTGCCACATGTCATTAGTTCATCTGACATCCATTTAGGCCAAAACCTTGGAACAATATTTCTTGGTTGGTATGTAAAGCCTCGTAGCTTTCAAGATTAATTCTTTTGAATGCTTCCCATTTTGAATTTGCTGTTTTTAACATCATCATTTGGTCCCACCATATAGAATTTAAATACCGTCTCAGACCATTGTAGTTGCCTTTACGAAAGCAAACACCCTTTGCTTTACTCTTGATGGTAGTTACCTCTTTGAGTTAATCCCACTTCAGCACACTGTGATCACTGCCACCTTGTGGTTCCTTTACCTGCAGATCCTTAATGCATGAAGAATCGCTATGGATAATCAGATCAAGAGTATTACTCCCTCTAGTTGCCCCTGAACCATGCTGATGTAGCAAACAATCATCGAATACATCCACAAAAGCCTTGCTAGTGTGTGAGTGACCATCCCACAAATTCCAGTCAATATCCAGGAAATTAAAATCTCTCATTATAAGATTCTCTCTGATTTACTGGCCCGATCTATTTCCCTGTACAGTTTTTTATTATACTCATCAGACTCATTAGGCCTATAGTACACTCCTACTCTCAATTTTGATCTCCCAATGCTTATGTCACACGAAACTGGCTCGACACGGCACCGCCCAGCGATGTCTGTTGTCTTCACTTACTTGGATTTTGTGTTTCTTAACTAATATCATAACCCCTCTTCCTTTCCCATCCTGTCTATCCTATCTGTAATCCCCAAATTCCAGTTATGCATTCCTTATATCTGTGTGACACATCCCTCTGATATCCCAACAATATCTACCTTTGATGTTTTGACCAACACCTCAAATTCATCAAATTTATATACCAAACTCTTACATTGGTGTACACGCAAGTATACATGCACCTGTTCCTATTTTTAGCTACCCTAACACAACCCATGTGTTTCCTTGTACTGCAATGACTCCCAGCAGTCTCTGAAATCCCCTGCATTTTGTTTTCCAGGCTGCTGCTCATTCCAATAGAAGCAGTGCAAGAGTCACTTTCATCTCTGCTAGCAGCTACTGTTAATCTATTAGTCCGTGTACTCCCCCCTAACCCAGCAGTTTTTCAATTCACCTAACACTGCTTCGTTGGCATCAGCAAATATTCTTTCACCTTTTCTATTTAAGTGTATCCCATCCCTATAAAAGCAGTCTCTCCTGTTAACAAGCAGAGACGAGGCTGAGAAAAATTCTACCCCTTGAGCCTTGCACAATCTCTCCAGGGACGAATTGATCGACAAAGCTCTCATCATATACTTCCTCCTATTATGTCTGGGCAGAAGTGCAGACACTTTCAAATTCAACCCTAATTCACGGCTTTTTTTCAACAGTGACCTGTACTTGTTAAGTAATTCTGCCAGTCTCCTACTCTTAATATCATTAGTGCCAACATGTACAACAATATCACCTTTTGTGCCCTTAAAAGATGATATCTGTTCTACAACGTCATCAACCTTTGCCTCCTGGCAGACACTCCCTGGTCCTATTCCACCTATCCTTTTTACACAATATGTTCCCCATTTCCCTGACAGTGGAGTAACCGACAACTACTAGTTCCTGTGGGACCAGCGAATTCTGCCTTGGGGGTTGCTGCTGTGTTGCATGAAGTTCAAGTGCAAGCTCAGGTGTTGATGTGGGCAGCTGAGAGCTTAATGGGCTCCTCAATTTAGATCCTTCTAGGGCATCCATCTTGTCCTTGAAGCTCTCATATAGGCCCATAACAACACTGAGTTGTCGCCTGAATTCCTCACACTCCTTACATCGTGCACACACAAGGACATTATTAATTCTTAAGAGTTATAAGCCTAATGAATCTGATGAGTATAATGAGCAGTTGTGCAGAGAAATAGAGTGGGCCAGTAAATCAGAATGTTTTGTAATGGAGGATTTTAACTTTCTAGATATTGACTGGAACTTGTGGGTTGGTCACACGCACACTAGCAAGAATTTTGTGGATTGTTTTCTACAGCGACATGTTTCAGGGGCAACCAGAGCGAGTAATACTCTTGATCTGATAATCAGCCGTGATTATTCATGCATTAAGAATTTGTAGATAAAGGAACCACTGGGTGACAGTGATCACAGTGTACTGATGTGGGATTTACTTAAAGATGTAACTATCATCAACGGTAAAGGAAAGAGCTTTTGCTTTCATGAAGGTGACTACAGGGGTCTCAGAGAGTTTTTAAATTCTATACAATGGGATCAACTGATGATGTTACCAATGTTGAATTCTAAATGAGAAACCTTCAGGGACTTAATCTTGGAGGCTACAAGGCTTTTCATACCAACTAAGAAATACTGTTCAAGGTTAAGTCCTAAATATATGTCAGATGATTTAACTAGGCTCGTGGCAGAGAATAAATTTACATGGGATGCTTATAAATTATCAGGCGACACAGAAGCCTATAGCAGATATAAGCTAGTCTATAATCAAGTCACAAACGAGGTTACTCAGGAAAAGGCAGATTACGAGAAATCTTTGGCAAAGGATGCAAAGAAAAACAGCAAAGAGTTCTCTACTTATGTGAACTCTAGAAGGAAAGGGATGAATCAGATTGGACCACTTAACATAGATGATCATGCTCAGGTAGCTCATAAACTGAATGAGTATTTTGCATTTACTTTAACAATGAGGAGTTATTCAAGGAGGGTTAAACCAGAAGTTTATCAAACTCTAATAGGGAGCTAAGTGATTTTGTAATAACTGGGAGAAATTGTTGAAGTTAAGCATAAGAAAGGCACCTGAGGTGGACAGGATCTATCCAGTTATATTTAAGGAAGCAGTAAAGAAGATAAGCAAACCCTTAGCTATAATTATGAGAGCTTCCTTGGACTCAGGGGAGGTCTCCATGGACTGGAGGTGTGCAAATGTATCACCAGTGTACAAAGGGGGTTCAAAAGGTGACACAAGTAACTACACACCTGTTATTTTAACTTGTGTTCCAGAGAAAATAATGGAGTCACTGGTTAAAGAAGAATTGTTGGATCATCTAGACAAGACTGCACTAATAGTTAAGACTCAGCATGGATTTGTTAAAGGGAGGTCCTGTCTGACCAATTTGATTGGATACTAGGATGGGTCACAAAAGAACTGAATGCAAAAAATAGTTTTATATCATATACTTGGATTTCAGGAAAACTTTTAATACTGTTGCACATGGAAGACTGCTGTACAAATTGGAGCAGTATGGCATTAAGGGTAAGTTGCTACAATGGATAAAAGGATGGTTGAGTGGGAGACGACAGAGAGTGGTAATCAATGGACACCAATAACATTCATGTGGATGAATGTTATTAGTGGAGTTTGCCGGGGTTTGGTGCTGGCCCATTGTTGTTTTGTGTATTCATCAATGATATTGATGAAGGTGTATCAGGCTTAATGTCCAAGTTTGCAGTGATACAAAGGTTGGCTGTATTTTTAACAACAGTAAAGACTTTATACTACTGTGCAAATTGGCTGAGAAATGGCAACTGAAGTTTAACATTTACAAATGCAAAGTACTGCATATGGGTAGCAATAACCCAAGAGAAATGTACAGCTGTGTGATACTACACTCAGGGAAGTGGAAATTGAAAAAGACCTGGGGGGTAATTGTGCAGTCAGGTATGAAGTTCGCTGAGCAGTGCTGACGGGCTGCCAGGGCAGGTCATGGAGTCTTGTTAATGATATATAGGAATTTTGCTAGCAGAGACAAGGAGGTGATTATCCAATTGTACAAGGCAATGGTCTGGCCACACTTTGAGTACTGTGTACAGATTTGGAAGCCTCATTTTACGAAGGATGTAGAGTTGCTGGAACTTGTACAGAGAAGGGCAACATGATTGGTGAGAGGAACAAAGGAGTTCTCTTACCAAGAGAGACTTAAATTCTTCAAGTTGCAGCAACTGGAGAGTAGGCACCTGCAAAGTGATCTGATTGAGGTGTATAAGGCTCTGAATGGGTTGAGCAAGCTGAATGCTAATGGGATTCTTCCTCTTGCTCAGATTAAGAACCTGAGTGGGCATAGATTCAAATTCAGGAAAGACGGTTGCAGAATAGATGTCCGGAAATTGATTTTAATAGATGAGGGTAGCTGATTGCTGGAACAGATAGCCTAAATAAATTTAAGGCTAAGCTGGACAGGCATTTGGAATGAATGGAGGGGTGAAATGTCAGGTTTTTTTTTTTTTTTTTTGGCTGATGCTGCATAAGCTTGCTTTCTTACATTGTATGCTTCTACTAAGGCTACTGTTAAAATTTTCCCCCCATGTAGAGTTTTCTTCTCATTTGCTCCAATCTATTAGAGGCAAATTAAAATCACCCAAAATAAGAAATCAATTCTTACTTGTCCATTCCATTTGCATGCAAAGTCTGTAATCATAATCTTCACCATTAACTGGCCTGTAGATTACTTCCACTCTCATTATACCTTTGCTTCCAACTATCTCACACCACACAGATTCTATACTAGTATGCGAAACATCTGAATCCAGGAGAGCTTCCATCATGCTCAAGCTGCTTTTAATAAGAAAAATGACCCCATCACCCATTCTAACTGCCCTATCTTTCCTAAATACATTATACATACCACACTAAAATTCATCATCCCCTATCTCTGGGTGGCACCACGTTTCCATAAGCCCTATTACAGCAGTGTTACTTGACCTAACCAGCAGTTCAAATTCACTCATTTTATAGACAACACCTCTGACATTACTGTATAAAGAATTAAGACTTGGTGTTCTTGTATAGTTAACTACCCTGACACACCCCTTAAAGTTATTTAAGTTTGCTTCCCTGGCATTAGCTCCACTCATTTGAAACGTTTCTGCCCTCAGAACGTCTTGCTAATATGTTCTGTGCGGTAATTGCACATACCTCAAGAACTCTTGAGGTATGTGCAAATGTTACTTTGACCAATATTATCAGATAAACGCATATCTATATTACTCTTGTCTCCCCAAACTAGCAGTTTCCCTGAACCTTTATGGTATCCTCAATAATACTGGCAAAAACTCTTGCACCACCTTTGTTAAATGTATTCCATTTCTACAAAACAGATTCCTTCTACCTACAAGTGAGATTTATGTTGAGATTAAAAAGTAAAGTGCCTAGAGAGGATCCACGGTGGTCTTCAGCATTGAGAGTGATTGAAAGACACTGAGTTCTATTGATTAAAACTATATAGATGTGTTGGTCTAAATAAATGTAGATCCATAGGAAAACAGTTTACTGCATAATGGACTGTGAGACAATGAGTTGAATGCTTGTGATAAGTCTGTACATATATCAGATCAGCAGTAAGACTGGTATCTAACTCCAGTGAACAGATTACCAGAACAATAGCAGATTAGATGTGACAGCTGCTAAGCATAAGGAGACTTCATAAAACCTGCAAGCTTATAACAAAAAATATAATTGAAGATTTTCACAAGGAAATTTAATATTTTGATAGGATGATAATTATTAGTGGAATCCTGGCACTTATTTTGCAGATAAAACCAAACTTGAATTTGGGTAAATTTCACTGTTTAATGATTGATTAAATATGTGGAGAATAGCATTAGCATTAGTAGAGGCATATGATGCAAGAAAGAAAGCTTATTCAGCATCAGCCAAAAAAAAAAAAAAAAAAAAAAACACAACCACTACTCCCATTTCACCCCTCCATTCGTTCGAAATACCTGTCCAGCTGAGCCTTAAATTTGTTTAGGCTATCAACTTCAACAACAAGCGATGGGAGTCTATTCCACAAACCAACTGCCCGCTGGCTAAAGGCAAATTTCCGCACATCTATCCGACATCCGTCCTTCCTCAATTTGAATTTATGCCCTCTCAGGTGATTATTCTGAGTAAGAGGAAGAATCCCATCGGCATTGAGCATGCTCAAGCCATTCAAAGCCTTATACACCTCTATCAGATCACCTCGCCGATGCCTAGTCTCCAGGCTCTGTAATTTGCAAAACTTAAGCCTTTCTTCGTAAGAGCAACCCTTTGTTCCATTCACTAATCTTGTTGCCCTTCTCTGTACTCGTTCCAGCAGCTCTACATCCTTCTTGAAATGAGGCCTCCAGACCTGTATACAGTACTCAAGGTGTGGCCTGACCAATGCCTTATACAAGGGAATAATCACATCCCTGTCCCTGCTAGAAAAATTCCTGTATATCATTGACAAGACACCATGAGCTACTCTTGCAGCTCGTTTGCACTGCTCAGAGAACTTCATATCTGCCTGCACAATTACCCCCAGGTCCTTCTCATTCTCTACCACTGTCAGCGTAGTACCACAGAGTTGATACGTTGATCTGGGGTTACTGTTTCCCATATGTAGTACTTTACATTTGTCAATGTTAAACTTCATTTGCCACCTCTCAGCCCATCTGCTCAACCTTTCCAGATCCTGTTGCAGCAACATAGTATCAGTAGTGTCCTTAACAACCCTGCCAACCTTGGTATCGTCTGCAAACTTGAACATTAAGCCTGATACACCATCATCAATATCATTTATAAATACAGAAAACAACAATGGACCCAACACTGAACCCTGAGGAACTCCACTAATAACATTAGTCCACGTTGAGCAGTGTCCATTGATTACCACTCTCTGTCTTCTGCCACTCAACCATCCCTTTATCCATAGCAGCAATATGCCTCCGATGCCACACTTCTCCAATTTGTGCAGCAGTCTTCCATGCGCAACAGTATCAAAAGCCTTTCTAAGATCCAAATATATAATATCAAAGTTATTCCCTGCATCCAGTTCTTTTGTGACTACATCATAGTATCCAATCAGATTGGTCAGACAAGACCTGCCCTTAACAAAACCATGCTGTGTCTGAGCTATAACTGAATTCTTGTCCAGATGATCCTGCAGTGCTTCTTTAACCAGTGCCTCCATTAATTTTCCTGGAACCGAAGTTAAACTAACAGGTCTATAATTACTTGTGTCACCCTTTGATCCTCCTTTGTGAATTGGGGTTACATTTGCACATCTCCAGTCCATGGGTACCTCCCCTGAGTCCAAAGAAGCTCTCATAATTATGGCTAGGGGTTGCTTACTTCCTTTGCTGCCTCCTTTAATATAACTGGATAGATCCCATCCACCCCAGGTGCCTTTTTTATGTTTATCCTCAACAATTTCTCCTCCACTTTCCTCTCAGTTATTAGAAAATAATCTAGCTCACTGCCAATGTTTACTTCACCTACGACATTCCCCTTCCTGAATAACTCCTCATGTGTGAATGTAGATGCAAAATACTTGTTTAGATTGTTAGCCACCTGAGCTGGATCCTCAACTGTTGAACCATCAACATCCAGTGGACCAATCTGATTCATCCCTTTCCTTCTTGAGTTTAAATAGGTAAAGAACTCTTTTCTGTTTTTCTTTGCATCCTTTGCCAAGGATTTCTCATAATCTGCCTTTGCCTGCCTAATCTCCTTTGTGACTTGGTTTCAGACCAACTTATATCTATCATAGGCTTCCATGTCACCCATTAATTTGTATGTATCCCATGCATTTTTCTTCTCTGCCATATGTCTCATTAGTTCATCTGACAACCATTTAGGCCTGAACCTTGAACAATATTTCTTGGTTGGTATGTAAAGCCTGGTAGCTTCCAAGATTAGTTCCTTGAATGCTTCCCATTTTGAAATTTGCTGTTGGTAACATCATCAGTTGGTCCCACTGTATAGAATTTAAATACTGTCTCAGACCATCATAGTTGCCATTACGAAAGCAAAAACCCTTCCCTTTACCTCTGATGGTAGTTACCTCCTTGAGTAAATCCCACTTCAGCACACTGTGATCACTGCCACCCAGTGGTTCCTTTATCTGCAGATTCCTAATGCATGAAGAATCACTACTGATAATCAGATCAAGAGTATTACTCCATCTAGTTGCCTCCCGAACATGCTGGTGTAGAAAACAATCATCCAATAAATCCACAAAAGCCTTGCTAGTGTGTGAGTGACCAACCCACAAATTCCAGTCAATATCTGGGAAATTAAAATCCCCCATTATAAGACTCTCTGATTTACTGGCCCATTCTATTTCCCTGTACAGTATCTTATTATACTCATCAGAGTCATTAGGCCTATAGCACACTCCTACTCTCAATTTTGATTTACCTATGCTTATGTCACACCAAACTGACTCGACACTGCCCTGTCCATCAATGTCGACTGGCTTCACTTCCTTGGATTTTGTGTTTTTTAACTAATAGCATAACCCCTCCTCCCCTCCCCTCCTGTCCTGTCTATCCTTTCTATACACATTGTACTCCCCAAATTCCAGTTCTGCATTCCTTATATCTGTGTGACACCACGTCTCTGATATCCCAACAATATCTGCCTTTGATGTTTTGAGCAATACCTCAAATTCATCAAAGTTATTTACTAAACCCCTAGTATTGGTGTACATGCAAGTATACATGCACCTGTTTCTATTCTTAGCTACCCTAACAGAACCCATGTGTTTACTTGTACCGCAATGACTTCCAGCAGTCTCTGAAATATCTTGCATCTTGTTTTTCAGGCTTCTGCTCATTCCAATAGAAGCAGTGCAAGAATCTCTTTCACCTCTGTCAGTGGCTACTGTTAATCCATTAGTCTTTGTCTCCCCCCAAGCTAGCAGTTTTCCGACCCACCTAACACTGCCTCGATAGCATCAGCAAATATTCTTGCACCCTTTCTATTTAAGTGTATCCCATCCCTGTAGAAGCAATCTCTCCTGTTAACAAGTACATTCCAGGCTGAAAAAAATTCTACCCCTTGAGCCTTGCACAATCTTTCCAGGGCCGAATTGATCGACAAGGCTCTCACCATATACTCACTCCTATCGTGTCTGGGCAGAATTGCAGACACTTTCAAATTCAACCCTACTTCACGGTTTTTTTTTCAACAGTGACCTGTACTTGTTAAGTAATTCCGCTGGTCTCCTACTCTTAATATCATTAGTGCCAACGTGTACAACTATATCACCTTTTGTGCCCTTAAAAGATGATATCTGCTCTACGTCATCAACCTTTGCCCCTGGCAGACATACCCTGGTCCTGTTCCACCTATCCTTTTTACAAAGCATGTTCCCCGTTTCCCTGACAATAGAGTCACCAACAACTACTAGTTCCTGTGGGACCAGCGCATTCTGCCTTGGGGGCTGCCTCTGTGTTGCAAGATGACCAAGTGCAAGCTCTGGTGTTGATGTGGGCAGCTGAGAGCCTGATGGGCCGCTCAATTTATTTCCTTCGAGGGCATCCACCCTGTCCTTCAAGGTCTCATATAGGCCCATAACAATGCCGAGTTGTCGCCTAATTTCCTTGCACTCCTTGCATCGTGCACACACAAAGACATTCCCCATGGCAGTATCATGTTCCGTACCCGATTGCTCCGCAAACATCAAGCAAACAGTGCATCTTAAAAGGCTGTGATTCAGAGGGCAACTGCCCCCCTCAGTTCTCCCCTGAGTCACAGCACTCCCATTAGCTTGAGCCTTTTGCTTTGCTGCTCTGGTGAGAGTCATGATTTCGATTTAAATGTCAATAAAATTACAATTTCAGAACAAAATTAAAACCTTAAACTTGTATCTTAACACAGTTATAACGCTATATTTATTTTAGTTATATTTATTTTGTAGGTGGCTATCATGCAATCAAACATGATTATATAACTTCCGTATCAAGTTATGTTTTAATTATTTATTTTTACTAATTATTTATGTTCCGTAACCTAAGTGGTTATATGTATAGTTAAAAGTACAATTTAATTGCCAATGAAGTTCGACAAGATTAATAGATTTTACTGATTAATTTTCACGTAACAATGGCGGCTGTTTATGAACAGTAAACACGTGGATTTGATACCCTTTCCGATACTAAGTAATACCTACAAATCTCTATCTAAGTTACTTTAACTTTAAGTACCGTAAATAGGAATATAAAGCTACTCTAGAAATAAGTTAATATGTCAATTTAAGCTAATAAAGCAGAAAATAAATCAGAAAAAGCTTCTCTGTTCCAAGAGTGGCAGAAAGGCAAGTCCGCACAGGAACTCTCGTCCTCAAAAAATATAAGGAGAAAGTGCACAAAAAGCTCCCTTCCAAAATATATGAAGGATCCCTCCAGGTCCATATGTAATATTTTTTTGAGTGCTACAAACCATCAATGAGATCGGGTTGTTCAGTTGTGACAGTAGACGTAACATTACACTTAAATAGAAAATAATTGTAATTGATGCTGTTACAAACACTCTTGAGAGATTTATAATATACGGAGAATTAAAAAACAATTTCATTGGCATCAGTAATAATGTAGTCAGAAGTTTTAATGACGTGGTTGTAGTTGAACTTAATCTCAAATTGTTAAACATTTTTCAAAATGGTCTTAGGTCTTTCTGATAAGTGATTTGGTGTTGATAGAAGAAATATAATCTTTATAAAGACTATTTTTTAATTTTTTTACACTTGGCTCTTATTTCTTTAAGCCTATGAAAATCGTAAGTAAGTTTAGTTTTAAGAAAGATGGAATTATATTTGGATTTTAACTATATTAAACTTATTAGATATTTCATTTGTGACAGAAAAATCTATTCAAGAAGAAGTATAAAAAGCATTAAGTATAGTAGACCATTTAACATTTCTGAAATTATATCTAGTACCAGAATGACTTACAGGATAAGTAATAACTTGTATTCGTAGAGAAGTGGCTTTATGGTCAGATGGAATTATGTTAGGAATCACTTATGGCTTAATGAACTTGTTTGGAAAAAACTAAGTTCAAGCAGCTTATTCCCTGAGTGGGAAAAAGCAATACTGATGCAAATTGAATTTTTCTGTCTCATTGATTACCTCCTCCCACTATCCTAAAAGTGAGATAATTTGTGAGAGATTGAAGTCACTTGATATGACAATGTGAGTAGACAGATTTATGTTATGAGATCATATATGCTATGGACAAAAGTAGAAAATAAAATGGGGTGTGGGAGGAGTAGCTCACTCTCAAAATTACTAAAAGAAGTAATACAGAACTAGATTTTTTGATGAGGAGGTGAATTCCTTTGACATTATTGAAAGCACCTGAACTAAGTGAACTCAGAGTGCAATGCCGAAGGACAAGAATCTCATGATTCTAGAGTTAATGCAGAATATTCTGAGCATTTTGATAATGTAGCAAAATATTATTATGAGTATTACTAGTAGCTGATGGAGTAAAAGGTAAAGGTGGCAGTAATTATCAGTACTATGGATTGTTTGCAGGAGATTTAGAATTATGTTGTGGAGCATATGTAGTAATGCTAGACTGGTGATTTTGTGCTTTACTGCAGTTTTTATTAAAGGGGTGAGTCAAAGTACTAGAAGGTTAGTGAGATAAGTTGGAGATGGTGGAAGAACCTTGCTTAGAGTTAATGCAGAATACTCAGAGCATTTTGATATGTAGTAAGATATTACGAGTATTACCAGTATTACTAGTAGCTTACTGAGTAAAAGGTAAAGATGGCAGTATTTGCTATGAATTGTTTGCAGAGGATTTAGAGTTATGTTGTGGAGCATCAGTAATGCTGGAGAGGGGATTGTGTGATTTACTGTGGTTTTCATTAAAGGGATGATTCAAGGTACTGGGAGGCCAGTGAGATAAATTAGAGATGGTGGAAGAATCCTTGGGTTTACATAATATGCAATAAGAAGAGGATGATGAGTGCTGTGTTTTCATTTTATGAATGAAAAATCTAATGTTTTAAAAACTTTGTGGAAGGAATTAAGGATGTTATTTGCTGAAACACTGAGGCAAGCTTGGAAACAAAAATTTAATTTTAGTAATTGAGAAATTCAAGTTGTGCTTTTTAAAAAAAATCAGAAAGATTATATATTGAATCCTTAGCTAAACTGTACATATTAGAAGGGGGGGGGGGAACAGTCTTCAGCGTAGTTCTGGAACTTGAGCATGAAATGGTGTGAACTGTGTGAAGGAGCAACTATTGGGATATTAATAACAATGTTACAGATGTCAGAGTGTGAGTCGATTTCCAAGCTTTTGAGCATCTGGGAAACATTAGAATCAAGAACGTTACAACAGACCACGGAAAATAGATCCAAAGCAAAGTAATGAGGGTCAATAACAGGTGAAAACTTGAGATCCTCTGGGCTTGTTACATCATCTCAGACATGATGAATGGTCGTGGGACATTTGGAAGAAGTGTCAGAGTGAACAGAAGTGCTGCTAACAGTCTTAGGAGAAGCAGTTTCCTTGAAAAGAATTAGGGGAACATTGATACTGGGATTAATGTTGCTGTTTACATTGTGTGATAAATCTTGGAGTTAGTATTAGAGCAGGGGTCGGCAAACTTTTTTGTAAAGGGCTATATATTAAATATTTTAGGGTTTGGGGGCCAAGAAGCAAAATCGAGGATATTATGTAAGTACTTATATAATAAGGGAGAAAAGAAATTTCCACAAATTTTTTATTGACGAAATTCAGAATATAATTGTAATAATTGAGTACAATTTTTTGGAACACAAGTCTACTAATGAGAAGAATTGAATTTTTTTTTTTTTTTTTTTTTGGGAAAATATTTTGTTTAATTGGGGTTCAGAGTTAGTTTACCGGTCATCAGAATTGATTGCAAATGTTCATCTGTTAGTTACGGTCTGTAATGAGATTTTATGCATTTCATCTTTGAAAATGTCTTTTCACACAGATAGGTAGTACGCAAAATATTGATATCAATCCATGAGCATATGATTTAAATTGAGCATATTCATTGCTCAAAAGGCATTTATAGAATTTTATTAGATTCTTCTCTTGATATTTGACTTTTAGCATGTCATTACATTGCAGATTAATTACTTCCAATTGACAGTTAGGTGGAAGCTCTTCAATTGCACAGTTAAATGGATTTTGAAATATGCTAATTTCTTTTGCACTTGCATTGAGATCTGAAAAATTCTGCTGGAACCGTAGTTTGAGCTCAGAAAATATGTCATTTGTATGGGAATGGAGATCTTGCATCTTGTTTTAACTTTTGACAGCACGAAAAGTATATAAAGCAGCTTAACATTACTTGTGATTAAAAAAAAAACCTTAGTTGTTGTCGAAATGACTTTATCGCTGTATAAGTTATGCATATAAGCTCTGTTTTGCCTTGTAAAATTTTAAGTTGAATTTGTTAAGATACATTATCAAGTCTGCAGCAAAAGCTAATTTCCAAAGCCATTCAATGTTTGATAACAGTGGTTGAGGGCGGTTTTTCTCGTTCTGAAAAATTTCAATCTCAGCCCCAATCTCAAAAAATTGCAATAAAACTTTACTGCTGCTAAGCCATCAAACTGCTGTGTGGTAGGGCAAGTCAGGATATTCAGCTTCTATTTCTGACAAAAATCACAGAAATGACAATAGTTAAGTCCATGAGTGTGAATGAAATTCACCGTTGACACTACTGGTTCAATGACACATGATAGATTCATATATTTTCCACAGAGTCCTGCTGATGAATAATACAATGAATAACCATAGGCTTTATATTAACATCTTGCATTTTCACAAGATTTGTAAATTTGTTCAACTAAGCCTTTTCCTGCTCCATGCATATTTTTACCCCATCAGTTGTAACACATCTTAGCAGATTCCACTTCAGATTGTACCGAATTAGTGTTTTCTCAACTTATTCGAAAATATTCTCGCCTCTAGTTGTTCCACGCAAGACTATTCATAGAGACTAATTCTTCAGTTACTTTGAACTCGGCATTGACTCCTCGAATAAACAACAACAACTGAGCAGTATCAGAAACATCTGTCAACTCATCAAAAGCCAAGGAAAACCACTTGAAATCATTTGCCTTGTTTTTTAATTGACTATTGATGTTGCCCCCCAATGTCCTCAACTCTTCGAGCAACTGTTCTTGCCAAAAGCTAATAGTCTTAAACAAGTTTATTTTATCTGGACACATTTCTTCGGCTGCTGCAATCAAACATGATTTAATTAACTCACCATCAGTAAATAGCTTTCCTTGCTTGCCTAATGAATGAGCCACTTGGAAACTTATTTTGGTGCAGCCTCATTTTTATTTTTGCGAAGAAATTCTGCTGTAATGAGATATTCTGTTTTAAATTTTCTAATTTTTCTGACCATTGCTTTCCTGTGAGTTGGGAATATTGTGATGAGTGCTTAGTTTGGTAATGTTGACATATATTGTATTCTTTTAGCACCGCTATATTATTGTTGCATATCGTTTTCTCTTCTTTTCTTGTTTTGACATGGATACACACTCGTAATAAAAATAAAATGTTGTGGTACTGTGAAACACGTCACACTCAAAATGCTGTCAAGTTATCACTGTGTCACTGTGATTTGTAGTGCAGTGCAAAGCGATGAGAGCACCACATATGGTTTCTGTCGCAACTACTCCACTTTGCTGTTGTAGCGCGATAGCAGCCATAGACAATATGTAAACGAATGAGTGTAGCTATGTTCCAATAAAACTTGATTCATGGACACTGACATTTTAATTTCATAAAATTTTCACGTTGTTACGAAATATCATTTTTTGATTTTTTTTCAACCATTTAAAAATGTAAAAACCATTCTTTAGAGGAATAATCTTTCGCCTGGGGTGAAGTGTTAGTGATCAGAAAATTGCAAGTTTCTTGGGAAGGAATTGCCGAATGGTAATTTCCTTTCCGAATGAAGTAAAACTGCAGTTTACCAGAATTCCTGGTAAAATTGAAGCTTCAGCAACTGAGTGAGACTGTTTGGAGAGTTAGCTTGTGTATCGCAGTAGTAGTTTGTATTAGCTAGTTTGTATTACAGAAGTAAGGAGGCCGGCACCATGTTATTAAATTGAGTGAGTTTAGACTTTAAATTATTAAGCTTGATTTTCATTGATGGTATGATAGTTTGCTAGTTTTGTTTGCTTGAGTTAGCATGCCCAGAGGCATCCGGAGACAACTTTTCCAGACTTGTATTTAAATCTAATATATTTAGATTTTTTTTATCTTCATTTTAACTTAATAGCTTCTGAAGTTCTCAGTTCTGTGAGAATACAGTGTAGAATAGACATCAAGTCAAGTAATTTATCATTGTTGCATTCGCTCTCCAAGTCATGACCTTGCAGGTGTTTTGAAACCAGTCACAGTATTGCTTTTTTGAGTTTTTAATGAATAATGGACTCACCTTCTTGGTAATGCTATTTGATTAAAAATGATATTAGTAACTTTTGGTTGACTTGGCTAAACATAGTTGTTTCTGAAGAGCCTAAGCTCTGTCATTGTCATAGGTAGAACAGTATGGTCCCCTGGCAATAAAGACAGAAAAAACATAACATTATTTTCACTGCCATACTTATATATGTGGTAAATCCAACAGGTTAATAAAGTTAATGAATGACCTCACATTGTCATGACATTAGCAGCTTAAATTCTGATTAAATTTATTTATTTATTTTTCTTTCATTAGTTAAAATGTGCATTCTTTAATTAATGAAAGCTATCACTAGATACGTTCATTATTTAACTTTTTTTTTTTAGGTTTAAATCCATTACATTAATTTTATATGATGACGAAGCATGTATAGTATAAAAGTTGCAGGATTATATTTCAACACAAGAATTGAAATAATTTGAAATTTATACACATTTGTCTTAAGAACACTTTGGTCCTTCCAGTGTGAGAGATTGACTTTGGGCCAGTATACGAAGATTCATATACGGACATTAGAAACAATCCTATTATCCACAAGTTGAGCTAAATTGTGAATATTAATATAAATAGCATCTCCAAAAAAATGAATCAGCTAGTTATCCACTGTTGCCTTGAGTTTTAAGTAAAGAGCAAATTCACCTTTTGGTTATGCTGTTTATATTAAAACAATAATTGCAATGTCATCTCTAATGTAAGCATAAGTCCAAACCTTTATGTGAAGAAATCATAATCACTGGAGGGATCAAATTGCCTCCAAGACAGAAATTGAATACAGAAATGTACACAACTTTCAAAATAAGTTTACTTCCTTAATTTTAATCTCATATAGCTATGTCCAAATCTTTGCACAAAAATTTTTCTTCTCGTTTGATTTTTTCTAATTGCATTGATTTAATTAATCAGTTACTGTCTGTTCTTTTAATGGAAATTTATACTAGTTTATAATAGAAAAGAAACTGAACATAAAATTCTGAATGTTTGACTTGTGATATGTTGAATGTTGAAATTATGATACGTTGAAATTACTAGGTTATGTTGAATGTCCTGCATGTGGACGTAACTTTAATCAAGGTGCAGCAGAACGTCACATTCCTTGGTGCCAAAAGCAGAAAGCAAAGGGAAACAAAATTGCAAATGAGAATGGGAAAGAGTCTTTAAAAGCAAGAACAAAGGTTTGATATTTAAATATATTTAATAATACTTGACTAAATGATATTCTAACCATTAGGCAGGTATATGCAATTTTAACTTACCTCAGTAGATTAAATCATTATTTAAGAATCATAGTAATCTAATCAATTGTGTATATTGTCATAATCTGGAGTAGGTTAGAGTAAGATGATGAGAAACTCTCCAGAGAAATAAGGAAGCTGAGTGTTGCGTGCCTAGACTGAAAGATGACTGAAGCACACAACAGTTCAATGAACTTTTCTGTGGTTCCATAATTTTAATTGCATGTCTTGGAGGGGGGGGAGACAGATCTAAAGTAACAATCTGATGTTAAATTCAACAAAAATGGACATTTAGAATGTAACACTGGTACCTAAGTATTTTTCCTTGCTAGTACAGCTAAGACATAGCAAGAGGATAGCTACTTCATCAGTAGGATGAATACCAACTAGTGAACCTATTCAATTGTAACAGCCATGTGTTTTATGCTAACATAAAGACTCAGGCAATGATTTCAGTGTAGCAAGCATTTATTAATTACTTTTGGCATTGAAATGAATGGTGTCTTGAAAACATGATATGCACATATCATTAGCCAGTTCTGACTCCAGTTGTGTTAACAAGCTGAATACGCTGAATTACTTATGGTGAGGCATTTCAGATCCTAGTATAGTATTTCACTGCTGATGTATGAAATGTGACAAGGTTATTAATGTTAATGGCAAATCATGCAAGAAAGCAAGTTTATACAGCATCAGCCAAAAAAAAAAAAAAAAAAAAACCACACACATACTGTCCACCTAATCTATCTATGTCCTCTAATAATATATCTAATTTTTCCTTAAATTTTTCGAACTGCTCAATTTCACAACACCAGATTATAGTTTTCTAGCAGTTAATTGCTCTTGGCTGAAAGCAAATTTTTGCAGATCTATTCTGCAGCCTTTCTTTTTCAATTTAAGTTTTTCCTCTTGTATGTTTGTTTTGTCCAAGAAAGAGTAAGAATATTTAATCATTACGTTGAGCCTTAAACATTTCAATCAAGCCTTCTCGAAAGTGCCTATTCCAAGCTCTGCAATTTACAGAACTGAAGTCTTTTGTGGTAGGCATATCCCTTTGTCTTTGTCTTTTGTGGTAGGCATATCCCTGAGAAAGACAACTAGATTAGTCAGTTCCTGACTAATCTAGTTGTCCGTCTCAGCACTGATTCCAAGAAATCCACATCCTTCTTGCTTCAGACCTGTAATAATCAGTATGTGGCCTAACAATGGGATAACCACCTCCTTGTCCCTACTGACAAAGTTCCTTTATATCATTGACAATCCCATGAGCTGTTCTAGCCTATCTGCACTTCTCGGAGAATTCTGTGGGAGAATAGAAGCAATTTTATCTGCACTAGAAAACAACTTCACCACAAACAAGAAAATGAGAAAAAGTAGTGTTGATTAAGCTCTGCTGTAATGGTTTAAGGCAGAGGAATGCTGGTTTCCGAAATAATCATTTTAAAGGTACAGGCAGAAAAATTTGCAAAACGGTTAAGGCACAAGAATTACACATGTAATAATGGATAACTTGATAATTTTAAATTGGCATAACATTGTTTATGCAGTAGTTAGTGGAGAATTGGACATAGTGTTGATAGGACATCAACAAATTATAAAATGGAAAATGAATGGATGAAAAATGTGTGGATAGAAGAATACCCCTGCAATATTAATGCTGCAACACCCACAGAACTGTAGTATTTTATAATGTGATGCTTTGATGAAAACTGTTGGTGGCAAAAGGCCTAAGAACTGCTTAATGGTTTTAATATTAACATGACTTGAACTGACAGAAAAAACTGTTTTTATTGAAAAATCATGAAAGCCATGCTGCTTAAAAAACAAAGAAGCTTCCCATTGAATATGCAGCTAATAAGAAGGCATGGATGACTTCTGATATTTTTCAACAATAAATAAGTGCAACAAGTTAGGAGAAATTTTAATCTGGTAGACTGTTCAGGGCATCCTCACTTGCAGGATTTATCTAATCTAAAACTGGTGTTGTTTTGTCTCCAAATGCAATCTGTGTTTTGCAGACAATGGACATGAGCATTATTAAAAGCTTCAAGGGTTATATGGGATAGTTCTTGTTTCTCCAACTGATTGATTAAAGAGAATGAGGATTACATATTTCAACCACAAAGAAACATGGTTGAAATACGAAAATAAATCTAATTTGGACTTATATCCAAGTTCCCCATTAAAATTAATGCATGTATGGCTATTTTTAAAGCTAATGTATCCAAAACTATTAGGCCTCTGAATGATTAAAAAATCAGAATTTATCACAGCAGGTTCGTGCCGCACTACAACACGTCAGAAGTCAAAAAATTATAACAAACAATCAACAAAAATACTCTTACCTGAGAGTTTCCTTCATCTGTAGATGTCCAAAATCCATGTTGAAAGTCTTGTAGTAATCCAAAAATCCAGGAACGTTGCAGTTGGTTACCTTCCGCTGTTTACCATCAAGCGGAGTTAAGTACAGGCAAGTCTGTGCTCCTTTGCAACAGGAGAGACATGTTGGTTAAGAAGCATATCGAATTAAGGCAGTGGATGGCCAGTGCAATGTTGAGTCAGTTTGGTGTGACAAGAAAATAAAAAAAATGGAATGTAAAAAAGGAAATCGAAATGAAAAAGCGAAACACTTAAAAAAGGAAAAATTAATTTGATATTAGGAGGGATCTATAGGCCAAATGAGTTATAAGAGAAGTAGTGGTTGCAAATGATGCAAGAAACAAAGGTTATATAGCATCAGCCAAAAAAAAAAAAAAAACTTTTTTTTTTTCGTCAGCCAAAAAAAAAAAAAACACTTCCACAACATCAGTTGGAAGCTTGTTCAGCAGTCAACCACCCTCAGGTTGAGGGCAGACTTCCACAAATCTATCCTGCAACCATCCTTCCTCAACTTAAATTTATGTCCCCTCATGTGTGTAGCCTCAGCAAGAGAAAGAATGCCATTCACATTCAGCTGATGGCTTTCGATTTAGAATTTGCAGTTAGTAACATCAGTTGGTCACACTAAAAGGAATTTAAACTGTATAAGACCACTGTATTCTCCTTTTCAAAAGCAAATTCCTTTTGAGATACACTGCTGATAATAAAATCAAGAGATCATTTTTTAACACCTTTTCATGGGGGTACAAGTGTATCCACGTGTTGGACAAGATTTTGCAGCTCCGCCGAATGCTAAGTTTTTAATTGTATTTAGCCATTTTATTGACTTAATTGTTATATTAAATTATTTTCTATAAGAAGCTTATAGTCTTAGTCAAGCTCCTTGATTTATTTTGAATTTTAAAAGTTAATGCTTAGTGTCCATAGATTTTACCATTCTTAACTTGCCCCCATTGTTATATGATATGGAATAGCATAGCGTATATCCCGAACTAACTAGAAGGTTTAACGTAAAACTAGATAGTGAAACACATAGCACTGTATTAGAAATCTGTTAGTATAGTATAGTATTATCAATTAATCATTAAAATTTATTAATCTTATTAAATCTCATTGTTGATTAAATTGTAATCCAGACTAGAGGAACAAAGCAACGCTCACAGATTAGCCAGAGTGCTGTGCCTCCAGGGAGAACCAAAGGAGGCAATTCTCCAATGTATCACAGTCTAAAAAATTGCATGAAATGTGAAATGTTTGCACACTTGTTTAGAACAGTACATAATCTAGCCAAGGAGGATGTCTGTGTGTGTGCTAAGTGCAGACACTGTGAGGAAATTAGACACCAACTCAGCATTCTGATGGTTGTCTATGACAGTTTCAAGTCTAGAGTGGATGCCCTAGAGGAAATTAATAAGAGGGGCCCATCAAGCTCTCAGCTGCTCAACTCAATGCCAGCGCTCATTCCTGTGCATCAGGCAACAGAGTGGCAATCTCCAAGGCAGAATGTGCTGGTCACACAGGAACTAGTTATTGTTGGTGACTCTATTTTCAGGGAGATGGGCAATATATTATGAAAAAAGTATAGGTGGACCAGAGTATGTCTGCCTGGAGCAAAAGTTGATGACATTGTAGAGCAGATATCTTGTAAGGGTACAAAAGGTGATATTGTTGAACATATTGCCACCTTAAGAGTAAGAGATCTGCAGATTTAATTAAGTGCAGGTCAATGTTGAAAAAAAAAATTGCAAGCTAGGTTAAATTTGAAAGTGTCTGCAATTCTGCGAAGACATGATACAAGGGAGTATATGATGAGAAACTTGTCAATCAATTTGACCCCCCTGGAGAGATTGGGCAAGGCTCATGGGATAGAATTTTTTCAGCATGGTTTGTGCTTGATAACAGGAGAGACTGCTTCTACAGGGATGGAGTACACTTAAATAGAAAAGGTCCAAGAATATTTGCTGATGCTATCGCTGCAGTGTTAGGTGGGTTAGAAAACTGCTAGCTTGTGGAGATTCACAGACTAAAAGATAAACAGTAGCCACAGGCAGAGGAACAAAAGTGATTCTTGCACTGCTTCTATTGTAATGAGCAGCAACCTTGAGAGCAAGTTGCTGGGGATTTCAAGAGCTGCTGGGAATTATCATGGAACAAGTAAATACGTGGGCATTGTTAGGGTAACTAAGAATAAGAACAGGTGCATGTATACTTGCATGTACGCCGATGCTAGAAGTATAGTAAATAAATTTGATGAATTTGAAGTGCTAATCAAGGCCTATAAGGCAGACGTTGGGATATCAGAGATATGGTGTTGCACAGGTATAAGCAGTGCAGAATTGGAATTTGGTGAGTACAATGTGTACAGAAAGGATAGAGAGGGTAGGAAGGGAGGAGGGATTATGCTGTTAATTAAGACACAATAAAATCTAACAAAGTGCATCCAGTTGACATGGGTGGACAGTGCAATGTTGAGTAAGTTTGGTGTGACATAAACACTAGGAAAGGGAAAACAAGAGTAGGAGTGTGTTGTAGGCCTAATGACCGATGAGTACGACGAACAATTGTGCAGAGAAATAGAGTTGGACCAGTAAATCAGAATATCTTGTAATGGGGGATTTTAACTTTCTGGGTATTGACTGGAACTTGTGGGTTTATCACTCGCACGCTATCAAGACTTTTGTGGAATTATTGTTTTATACAGCAAAATGTTCAAGGGGCCACCACAGGGAGTAATACTCTTGATCAGATCATCAGCAGTGATGATTCATGCATTTGGAATTTGCAGATAAAGGAACCACTAGGTGACAGTGATCAAAATCTACTGATGTGGGAGGTGCCTCCGTAGCCAGGTGGGCAGGAGCAGCACTGCATAGCACACGCTTCTTGATTAGACTGGGGTTCGAGCCCGTGACCACCAAATACGGAGGATGCGGAAAGGTCAGGGAATGACCACCGCATTTCCCAGGAGCAATATGGCCTTAGTTGCTAATGCTCCTAAAAACCAAATAACAACAGCAACTGATGTGGGATTTACTTAAAGATGTAACTACCATCAAAGATAACGGTGACTACAGTGGTCTCAGGCAGTATTTAAATTCTATACAGTGGGTTCAACTAATGTTAAAAATTGTGAATTCTAAATGGGAAGCCTTCAAGGAATTAATCTTGGAAGCTACTAGACTTTACATTCCAACTAAGAAATATGGTTCAAGATTTAGACCTAAATGGATGTCAGATGAACTAATGAGGCTCGTGGCAGAGAAGAAAAATGCGTGGGATGCATATAAATTATCAGGTGACACAGAAGCCTATGGCAGATATAAGCTAGTCTGTAATCAAGTCACAAAGGAGGTTAGGCAGACGAAGGCTGATTACAAGAAATCCTTGTCAAAGGATGCAAAGAAAAACAACAAAGACTTTTTTACTTATGTAAACTCTAGAAGGAAGTGGATGAATCAGATTGGTCCACTTGATGTTGGTGGTTTGACTGTTGATGATCCTACACAGATAGCTGACAAACTGAATGAGTATTTTGCATATACATTCACACATGAGGAATTCTGTAAGGAAGGGGAGGACAGAAGTTTACTAAACTCTAACAGGAAGCTAAATGATTTTGTAATAACGGAGAACCAAGTGGAGTAGAAATTGTAGAAGTTAAGGCATCTGAGGCAGATGGAATCTATCCAGTTATATTGTAGGAGGCAGCAAGGGAAGTAAGCACACCCTTAGCCATAATTATGAGAGCATCCTTGGATTCAGGGGAGATCCCTATGGACTAGAAATGCGCAAATGTATCCCCAATTCACAAAGGGGGTTCAAAGGGTGACGTAAATAATTAATAAAGCCTGTTAGTTTAATTTCTGTTCCAGGGAAAATAATGGAATCACTGGTTAAAGAAATGATGCAGTAATAGTTCAGACACAGCATGGGTTTGTTAAGGGGAAGTCTTATCTGACCAATTTGATTGGATGCTATGATGTGGTGACAGAGGAACTGGATGCAAAAAAAATAATTTTGATATCATATACTTGTATTTGAGGAAAGCTTTTGATACTGTTGCACATGGAAGACTGCTGTAAATATTGCAGCAGTATGGCATTAAGGGCAAGTTGCTGCATTGGTAAAGGATGGTTGAGTGTGAGATGGCAGAGAGTGGTAAAAAATTTGACACTGCTCTATGTGGACTAATGTTAATGGAGTCTACAAGGGTTCGGTGCTAGGCCTATTGTTGTTTTGTGTATTTATTAATGATATTGATGAAGGAATATCAGGTTTAATGTGCAAGTTTGTAGAGGATACAAAGGCTGGCAGAGTGGTTAATGACAGTAAAGACAGTATGCTACTGCAACAAGATCTAGAAAAGTTAGGTAGATGGGCTGAGAAGTGGAAACTGAATTTTAATATTGACAAATGCAAAGTACTGCATATGGGTAGCAGTAACCCAAGAGAAACATACCAATTGTGTGGTATTACATTCAGGGAGGTGGAGAATAAAAAAGACCTAGGGGTGATTATCTGACCTAGTCAGATATGAAGATTATCTGATTATCTTCATATCTGACCTAGTCAGATGTGAAGTTCTCTGAGTAGTGCAGAAGGGCTGCCAAAGCAGGTCATGGAGTTTTGTCAAAGATATGTAGGAATTTTGTTAGCACAGACAAAGAGGTGATTATTCCTTTGTATAAGGCAGTGGTCAGGCCACACCTTGAGTCCTGCATACAGGTCTGGAGGCCTCATTTTAGGAACAATGTAGAGTCTAGAACATGTACAGAGGTCAACAAGATTGGTGAGAGGAACAAAGGGGTTCTCTTACCAGGAGAGGCTTAAATTCTGTAAGTTGCAGCATCTGGAGACTAGGCACTAGCGAGGTGATGTGATTGAGGTGTACAAGGCCTTGAATGGTTTGAGCAGGCTCAATCCTGAAAATAAAATACAGTGAAACTTCTCCTAACGAACACCTCTCTTTAACGGATATCTCTCTACAACGGATATTTTCAAATTCCCCAACTCTCCTCTATTGGTTTTAACGTGTTTTCAGCTTCTGTCTAGTGGGCATTCTCTGTAACGGACGTGGACAGGCAATCTGCACTGTTTCGTTTAGATTAGCACTTAATTTGATCTCCCCATAACGGACAGTGGGCGAGCTCACAGCCCTTTTTCTAGGAACGTTTCTTCCACGTATTGCCTCAATCGTGTGTTTATTTTCTATTTCCGATTCTCTGAATTTTATCAAGGTTTACATCACGGTTCTAAACCATTTTTCAAGAATTTTAAGACACGTGTAAAACTTCTGATGAATTCGGTGTGTGCGGGGCGGGGGGGGTTGTCAGCCTTTCGTCTTTTGAGTTTCAATTTTCAGTTTTGTTCAGTGTCTTGTGAAGTGCACAAAGTCTTCTCGTAAACATTTAACTTTAAAAGATAAAGTCGAACTCATTAATGTGTATGATTGGCAAAAAAAATAGTGTTCGCAATCTCGCTGCAAGATTCAAAATCAGGAAGACGCAGGTAAGCGACATCCTAAATAAAAAAAAAAATGAACTGCTCGAACAATTTTGGAAACACGTAAATGATCAGGTTCAAAAATCATTCCCGAAAACCGTTGGACTTCAAATTGACAATGTTACGTATGAGTGGTTTTGTCGCACACGTGCTAAAAAAATTCCCATTAATGGGCCTATTATTAGGGAAAAGGCTTTGGAGATTGCGAAATCTATGGGAGTAAATGAGTTCAAAGCTTCTGTGGGATGGCTAGACAAGTTCAAAACTCGGCATAAAATTTCTTTGAAAACCGTAAGTGGCGAAGGTGGATCTGTTGATACTGGGGTTGTAACAGAGTGGACTGTCAAATTGGAAGATTTATGTCGTGATTTTGAAGCTAAGGATATTTACAACTGTGACGAAACAGGGTTGTTTTTTAAAGCTCTTCCTGAAAAAACAATGAGTCTAAAAAACGAAAAGTGCCAGGGCGGAAAAATTTCTAAGGAACGCTTGACTGTACTATTGTGTACAAATATGCTGGGAGACTTTGAAAACCTCTTGTTATAGGAAAACCACAAAATCCTTGTTGTTTCAAGGGCATAAAGTTGAATCTTTTGAATGTTTATTGGAAGTCTAATAAAAAAGCGTGGATGACACGAGATATCATGAGCGAATGGATAAGTCACTTTAACCAAAACATGATTCGTCAAAACAGAAAAATTATTCTTTTCATGGATAATGCTGCATCTCACCCACACATTGAATTGTCCAACATTCAAATAGTTTTTCTGCCACCAAACACATCTGCAGAGTGTCAGCCCTTGGATCAAGGGATAATAAAAAATTTTAAACTTCACTACAGAAAACGTGTTTTAAGACATCTCATTGCAAACATGAACGATGTAACATGTGCGAGTGACCTTGCAAAGAAACTCAGCATCCTAGATGCGATTCAATGGATTTCCTCTTCAGTAAACGCAGTTAGAAAACAAACTGTCGTGAACTGTTTTGTAAAATCTGGCTTCTCAAACGCAAAAATTGAAGTTGTGAACAGCAATGTGGAGCACCAAGAAGAACAAGAACTTCAACATCTATTGATAATGTACTATACGTCCGCTACAAATGACCCTGGCTACAAAGATATAGACTCGAACCTAATACAGAAGATTGTGCTCTAGATATCAACGACATTATCATCGATATTTTTTGAGAAGTTCCTCATGAGGATGAAGAAATTGAAGGAGGTCATTCTGTCAAAGAACATATTAACGACTAACCACCGATGAAAATAGAAGTGCTCATACAAATCAATTGTTTAAAAATGTTTTTCGCCACTGAAGAAGATACTGAAGGACTTTCGATGGTTTCTTCACTCCAAACAAATGTTGAAAACAAAATTATCAGCCGGAAGAAAATAAGTGATTACTGTATGTATTTTTCTTAAGATAAAGTCATAATATGCATCGTACAATTGTATGTATATTATTTACAAAAATATTGTGCAAAATCTGTATATAATTTAATTTAATTTTACATTAAACGTTTAACGATTTTTCTTTATCTCTTGTGTATGTAATTGTATATTATTTACAAAAATATTGTTCAAAATCTGTATATATTTTAATTTAATTTTACATTAAACGTTTAACGATTTTTCTTTCTTTCTTTTTTTTTTCTCCCTCAGACTTCTTGTTAGCGGACACTTCTCTCTAACGGACACGTTCTCGTTCCCCATGGCTGTCCGTTAAAGGGAAGTTTCACTCTACTTCTAATTGCTCAGATTAAGATTCTGAGGGGGCACAGATTCAAATCAAGGAAAGACAGTTGTAGAATAGATGTGTGGAAGTTTGCCTTTAGCCAGCAGGTAGTTGATTGCTGGAGGAGACTTCCATCTGTTGTTTTTGAAGTTGATAGCTTAAATAAATTTAAGGATGAACTAGACAAACATTTGGAGTGACCGGATGGGTGAAATGGGTAGGTTTTTTTTTTTGGCTGATGTTCTATATGATTTCTTTCTTGCATCATATGCCTCAGTTAATGAATATAATGTTCCTCTTGTTGCCTCTCTAACGTGCTGGTGTAGAAAATAGTCATTTAATAAATCCACAAAAGGTTTGCTCTGGAGTGACCAACCCACTAATTCCAGTCAATACCTAGAAAATTAAAATCCCCATTTATAAGACATTCTTATTTACTGGCTCAATCTATATGTGTGTACAGTTGTTCTGCATACACAGACTAATAGATTAATCAGACTTACAGGCAAAAGTGAAGGTGATTCCTGCACTGCTTCTTCTGGAACATGCAGCAGCCCAGAAAGCAAGGTACTGAGGATTTCAAGGCTTGCTGTGGATCATCATGGAACAAGGAAATATATTGGCTCTGTTAGGGTAACTAAGAGTAAGAACAGATGCAGGTATACTTGCATGTACATTGTTTATACATTAATCATTATTCATTAATTTTTCATTTTTTACATTCATTAATATTTCATTTTTTACATTCATTATTTACCTTTACATTACATTAATAGTACATTGTAAATAAACTTGATGAATCTGAAGTACTGATTAAGTCATCAAATGCAGACATTGTAGGGCAGAGACATGATGTCACGCAGATATACACTGTGCTGCCACTTTATTAGGTACACCCCTGCTGTGCACACAAATGGTCTATCCCACAGCGTTGCAAGTCACATGACTACAGTTGTGGATATAAATGCAGCAGAACAACCTTTCTAGTATCATTTAAGCATACAAACCATAGCAAGAATGGGGAAAAGGAGTGATCTAACGGACTTTGAATGTGGCATGGTAGTAGGTGCAAGACGTGCTGGACAAAGCATATCTGAAATGGCAGTTCTCCTGAACTTTTCACGCACCACAGTTTCAAGGGTATATCTAGAATGGTGCAACAAACAGAAAACATCCTCTCAACAACACTGCTGTAGAAGAAAATCGCTTGTTGATGAGATTGATATTTATTTCTTAAAGCAGTCCCAGCCAACCAATGGCAACCCTGCTGTCAGTTACACATAATTTAGCAGTACTCTTATATACTCCCTCTCCTGTTTGCCCAAGTACAGGGAGGGAAAAAACTTGCCAGGACCAAAAAAGATTGATACGAACAAATTGAAAAATAATCAAATTACATAAAAAATAAAATATACATATAATTAAATTTTAGACAAAGTCCAAACTTCATTGGAAAGATCTGCATCTGTTCACAGTCTGTTGGAAAGCCAGCAGTGCTAGGAGCTGCTGAGAAGAGAAATACCAGTGCCAGGAGATGCCGAGAGCAGAAATTTCAGCACAAGGAGCTGCCGAGAACAGAAATGCTAGCACAAGGAGCTGGAGTTGCAGTGGATATAGCAGACTCAAGCCTCCACAATTTCACAGAATTCTAGGTAATTCGGCATACTCCATATTGCATTACAAATCCAAGGCTTCCAGATGCAGAAGAGTCTTCCGCCTAAGAAACATTGCAGTTGCAAAGGCTTGGAAAGCCAAGAAGTTCTCCTGTTTATCAACTAGAATTGTCTCGCAGCCTTCTGCCATAAGATTGAGATTACTAACCCAAGATACCAATTCATTTCATAAATCGCAGTACTCCCCACAGTTGTACATAATTATGTTCCCATGATTCTCTTTTGCCACAATGGCAACTAGATCTTTCATTAATTCCTAAATCATGCAACTTTGCATTAATTGAACCATGACCAGTTAATAAGAACATAGCTTGTAAGTTTGCGGAAAACCATTTAAATTTTATCGAGGCTTCATTTCTTAAATCTGAAAAAAAAATTTTGTGTAATCTGCCCTTTATCACAAACACTCCAATGCTCTTGCCAGACTTTTACCAAAGCATCCTAGATTCTTGTATTTTCCTTCCTGGGATCTGCCAAAATGTCCACCAGTATATTCAGAAAAGAACAGGGAATGCCACGGCGGATGAAGTAAGCCAATGCACAATATAATAACCAGGTGAGCAGGAGCGGCAGTGCGTAGCACACGCTTCTTGATTAGACCGGGGTTCGAGCCCATGACCACCAAATATGGAGGATGCGGAAAGGTCAGGGAATGACCACCGCATATCCCCGAAGCGAAATAACGAAGGTTTGTTATTTGATTTTTAGGAGCATTAGCAACTAAGGCCATATTGCTCCGGGATATGCGGTGGTCATTCCCTGACCTTTCTGCATCCTCCGTATTTGGTGGTGACGGGCGCGAACCCTGGTTTAATCAAGAAGCGTGTGCTACGCACTGCTGCTCCTTCCCACCTGGCTACGGAGGTGCCATCCCCGAAGCAATATGGTCTTAGTTGCTAATGCTCCTAAAAACCAAATAACAACAACAATACAATAAATGCAGATCAATAGACAATTTTCCAGTCACAATCTGCAAAGCTGGGATCGACACAGTTCTGTATGCCATGCACATCCTAAGGAGCATTACTCTTTGAATGGAACTGAGCTTTCTAGTAAATACTTTTCCACTTACACGTTCAAACCAAATTGGTGCACCATACGTTCCCATGGGGATAAATACACATTCATATAGCAAGTTCAGCGCCTTGCTATATGAATATGCTATATGAATATACCTTTTATTCCCCAGCCAACTCTAGTGATTTGAGTAATCATCCCAATAAATTTCCTCACCTTTTCTGATAGATAAGTAACATGTGAGTTGAAAGTCAAAGATCCGTCAAACATAATGCCTAGATATTTTAATTGCCTTGCCGATTTTAGGCTTGACCCATTCATTCTAACAACCGGGGGTCTTCTACTCGAAAATTGATCCTTAAAGACCATTGTCCTTGTTTTGGTTCCTAATACAGTCAGTTTATGTAACCTACACCAGTTATTAAGTTCAAACAAAATCTGCTGTGCCTGGTTTCTAGTTGCATCGTTTATTTCCTTCAATAAGCAACACAAGATCATCGGCATGTGCCATCATCTCTGTATGCTCAAAGTCCCTACGCAACCAGTCCTCCAAAACGAAGTTCCACATTAGTGGTCCAAAAACCGATCCTTGTGGGAATCTCCTGGTCACCTCTCATACAATAGAATCATCCGACAACTTAACAGTCACTGTACGATGTGTGAAGTAATCCTTTACCACCCTAAAGATCTTAGTTGAACAGCCTGCAAGTCTTGGTCAGAGGAGGATGGCTAGAATTGTGCAAGCAAACAAACGGGCACAATGTTGCACATCACGTCAGAATAGAACCTTGGTGTGCAGAACAAAATATCACAACGGACCACTAGTCGCACTTTGTCGCGAATGGGCTACAACAGCTGATGGCCACATCGCGTATCTTTGTTATCAATGAAGAACAAGAGAACACGCCTCCTGTGGAGGCGCCTCCGTAGCCAGGTGGGCAGGAGTGGCAGTGAGTAACACACGCTTCTTGTGAGGTGCCTCCGTAGCCAGGTGGGAAGGAGCAGCAGTGCGTAGCACACGCTTCTTGATTTGACCGGGGTTCGAGCCCGTCACCACCAAATACGGAGGATGCGGAAAGGTCATGGAATGACCACCGCGTATTCCCGGAGCAATATAGCCTTAGTTGCTAATGCTCCTAAAAACCAAACAACAACAACAACATGCTTCTTGATTAGACCGGGGTTCGAGCCCGTGACCACCAAATATGGAGGATGCGGAAAGGTCAGGGAATGACCACCGCATATCCCCAGAGCAGCAATATGGCCTTAGTTGCTAATGCTCCTAAAAACCAAAAAAAAAAAAAAAAAAGCCTCCTGTGGGCACAGCAACACCAGCACTAGACTATCGAGGATTGGAAAACAGTTGCTTGGTTTGACAAGTCGAAGTTCCTGGTGCATCATGTTGATGGAAGGCTCAGAATTTGGCGAAAACAACACAAATCCATGGGCCCATCATGTCTGACAACTACTGTGCAAGGTGGTGGGGGGGCAGTGTTATGGTGTGGAAAATGTTTTCTTGGCACACATTGGGTCCATTGATACCCATAGATTCACATCTGAATGCCACATTGTACCTAAACATCGTTGCTGATCAAGTGCATCCGTTCATGTTGACAGTTTATCCTCAGTCAGATGGTTACTTTCAGCAGGATAATGCGCCGGTGCACAAACCCCGGATCACTATGGAATGGTTCCAGGAACATGACAATGACTTTTCTTTGCTGCAGTGGCCTGCTCAGTCAATAGCTCTCAATCCTATTTAACATCTTTGGGATGAAATGGAAAGGGCTGTTTGCTGCAGGCCTGCACCTCCATCGAATCTTAAGGAACTGCGTGACACGCTCATGCCTGCATGGTACTCCATTATTGCACAACATTTTCAGCATCTTGTTTAATCCATGCTAAAGGCTTGCAGGGGCAACAAGATCAGTGAGGGCTGTTTGAAGGCTCAACGTGCTACTAGGTAGGTGTACCAAATAAAGTTGCAGCACAGTGTAAGTGATGTTGAATTTGAATATGGGGAGTAAAATGTATACAGGAAGGACAGACAGGACAGAAGAAGTGGAGGGGAAGGGATTTGTTCTTAGTTAAGAAGCACATTAAGCAGTGCATCCTGTCAACATGGGTGACCAATGCAATGTTGAGTCAGTTTGGTGTGATATAAGCACTGGGAAAACAAAATTGAGAGAAGTATGTTATAGGCTTAAAGTCTGTGATGAGTATACCACACAGCTACACAGAGAAATAGTGGGCCAGTAAATCGGAATGTCTTATAATGGAGTGTTTAAATTTTCCAGATGTTGACTGGAATTTATGGGTTGGTCACTCACACACTAACAAGATTTTTTAGATACCTTGGATAACTGTTTTCTACAGCAGCATGTTAGAGAGGTTACAAGAGGAAGCAATACTCCTGAACTGGTCAGCAGTGATTCTACGTGCATTAAGAATCTGGAGATAAAAGACCCACTGGGTGGCAGCTACTGTCATAGCTACTGTGAAGGGTAGACGAAAAGGCTTTTGCTCTGAGATTACAGAGATCTCAGACAGTTTTTAAATTCAGTGCAGTGGGACCAACTGATGATGTTACCAACAGCAAATTCTAAATGGGAAGCATTCAGGAAAGAAATTATAGAAGCAACTGGGCTTAGACCTAAATGGATATCAGATGACTATTTGAGACAAGTGGCAGAGAAAGAAAGTGCATGAGATGCGTATAAATTATCATGTGATTCAGAATCCTATGGTGAACACAAATTAGTCTGTAATCAAGTCACGAATGAGGTTAGGCAAGCTGAAGCAGATTATGTGAAGTCTTTCAGAAAAGAATGCAAAAACAAGCAGTAAAGAATTTTATGTTTATATTAATAGTAGAAGAAGGAATTGAATTACACTGGGTCATTGTTGTCAAGAGGGATTAACTGTTGATAACCCTACTTGGGTTGCTCACAAATTGAATAAGTTATTTTACATTTACATTCACACAGGAGGAATTCTTTAAGGGAGGGTATTCCAGAAGTTTATCAAACTCCAATGAGAAGCTAATTGACTTTGTGATAACTGAAAGGAAAGTGGAAGAGGAATTGTTGAAGCTGAATGTAAAAAAGGCACTTGGGGAGGATGGGATCTATCCAAACATATTAAGAGAGGCAGCAAAGGAGGTAAGCAAGCCTTTAGCCATAATTATAAGAGCATCCTTGGATTCAGGATGCTCTCATAATTCAGGAAATTCCTATGGACTGAAGATGTGCAAATATATCCCCAATTCATAAAGATGGATAGTAGAAATAAACTAAGTTGCAACTGGGAGTTAAATGATTTGTAATAACTGATAATAAAATGGAAGGGGACTTTAGCATTAGCAAGGACACAGGATGCAAGAAAGAAAGCTTATATAGCATCAAACAAAAAAAAAAAAAAAAAAAAACACACACCCTTCTAATTTCACCCATCCACTTTCTCCAAACATTTGTCTAGTTCTTCCTTGAATCTGTTTAAGCTATCAACTTCTACGACAGATGGAAGTTTGTTCCAGCAATCAACCACCCACTGGCTAAAGGCAAACTTCAGCACATCTATTCTACAACTGTCTTTCCTCAATTTGAATTTATACCCTCTCAGACAATTATTCTGAGCAAGAGGAACAATTCCATCAGAATTGAGCATGCTCAAACCATTATAACCATACACCTCAATTAGATCACCTCAAAGGTGCATAGTCACCAGACACTGTAATGTAATTTGCAAAACTTAAGCTTTTCTTCATAAGAGCAACCCATTGTTCTGTTCACTAATCTTGTTGCCCTTCTCTGTACTCGTTCCAACAGTTCTACATCCTTCTTAAAATGAGTCCTCAAGACCTGTATACATTACTCAAGGTGTGGCCTGACCATTGCCTTATACAAGTGGATAATCACCACCTTATCCCTGCTAGAAAAAATTCCTGTATATTATTGACAAGATACCATGGGCTATCCTTGCAGTCCATCTGCACTGCTCATAAATCTGCACTGCTAACTTCATATCTGCCTGCACAATTACTCCCAGGTCCTTTTCACTCTACCACTGCCAGCATAGTACCACACAGTTGGTACATTACTCTGGGGTTATTACTTCCCATATGCAGTACTTTACATTTGTCAATGTTAAACTTCAGTTGCCAACCCTCCGCCCATCTGCTCAACTTTTCTGGATCCTGTTGCAGCAGCATACTGTCATTAACAATTCTGCCGACCTTTGTATCGTCTGCAAACTTGGACATGAAGCCTGATATACCATCATCAGTATCATTAATGAATACAGAAAACAACAGTGGACCCAACACTGAACCCTGGCTGACTCTGCTAATAACATTAGTCCACAAAGAGCAGTGTCCATTAATTACCACTCTCTGTCTTCAGGCAAATTGCTCCAATTTGCCTCCAATGCCACACTGCTCCAATTTGTGCAGCAGTCTTCCATATGCAACAGTATCAAAAGCCTTTCTAAGATCCAAATATATGATATCAAAATTATTCTTTGCATCCAGTTCCTTTGTGACTACATCATAGTATACAATCAAATTGGTCAGATAAGACTTTCCCTTAACAAACCTATGATGTGTCTGAGCTATAACTGAAGTCTTGTCTATATGATCCTGCAATGCTTTTTTAACCATTGTCTTCATTAATTTTCCTGGAACAGAAGTTAAACTAACAGGTCTGTAATTACCTCTCTCCCCCTGTGATCCTCTTTTGTGGATTAGGGTCGCATTTGCATGTCTCCAGTCCATGGGTACCTCCCCTGAGTCCAAGGAAGCTTTCATAATTATGACTTTACTTTACACTAAAGTAGTGTAAAGATACACTATAGTATCTTTACTGAGTTTGGAAGAGTGCAGAGTGCAGTTAAGGAATTCTTTACATATATAAATGCAAAGAACAGAAGGACAAATCAGATTGGACCCTTATGTAATGGACATGGGACAGTATTCGATACCACAGCTGAGTTGCAAATGAACTCAACAGTTACTTTGCATCGATATTTACATTAAAAAAACTTTTGTGTCAATGAGATATTATGGAAGTGAAGTTGAAAAAAATGTAATTAATGATGTTGAAATTTCAAATGATTATTTAATGAGAACATTCGTGCCTACAGGAGCAAGTAAGGCTCCTGTGGTTGGTGGCATATACCCAATAATCTTAAAGGAAGAGTGGCAAGTGAGTGCATTGAACCATTAAGGCTAGTTATGAGAGCATCACTGGACTCAGGAGAGATTCCGTTGGATTGGTGTAAATTGGAACATAAAGGCAGTTCTAGGAGTGTAATGGGAAATTACCGACAGGTCAGTCTAACTTCAGTAGTAGAGAAAATCAGGGAAGCAATGGTGAAGGGTGGAATTCAGGATCATTTATATGGAAATGGAATTCTGTAGGATACACAGTATGGTTTTGTAAAGGGAAAATCATGTTTAATTAATCTGGTTAGCTATTTTTATAGGGTTATTCAAGAGCTGGACTTAGGGAATAATTTCAACATTATTTATTTGGATTTCAGCAAAGCATTTGACTCAGTCCCACATGATTGGTTACTTTATAAATTGGAGCAGGCTGGAATCATAGGGAAAATCCTTAGATGGATAGCATGATGGTTTGAGGGCACCAGGCAGAGGTTTGTGACAAATGGTTATTCCTCAGATTGGGTTAATGTAAGAAGTGGGGTTCCCCAAGGATCAGTATTGGGATCTCTGTTGTTTTTGATTATCTTAAATGACATCTATGAAGGGATGTAGGGTGTGAGGTCTTGCAACTTTCAGATGATGTAAAGATCAGTAGAGTAGTTAATGATCGCCGCCAAGCAGAGCTTCTTCAGAGTGACCTAGATAGACTTCCAGAATGGTCAGAAAAGTGGCATCTATGCTTTAATTTGGCAAAATGCAAGGTCTTACACCTGGGGAACAGCAACCCCAAAATAACTTATACACTTTGTGGAGTTGAAGTAAAATTAGTAGTGGAGGAACGGGACTTGGGAGTTACGATACGGTCAGACATGAAGTTGTCCAAGAATTGTGGATATGTTGTTAATGTTAAATATATAATAAATCATCGATAGGACACAGTGGTGTCCTATCGATGATTTATCAAACCTTTGCTTGTAGAGATAATGACGTCATAATCACATAAAGGTGATTTTATAATCTTTATGTGATTAAATTATAAACAATTATTTTTTTAAAATTAGTACTGAAAAAACGGTATTTTTTGTATCAATACTGGAAAAAAATGACCGGGATCCTGGTATTGTAAACCCTATCTGGTCCTATTTCACTTATCCTTTTTTGCTCAATATATTTCCTGTCTCCCTTAGACAATACAGTAACTGATAATAATTTGCTCCTGTGGGACTAGCACATTCTCCCCTTAAGATTGCCAGTGTTGCCTGATGCACAAAAGTGAGCTCTGACATTAAGTTGGGGCCTAATTTTAATTTTAATTCGTTTGAGGGCATCTACCTTCAAACTCTCATAGACACCCATCAGAATGCTGAGTTGGGGCCTAATTTCTTGACTCTCCCTGCACTTAGCACCCACACACAAAAACATCCTCCTTGACTAGATCATGTCCTGTTTCAGAAAGGCCGCATACATTTCACAAGTTGCACATTTTTTTAGGTTGTGATGTGGTGGAGAATTGCCCCCTTCGGTTCTACCCGAGCCACAGCACTCCCGCTGCTTTGTGCACATTGCTTTGATGCTCTAGTCATGATTTCCATTTAAATACAATTTTATTAATTAACAATGAAAATTGATAAGGTTAATAAATTTAATTTATTGACTATACAATATTATACTAAGCTAATGCAATGATAGGTATTATGCTATCTAGTTTTACTTTATATCTTATGCTATTAAGTTCGAGATATACACTATAAAGTTATGCCGTACCATAATACAGGTGGTGCCTCGCAATTCGACGTACCACAATTCGACGGTCTCGCAATTCGACGTACTGCTATTCGACATTCGGATTTCGTGGGCCAGCGAAAACGCTACATGATATTGCACGATAGAATTCTTTGCTGGACTACATAACTGCCTTTAACGTTACTAAATAGTGACGGCTGCTTCATACATTTTAACCAATGGTATTAAAGAGCGTGAGTAACATTTAACCAATTGATAGATAAAGCGGGAATAGATCGTTCAGCTACGTTAGCCGCCCTCAAAGATAGCTACAGGTATGCCGTCAGTTCTTCCTCAGTTATGAGACAACATTATCTCGTTAATAATCGTAGTCTGAGTTCACGTTTGCTCTAGTTGTTTGTGCTAATTTATAATTCTGCATTTCTCATAAAGGAAAAAATTTTGTGCTTTGGCAGTTATTTATTTTTTGAATGAAATTTGATAATGGGTCCAAAGAGAAGTGAACAGCGGAATAATTCAGGAAAGAAACACACTTGGTTGAGCATAGAAAAGAAGAAAGAAATTACAGAAAAAAGTGCAGAAAGGTAGAACAATTACAGATGTAGCTCAAGAGTATGGTGTCCCTAGGTCAACCGTGGCAACTTTTTGGCAACAAAGAGACAAGATTATAGGTGCTAGGGTGTTCGCTGGAGCAATGAAAATTTCGGACAGAAACAGATCTTTAATCAATGAAGAAATGGAAAAGCTGCTTCTTACCTGGATTAGAGAAAGACATATGAAAGGAGATCCAGTAACTCAGGCAATGATCTGTGAGAAGGCTAGGTTAATTTTTGAAGAATTGCAGAAGGAAATTCCAGGATGTATCTCAGATCAAACTGATGAATTCAAGGCAAGTCGTGGGTGGTTTCACAGATTCAAAGGTAGAACAGGTATCCATAATGTTCTCAGACATGGGGAAGCAGCTAGTGCAGATAAAAAGGCTGCAAAAGAGTTTGTGAAAAAATTTGAAGATTTAATCATGAAGGAAGGCTACTTGCCGCAGCAAATTTTTAACGGGGATGAAACTGGGTTTTTTGGAAGCGCTTACCAAATCGAACATACATCACGCAAGAAGAAGTGGCACTCCCAGGACATAAGCCTATGAAAGATAGGCTTACCTTGTTATTGGCAGCAAATGCAAGAGACTTTAAAGTAAAGCCACTTCTCGTTTACCACTCTAAAAATCCTTGCTGCTTTGGGAAGAAAATCATCGTCCAAACTGCCAGTGATGTGGAGATCCAATGCAAAAGCCTGGGTAGACCAGAAAGTCTTCAAAGATTGGATTTTTGAGGAGTTTGCCCCAAGCGTAAAAAAAATTCCTCATTGACAACAATTTACCTTTGAAAGCACTGCTGATTCTTGACAATGCTAGTGCTCACCCCCAAGACTTGGCAAACATTCTTGAAATTGACTTTGATTTCATCAAAGTCCAGTTTTTACCTCCAAACACTGCATCACTGATCCAACCCATGGATCAAGAAGTAATTGCCTGTTTTAAAAAACTTTACACCAAGGCTTTGTTTTCACACATTCTTCTGATAAGACACTGAAGGAGTTCTGGAAGACTGAGTTCAATATTCTTCACACCATTTCCTTTATTAAAACTGCCTGGGATGGAGTGACACAGAGGACCCTTCGTGCATCATGGAAGAAACTTGTTCCTTCCTTTTTTCGGGATGACAACAATGCAGTCCAAGCCACTGAAGAATCAGAAGCAACCGCGGCCATGCGAGAAATCATTTCGACGGCGGAGAACCTCGACATAGGAGAAGTTGATGAGGCTGATGTGGAAGAGCTTGTGGAGGATCACGATGACGAACCAACCGTGGAAGAACTCAAAACACTCAGAACAGGAAGCAAAAGAGAGAGAAAAGGAAATTTCACTTGAAGAAGAAGACAGGGAAAAAGGGCCGATGCCAACAGCTGCCATTAAAGAAATTTTATTCCATTGTTTAACAACAATGTTTAAAATGGAACCCCAACACTGCTGTTGTAACTAGAATGACAGACTTGTTTAACAACACTACTATGCATCACGTCAAGGCTATCTTGAAAAAGAGGGAGAGACAGTCCACCCTTGATCAAGTCCTCATCCCCATTCAAGCCAAGAGGAGAAGAGAAAGGGTAGAACAAGATAAATAAAACATCCTTCCAACATCTAAGGCTCAATGTAATGTATGTACTCATTATGTATTTTGTAATTTTGTTTGTTATATGGTAGAATATAGTAAAGTCAATAATACTGTGTATTTCTCTCCGACAACTGATTAATCAATTTTCCATAAACTTATATGGAAAATATTGACCCGCAATTCGACTCTAATTCGGCGACGGATTATAGTCGAATTGCGAGGCACCACTGTAATCACAATGTTAAATTAGTCATATCCTTAGCTAAATACAAAAAGATATATGCCCAAAAAGTGATTAAAACCTTAAACTACTTATTTATTACAATTAAAACTCTACTCTTCTTATCAAGCTTATTGCCTAAGTTTGCAGATGATGCAATGGTTGGCAGTTGGTTATCGACCCAGAATCAACCCGTATAATAAGACCTAGAAAAATTATACAGGTGGGTGGAGAAGTGGCAGTTGCGGTTTAATTTTGATAAATGCAGCATACTGCACATGGGCAGCAGTAATCCCAGAGTGGCATACCAATTAGGTGATACCACATTAAAGGTGTGATGGAGAACAAAAGAAACTAGGGATAACTGTAATGAAGTTTTTTGAGCAGTGCAGAGAGAGGCTGCTAGGATCACTATCATGGGTTTCGTTGGTGATATACAGGAGTTTTGCCATCAGAAATAAGAAGTGATTATCCCATTGTATGAAGCAACGATTTGATCATGTCTTGAGTGCTGCATACATACAGGTCCTGAAGCCTCATTTTACTAGGATGTGGATCTCCTGGAACAGTACAGAGTAGAGCAACCAGGTTAGTGTGGATTCTCTTACCACAAAAGACTTTTGTTCTGCAAATTTCAGGATTAGCAAAGCATTTACAAGTATACCTGATTGAAATGTTTATTGTTTTAAATGGATTGAGTAAACTTAATAATGAAGGCATTCTTTCCCTCAAAGGTATGAAGGAATTCTCTTCCTCACAGGTATGAAGGCATTCCTTTCTTTAGTGATATAAATGTATTCTTTTTTTCAAAGGTATGAAGGTATTTTCTTCCTTGGGCAACGAAACATAAAACCTTACCAAGTGGTGCAATTTAAATTGCACCACTTGGTAAGGTTTTTAATCTTTGCAAACTAATAGCTGTTTTGAACTCGATTTTTTACACTGATTTCAGAAATGCTGTTCATTTTTTTCCTATCACATACTGGTTTTTCACAAATCACTTAAGTTGATGTCATGAGTTGTATTATTGAATGTATTAGGTTAGGAGTAAATTAAATGCTGTGAATTTGTAAACTAAATCTTCACATGTTGGCAACACTGCCTTCAGTCATTTGTTTCTTGATCTTGAGAAAGCATCATGCAGCAGTGTTTATCAGTGTGAGCTCAATTTATTTTTGAGGTTATCATGTCAAATGTGCACTGCAAAGTGAGTTAAATGTCTTTACGCAGGTTTTTGAACAATCAGAACTTATTTTATTGTGTTTGTGAAAGTTATGTAGTCCTCAAGCAAAGACAAGGTATTACAGAATTTGTAAAAATTGTGTGTTGTGCTTATTTTGGAGTGAAACTCAGTGACCAAGGTAAACAGTGGGCTTCACATAAAGTTTGCAGAACTTGTGTTGAAGCATTGAGATTGCGGAAAAATTGTAAAAACAATGCTATGCCATTTGCAATTCCCGTGATTTGGTGGGAGCCTTCAAACCACTGTGCTGACTCATTTTTGATTAGTTAATGTAGAGGAATACAATGCAGAGAGTAAGAAAGCATTCTGTATCCTAATACAGTCAGTCCTCGTATAACACGTGTTTACACTACACGAATTTGATCATATACGATTTATAAATAGGGGAACGATATCTTATATAACACGAACCGAATTTGCTTATGCACGATTTGCCTTTGTGTTTACAAGAAATGGCAGTCGAACGCAGAATCACCCCAACTGAACGCAACACGATAGGAATGAAGAGAAAATTCTGAAAATGTATTTATGTTTTTTATATCAGTGAAGGGGAAACATATTTCACCATAATAACGTAAAAACCAACACAATTCTAGCTATCGGTATAATCGCAAATGCAATTAGATTGAGTACCAGTTTATAACAGATTCCACTGGCAGAAACACAACTGGAAATTGTTTTTATTGTTTTATGGTAGTAACCCCTAGAAATGTGCTTTAGTAAAATGTGAGGTGTTAATAGTGTATCTCTGCCTTTATGGTGTTGTTTATTCAGTTGCTACACGTGCGCAGCTTTGTTCATGTGTATCAAGCTTGCCTCTTCATTTTGTAATTGTGCTTTATTCCCTAAAAATGAGTAAAATTCTTAAAAGGTGTGAACAGGAAGCGTCCTGGCGAAGACACTACAGATTCAGAGAGAAAAAGAAAAGCAATATCGATAAACAGAGGTGGACAGGGTCAAAAATTCTTACCCAGGAAAATTTGTAGTGGCCTCATACTAGCGTTTATGGCCAAAATCACATCGGCCTCCGGCCCACCGGGGTTTTCCCAGTAAGGCTTATGGCCAGTCTGCCTCTGTCGATAGAGAAAAAATATGAAATTGTGAAACGCTTTGAGCGAAATGAAAGACCACGTGATATTGCACATGCCACAGGCCTGAATGAGGCAATGCCGAGAATTAAAAAGAATGCAGAGGAAAAAAACTTTCATAGCAGGAACAACTCAAAGTGTAATTAAAATCCATTAGATTAAGACACAAAGAATTGGAAGAGATGTAACAGCTGTCATCTGTTTGGATAGAAAATCAAACAAAAAACAAGTTTGCTTACGATAGAAGCAAAAGCAGTAGCAATATTTTATTACGTGATAGTCGTAATAAAATACTTACGTATTTTATTACGATTATTTATTGTGTTTGGTAATGTTTTGGTTACAAATGTGTGTTCAATCTTGGGTGGTCGGCACCTAACCCTATTTTTCCCATAGGGCCTGTTGTTTATATTGCACGATTTTGCATTGTATGAGGGTTTCTAGGAACACAACTATCATGCTATATGAAGACTGACTGTATTCCATCTGCCATTAGACCAGCCCCAAATGGAGATAACATGCCGATTCTATGCCCTCCACTTATATTGGAGAATATAGTAGCAGAGTGTGAAAGTGAAGCTTCTGAGGATGAAACTGAAGTCTACATGTCTGTAGACATTGATTCCAGCCCTGAACTGTTTTCACAGTATGAACTTAATGATCTGGTAAGAGATTTAAATTTACCAAAGGAATATGCAGAACTCCTTGGTTCTAAAAAAATCTTCTAGCACATGGGATTTTTTTTTCTTATGGTACATACACAGAGAATGAGAACTAGTCCCCTACTTTTATGAGAATGATTCTATGGATTTTTGCAAAACATAAATGACCAGTGAACTATTTAGGAATTAGTTACAATCCTACTCAGTGAAGACTTTTTATTGATTCATCAAAGAGGAGTCTCAAAGGTGTATTGCTACACAATGGAAGTAAATATAGGTCAGTTCCATTAGCTTACTCTGTGCATTGAAAAGAAACATGAGAACTTGAAGTGGTTGAAAAATATTAAGGATGAAAAACATTGTTGGTTGGTCTGTGCTGACTTTAAAGTGATAGGTACTTTACTGGACAGCAATCTGGCTACACAAAAGTGCCTTGCTTTTTGTGTGATTGGGACATAAGGTATGTTCGTGTCAGACGGCACCTGGGATTTCTCCCATCCCCGCGTGTGTTTCGCTGTGTCGAGGACAGTGCACTGTCAAGCCAGAGACTTGAAAGTGTGTTGGCCATGTCTGTGCTGTGTGATATGTTGTGCCCATTGTTTATCCGGCTTATTGGCCACCAGGCCCCTAGTGGAGCCCGACGTTGCCCATACCCTGCCACATGGAGGCTAGCCGGGTGTATCCAGTATCACAACAAATTGCTCTGGCAGGTCCTGCCACCTAGTTTCCTGGGATTTCAGTGGCTAGGACCTATTAAAAAAAAAAAATTGTGTTTGACATTAATGCTTAATGGGATTGCTGTTAGGAAATCGCTGGTTGGGGTTGAACGCTAAAGAGATGTGTTAAAGGCCAAATAGGTTGGGCAAAATTTTGATGTTATTAATTTAGACATGTGAGGCTATACGCTAGATAAAAGCTAAGTGTTAGTTGTCTTAGAGATTTACAGGAAACCGGTAGAATTTAGACGTTGATTAGAATTTGGCGACATTGTTAAGGGCGTACTCGGTCGATTTAGTGAGAGAGGGAGGGAGACTGAAGACTGGGGGGAAAACAGAAGAATAGGGATGATAGAGTAGGCATCCCCAAAGAGGTCAGTGGAGACGAGCCCCACCAGGCGAAGTATGGGGGTAGGCAGGGAGGAGAGGAGACAGAGATCCGTCTCCTCCCTCCCCTGCCTGGGGATGGGGTTTTAAAGGGAACCAGGTTAGAGTACCCAGTTCAGATAGCCAATGACGCGTTGGCAGCAAAGCCGCAGAATGTATTCATCGGTGTCATGTCCAAGGAGTGTCGAATCCGGTATAAAGGTTAAGCTGCCCATCCCGCTCCGGGGGTGGGATATGTTAGCTGGCAGTGGGGAACCCACCAGGTGAGGGGGTGGGAGAGACACACATTTACTTCATTCATAATCTGCATTCTCACTCTACTTGCATTCCTTTTTTTTTATTTATTTATTTATTATTATTTTTTTATTTATTTATTTGTTATTTATTTATTTATTATTTTTTATTTATTTATTTATTTATTTATTATTTTTTTTATTTATTTATTTATTATTATTTTTTTAAATACTTTTTTCTTATTTTATAATTTTTTTTTCCAAGTTTTTTATATATATATATATATTTTTTTTTTTCACTCAACTCATTCATCTTTTTCTCACACACCAGGAGGGGATGCAATGATGTGTAGTGTAAATTTAAATACTAATTAAAACTAGGGTTAGTTTGTACTTAACTGTAGCATTTATGGTTTGTGTTCTTTTTCTCACATGCTTACACTTTTATTCATTCTTCTAGCTCTCATCTTATTTATTCGACTCTTACTTTCTGCACTGCACTCTCTGAGCACCTCAACATACTGTTATTCTTCAGTTGTGGTGCAGGCCTAGCCACAAGTGTTTTTTTTTTTTTTTTGCAGGCCAGGGGAGAATGCAATGATAGTGTTTATGTGGTTAGTAAATGTTTGTTAGTACAGTATGTATAAAGTGATCTAAGTTATTTTTAACTTTGTATTCTTTCGGCCAATTACATTTGCTCTTCCACTCATTCCCATTCACTTTCTCTTTCCCTCATGCTAGGTCACTCTTTCTTTCACCAAAACTACCATTTATTTCCTTTTACCATAATTCCTTGTTCACAGTGCCTAGCCTATTTATTGTCTTTCATTCTCATTCATTCATTCTACATTGCATCCCTTTGCTACTTTGCTCACTGATATTTTTCAGCTAATCTGCTTCCCTGGCTGCCTGTACATCTCCTCCCCTACGTGGTTACTTATTTGGCATGAGGCCCCAGGTTCCTACACATGGCAGGGTAGTCCTGGAGAGGTTTGTCATGTCAGGTTTCTGTCAGGGTGCAGAATACTGCTATCCTGACAGTATCCAGTCATCGTCTGGGCGTGGTGGGAAACTTGGGCAATTTTACTGTTGATTATTGTTTAATTGCTGGGGGGCTGAATTGCCATTCTTTGCATTGCTCTGTATTCGAATACTTTCTGTGTGGAAGATGTGAAAGCTTTATAATTTTGCTCTTCTATGATGAACAGATGTTCTTCTCCCCTTGGAAGGGGACCAATCTGTGCTATTAGCTCTGTTCTGGGGATGTCATATATTATACATTCATATAGAATGTGTGCCCAGTCTTCACTTTCGCCACAGGTGCAGTGTGTGATTGGGACAGTCAGGCAAGGAGTAAGCACTGGGATGTCAAAGTCTGGCCAAAGAGGGGCAGTTTGTTGCTTGAATTAAAGGACATAGTTCATAAACCACTGAAAACCACTGAAATCATGGCCCCAAAAAGTTCATAAACCACTGAAAACCATTGAAACCACAGCCTCAAAACTTTCTTCCTTCAATCCTTGCACATCAAACTGGGTTTAATGAAATAGTTTGTGAAAGCTTTACCTCAGGATGGTCTCTGCTTCAACTACCTTTTTACTGAATTCCCATCACTCACTCAAGAGAAACTAAAAGTATTTTTGCTGGACCTCAAATTTGCAAACTGATGAGGGTCCGAAATTTTTAGGGAAATATGAATAAAAGTGAAAAACAGGCATGGATTAGCTTCATGTCTGTTGTTGAGAACTTCATAGACAACAACAACAAGGATCCAGACTACCAGAATATAATTGAAAATATGTTGCAAACTTCAAGAAACTGGGCAGCAACACAAGTGTCAAGGTACATTTTTGACATTCCAACATTGATTACTTCACAGAAAATCTCAGAAGTTGTTAGTGAAGAACATGGTGAGAGGTTTCACCAGGACATTAAAGACATGGAGATGAGATACCAGGGGAGGTGAAATGTCAACATGATGGCTGACTATTGCTGGGTGCTGAAGAGGGACTGTAAAGTTAGAAGGATCTGCAAGAAAATCAAAGAAACAAAAATTTGACCCATCATAGATCATTTTTTAAAATGAGAGATACATGTTTAGTGGACTTTTTACCACATTGCCCTTTTTAATAATGTTTTCAATATATATTGAAATATAAAAGTCTGGTAAAAGTAGCATTTTGTTATAATTTCAGTGCACAAATTCTGTCAAAATGAATAAAAATTTGTGAAAAATCATTTTCTTTTGTGATTGTTTAAGAAACCTGGGATGGAGACAAACAGAAGTCATTTTTGAAATCAGCATTAGAAAATGATTCAGTCCCTTTTCTGAGAAAACATCAATGAATTTCTTTTCAAAATGCAGAGTAGTGTATAAAAGGACTGATGTGCAAAAATTTGCTTTCAACCAGGGAGTTATTGATAATTGGAACCAAGTGCAATCTGGTGTCATGGAAGTGGTTTGAATGAATTTAAGAAAGAATTAGACAAATTATTAGAGGGGATGGATCAATGAGTTGAGTAGTGTTTTTTTTTTTTTTTTTTTCTTTTTGCTGATGCTATATAAATTTGCTTCCTTGAGTCATTTGTCAATATTAATACTAATGCTGGCAAATGAATTTAAAGTAGGAAAAAGTATCCTAGTTCTTGTTCTCTCAAGTATTGCCTGAAAATTTCAAGACATACTTGCTTCTCTATACGTCACAGTTTGTATTATGCTTAAGAAAGGGATAATGCACACTTTTGAACCCAAAATTACTGAGGAATTATTTCATCAAAATTAGTACCAATTTTTTTTTTTTATTGTAGGAATCTTCCCAATGTGTGGTTATTACTCAATGCTTACACTCATCCTGTATTTCCTATACGTAGCAGCAGTTCATACATTTGAGTCGACTGTGTTTCTGTCCCCCATGACTGCTTGTCCTTGTATTGTTTTTATCATGTAGATTCTTCTGTCTCTATGTGGACATCCCTGGATATAAATGAAAAATTTATTTATTTTAATGACATGATATTCCAGGCTTAAATACATTGTTGCTTGTCAGAAACTGTAGATGATTCATAAGAATTTTAAAGGTCTGCCAGGGTGGTGTCAGAAGAGCAAGGAAAGAAGATATTGGGATAATGTGGAATTATCAGGATTTATCATCATCATTTTTTTAAGTTCTTGTATTATTAATAATTTATTTCAGTATTTTGTACTGGATCATTCAGAAATTATGGCTCAACATTTCCCTTCCATTTTTATTTCTTTAGCACAGGCCCGGGCAAACTATGGCCCACGGGCCGCACAGTTTTGTGCGGCCCGCGAGCTTTAATTGTATTTTCTAAAAAAGTTTACTTATTTTATGCCTTTTTCGATGCCTTTTTGGAAAATAAATTTGTATATATAATACATTATAGAATTTGTCGACTTGTAAATTGTTTTTTCATCTCTGTATTGTTCAAATTGAGATAGAATTTGAAATTGTGCGCGAACCGGAGCGAGCCTATGGGCGCTTTTATAATGGTATAATTTGCAATTATAAACTAACCGCGCGAAACTATGGTAACAGACAACCAGTGATGATGACAACGGCTTCTGCGCCTCCGTAGCCAGGTGGGCAGGAGCAGCAGTGTGTAGCACACGCTTCTTGATTAGACCAGGGTTCGAGCCCATCACCACCAAATACGGAGGATGCGGAAAGGTCAGGGAATGACCACCGCATATCCCGGAGCAAATAACAAACAAAACAAACGACAACGGCTTTGCTGTGGTGGCGGAGTAATAGGATAGGACTGCTGACCGGCTTCAGTTCCAATCTGTTTTCTCTGACGGTCATCCCGCAGTTAGTTTTTTTGCGTTATTTTCGGTTATCATCTTGGTGCCAGTAGCGATAAAAATAATATTTATGCCCTTTTAAAAATGAATAAAAAACGAAAAATTCAATAAGAGCATCGTGTCTTCAATGCAGAGTGGAACACAAAATATTTTTTTGCTAACATACCGGTAAATAACAAGACTATTTGTCTCATCTGCCAGGAGAGTGTTGAAAGAGTACAATATTAAAAGACATTTCACTACTAAACATTCCGAATATGGTGCCAATTCAACTCCGGAAGCGAGAAAGAAAACTGCTGATGGATTGATTCAAAATTTATCTAGACAACAAAATGTGTTTACGCGGCTAACCAAGGAAAAAGAAGTTACTGTAGAGGCAAATTTTGTTATTTCTCATATAATTGAAAAAAGTAACGAGCCTTCTTTTTCTATGGAGACTATATTAAAGAATGTATGACTGAAGCTTGTGGAATTATATGTCCTGGCATTAAACACAAATTTGAGAATATAAGTTTATCTGGGCAAACCGTAATAAGAAGAATTGAATGTATCGATACAAATTTGAATGAGCAATTATTATCAGTATTAGAATCCATAACATGGTACTCGATAGCTCTCGGCGAAAGTAACGACCAAAAGAATACTGCGCAGTTATTAATTTTCATATGTGGATGTACCTCTAATTTTGAAATTATAAGAGCTTCTTTCAGTGGAATCTCTTAAAGACCAAACAACGGGCTGATATACAATATTTGAAAAAGTTGAAAAATGCTTAACAAGATATAATTTACAATGGAACAAAATGGTAAGTGTAACAACTGACGAAGCACCAAGTTTGACAGGTAAAAATGTTGGACCGTTAAAGAAAATTCGGGATAAAATTTGTGAAAATTATCCTGATTATAATTTAATTACAATTCATTGTATTATACATCGACAAGTATTATGTAAAAATGTGTTAAAAGTTGAACGTGTCACATCTTGTATCATTAAACTAGTAAATTTAATACAATCGAGGGGCCTGAAACACAGACAATTCGTTAATTTTCTTCAAGATATTGAATCTGAGTACACAGATATTCCTTATCATAGCCAAATTCGATGGCTTAGCTTAGGAAAAGTTCTTCGGCGAGTATGGGATCTTTAAAGATGACATCGTTCTATTTTTAAAACTGAAAACTATTATGGACTTTCCCGAATTATCTGATAATAACTGGATTTGTGATTTTGCGTTTACCCTGGACATCGTGACACACTTAAATACTTTCAACACCGTGTTACAAGGGAAAAATTTATACGCCCATGATATGGTAAAAAGTTTGAATGGATTTCAATTAAAACTCCAGTTGTTCCTTCGACATTTATTGAATAACAAGGTAGACCACTTTCCAACCATGAAGTTGCTGAAGATTCCAGAAAATAAGTTTGAAAAATATTGTGAAATTATCGACGCTTTAAATGACGACTTATCACGAAGATTTGGCGACTTCCAAAAAATTGAGACAAGTTTGGCAATAGTGCGCGACCCATTTTCAATAGAAATTGGTAGTGCACCGAGTGAACTACAGCTTCAGATTATAGATCTGCAGTGTGATACCGATTTAAGGGAATTGCGCCGACGTGAGGAAATCTGTAAATTTTACAATACTCTTAATTCAAACAAATTTGACGAACTTAAAGATTTTGCCCGAAAAATGTTGGTTATTTTTGGATCAACTTACATATGTGAACAAACATTTTCCATCATGAATCTAAATAAAAATTCTTTACGATCAAGCATCACCGATGAACATTTACAAGCAGTTTTAAGAATCTCAACTACAAAATTAACACCCGAAATTTAAAAAAAAATGTTAAAAGATGTAAAACAGTTCCATTCATCTCATTAAATCCGTGGTTGTTAGAGAATAATTTTTTTATGTTATATTTCTTCTTCATGATAACAAATAATATATATATCTAAAAATAGTATTTTACGTGCGATCCGCCTTCTTTTTGAATTCCTATTGTGCCCTTCAGCCCGAAAGTTTGCCCAGGCCTGCTTTAGCACAATCCCTGCTTACATGTCCCTTATATATCGGTGGCTTATACCCAAGTATAAGCTACCTGTATATACTTTTACTACGCATTTTTTTTCCCTTGTTTTTTCACTCTTATTTTTTCTGCTTTTAGAGATATTAGATTACTTGAGTAGGCAAAAATAGGCTTCTTTTTTATTTTACTTTTTCAGTTATTTAGCTGCAAGAGCATTTCCTTTTCCCATCCATCATCTTTATTGATTTAGTTAATATTATCCAATTATTTGCTTTGGTTTTTTCCTAGCTGCAATGTGCAGGATTGAAAGAAAGCCTCCCTTATTTGGTTTCTCCTACTTTTACCCCCCCCCCATTTTTTTTTTACCTTCTTTGACTATAAAATTTTTGTGAACTTTTTTTTTTTTTTTTATGAAAACCCCAAACACAAAAGATATTAGGGCCTAGGACTATGCATGGATTGATGGTTGAGGAGACTGATGATACTTAATGATTAGACTTGAATTTCTGTAGATTGTAGTTTTCCAATTCAGAAAAGCAGTGCCTGTGGAAGTTTTTGTAGAAAAGGCATGCAACAGAAACAGAATGTCTGAGACAAAGAGTGAAAAGACTTTGTAAAAGACAGGTCATGAATTAACTTGACTACTCTCTTTTCAATGGAATGTAAAAACCTGAGAGAGGTTTTGGGGACGCTGTTATGGATGCAGAAACATTATTCCATGGTAGGGCGGATTTGAGATTTGTGCAGAGTGAGTAGTTGTTTGGTAAAAAACTAACGCAGAGTGAAAAAGAAAACCCAGTTTTTCAGATGCAGGGAAAGCAATATTTGCAATGTGTTTATGCTGAGAGAGAGAGAGAGAGATTAGACATCAGTATCCCTAATTTAGATAAGCATAAGAGCAGTTGACTCTTTTTTTGTGAGATATTACACAAGACTGAGTATTAGAAAGGTTAAAATAAACTAAGTTATCTTTGTACCATTCGAGATTTACCTGGAAATCAGAATATAAGGATTTGGTGATGGATATTTGAGTAGTTAAAGCTGTATTTGAAGGGCAAGGTTTGTCAAGCTGGAAGATGGAATTCAGTGTGCTATCATCAGCAAAATCTATGGTTGGGATATCCATTTAATGGAAGAAGATCATTAATATACAAAAGGGAAAGGGTGGGAAAAAGAACTGAACTTTGTGGAAACATTAGCATTAGTGAAGAAGTTAGAAGACAGAGAGCTATCTACCGTCAGCAAGAAAACTGGATACCCAATTGCAAAAAACAGTCAGCAGTCCATAAGATGGGAGCTTGTTTAGAAGAATTTTGTGCCTAATACAATCAAAAGCATTAGAAATATCAAGAGCAACTGCTTGAGATTCACCCAATTTTTCCATTGAATTGGTCCATAGATGGGTAACATAAACCAATATATTAACAGTGGATCAACTTTAACAGGCTCCTTAAATAGGTGAGTCTCTCTCTCTGTCTGTCTGTGTGTATGTTGTGGCCAATAGCTTTAGCAAGAAGCAAGTTTTATACTCAGCCTGTTCAAAATCCAGTTTGGATTGATGACTAACTGCTTTATAATTTTTGCAAGCTTTAATGAAGGAAAAAAATGAACCTGGAGATCAAGCTAATTGTGATATACACATTCTTGTCTTGAAGAGCCTTAGCACATTTATTGGTAAACAAAGGTTTAGATAAAGCACAAGATTTTAAGGTTAATTGTGAAATTGAGGATTTCAATTCTCTATGAATAATTTCACAGACAAAAAAAAGTAATGCTAATATGCTATTCTCTCTCTCTCTCTCTCTCTCTCTCTCTCTCTCTCTCTCTCTCACACACACACACACACACACACACACACACACACACACACACACACACACACACAAAACTGACTTTTATATACTCCATGTATAATTTTTCTCAGTTTGTCTGTTCAGATAAGTTCTGTTAAAGTGTTTATTTCATAAGTGGAATTTTAGTATTTCTGTCTCAGCAAGAGTCAAGCTTTCCGTTAGTATTAGTATTACTGGTGCAAAAATCAGGCAAGGAATCAAACTTATGCAGCATGAAAATAATTACCTGCTTCATTTATTTATTAAAAAAATTACCCATTCCTCCTAATGATTTGTTCAGTCCTTCTTTAAATTTATTCAAACTACCTACTTTCACACACCAAATGGAAGTTTATTCCAATAATTACTCTACTGCCTGGTTGAAGGCAAATTTCTGCACATCTGACCTGCAACCATCTTTTTCCAATTTAAATTTGTCTCATTATATGTGCCATCCAAGAAAGAGAAGGAATACCATTGGCATTTAGTTTACTTAACCAATTTAAAACCTTAAACATTTTAATCAGTTCTCACACATGCCTAGTCTCTAGATGCTGTAATTTAGTAATTTACAAAGCGCGCCTCCGTAGCCAGGTGGGAAGGGGCAGCAGTGCGTAGCACACGCTTCTTGATTAGACCGGGGTTCGAGCTCGTCACCACCAAATACGGAGGATGCAGAAAGGTCAGGGAATGACCACCGCATATCCCGGAGCAATATGGCCTTAGTTGCTAATGCTCCTAAAAACCAAATAACAACAACAACAACAGTAATTTACAGAACTCAAGTTTTGTTAAAAGTATCACCGGTCTAATCTTGTTGCTCTTCTCTCCTCTTGTTCTAACAGATCTACATCCTCTTAAAATGAGGCTTCCAAGCCTGTGTGCACTATTTAAGATTGCATAACCATTGCCTTATACAATGGAATAATCACTTCTCTGCTCCTGTTGGCAAAATCTTGTGTATCATTGACAGAACCCCATGAACTGGCCTAGCAAGCCTGTGTGCATTATTCAGACAACTTCACATTCTTTCACTATGGAAAAAGATAGTTTACCACTTTGACAAAGTCAAGGTGGTAAACTATCTTTTTTGCTAACTTTAGAAAAGTAGTTTAGTGGTAAACTAAACCTAACTTTACTACTTTGGGGGGAAGTGGTAAACACTCCCCCCAACCACCTCACCCCTGAGCTCCTGCAGTTGGCTGTCATCATTTTATTTTTATTTTTGCTAGCCCCACCATTCTGTAGAAGAGCAGGTAAGGAATAAATTCTTGAAGCAACTTGTATTAGTGGGAAATATCTCCGATTTAAGTCAGTTGAAAATTGCTCAAATAAAATGGGTAAAGTTTTTGGAAATGGGAATTCAAAACACTCAAAACTTCGAGGAAATATTAAAATAGAGTCTCAGCATTCAAAATCTGATTTTATCAGTCCACCTTAGAGTTAAGATAAAAGGGAGCACCTTAAATTATGGCAGAAAATACTACCAAAATTTATTGGGCAGTAATTTCTGTTTCTTTGTTAGTGTCAGTTGGATTTAATGGTTGCTGATGTTCATGTTACAGCACTCTGTTTCCAAAATAAATGTCTTTCATTAGCATTTCTTTTCATTAGTAGAAAAAATTTTGAGCCAGAAAGCAAGCAAAGCTCCTGGCATATACCCAATAATTTTGAGGGAGGCTAGAGAGTGTATTAAACCATCGAGATGAATTTTATAGGACATCTTTGGACTTGAAAAAATTCCTTTGGATAGGAGAAGTGCCAATATACTGCCAATACATAAAGGTGAAGTGTAAGGAAGTAACTACAGACTGGTTAATCTGACTTCAGTGGTAGGGAAATCTTAGAGGCAATGATTAAGTGCAATCTAGGGACATTTAGATAGAAAAAGTATTCTGAAGGACACACAACATGGTTTTGTCAAGGGAAAATCATACTTAACTAAACTGGTAAGCTATTTTGACACAGTTACTCATGAGCTAGATGTAGCTAGATTACCCCAAAATTTACAGGGCCCTGTTCGAGAATTACTTGTGGGCCCTGTTAGTTATTTCCTTACCTCCAGAAGTTAAAAACAATACAGATATTATCAAAAGTGAGTGTAACTTAAAAATTACATTTTTAAATAACGTCCTATGTTTGATATCAAAAGGAAACACACATTGAGAATGAAGTAGACACTACTTCTAGCAATTTTCAAGTCAACTCACGCAAGCAATCATGGAGTGATAATAACGTGGGTAACTAGGCATTAACACAGTGGTAGGCTCATTGATAGAAATGTGGAAAACATGTGGATGATATTATTATTTAGACCATTTGAATGTAGGGCCCTGTTTGACAGAACCTGTTGAACATGCTTGTGGCCAGCCCTGGATGTAAGGAACATTTTCGACATAGCCTAGTTGTATTTTAGTAAAGCATTTGACTCAGTCCCTCATGAGAGGTTACTGTATAAGCGAAACATGCTGGGATTACCAAAAATATTCTAAGATGGATTGGAGGGGGGACTGTAGGGCAGAAATTTGTGATTAATGGATATTTTCATCAGTTTTTGGACCACTGTTGTTCCTGATTTTCATAAATGACATTGACAAAGTGATAAAGGGCATGATATCAAAATTTGCAGATGACGGAAAGATTTAGAGAGTCACTAATGATCAGCGCCTAGCAGTTCTTCAGGATGACTTGAACAGGCTTCAAGAATGGGCAGAAAATAGCAGTTATGTTTTAATGCATTAAAATACAAGGTCTTACACTTGGCAAATAGCAACCCCAAAATAATTTATACACTTGGTGCAGTCAAATTAAAAACAGTGGAGGAAGAAAGGGATCTGGGAATTAAGATATAGGCAGATATGAGGTTTTGCCAAGAAAGCAGTCCATGGTGTCCTATCAATGTATTATTGAATCCTATCTTGTAGAAATAGGGAGGTCATAATCCCACTGTACAAGCAGTTGTAAGACCGCATTTGAAATGGTTCCAAGAAGTGCAACTTGTATGGTGAGATTGCCAAAGGGCAACCATACAATGAAAGACTTCAGTTATGTGGGCTAAAGAGCTTAGCAGGGAGGCACCTTAGAAGGGGTTTATAAGGCTCTGAGAGGGGTTTAGTAAAATGTTTGAAGGTGGAATTTTCACTGTTATAAAGAATTCCAGAACTAGATGTCTCAAATTCAAATTATAGGGAAAGGAGTTTAGACTAGATTGTAGGAAGTTTTCTTTTATCCAGCAAGCTGTTGATTACTGGAATAAGTTGCCTTCGCAGGTACAATTTTGAAGAAATTGAAAGGTCAACTAGCTAGTTACCCAACATGAGGAGGGATGTGCATAATTCTTATTTTCTTATCTACCCTTTTCTTTTTCAAAAGCCTGCTTCCTTGCACTATATGGCTAATACCAACATTAAGGGATAACTACAAATTACTGCACTATTACATCGCAGTTATTACATTTGGTAACAGCATCACATTCTGCAACCTCTGCCAATTTCTTGGCCACATGCACCACTTCTCTCAGTGATCAGGATAATAAGAGAAGAGAGATTTTATCATAAAAGAATAATGCTCCATTAATGTCATCTGCCTTCTCTTACTTTCCTGGACTACCTGATCTCTCTGAGGAGTGGTGCATATGACCAAGGAACTAGAATAGGTTCCAAAATGTGATGCTGTTAAAAAAAAAAAAAGGTAATAATTGTGTTGTAGTAGTGTAGTAATTTATAGTTATCCTCTTAATGAAAATAACTCATGAAGTGACTCTTTTAAAGTCACGATTAGGGAAGTGTTCATTTTGTTTGTTATAGCTGGTTACAATTTAGGACATTTTCAAAATTTAGTAAAATATGTAAGTTATGATTCATTGAATATTGCATGTTCGTGTTACATAATTGTATGTAATATATGTATAAAGGCCATATTTATGCACAGAAAAAGAAAAATGTTATTCACCTATGATAGAAAATTTTGAAAAATGTGGAAATGCAATTGTGTATAAAATATAATAATTTGTAAATGAAACTATTCCAAACATTTAATTTTATAACACTTCCAATTCAGATTTTACTTAATGCAGTGATCATTCTTATTTAGAATTATAACAATTGAATTTATTATCTCTCTATAAGAGATTATTTTGGGGTTCCAAATTTTTTACCTCACTAGTGGAAGTAAAACTAATAAATACATCCCTTTATGGTGTTTACTGTATTGTTTAAATTTGAGGGAAAGAGAAAAATAACTGTTACCTAACACAGTAGTGTGCAAGCTTATTTCGCTCATGGCCCCCTTTATTAAATAAAAAATTGATGCAATCCCTTAGTGTAAAACCCGAGGTAGGATTATCAGATTTTTAGCAAGGAAAAATAGCATTTTATAAATTATGTAGTAGAAAATTTTATTCGACTACTGAGAAAGGAATAAAAAAATTGTTTCCATTTTAATTTACACATTAAAATAATTGTTTAATATTTCAATTGAATACTGCAAAACCAACAAATCAAATTCTTATTCTTTAATTAATTAGAATTACAAAACAATTAAAAAAATGAACGATTACAAAACAAAACAATTAATGAGAAGGATAACCGATAATATTTGATCCACATTTGAAATTGCTAATCTTATGTCATCTTCTGGATCAAGTTTGGAATGCTGTTTTGTTTTTATAGCTGTTAATTTTGAGAAGCCAACTTTGCATAAATATGTAGACCCGAAAGGTAGCAATGTTTGTATCGCCATTTTCGATAATTCTTGATACTCCTCTTGAAGAGAAAGCCAAAATTTTTTGTAAGTTGTAGCCTTGAAATGAGAACGTAATGCTTTGTCAGACAAGTTGATAAGATCTTCCTTTTGCTGAATGTTAATTTTAGGGCATGAAGAAATATCAAAAGCAAAGGGACAACAATACAACTTTTTTTCTTTTTTCTGGAGATACATTAAATTGTTTGGAAAAAATTCTTAATTAGCATTGTTAGGTTGGTGGAAATGATATCCTTAAATTGTAAAATGTCAATATTATTAACAAAATCAGAAAAACATGGGAACATTTCAGTATTATTACACTCAAATTCAGTTTTCCAAGATTAAGCTTCTTTTTGAAAGCTTCTATTTTATCACCGAGTATTAATATATTTGTTCCCTGTCCTTGAAAACTTAAATTTAAATCATTAAGTTTTTCAAATATATCAACAGGGTAACTAAGTTTTCCAAGCCATTTTTGATTTATAAACAATTGAGCAAGATTCTGATTTTTATCTGATAAAAACAATAAAACTTCATGTTTGAGATCAAAAAGATATCGCAACACTTTACCACTTCTTTCGTATATAAAAGAAGCATTTCATAAGCGGATCCTATTTCGTTGCGAAACGTAGTGAAAAGTCTGCTCTTTGAACTTCTACTTTTAATAAAGCTGATCACACTTACTGCATCTTTCAAAACTTTGCAGGGAGAACAAGAGATTCAGCAATAGTGTGTGATTACAAATTTTTTCGTATTAAATATGAAACTTCCAACGATGTTCTTAAAGCTTTACGAGGAACTGCTGTATGTTTCTTCATGAAAGATTTCAGGCTTTGTATGGCATTGCCGCGTCTTTTGAAAAAGGATTCAGTTTTTTCCATTAGCTCTGGCTGTTTTGTATGTAAATGTCTTCTTAATTTAATAGGTTTCATGCTTTTTTTTAGGCAGGTTTTCATAACATATTATGCACACAGAATGTTGTTCATCATCAACAACACTGTAAGTGAAGTTGTACTTCATAATTCCTCTTGATATTTTTAAATTTTTTATTCCTTTTCATTCCTTTTGATTTGGAATATGATGGCTTTCTACTAGAAATTGGTGGTTGCACCACACTTTAAATGACGTTAGTGTCCAAATTTTCACATGATATATTTCTCACCTTATTAGCTTTTGATTCCCTATGTCTGATTCCCCAACAACATTATTGACATTACTCCTCGGCCGTTTTGTTCTGATTACCCAGTTGTCCATTGTAATATATATATTATTTTCATTCTTAAAAACAATGATAATAACATGAAACGAGCAATATGAAAAGTAGCAGAAGAATGAAAAACACATCCAAGTTGACACGAAAGCACCGAATTATGAAGCAGAATAAAGATTGTGAGCAACAGACTTGCTATATAAAGTATTTACTGACACCGCATATTTTCACCTCTGGCCTTTAGAGAATTTGTGCTGTAAGAAATACGAATTAAGAGCTAAAGGTATTACTGTTCAGCAAGTGTACTGAGAAGTCGCACTAGTCAGCTGCTTTCTGTGTGTGTCCATAGCCAGAGAGCAAATTAAGGTGTATTGACGATGCTGACAATAATAAAGAACGTCACCCTAACAAAATAAAGAGTGGCAGTACAGCTCATTTGTATCTCAGACTTCAAAAAATAAGGTCTCTACATCTACAGTATTGAAAAAAGTAAATTTTAACAACAGGTTTTTTAGCTTTTATGTGCACAAAAAATAATTTTATTTAAAATTTGCCATGATCCCTTTAATTTATCCCGCAACCTGTCTGGGGGTTGCGCCCCATAATTTGCGCACCACTGATAACAGTGTTCTCCCCAGAAAATTTTGCCAGCCGGGTGGCATTATGAAGTAGCTGGATAGGGAAGTGTAATACTTTGCAATATTATAAAATTTTCCATTATTTATATATGTGACTTAAGCAATCCAGAGCAAAAATTAATTGCATAATTTAATATTATATGCTCCTGTCGCATTGACCTTGATCGGATAGTATGTTCAAATTAATATTGATCGATGTCGTGTTGTTATTTGGTTTTTAGGAGCATTAGCAACTAAGGCCATATTGCTCTGGGGATATGCGGTGGTCATTCCCTGACCTTTCCGCATCCTCCATATTTGGTGGCTCACAGGCTCAAACCCCGGTCTAATCAAGAAGCGATATTGATCGAGATCAGTGAACAGTACTATACAGTACCGCAAGAATTGCTTAACTTTTAGCCGGGTGGTCAGTTAAATTCACCGGGCAGTGTGCCCATTCAATAGGTCCTGGGGAGAACACTGGATAACATACAGATTGATTTGTGTTAATTTATTAAATATAGAATTTTACTTGGAGAAATTTCTGATTTTAATAGAGAATAAATTTTAAATTACTGATTTTTGTTTTTTCAGTATAAACCTCCCCTTCCTGGTAGAAAGGTTCAAATATCAAGTAAAAGTAAATCTGAGAATAAAGTCAATAAAGCAAAACCAAAACAATCTCCAAAAAAAGAACGATCATCTAGTGAATCTCCTGATAGGCAGACTAATTTCTCTCCAGAAAGAGCCAGACAGATCAAAGAATTGCCTGTTGAAAGTGAAATGCCTGCAAAATTAGCTGACAAAAAAGTATTTTCTAGACCAAAAAACAAAACTGTAAATAGATCAGGTGACACAAATATGTCCCGAAAACCTGGTTCATATTCTTCTCCAGCAGCTCTTGTTGGAGCACGGACTCAGTCTAAATTGTCAAAGAGTAAAACTAGTGCCCAGACAAGTCGTGGAAACAGCAGGTAAGCTGAAATTTTTCATTCTTGATTATTATACAAGGTACATCTAAAAAGTTTTGAAAAATATATCATTGTAAACTTTCTAAAGAGGGAGAACATAAAATATCAGTCATATCATATGTGTGGTATACTTATTTGGGAATAGTATGTAAGTCCTGACATGTTTAGAGGTTTACAAATTGCTGCAAGTCATAGACTGGTATGTCACATTCTTGTTTGGTAAAATGTTAGTGATTGAGTAGCATACTAATGTCAGATTTTGTTTGGAATTATCACAGATGATGAAATTTGATGTTTTCTTTGTATGGTCCTTCTTTCTTTTATCATTCACAAACCAGCTGATGATGTTTTTACAAAAGTTTGCTGTTCAGAGTCTTGGTTCTGCAGTTTGCTTTAAACATGGAGCAATTCTCCACGACGAACATTAGAGAAAGGTGCACTCTGTGGGATTTCATTTTAATAAGGTCTTAATACTTGCACTTTTTCTAATTTAATCTCATCGTAACCACATGAAAGCAGTAAGGAGGTAAGTTCTGACATATAAAGTATTCCAATTTCTTTATGTCAATTTCATTTTGGAACTTAGGTTATGCAATAATTTTTTTTTCCCAGAAGAACAGATTATGAATAATATTCTTAGATTAGAGTACTTTGAATCAATTCCCAATGAGCTAGCATTGTATTGCTTTTTGGTTAACCACGGTTTTGGCAAAGAGAGAGATTTTGACCTGGCACTTGTCCAGGAACCTTATTTGATTGGGATAAGAGCCGTTACAGGGTCATCAGTGGGAAAGATAATCCTCAAGCATGTATAGTAATAAGAAATAGAGACCTTGTGGTATTACTTAGGTATTTTTTGTCAAATACTCAAAGTATCCTTTGTGAGATTATTTCTGTTGTAAGTACTATATATTTTGTAACCTTGTATTGTCTGTATGGTGATCCAATAGATCTGTACATTCAGTACATGGAAAAGGTCCTGGACGTATTAAGATCAGAGAATATTATAATAGGTTTGGATTCAAATTCAACTTCCCCAATCTATATCCCTATTATCAGAAGTCTGATGATAGGGCTATAGAACTGGAAGTTTTTTTCCCCTTTACTTCTGGACTAGGGTGTCCTTAATGTCCGAGGCCATTTGCCAACTTACTCCTCCATCCGTGGTGGCTCGTATATCGATTTGACTTTGTTCTGAGTGTACATATAACTTTGTTAGGTAGCTGGACTGTAAAGAAAGATTAGACCACAAGTGATCACAATACATCACTTTTGATTAAGTAGAAATTTGATGAAATTGGTAAATACCTTGAAAAGTCTGCCAGATGGGATTAATTTGACTATCGTAGTGATATTTTTATATTGTATATCAGTGGGAAATAATGAGTGCATCCCAGAAGCAAATGTGCTCATTGGCACTGTGGTTTTCAAATTGTTTAAAAGATTTCAAAGTTCTGTTTATTGGTAGTCGCAAATCAGTTAAGATGAGAATGTCTGTACAAAAATGATTTACAGAGAAGTAGGGGATGGATTGAGTGATCTGGTAAGCCTTAAATAAAGAATTATATAAGATAATAATATTAAGATGATAATGTGTCTATACCATCAATGAAGCAAAGAAAAATGCTTGGTATGATTTTGTTAAAATATATATAGATTTTGTTAAAAATCATATACTTGAAATACTGTATTTAAAATTGTTGAAAAATGTTTGATAATGTTACTCAAACAGTAAGAATGGGCACTGAGGAATCTATGAGTTGGTTCCGTAAATATTATTTGTAAATATTATTTTATCTGAGTTATTCCCACAAGATTTAACGGATGACAATGATTAACAAGAAAGTGTACGTGCAGAGAGTCAGATTTATTTTTCCAATGAGAGCAAGCTGGAACCTTGCTAAGGATGATAATGCCCCAGGGCTTGACTTGGTTGAAGTACAGGTAGTTAAAAGATTTTTTCAAGCTAAGACTGAAGTGGCTCTGAATGTCTACAATTCTTGTTTAAGGGAGAGTGTGTTCTCCAGGTATGGAAAATGACTTTGATAATTTTGAACAGTCATTTTCCATACTTGGAGAACACTCTCTCCCTGATAGGTTTCCAGGCAATCCTAGCATATATTGTCCATTTGCATTGTTACCTGTTATAGCTAAGATATATGAATATCTTTTGATCAAAAGGTTTATGAGAATAATATGTGGAGAAGAATTTGGTCTCTGAAAATTAATTTGGATTCAAAAAAAAAGGAAGTATGCTAAAGACACAAAATGTAAACCAATGAAACATTGTCCCAAGCAGTATGCGATTGGTTTTTTTTACTTTAAGGGTACCCTTGTTTTTATTTGGTGGGGAGAAATTCTAAAGAGAATTCAAGAAGTAAAGTGCTCTAGGAATTTGTATGGTATGTTTAGGAGCTATTTTAGCAGTAGAAGTATTGTAGTAGGAATCAAGTTTGTAAAACAAATAAGAACTGTAGAATGAGGTTGTTTTCAGAGTTCAGTCCTGGGACTTGCCACTTGAAACATAGTCTTTGAAGAGTTTTTAACCATGGATTTTTGAAGATGCAGACCTGTTGCTTATGCTTATAATCTTGTGATTATAATTATGGAAATGTAAGGTGAATGATGGAAAATAGAGCTTCTAATGTATTGGATAGAATATATAAATTGCAGGTTTCTAATTCTGAGGCATATGCTACTTAAGGGCAAACTGAGTGTGAATAGGTACCCAGCTGTGAAACTCCTCTAAGGTATATTTCTGAAGTTAAACAATTGTAGTTAGTATTAGGAGTGGCACGGATGCTTTTTACAGCATCAGCTAAAATAGATAAAACTAACCACCTCATTTGTACTTCCCTCTCTAATGATTTTTCTAATACTTCCTTAAATTTATTCAAACTATCCATTTCCCAAGACCAGATAAAAGTTTGTTCCAACAATCATTTAATTTTTGACTGAGAAAACATTTTTGTGTATCAGTCCTGTAGCTATCTTTTTTCATATTTTTCCCTTATGTGTGTTGTCTGAGAAAGAGTAAGGATTTCGTCAGCATTTAGTTTACTCAATCCATTTAAAGCCTTAAACACTTTAGTCAGGTCTTCCTCACAGGAGGAGTGATTATTTTTTACAGAGCATGTTAAATGATTGAAAGAAAGTTTCTCAAGAGAATTATTAGGTTGGACTGGGAAGGGCTGAACTTTGAACATTGTATGGACGTCTGTATATCCCAATCCTACAAAACTGTATTGTACTTCAGTGAACTTAAAGGAAGAACAATTACTTAAGATTTAGCAAAATAGATGGGGTAGGTCTGATGGGGATCATCGTGAGACCTTCCCAGCTGTGAGAATTAACTTTTTAGTTAAACCTTGGTTACAATTTAGATTGCAAGTGACTTTTCTTTTGACTGTTCATAATCTGGCACTTAGAGTATTTCGGCTTGGTTTGTCTGATAGTGATATGAGTACATGTGATGAAGAAGAGTCGAGTCTGCTTGCATATTATGTTGCAGGGTGTAAACTGTGTTGACATTAGGTTTGAACTGGAGAGAGTGACTTGCTGTATAGATGAGGGTAATTTGTCCAGTATGTTCTGTTATTGAGTGCATTTTTCATATTTGATACCTTTTGTGTTTCAAGTTTTCAAAGAAGAGTAAGTCTGTTTAGAGAAAATGGTAGATGCCAGAAGCCCACCATTCAGGGCCAGAGATGGTAACTCAGCTCACTGGAATGGTCAGGTTGAAGCACTTCAGTAAATTGCCTTTTAGCTGAGGCTAAGTGGTGCTCTCCTTATTATTGAGTTGCAGTTCATGAGCATTTTTACACTTTTTGAAATTTTATTTTGTTGTTTTAAAAGTTAAGAAACAAATGAATAGAACAAAAAGTGTATAGGTTATGGTCTGGAAAGCTAATTAGATCAGTTTTTCAGATATATACGTGTGATTAAGGAATCAGTTAAGGCAGTGGTTTTCAACCTTTTTTTAATAATGGCACCCCTAAGTAATTTATTTTATTTTGTGGCACCCCTACTCAATCTTTTTCCTGTTAGATTCATCTCTCTCTCTCTCTCTCTCTCTCTCTCTCTCATCTCTCTCTCTCTCTCTCTCTCTCTCTCTCTCTCTCTCTCTCTCTCTCTCTCTCTCTCTCTGTGTGTGTGTGTGTGTGTGTGTGTGTGTGTGTGTGTGTGTGTGTGTGTGTGTGTGGTTTGTAGAATAAATAGTGTCTATGGAAATGAAAAGTACACAAGGTGCCAGAACTAAGAGAAGTTTAAGGGATAGTAGAAAGTGGAAGTGAAGTAGTGGTTAAACAGGTGAAAGAATTTGAAAAACCTAGTGTATAAATGATCTGGGACTGAGGAAAAAAAAAAAAAGAAATATACAAGTAAATCAATAACACTATATTCAGATATGGGAGGGCAATTTTAGCAAGAGGTCGAATCAGGGGATGGCAAATATGCAGAATCTGAATATAATAGATGAAAATATGATAGCCAGGAAATTCATCAGGGGACTAGTCCTGACCATGTATCAGGCACTGTGTTTCCAAACTTGTCTTTAGTATTAGAAAAATGGGGGGGCAAAGATGTGGCCTTTTATCGTAATACTAGTAGACAAGGTAGTCCCTATGCAGCGTAAAAAAATGTAAATTAAAACAAATACAAATATATTTGTATTTGTTTTAATTTACTTTTTAGATCCAAAGATAAATGGAGCGTTCGTATCATCGATCCTTAATCCTATTGCTATTTTCACCTTCTTTTGAACATCTTTTCTTCCCTTCCCCTCCCCTAGAATTTACCATTCCCTATACCGTTTGCTTGTCTATACTTTTTCATGTGCTTCACATACATTTGTATTATATTCCACATTACACTTTTGTAAATTTGTATGTATTTGTTTTAATTTACATTTTTTACGCTGCATAGGGACTACCTTGTCTATTAGTATTACGATAAAAGGCCACATCTTTGCCCCCCTTTTTCTAATACTAAAGACAAGTTTGGAAGGATTTAGTCCCCTGATGAATTTCTTGGCTATGTATCATATTTTCATCTACTATATTCAGATTCTGCATATTTACCACCCCCTGATTCGAGCTCTTGCTAAAATTGCCCTCCCATATTTTTTTTTTTATCTCAATATAGTGTTATTTATTTATTTACTTGTATATTCCTTTTTTCTTTTTTTTTTTTTTTTTTCTCCTCAGTCCCAGTTCATTTTTGCACTAGATTTTTCAGATTCTTTCATCTGTTTAACTACTACTTCACTTCCACTTTCAACTATTCCTTAAACTTCTCTTAGTTCTGGCACCTTGTGTACTTTTCATTTCCATTTTCACAGACACTTTATTTATTCTACAAACCACACATTATTTATATTCTTTTGCTTCCTCAAATATTATATACAGTGAAACTTCCCTTTAACAGACAGCCATGGGGAACGAGAATGTGTCCGTTAGAGAGAAGTGTCCGTTAACAAGAAGTCTGAGGGTGAAAAAAAAAGAAAGAAAGAAAAATCGTTAAACGTTTAATGTAAAATTAAATTAAAATATATACAGATTTTGAACAATATTTATGTAAATAATATACAATTACATACACAAGAGATAAAGAAAAATCGTTAAACGTTTAATGTAAAATTAAATTAAATTATATACAGATTTTGCACAATATTTTTGTAAATAATATGCATATTATGACTATATCTTAAGAAGAATACATGCAGTAATCACTTATTTTCTTCTGCACCTTCTTCCGGCTGATAATTTTGTTTTCAACATTTGTTTGGAGTGAAGAAACCATTGAAAGTCCTTCAGTATCTTCTTCAGCGGCAAAAAACATTTTTAAACGATTGATTTGTATGAGCGCTTCTTCTATTTTTATCGGTGGTTCGTTGTTAATATGTTCTTCGACAGAATGACCTCCTTCCATTTCTTCATTCTCATGAGGAACTTCTTGAAAAATATCGATGATAATGTCATTGATATCTAGAGCACCATCTTCTGTAGTGAGGTTCGAGTCTATCTTTGTAGCCTACACTTGTAGCGGAAGTATCGTACATTATCAATAGATGTTGAAGTTCTTGTTCTTCTTGGTGCTCCACATTGCTGTTCACAACTTCAATTTTTGCGTTTGAGAAGCCAGATTTTACAAAACAGTTCACGACAGTTTGTTTCTAATTGCGTTTACTGAAGAGGAAATCCATTGAATCGCATCTAGGATGCTGAGTTTCTTTGCAAGGTCACTCGCACATATTAAATCGTTCATGTTTGCAATGAGATGTCTTAAAACACGTTTTCTGTAGTGAAGTTTAAAATTTTTTATTATCCCTTGATCCAAGGGCTGACACTCTGCAGATGTGTTTGGTGGCAGAAAAATGATTTGAATGTTGGACAATTCAATGTGTGGGTGAGATGCAGCATTATCCATGAAAAGAATAATTTTTCTGTTTTGACGAATCATGTTTTGGTTAAAGTGACTTATCCATTTGCTCATGATATCTCGTGTCATCCACGCTTTTTTATTAGACTTCCAGTCAACATTCAAAAGATTCAACTTTATGCCCTTGAAACAACGAGGATTTTGTGGTTTTCCTATAACAAGAGGTTGTTCAAAGTCTCCCAGCATATTTGTACACAATAGTACAGTCAAGCGTTCCTTAGAAATTTTTCCGCCCTGGCACTTTTCGTTTTTTAGACTCATTGTTTTTTCAGGAAGAGCTTTAAAAAACAACCCTGTTTCATCACAGTTGTAAATATCCTTATCTTCAAAATCATGACATAAATCTTCCAATTTGACAGTCCGCTCTGTTACAACCCCAGTATCAACAGATCCACCTTCACCACTTACGGTTTTCCAAGAAATTTTATGCCGAGTTTTGAACTTGTCCAGCCATCCCACAGAAGCTTTGAACTCATTTACTCCCATAGATTTCGCAACCTCCAAAGCCTTTTCTCTAATAATAGGCCCATTAATGGGAATTCTTTTAGCACGTGCGCGACAAAACCACTCATATGTAACATTGTCAATTTGAAGTCCAACAGTTTTCGGGAATGATTTTTGAACCTGATCATTTCCGTGTTGCCAAAATTGTTTGAGCAGTTAATTTTTTTCCTTTAGGATATCGCTTACCTGCATCTTCCTGATTTTGAATTTTGCAGCGAGATTGCGAACACTATTTTTTTGCCGATCATACACATTAATGAGTTCGACTTTATCTTTTAAAGTTAAATGTTTACGAGAAGACCTTGTGCACTTCACACGACACTGAACAAAACTGAAAACTGAAACTCAAAAGAAGAAAGGCCGACAAAATTCCTGACCCCCCCTGCACACACCGAATTCATCAGAAGTTTTACACGTGCCTTAAAATTCTTGAAAAAGGGTTTAGAACTGCGACGTAAACCTTGATAAAATTCAGAGAATCGGAAATAGAAAATAAACACACGATTGAGGCAATATGTGGAAGAAACGTTCCTAGAAAAAGGGCCGTGAGCTCGCCTGCTGTCCATTATTGGGAGATCAAATTAAGTGCTAATCTAAACGAAACAGTGGAGATTGCCTGTCCGCGTCCGTTACAGAGAATGTCTGCTAGACAGAAGCTGAAAATACGTTAAAACCAATAGAGGAGAGTTGGGGAATTTGAAAATGTCCGTTGTAGAGAGATGTCCGTTAAAGAGGTGTCCATTAGGAGAAGTTTCACTGTATATTTGAATATATATATACTTCCTTAAATATTATATATATATATAATATTTAAAAAAATATGTTACATGTTAGTTATTACAATAATATAGCTATAAACAAAATTACAATTCATAATACAAATTATATATATACTGTATAATTTTATTCTTTATATGAGGTACTAAATAAACATCAATTATAGATCACCAGAAAATTAAAAAGATACCATACACCTTTTTATAATGAAATAAATATATAAATTAAAAAAAATAAGTGTAAGTAACTTAAATCCAAATTATGTGGCACCCCTGTTGAAAACCACTGAGTTAAGGTAATGCTAAAAATAAACCAATTTTATTATTTTGGTGTAGTTATGTGAATAACTCATTTTCTCTTGATGGAAATAGCCCATAAAGAGACCAACTCGCTTAAAAGCATAAGTAAGTGTATATGTTACTAAATACTTTTTTGAGAGCCTAGTAGAACAGCTTCTCAAAAAAAAAAAAAAAAAGATTTTTGAAATTTGTGCTTGAAACCGACTACAAACTGCTGCGTTTTTTTAATTTTATTTTATTTACATTCAGATTTTCTGTGTACCAAATAGAACCCCATGAGAATTAAACATTAGCTATACTGTATTTATATTTCTGGTGTCCAATTAGATATTTTAATACCGAATGTATCTACCTCAAAAATTATGCTATTGCTATTCTTATCAAAACTGTTTTTTTTTTTTTTTTATTTATTATTATTTTTTTATTGCTGACAGTTTGAAGAAAAATGAAACTTATGAAGAACAGTTATATGGAGTTTCTCAACATGCTATCAAATTTAAAGAAAGGTTTCCATCACATTATAATAAAAGGTAATATAAACTCATCATTACATATGTTTGAATTCTGTGAGAAAATTTTATTTTGGAAACTGCAATAGGTGAAAATTTGCAATACTGACATGATTTTTTTTTTTTATTTTTTTTTTTTTTATTTAATTTTATTTTTTTTTTAGGTTTCTAAAACAGTGAAATACTGTGCAGTTTTTATTTGCTTTCCTAAACAGCATTATCTCTCTGGTTTGGATCATTAAAGGGAAATAAGGAAGTTGTTATTAATGGTGTTTATTGCCATTGGAGGACAACAGTCTGCCTGCAAAGCATACTGTAGTAAAATGATAAAGAAATGTACTGTGAACAGCAATTAGTGTTGCTCTCTGTAACACAGTCCTTCCTAGTATAGGTTACTTTACAAGTGTAATGAAATCAAAATTCCATAGTATATGTGATCACATGGGACTTCATTTTTGCATTTTGCTACTGATTTAGTTTAATTGGAGAAATTTCTGATTTTTTATTAAAATATTTAGTTCCAATGATGTTTGATCAGCAAGAAGCTATTGTCCAACTGTTTGAATCTGGAACATTCCAGTGCAGTCGTATTCCAGATTGCTTGTAAACTGTGACCACTGTTCCAGTGCACTACAAAATAAAATAATGATTCAGAATACCCAGAAGTCTTTGTTTGTGATTGATAAAACTAGTAAAAACATTAATGTTTAAGAAATAATTAATCTACTGAATTGCCAGAAAGACTCATCAATTCAAGCTTGGAAACTCTGGGAGGTGCAGTTGCTCATCAACATAGTGAAAGCCATTTGACTCAAAAGAGCAAAAGAAATTTTTCCATTATTTTGCAAATCAATGAATTTTTAAATATGTTGATTATATAGAAGAAGTATATATACATTGCAGAAGCCAACATCTTCCATCATTTAGGCATAAATGATCACAGGATTGTAAAATTTCCGTGGTGTTTAGTAATACACATGAAACCTGTATTAAGCAAATCAGTGAAGCATATGCTGATTCGGTCTTCAAATTTTCAAAGGTGTTTTTCCCACTTGGCCATAGCAGTTTGAAGGCTTACACTTCTCCTGACAAAAATATTTCAGCTGTGAACCTACCTTTTGTTAACTATATGGTATTCCAGTGGTTATGAAATTCTCCTGAAAACTGTTAACAAATTCTCCTGATGCAGAATAAGCCTGGCTTCCTTGCATCATTTGTTTTATTAATACAGCGTCACAGCAAGTGGAATTTACAAGGTCTGACAATAAAGTAACTGAACTAAGTCTGTAAAGTAAAATATTTTCTAACTATTTAGAAATATTTTCTAATTAGTGGATATGTCTCCTCCCCTCCAAAGCTCTGTTTTTGGCTTTATATATATCCCAGTGTCTCTGTCATGGTTGGAAATTATTTATCAACAATAGTTCAAATGTTTTCATTCAATTCAAAACAACATATTTTTAAGTAGTTTTTCAGTTTTGGAAACTTGATAAATTCATATGGTACTGGATTACATAGGTATGGTGATGTGGCAACACCATTTCTTTTAGCCAAAAATTGCCTTTTCAAAAAGGCTACTATGGATAAGCTCATTATCATGATGCAGAATAATTTTATAGAGAGATTTGATCTTGACAAATGTGGTGCCTTTAACATTCCAAAATTTTAAATTGATTGACTACTTGTTATGAAGAAACAAATTTATAAAAGATAATTCTCTTAATAACAAAAAGGGGGGGTGCATAGTTTTGACTTTTAATTAGTATTAGAATGTCTAAATGATACAAGGAAGGTAAATTGACTTTTTCTGCGCAAAAAAAAAAAAAAACAATCCATCCAGTTTTGCCTTAAATTGCACCAACCTTTCAACCTCAACCACCTTTGGGGGAATTTTTCTAGTGGTCTATAGTACACAGCTCAGAATTAAACTTCATGAGATGCAGTTTTCTTTGCTCCTAAGTTTTCTTGGCGCAGTATAACCATAGTCATTTTGGCACCAGTAAAATCAAAATCAATCAATCATTGCTACTAAGGTTTTACATTTATGCCCCCAAGTTTTAACATGCACACTTTTCGATCTGGGGTATCCTACACTTTTCTATTGAAGACTGGCATTTTGCACAAGTACCAAGTATCTTCACCATTTTCAAGTGAAAGTTCTTTCAAAATCCTTTCTGAAAGATTTTTTTTTTTTCTTAGCTCTTGCTTATTGCTGAGATTTTCAGCACAGTTCAGGCATAGATTTTTTTCATGTTCAGGTCTTTCGTCAGGACTTCTGTATGGTCAACTAATGATCACTTTTCACCATATGAATCACTTTTGCACATTTGAATTATATCTGAAAGATGCCAGGTAGCCAGGTCTACATCTTTTCTTCCTTCTTGAATTCTCTTAGCTCACATGAAAATCTGTACTCTACGCGTTTGTTTCACATCTATAAACATGTAACATTTCAGAACTATTCATAGCATTTTCCCTCCATTTAATTAAAAAGTTTAATATTGATTCTCTGTTTTAAAAATTTAGAGTAGCTGTTCTGAAGAAACTGCTTCAGTAAAACACTTCAGCTTCCACAAAAAAAATTGAATCTAAATGCTACAATACTGTTAATGCATGTAGCCATGTAATCCTATAAGTGCCACCTTATTGGGTTTCACAATTTTTTGGGTACAGGTGTCAAACAAAAAAATTAGTATAGTTACTCTATAAGACCTCTTTCATTGAACTTATTGCTATTTATGTTTGGGGCATTTTATTAAAAGTTTGCAAGTTTCATCTGCATTATTTTTTCCATTGAACACTATAAATTTTAAGTCTACACATGTTAAGTCTACTTAATGTGGCAAGGTGCAAATGTTCATGTAAAAAAAAAAATAAAACTATTCTAATAACATATTACTTTATTAATAATTGTGATAACAAAATATTTAAATATGGTATTACTATATCAATGTTTGATTACCACAAACCATCTGTTCTTATGTGTATTATATTCAAATACTTATACAGTAGGTATATTATGACTTTCATGTCTACTAGAATAAAAATTATCACTAAAATTTAGTTTTCATTTTAGACTTTATTGTGGTCTTATTTTATTTGAAGGGGGTTAGATCTGGATGAAAGCTACAGTATGGAACAACTTAAGGAACTTCTGCGAGCCCCAACTCCAGATAAATCTCCACGAACAGTTCCTGGTGTAAGGACTGGTGGTCATCGTGTGCCTACAGATTTAGAATCAAGTGGTAATTGGGATTTAAATAGGTACAAATAAATGCTACAATGTTTATTAAATTAAGGCATCTATAGAATTATGCAAAATGCAGCCCTTCTAAGTTGAATTTGGATATTTTAAAAAAATGTTTTTAATCATATTTCTTCATCTTTATTATTTTCATCATAATGAAAGAATTTTTATACTGTTGAAGATATTGAGATTCTTATTCAAATTGCAGTCATGCATGGCTGTCAACAGTGATATATATATATATATATATAACTGGTTGTAATAGCTCCTGCCTGAAAAGTATATTTTACAGAATCCATAAGGGAAACTTGAAAATCTCTGATTGTGATATTTAAAAGTAAATATAACAGAAGCAGTTTCATATGTACTAATAAATAAATAAATAGCTATCTTTTATTGATTTTACTTCAGTTACTTTCCTTTTTTCTTTTCTGTTTCCCTCCCTCCCCTTTTTTCTTTCTTTTTTTTTTTTTTTTCTTGTTATGAAAATCCCCAAATGTTTAAGGAATTAAAGTCTATAGTGCTTAGTAATGTGTATGGATTGAAGGCTAAGAAGAAGATTCTTGTTGACATTAGACTTGAATTTCTGTAGATTTTAAGTTCCGGGAAATACATGCAAAGGAAGGTTGTTCCAGAAAACAGAAGTAAAAGGGATAAACAAGGAAGAAGAAAAGTTAATTCTGTGAGTTTGGAGTTAGACAGTGAATGGAATTACAGATGTCAATTCAGAAGAACAGTGACCACAGAAGTATCTATAGAAAAGACATGCAGCAGAAATTGAACATCCATGAGATAAAGAGTGGAGAGACTTTATAAAAGATGGGTAATTAATTAACCTTACTTCCTTCTTTTGAATGGCTTCAAGAAGCTTGAGAGATGTATTGGGGTACAGCCCCAATGTGGAAATAATATATTCCATGTGGATGTGGAAATAATATTCCATGTTAGGGCAGATTTGAGATTTATAAAGAGTGGGTAATTGTTTAGAAGAAAAGTAATGCCAAGGGCAAAAAGAAAACCCAATTTTTTTTTTTTTTTTTTTTTTTTTTTTTTTTTTATGTAGAGGAAGAAATGTTTGTGATGGTCTTATGCCAAAAGAAAAGATATTATGTCAGGGTAATACAGTAAACCCCTGCTATTCGCGGGGATTACGTTCCTGAGAAATGCCGCGAATACTGAGTTATGGCTCCCATAGTAATAAAGGGGTTCCGTTCCAAAGTATGAAATATATAAGAAAAACTAGTCTAAAATTTTGTCTATGTATGTATTATATGTACCTTCATAATATGACTATGTACATAGTGAAATGCAAGCATATGGCATCGAAATGAAAATAAGAAACAATTTAATATTAAATGTAATATTTATTAGAAATTTCAAACAAATCTTTCAAACCAGCGTCTTTGCTAGCTAAAAAACCTATCCCGCCAGTGATATCACCAGTTTCGCTAAAGCGTTGATAAGGAGTTTTGTGTTTTCACGAATGATGAGTGAATTTAACGGAATTTTATTTTGAGTTCGGTCTTCTATCCACAGATTTAAAGCCTTTTCCATTTTTTCTAATTTAACATCACGAGTTACAGAGCAAATTTTTGAAGCAATTAGTGCGTTTTCACGGACACTACGGCGGATTTTTTCTTCCGATTTCTTGATTGATCGTACCGTTGACTCATTGATTTTATAATGTTTTGCCACTGAGGAGACACTTTCACCATTAGAAATTTTATCTAATAACTCAATTTTATTCGCTATCATCACCTTCTTTGATATTTTCACATTTCTCTTGTTATTCGTAGTCATATTTTTGTACGGGTTAGAAAGAACTTGTCCAAATAAAGTCACTTTCTTCCGTTAACACACTCGAAAAAGTCTGTTTTACACTGCAAAACGGTAGATTTATCACTTTTGTAAACATATCAATTTATAAATTTATAAGCATATAAATTAAAAGCAAACGACGAAACCTTCCATAACAATCGCATAACACATATTGAACAAGGATTAGCGAGAAACATTCACGCTTGCGATTTTGTCACCCCTCTCTCCCCCACCCACTGAGCGCTGTTTTGACCGGGAAAGATAATTTTAGCCACACCCATATTTTTTTTATGGCGGAAAATATTCACGGCGCTTTAAAATTCACATTTTTTAGGTTTCATTTTATATTAAATCGGCAATCGCGAATACGCGAAACCGCGAATACAGATACCGCGAATAGCGGGGGTTTACTGTAATCCCTTATAAAGATATGTGACCTTGTCTAGAAAACTGAGTGTCATTGAAGATAAGCACAGGAATAGTAAACTCTTTTTTGCGAGAAATGAGGCAGGATTGAAGTTAACTATGTATTCTTTGCTCCATTTGAGAATAACCTGGAGATTGGACTTGAAGAATTCATGGCGATATTCAAGAAGCTGAAGCTGTTTGTGCAGATCAAGGTTTCTCAAACTGAAGGTGAAATTCAGTGTACTATCATCAGCAAAATTATGAATAGTACTTCCAGTCAGTGGAAGAAGGCCCCTAATATACAAGAGGAAAAGAGTGGGAGAAATAACTGAACTTTTAGGAAACACTAGCATTAGTGTAGAAGTTAGGACAGAGCACCATTTACTATTACCTGCAGTGAGTAGTTAGACAGAAAACTGGATACCCAAATGCAAAAAACAGTCTTCAGTTTGTAAGATGGGAGCTTGTTTAGACCTTTATTCCAGACACAATCAAAAGACTTAGAAATATCAAGAGCAGCTGCTTTGAGTTTCATTTCACCAGATCTTTCCATCGAATTTTTCCAAAAATAAGTAACATTAGCCAGTATATCACCATTGGACAAACACTGACAGAATCCATATTTTCAATCATTAATCAGATGTAAGTTTTGAGATAATTTAAGAGTTGACTTATGGATTTTTTTATTCATTTGGAAAGAGTAGACGTAAGAGATTAGAAGGTAGGGATCCATTACTGTTTTTAGGAATTTGTTGGATATGAGCAAGTTTTCGAGCAGAAGGAAAAACACTAGTGTAATAAGAAAGTACAAGGATAAGAGTAGCACTGGTTTTGAAAACAAATGGAGAAATGCTCTCAGAACCTGGAGCTTTCTTGACATTAAGTTTTTCAGAAATCTGCTATTATTTTTCTGTTGGAAGAACCATGGGAGGCACTGAGCAGAGTATATTGGGTATGGTAGGAGGTGGTTTACCAAGGCTGTTGATAATGCAAGAGTTAGAAAAAAGAAAGGTACTAGTAAGTTGGCTTTGTCTTTAGCTGACGATGCAATTGAACCATCAAGCTTTAAGAGAGGTGGGACTATATATGGATAGAAACTGTGGCCAATATCTTTTGCAAGAGACCAGAATGTTCGACTACTGTGTGAATAAGAAACTGATTTTCTACTCTTAGCCTGTTCAAAATCAAATTTGGATTAGCATTAGCAACGGCATGTGATGGAAGGAAAGAAAACAAGGTTATACAGCATCAGCCAAAAAAAAAAAAAAAACCCACCTTCTCATTTCATCCATCTATTCACTCCAAAAGTTTATCCACTTCTTTCTTGAGCTTATTTAAGCTATCAACTTCCACAACAACAACAGAAAGAAGTTTGTTCCAGCAATCAACTACCTGCTGACTAATGGCAAATTTCTGCACATCTATTCAACAGCTGTCTTTCCTCAATTTGATTTATGCCCCCTCAGGTTTGTAATCTGAGCAAGAGGAAGAATCCCATCAGCATTTGAGTCTGCTCTATCCATTCACGTCCTTATACACTGCAGTCAGATCATCCGTAGGTACCTAGTCTCCAGATGCTGCAAGTTGCAAAGCTTAAGCCTTTCTTCATAAGATCACCTGTTTGTTCCCCTTACCAGTCTTGTTGCCCTTATCTGCACCCGCTCCAGCAACTCTACATCCTTCCTAAAATGAGGTCTCCAGACTTGTATGCAGTACTCAAGGTGTGGCTTGACCATTGCCTTATACAAGGAGATAATCACCTTATTTCTCCTTATTTCTGCTAGCAAAATTCCTGTATATCGTTAACAAGATCCCATGACCTGCTCTGGCAGCCCATCTGCACTGCTTACTAATTTTCTACCACCCTGTGTGTAATACACATGGTTGGTACGTTTCTCTGGGGGTTACTTCTACCCATATGCAGTACTTAGCAAATGTTAAACTTCAGTTGCCACTTCTCGGCCCATCTGCCCAACTTTTCTAGATCCTGTTGCAGTAGCATACTGTCATTACTTGTCATTAACAACCCTTCAAACCTTTGTTTCATCTGCAAACTTGGACATTAAGCATGATATACTTCCATCAATATCATTGATAAATGTACAATACAACAATGGACCCAACACTGAACCTTGGAGGACTCCACTGATAACATTAGTCCATGAAGGGCAGTGTTCATTGATAATCACTGTCTTTTTCCACTCAACCATCCTTTTATCAATTGTAGTAACTTGCCCTTAATGCCATACTGCTCCAATTTGTATAGTAGTCTTCCATGTGCAACAGAATCAAAAGCTTTCTGAAATCCAAATTACAGTCATCCCTCGATTTGCGTGATTTTGCTATTGCACAGTCAGGTATTTACTACCAAAATTTTAGATTACGCGGCAAATTTTACACCTGCGCAATTTTTGTTTACAAAGTTTCAAAAATAGGAATGAAGAGCAGATAGATTTTGAAAATTTATTTGTTTTTTACATGATTGAAAATTTCATTGAAGGAGAAATACATTTCACCATAATAATGTAAAATCCCACAGAATTCCAGCTGTTGGTATTATTGCAAATGCAATAACATCAAGTTTACTACCTGTTTAATAATTACCATTAGTAAAGGCACATGATGCAAGAAAGCAAGCTTATGTAGCATCAGCCAAAAAAAAAAAAAAAAAAACCCCTTCTCATTTCATCCATCGACTTGCTCCAAATTTCTGTCTAGTTCTGCCCTGGCGCCTCCGTAGCCAGGTGGCCAGGAGCAGCAGTGCATAGCAGATGCTTCTTGATTAGACAGGGGTTCGAACCCGTGACCACCAAATATGGAGGATGCGGAAAGGTCAGGGAATGATCACCGCATATCCCCGGAGCAATATGGCCTTAGTTGCTAATGCTCCTAAAAACCGAACAATAAATAAATAGTTCTGCCCTGAATCTATTTAAGCTCTCAACTTCTGTGGCAGATGGAAGTTTGTTCCATCAATCAACCACCAGCTGGCTAAAGGCAAACTTCCGCACATCTATCCTACAACCTATCCTCAATTTGAATTTATGTCCTCTCAGGCGATTATTCTGAGCAAGAGGAAGAATCCCATCCACATTGATCATGCTCAAACCATTCAAGGCTTTATACACTTAAATTAGATCTCCTTGCAGGTGCATAGTCTCCAGACACTGTAATTTGCAAAACTTAAGCTTTTCTTCGTAAGAGCAACCCTTTGTTCCATTCACTAATCCTGTTGTCCTCCTCTGTACTTGTTCCAGCAGCTCTACATCCTTCTTAAAATGCGGCCTCGAGATCTGTATACAGTACTCCAAGGTGTGGCCTGACCATTACCTCATACAAGGGGATAATCACCTCCTTATCCCTGCTAGAAAAATTCCTGTATATCATTGACAAGACACTATGAGCTACTCTTGTAGACCATCTGCATTACTCAGAAAACTTCATATCTGCCTGCATAATTACCCCCAGGTCCTTTTCATTCTTTACCACTGCCAGTGTGTTACCACACAGTTGATACATTACTCTGGGGTTATTGCTTCCCATATGCAGTACTTTACATTTGTCAATGTTAAACTTCAGTTGCCTCCTCTCAGCCCATCTGCTCAAATTTTCTAGATCCTGTTGCAGCAGTGTACCATCATTAGTGTCATTAATAACCCTGCCGATCTTCGTATCATCTGAAAACTTGGACATTAAGCCTGATATACCATCATCAATATCATTAATAAATATGGTAAACAACAATGGACCCAACACTGAACCCTGAGGGATTCCAATAATATTAGTCCACAAAGAGCAGTGTCCATTGATTACCACACTCTGTCTTCTCCCACTCAACCATCCCTTTATCTGTAGCAGCAATTTGCATCCAATACCACACTGCTCCAATTTGTGCAGCAGTCTTCCATGTGCAACAGTATCAAAAGCCTTTCTAAGATCCAAATATATGATATCAAAATTATTCTTTGCATCCAGTTCTTTTGTGACCACATCTTAGTATCCAATCAAATTGGCCAGATAAGACTTGTCCTCTGCAAACCCATGCTGTGTCCTAGCCATAACTGAAGTCTTGTCTAGATGATCCTGCAGTGCTTCTTTAACCAGTGCCCCCATTAATTTCCTTGGAACAGAAGTTAAACTAACAAGTCTGTAATTACTTGTGTTGCCCTTTGATCCTCCTTTGAGAATTTTCACATCTCCAGTCTATGGGTACCTCCCCTGAGTCCAAAGAAGCTCTCATAATTATGGCTAAGGGTTTGCTTACTTCCTTTGCTGCCCCCTTTAATATAACTGTATAGATCCCATCCACACTTGACTTGGCGCATTATGGCCTTAGCTGCCAATGCGCCATTAAAAACCAAACCAAACCAAACCCATCCACACCAGGTGCTTTTCGTATGTTTATCTTGAACAATTTCTCCTCCAGTTTTCTCTCAGTTATTACAAAATCATCTAGCTCACTGACAGAGTTTAATTCACCTCTGGCATTCCCCTCCCTGAATAACTTGTCATGTGTGAATATAGATGCAAAATACTCATTTAGTTTGTTAGCTACCTGAGCAGGATTATCAACATACAATCAATTGAACCATCGATATCAAGTGGGCCAATCTGATTCATCCCCTTCCGTCTAGAGTTTACATATGTAAAGAACTCTTTGCTGTTGTTTTTTTGCATCCTTTGCCAAAGATTTCTCGTAATCTGACTTTGCCTGCCTAACCTCCTTTGAGATTTGGTTACAGACCAGCTTATATCTATTGTAGACTTCCATGTCACCCGTTAATTTATATGCATCCCATGCATTTTTCTTCTCTGCCACAAGTCTCATTAGTTCATTTGAAATCTGTTTAGGCCTAATTAGATTGCACGAACAGAAAAGGCCAATAAACCAATTGTTTTTATTGTTTTATGGTCGTGACCTCCAGAAATGTGCTTTAGAAAAATATCACAAAGGCTTTCAAAACTGATTCTTATAACCAAAAATAGCAGTAAATGGTGTTGTGTTTGTCCGGTTATTTTTGAAACAACTTCCTCATTCAGGAGAACCCCCTTCATCACTTATCCTACATTAGCTGTTCAGACAGAATCTTTTTTCCTGTTAGCACAGTGTAAAGTATTTTAATCAGTGAGCATTGCTTTTGCTGATTTAATATTTCTTGTCTATATAAAGTGTGTGTTTAATTAGTGCCTAAAATGAAGAAAGCTACAACAAAAAAATTTTAAATTTAGAGAAAAAATTAAAAATCATTAAGGAGTTAGAAAATGCGGAAAAGGTTGTGACATTGGTCAGGAAGTACAGCATAAATGCATCTAGCATCTAGCATTTGATGAATTAGGGAAAATGCTGAGAAAATTAAAAGTTCAGTTATCTGTTCCCCATCATTGACTGCAAAAAGCACTACAAATATGAGAAATCCGTTAATAGTGAAAACTGAAAAATTCATTCTTTCTGGATAGAAGATCTTAATCAAAAGAAAATGCCTCTTAGCTCAGATATTATTCACACCAAATGCTCTGCAAATTTTTAATCGCTTACAAGAAGAAGAAGCTGGTCCATCCAATGCAGACATCTTTCAGGCCAGTTTGTTTGAAAATTTTAAAAAACATCAGTCTTCACAATCTAAAATTAATGGACATAGCAGCCAGTGCAGATATGAAAGCTGCTTCTTTGTATCCATAAACTTTAAAGGATGTCATTGTGGCTGAGGGCTATCTAGCAAGTCAAGTGTTTAATTCTGATGAGACCAGCTTATTTTGGAAGCATATGCCAAGCCGAACATTCATTTCAAAAGAAGAGAAAACTGCCCCAGGTTTCAAAGCTGAAAAGATAGTTTAACACTCTTGTTATGTGGCAATGCAGAGAGTGACTTTAAGTGTAATCCGCTTCTAATTTATACGTCAGAAAATCCTCTTACTTTTAAAGGATTATCAAAAAGCACCTTACCAGTTCATTGGAAATCGAGCAAAAATGCCTTGATGACAGCTAAAAATCTTCAAGGATTGGTTTTTAAATTGCTTTTGCACCGAAAGAAAAGGATATTGCCTGAAGAAGAACATATCATTCAAAATCTCGCTCATTCTTGAAAATGCACCCAGTCATTCTGCACACATCTGATCTGCATCCAAATGTGAAAGTTACCTTTTTTCCAGCGAATACAAGTTCGTTAGTTCAGTCGATGGACCAAGGTGTTATAGCTTCCTTTAAACTTTATTACCTAAGAAGATCTTTTTTACAATTGGTAGAAGCTACTGGTGGAATAGGCAGCCTTTCAATTCGAGATTATTGGTGGGATTATAACATTCTTGATGCTGTAAAAAATATGGAATTCGCATGGGGTGAAGTTAAGGACTGAACAATGAATGTAGTGTGGAAAAGCTGTGGCCACAATGCTGCACTAAAGAAGCCATGGTCAAAATTCCGGAGGTAGTTCAGATTGTAGGAAGTGGCAAAATGATTAGCAGAGAGTGATTTGAAGAACTGGAACCAGTTCTTCAAAGAAGATGTCAAAAATGATAAAACCGAAGAAGATGCACAGAAAAATTTGACCGTGAAGAGACTAGCTAAGTTTTTAAGACTTGCAAATCAGCTTAGCCAAGAAGCTTTAGATATGGATCCTAATTTGGAGAGGAGTTTAAATTTTCACAGAACTTTATCGTTGGCTTTAGTTCCTTATGAAGAAATTTATAGAGAAAAACAGCATGCTTCTAAGCAAACAATTTTAACTAATTTTTTTTCAAAAAGTGCCGGATACTATTACAAATTTATCACAGGAAAACAGTGACGAAGAAGCAATGAATTTAGATTAAAAATTTAGAGGTATTAGCAAGGTTAATTTTATGGATGTTTCTAATTTATTTTTTTTTTCCTTACTGAATGAAGACAATTTTTTTTAAATTTAATTTTTTTTGCACTTTTTTTTTTTTGTACAGGTACAGAACCTTCATTATGTCATATAAACTACATTTCGCATTGTGTGGATTTGGACTGTGCGGTGTTTTCTCGGAATGTAACCAATGCTCAAATCAGGGGATGATTATATATGATATCAAAATTATTTTTTGCATCCATTTCCCTTGTAACCACATCATAATATCCAATCAAATTGGTCAGACAAGACCTACTTTAACAAACTCATGCTGTCTGAATTATTACTGCAGTCTTGTCTAGATGATCCTGCAATCTTCTTTAACCAGTGACTCCATTATTTTCCGGTGCCTCTGTAGCCAGGTGGGAAGGAGCAGCAGTGCGTAGCACACTCTTCTTGATTAGACCGGGGTTCGAGCCTGTCACAACCAAATACGGAGGATGCGGAAAGGTCAGGGAATGACCACCGCATATCCCCGGAGCAATATGGCCTTAGTTGCTAAGGCTCCTAAAAACCAAAAATAACCATTATTTTCCCCAGAACAGAAGTTAAAATAACAGGTCTGTGATTACTCATGTCACCCTTTGATTCCCTTTTGTGAATTCGGGATACATTTGCACATTTCCAGTCCTTGGACCTCCCGTGACTCTATGGACATCCTCATAATTATGTCCACGGGTTTGCGTACTTCCCTTGCCATCTCCTTCAATACAACTGGACAGATCCCATCCACCTGGGATGGACGGGATCTGCCCTCCACTTCCTTATCTGTTTCTTATATTTAACTTCAACAATTTTTCCTCCACTTTGCTCTTAGTTATTAAAAATCGTTAAGCTTCCTGTTAGGGTTTAATAAGCTTCTGTCCTCCACTTCCCTACAGAATTCCTCGTGTGAATGTAGATGCAAAATACTTGTTCAATGGCTCAGCTATCCGAGCAGGATCATCAACAGTTGAACCATTGATATCAAATGGACCGGCTTGATTCATCCCCATCCCCTTCCTTCTAGAGTTTATATAAGTAAAGAAGTCTGCTGTTTTTCTTTGCATTCTTTGCCAAAGATTTCTCAAAATCTGCCTTCGCTTGCCTAACCTCCTTTATGACTTGATTACAGACTAACTTATATCTACCATAGGCTTCAGCATCGCCTGATAATTTATATGCATCCCATGCATTTTTCTTCTTTGCCACGAGTCTCATTAGTTCGTCATCTGACATACATTTAGGCCTCAACCTCGAACAGTATTTCTTAGGTGGTATGAAAAGCCTAGTAGCTTCCAAGGTTAAATCCTTGAATGCTTCCCATTTAGAATTTGCTGTAGGTAACAGCATCAGTTGGTCCCACTATATAGCATTTAAAAACTGTCTGAGACCATTGGAGTCACCTTTACGAAAGCAAAAACCCTTCCCTTTACCACTGATGGTAGTTATGCCTTTAAGTAAATCCCACATCAGTACACTGTGATCACTGCCACCTAGTGTTTCCTTTATCTGTGAATTCTTAATGCAAGAATAATCGCTGCCGATAATCAGATCAAGGGTACTACTCCTTCTGGCTGCCTCTTGAACATGCTGCTGTAGAAAATAATCATCCAATAAATCCACAAATGTCTTTCTAGTGTGCGAACGACCAATCCAGAAGTTCCAGTCTATATCTGTGAAGTTAAAATCCCCCATTATAAGACAATCTGATTTACTGACCCACTCTATTTCTCTGTACAGTTATTGTTGTACTCATCAGAGTTATTAGACATATATCACACTCCTACTCTCAATTTTTCTTTTCCAGTGTTTATGTCACACCAAAGTAACTCAGCATTGCACTGTCCATCTATGTCAACCTTATCATTTAAGAAAATTAGAAACAAGAGAAGTGTACATGCAATGATTCCTGAAGGACTGTACTTCTAACCCCATCCCATTTTGAAGAGTAACTGTTATTTACAACCCTTTATTTCCTGTTGTGTGAGGTTTACTCCATCTGTAAACTATCTGAGGATCTTAACCTGCGATGCCAATATATTCCAGCTTATTTGCAGTCTGCCATTGGGGAGGCAGCATTAAAATTGTTAACATCTAGCTAAACAATATCAAAGTTATTTACTGCATTCACTTCATGAGTGACACTGTTGTAATAGTTTATCAGGTTAGTTAAACAAGATTTCCCCTTTCAGAACCAATCTAAATTCCCTTGAGAGAACCTTTCCTATCTAGCTGATTCCTGGTTGCATTCTTAATCATTAGCTCCATGATTTTCACTACCACTGAAATGAGACTATTGGTCTGGCTTTAGTGAAAGTAGTAATTACATTGGTCGGCATCAATTTCCCTGGAATAATTATGACAGATTCTCATAGGAAATATGTTCACAAACTGAGATATGCACTTAAAACAATCTCATCATCCAATATCATAGGTTAATAACCGAAAACGAAGACCTGTAGTTGGTTTAATCATCTTTTCCGTCTTTTTTTTTTTTTTTTTTTTTCCTGGAACATTCGTGAGAATTTTAGAACATTCTGGAGCTTTCTACAACATTCGAGAATGTTCCAGAAAGTTCTGTAGGAACATTGTGATGAGTCTTCTAGAAACTACCAGTATATATATGAATGGGTTCTGCACCGAGCAATCATTTTCATGTTTCAAAAAGTCTGTGTGTTTCAGAGAGTGAGTGATGAACAAAGTGAATAAATGTTTTAGTGAATTAGTGTTTGTAAACAAGTGTTGTGTGCATTAGTGTAAATCATGAACTGCATTTAAATTAGAAATAGAAAATCAAAAATTTCTTAATTGTGTTCTTATGTGTGCATACCTCAACCGTACATGGAACTTGCTGAAATAAGCCTGATGGCTTTTGCTACATTTGCGGAGAAGTGGTATTAATATTGCAGTGGAAACCACTGTCAAACTTGTAAGAAAAGCCTATGAACTCTATTTTGGATAAAACAGAGTTCACAGGCCAGAGATCAAGATAAAGTATGGACTCCAAAGATTTCCTGTAACTCACTGGCATTGTATCATTGTGAGGAACTGGCCTCGGAGGAGCAGAAGATACGTTGGATATGCTACTTTATGCTTGGATTTCCCAGAAATACTAGTGCCAAAGCCACCAGAAACTTATGGACTTGACTCTGATTCAGGTTTGGAAAAGGAGTCTCCAGAAGATGCAGAATCCAGAACGAGTACAGATCCAGACTTTTCAACTCTTGATTCTTGATACTTCAAAGCTGCATCTAATCACTCAGGCGGAATTGAATGATTTGGTCAGAGATTTGGCTTCAGCAGTGGAATCTTCTTGAAAAGGGTGTCAAGGTGTCTTTTTATAGGAAGAGGCAATCTAACATAATGACCTATAATTCCATGGATGGTGCTTTAGTTCATTGTAACAATATCCAGGAATTAATAAAAGAGTTACATTTGGAACACTTCTCCAAGCAGTGCAGGCTTTCATTTATTCATCCAAGGTCAGTTTGAAAGCAGTTTTACTCCATAATGGAAATAAGTATCCATCTGTACCATTGGCCCATGCAGTTCACATGAAGGTAACATGCGAGAACCTACAGGTTATTTTGCAAAACATTTGCTATCAAGAATACAAATGGAATATCTGTGCTGACTTAAAAGTGGTAGCTTTGCTCACTGGGTTGCAAGGTCGATACACTAAATACTGCTTTTTATATAAGTGGGACAGACAGCAAAGGATTGCCACTATAGGTTAAAAAAATGGCCAGACCATTCAGAAACTACACCAGGCCAGAAAAATGTAGAACTCCTCCTTTGGTGGATAAGTCAAAAATCTGTTTACCTCCATTGCACATTAAGCTAGGTCTGATAAAACTATTTTTGAAAGCAATGGATAAAAAAGGATTTTCCTGTTTGAGGCAAAAGTTTCCTCGAATCAGTGAGGCCAAGATAAAAAAGGCTATTTTTGTGGGTCCTCAGAAATGAGGAATCCACTAAAAAATTAAATGCTACAGAAATGAGCCTAGAAGGCATTCAAAAACATTTCAGAACTTTTTAGACAAAGAAAAATTGCAAAATTACAGTGAAATGAGCTAATTTTACCTTACAGAAAGTTGTAAGCAACATGTTATTAAAGCTACATTTCCTACCTTCCCCTTTAGATGTTTTTTCTGAAAACTTGGAAGCAGTCTCCGATGAACACAGTGAAAGGTTTCACCAAAATATTTCTCAAATGGAAAAAAGATACCAAGGAAAATGGAGTCCAAATTGCCAGACTACTGTTGGAATCTCGTATGGGAGATACCAATGGATGATTATAAAAGGCAAAAAATGACAAAATAAGTGTTCTGTTATCAGATAAACATTTTTGTAAATAGAATAAGGTTAATAGATCCATTGTTCAATATTTAATACTGTATGTAACATTTTCTTTAACATATGTGAAATCTTTCTTACTAGAAACTTAATGTGTGACTTTAATGCTTTCTCCCTTAAAAGTGGTGGATGTTACAGTATGGTTGCCATATTTGAATTCAGCAATATCAAATCTACAAGGATCACCAGGCACCTCCGTAGCCAGGTGGGAAGGAGCACAGTGCGTAGCACATGCTTCTTGATTAGACCGGGGTTCGAGCCCGTCACCACCAAATACGGCGGATGCAGAAAGGTCAAGGAATGGCCACTGCATATTCCGGGAGCAATATGGCCTTAGTTGCTAATGCTCCTGAAAACCAAATAACAATAACAACAACAAGGATCACCCTGAATTTTAACAGGGAGTGAAAATGTGTTTTTTTGCCTACCAGTGTTACCCTTCACCCTTTAAATCATCTTTATGTATTGATGATATGTATGCTCTTCTCCAATCCAAAGGGAATTGCCCCTGAGTGTGACAAAGTCCTCAAAATTAGCGTTAATGGGTTAATGAATTTCTTTTACACTTCCTTTAAAATAACCGAGTACAATAAACTCTTTAAAACCCGATGCCCTTGGGATTGAGAGATGCTGGATTTTAAAATTTTCCTGATTTTAAAGAGGTCTACTAAGTGCTTGAGCAGATTTCAAGGAGTACATTTCAATGAATATCATGCACCAACA